>NC_133121.1:32137895-33337895 GCF_033568475.1 Henckelia pumila | reverse complement strand
GAGGTTGCTTCAACTATGGAAAGACAAGACACTTTATAGCTGACTGTCCTAAACCGAAAAAAGATGAGAAAAGCTCAACAGAAAAAGGAAAGAAGAAATTTGAAAGAAGGAGAAGCTCAAGATATGTTAAATACACTTCGAGAAAGAATTATGAAGCACTGGTTGCAGCGAATAACAAAGCCAAATGGGCAGAGACTGATAGTGAATCAGAAGAATCCAACTATTCATCCAGCTCCAGTGAGGATGATGAAGAAGTGAAGTGTTTAATGGCCAATGACCATGAGCAAGCATCCACAAGTCACCAGGTATTTGACTTTAGCTCTGAAGAATTCACTAGAGAAGAACTCGTCACAGCACTTCATGTAATGGCCAATGATTACCATAAATTGTCCATAGCATTTGATGACGTCAAAGCAAAGCACGAGGATCTGCAAAACACCTCAACTGTTTTGGGAGCAATCAGTTGAGAAAAATAATTTTGAAGTAGAGGTTGCCAAGCTTAAGACTGAAAATGGGCAACTTAGGATTGATTTCTTGAATCTTACAAAGGAAAATCAGAAACTGAATGACCTAGTAAGTTCATGGAATAGATCATCACGTATGCTGACAAAGATGCATGGTTTACAAAAACCCTTAAATGGCAAAAGTGGTTTAGGGTATGGTAAAATAGATGACATCAATGAATCCAGTACTCTACCCAAACTGAATATGTGCAAAGGGAAGTTATAAACTTTCTACGAGCAGTTATGGAAAATGAACATGATAAACCCATCCTTATGACTTGGAAGTCAATAGAGCAGATGAATAGGAAGAGATTTGGTATCGGTTTCAATCCTCAAGAAAATAAGGTTGAAACTTCTAAAAGTCCAGAACTGACTAATACATCTCAACCGAATCCTATGAGAGGAAATCGGAATCAACAATCAACGTCCTGTTCAAAAGCGGTATCGGCAACTCAAAGATCTTGGGAAGGGAAAACAACATATGGTATCACAAGCACAACACACTCCACAACCTAGGGCACATAATTTAGTACGAACATATAGGAACACTGAAACTGGTAAATTGGTCAGAGTATTCCAGGTTTGGGTTCCTAAAGGATTAATCCCTCGTGGACCCAAATAGATGTGGGTACCAAAATTATTCAACTATGTGAATGCAGGTAACATGTACTAAAGAAAGATTGGATGAATCATGGTACTTGGACAGTGGATGTTCAAGACACATGACTGGAAATGCAAGACTGCTATCCGAACTTATCAAAAGCAGTGGTCCAACTATCACATTTGGTGATAATTCACAGGGTAAGATCATGGGTAAGGATAAGATTATCCACGGAAATATAATCGTCAAGGGTATCTTACTAGTTGAGAACTTGAAATACAACTTGATCAGCATTAGTCAACTGTGTGACTATGAATACTCTATTGAATTTCAAAAACACTCATGTCTTGTTAAAAATGTTTCTGGTGATATTATCTTAACAGGAAACAGGTGTGGAAATACATATAAAGTATGCTGGAATGATCTGTCCAGCAAACCAGTTTGCCTCGTAGCTTCCAATTCCAAACGCAACTGGTTGTGACACAAGAGGTTAAATCACCTTAACTTCAAGGATATTTCCAGTCTGAGTAATCTTGAGCTAGTAACAGGACTGCCTAAAATCGATTTTTGTAAAGACAAAGTTTGCTCATCTTGTCAGTTTGCGAAGCATGTTAGGTCATCTTTTAAAAACACGGGTTATACTTCATCTTCCCAATGCCTGGAACTATTACATATGGATCAGTTTGGTCCTATACCAGTAACAAGTTTAGGGGGAATGAGATATACTCTTGTCATCATTGATGACTACTCTCGTTTCACCTGGGTCATTTTTTTAAAATCCAAGGACCAAACTGCTTCTCAACTGATCAAGATTTTTAAAAGACTTTTCACAGAAAAATAAAATAAGATTGACAGAATCAGGAGTGACAGGGGAACTGAATTTGTCAATCAAACTTTGTCCTCATTTTTAGAGCATTATAGAATCAAACATGAATTCTCGATAGCCAGAACACCACAACAAAATGGTGTTGCAGAAAGAAGAAATCAAACTCTAAAAGAAGCTGCAAGAACCATGTTAGCTGAGTCCAAAGTGTCTCAAAAATTTTAGGCAGAGGCTGTGAACACTGCTTGCCATACTCAGAACAAATCGATGATATGTAATAAATTTTTGAAAACTCCATATAAGATTTGGAATGGTAAACAGCCAAATGTGTCTTATTTCAAGATCTTTGGATGCAAATGTTTCATTCACAACAACGGTAAAAATCATCTGACTGTATTTGATGCAAAGTCAGATGAAGGCATATTCCTTGGATATTCCTCGATTAGTAAAGCTTATAGAGTCTTCAACAAAAGAACCTTGAATGTTGAAGAATCTATCCATATTATATTTGATGAGGATATGTCAACTGAAATCTCAACTAATGTTAATCAAATCTCAGATCTCTTTCAGGAAGTACAGCTGGAAAATGATAGTGAAGATGACTCCTCAATGGACATCAGAACACTTCAAACTCTAGAACCTAAACTGATCGAACCAGCAGTTGAGGAAGTTCAAACTGAACAACCAGTTGACAATCAACAAACTCATCCAGTCGAGGAAGATGAAGGACATCAGTACGAAGATAAAGAAAACCATTCTCACAATGAGAACACAGAAGTTGGATGAGATGACATCAACAATCAAAATCCAGACGAATCTTTGTATCCTGAAAGTCATCTTGGACCCAATCTCAAATGGTCAAAGAAGCACTCACCAAATTTGGTGATAGGAAATCCTCTAGCACCTTTAAGAACTAGAGGACAAATGATCAACGAATTTCTTCACGCATCCTTCATACCAAAAATAGAGCCAAAGAAAATTGAAGATGCTTTAGCCGACAGTTGCTGGATAGAGGCTATGCAAGAAGAATTAAATCAGTTCACTAGAAACTCAATCTGGGATCTTGTTCCAAGACCATCCCACCAATCAGTCATCGGCACTCGATGGGTATTTCGAAACAAGTTAAATGAAGATGGAACTATTATAAGGAATAAATCACGATTAGTTGCCCAAGGACATACGCAAGAGGAAGGAATCGACTACGATGAAACTTATGCACCAGTAGCTAGACTGGAAGCAATAAGGATGTTCCTTGCCTATGCATCATTCAAAGACTTCAAAGTGTATCAAATGGATGTCAAAAGTTCCTTCCTAAATAGAAATCTTCAGGAAGAAGTCTTTGTTGAGCAACCAACTGGATTCATAAATCATCAGTTTCCAGACCATATTTTCCATCTCAATAAAGCTCTATATGGACTGAAACAGGCTCCTAGAGCTTGATATGATACTTTAACCAAGTTTCTTATTGAACATGAATTTCCCAAAGGCACGGTTGACAAAACTCTTTTTAAATTCACGAAAGGTGATCATACTTTACTTGTTCAAATTTATGTTGATGATATAATTTTTGGGTCAACTAACCCCAACCTGTGCAAGATATTCTCCAAGCTAATGCAGGAAAAAATTGAGATGAGCATGATGGGTGAACTAAACTTCTTTCTTGGTTTGCAAGTTCGACAAATAGAAAATGGGATATTCATAAGCCAAACCAAATACACAAAAGAACTTATCAAAAAGTTTGGAATGGAAAATTGTACATCTTCCACTACTCCATGAGCTCTTCACTTAAACTTGATAAAGATGAAGGGGGAATATCAGTTGATGCAACAATGTATCGAGGTCTCATATGGTCTCTTCTCTACTTAACTGTCAGTAGACCTGATATTGTATTTGCAGTTTGTCTGTGTGCCAGGTTCCAATCCAAAGCAATCACACCACATCACTGCCAAAAGGATATTGAAATACCTTAAAGGAACTCACATTGTTGGTTTGTGGTATGCTAAGGATAATTCCTTCAACCTAATTGGATACTCAGATGCAGACTACGCTGGATGTAAACTGGACAAAAAGATTACAAGTGGATCATGTCAATTTCTAGGCGATAGACTGATCTCCTGGTGTAGCAAAAAGCAAACTTCCATGGCCACCTCTACCATAGAAGCAGAGTATCTAGCTGCGGGAAGCTGTTGTGCTCAACAGCTCTGGATGCAACAACAGTTGAGAGATTATGGAATCGAAGCCAAAAAATCACCTATATTCTGTCATAACACCAATAAAATCGCCATCACTTTCAACCCTATACTTCACTCAAGGAACCACTTCCTGAGACTAAGTTTTCTTACTTTAGAAATATTTTAGGGCTTATTGAATTACCTTAGATCAGTTTTTTTTTACTTTTGATAGCAGTTTCCTTATCATCAATTTAAAAAAGGGTAAACTGGGAAATTTTTTTAACCCTAGACTGATTCGTTGAAACTCAATTTAGCAACTCTCAGGTGCTAAATTGAAACTAATATTTTTTAAAAAAACTATTGTTTGTGCTCTTCTTTTTACAGCATATTTTTAGGGAGAACTTATTTACTTACTTTGTTGTCTGTCTTTAAGCCGTTTTTTTTAAATAACACACGCAAAAGCATAAATGAAGCAAAAATTCAATACGTGAAGAAATAAAATTTTATTTAGTAGCGGTTGAGTACAATGTCTATCTCAAATTCAACTGCTGTTTTCCAATAATACAGATGCTCAGCTAGCCTGCTTTCATCGATTTCTTCAAAAGCATGAAGGAGTGACACCATCCTCAACTCCTTCTTCAGCAGCAGCAGTTGAATGCCCTCTCTACTGAGGACATAAGCCGGATTGGTGTTTCCCAACACCTGCTTGTACTTCTCCAACCTATGGAGATCATCGGGGCAGAGAAATTCTAGTCCACGGGACTGCATGGCCACGGCCTTGGTCTTCAAAGGAGCCACTTTTTGATCGACAAGATCTTCATATGCTCTTTTTAGTTCTTCCATACTTGTTTATGTATAATAATTTCATATTCTAACTCCGTGCTTTTATAGTGATAAATCGCGGACACCGAAGAGTTTCTCATTATTATTATTATTATTATTATTATTATTATTATTATTATTTATTTCTTTGAAATAATATTAGAAAATATGAAGAGTCTCTTACATGTATTTAACGAATAGAGACACTGGTTAGAGATATGTATGACTTGATTGCTTGTCATCATTTCTAGATAACATCGTTAATCGTGCATGTCTCTATGCTTTCAGTTTACTCTTAAAGATTAATTATTTAAATTGAACCAGTTTAGATGATACTTTAATACTATGCTCAGTTTAATAAAAATATTTTATTTCATTCATAAGGAATCTGCAAAGAGCAATTACAAATTCCTATGATTTCTCATCCTCAAAAAAACTTCATCACTCCAATTCATCACCCATGCTCGAAGAGGGGCTATGGCAGGATCCACCAATTCATTAGAAGCTATACACACGAGTGTTCTAAGTTCCTTGCTCAGCATCAAATAAATAAAACTCTGATGTGTGAATATGTCTCTGGGATCAACTGCATCAAGCACAATCTTATACCACTTTTCTAATGGACTGGGCCATCACCTATTCTCAGGCAGCCCAGCCACACTCATGGTCTTTTCCCCCTGGATCAGGGAGTTTTATGCCCTCCCCAGACTCAAACCTTGTACCTCTAGGATAAGTACAAAGTCCATTCAAGTCTGGTACCATTGAGCTGGTCTGGGCACACATCCGTGCATGGGTCCGTGCATTAACCTGAAGAGGACACGGACCCCGTGCCACCTACGGGTCCGGGTCCGTGCAATAAAAATACACTAAAATTTGAATTCTCTTATAGCTTTGGTCCGATTTATTATTGACTTCAAGATTAGAACCAAGGTCCTCACAACTTTTCTCTTTGAGCTATCTCCTCCGCCTCTTCAAACCTTCTTGGTGGCAGATGAGCATGATGATACATGTGCAGCTCCTCAATCTTCAACCAAACCTTCATAACTTTGTCCAGAACTCTTTCCTTGATTTTCTGCTTCTCCATCTCAAAATACCTTTCTTTGCAAACTTCACAAGCAACATATGGATTTTGACCAAAACCGAACTGAGGGATTTTGTTATCCATTTTCTTAATGTTAAAATTATGAGTTTTTGTATGAGTATTTATAAGGAAAATAAGCCAATAATAAGAGGGAAATACGTGTACTTTTCTAGCCTTCGTGTACTATTTTTTTAAAATTTGATTTGCCACATCCTTTAAACTTGTCGTATTGAGCAAGTTATACTTTCTATCACATATTAGTTTAGTTCATTCAAACCCTAACTCTTACTCTTTTGATCTAACTTTCTCAATTTCTTTGCAGACATCATCACCATGGAAACTCCCTCGGCTGCATACATTCTCAATGCTCTCATCGTAGATTTTGAATCACTGTACGGGATGAAAAAACAGGGCATAACCGAGATTTGTCAGGCACTTGAGAAATCTGGTCTTCGATCTTTTCTTGATATCAAATATCTGGAATTTTATCAAAAGGATCTCGTTTCCGTATATCACAAGAGCACTTTAGCAGATGATGGACAATTTTAATCTCTGTCGGAGGTCATCTTGTTAAAATCAGCGAAGAGTTCTTTGCCAAAACCTTCAGTTTACCTACCTCGGGTACTACTAACTTCAACGCTCTATCTACCCATGATATTACAGAAATGCAGCACACCTTTTCTGGCTCGGATCAACCTATCTCTCTATCTGCATTCAAAAGGGAGTTGAAACTTGAATACCAACTCTTAACCGATATTGTTGCAAAGAGAATTCTGGAAAAAGGCGGATCCTTCGCCAAACCGACTGTTGAAAAATTCAAGGTGATGACAATAATCATGACGGGTGTGAAGATTAATTGGAGTAATCATCTCTTTAAAATTTTTGTTCAAATATTGACTGCTACAAAACAATCTTCAGGATATGTTTTACAAGTCAGTAGACTACTTGAAAGTCTAGGAGTTTCTCTTCAAGGAACCTCTCAGCTGCAAAAGCTTCGAGTGATGATTGTTGAATACTTGACAAACTTTCTATAACGTCCCAAACATTTATTACCGAATTAATTGGCAATTAAAATAATTTTTGAGTTGGAAAAATAATTATTACTGTCAAATGAGTTATAGAGTGTATTTACAAATTACACGTGTCAATTAGTCAATGAGTTTGACTATTTCTGGATATCTGGTAATATTGACCTTTTGAGATAATTATTGAGATATTGAAATTAAAATAATTATTTTTCCAGATAATTTAATTTGGAAAAAAATATTTGGCCAAGTTGACTGGTCAAAGTGTTGGGTCTTTGGTCAAAGTCTAAGATTGACTCAATTTATTTATTGAGAATTTACTGGTCTAGTTGACATGTCAAAGTACACTATTCCAGATAATGGTAAAAATGTGTTAAATTACATATTGGAGTAAAATAACACAAGAATATTGAATTGGATGAGATCGGGTCATTTTAGGACCAATTTTTATAATATTTAGTGGTGCTCTCTCTCACACACAAAACACCTTAAACACACACTAAAACCCTAACCCCCCAATTCGCCCCCTCCATTCGCCGGCCGCCGCGAGCCGCCCTTGCCATCGATTGACCATGCCATATTGTAGCTCTCATCGAGGCGGTCACAACCATAACAAGAATCGTGAGTTTTCAGGTCCGATTAGGTTAGTTTGAAGCAAAAATCCCGGTGGCACTATTCATCATCTTTGTCGGTGAGATTTCGTGATTTTGAGCTTGATTTTTTTGTTATAAAGCTATTAAATGATTTTATGAGGTGCTTAGAGCATTTTCCAACCTTAACCGTCATTTTTAGGCCATTTTTAGGCATAGATCGGAGCTGGAAGCTCGCCGCCGCCGCCTTTGTTTTTCTCCAATCTACGCCGCCACGGTGGTCCTTTCCAATCTTGTCTTAGTGCATTAGAATTGCCTCGTCGAGCTCTACAAGCCTGCAAAATTTCAGAATTTTTGGAGTAGTTTTGGACGTCGCCGCCGTCGCCGCGATCTTCCCCAATTTTCCCGCGACCACCAAAATGTTAACCATTTTTTACCGGTTCGACGTGATGGATCCAAATATCCAAGTTTCAAGTCGAGATTCAAAACCATGAAGCGGAGAGAATGCAATAAAGTTCGGAAATTTTTTTGGTCAAAGTTTGACCAGAGTTGACCAAGGTTGACTTTTGACCATTGTGTGATTTTTCGCAGATCGGAAGCTAGTTGAGGATATTTAGAGGTAGAAATCAGTAATTTAGGGATTGAGCTTTCAGAATTGGAAAGTTGAGAGATTCTCGAGTTCCAATATACGCAACCACAACAATATTAGTTTTTCGTGCATTTTAAATGCAAAGGCATGTTATACCCTTCCTTGCTCACCCGTTTAGATCAGTATATTCACTATTTTGATGATTAAATTGTGTTTTTGCATTTTATATGGATATGGTAGCTCAAATTTTAACTCATGCATCATTCATGTTTTTATGTATTGTGAAAGATTTTTCTGTCGTGGCTAGTTCTTAGTTGTTGTTCACTGGTTTGAAGGCTGGGTTAGGTTCCTTTGGATCTTTGTTTAAGATGGCTTGAACTAGTGTCGGCTAGGTAAACAGTGGGATGGTTGTAAGGTTGTCAACCTAGCGGGCAGCTCGGGCAGGGCTCGGGCAAGTAGGTTGTCCGGGTCGGATCAAGTGAATTAGGGTCATACGTATGGGTCTGGGTCCGGGTTATTTTATTTCGGGCCAGGTAATTTATTTTGGAGTCCAAGTGTTAAGTTTATTTTATTGGGCCAAGTTTATTTTTATTGGGCCAAGTCTGTTTATTGGGCCAAGTTTATTTTATTGGTCCAAGTCTGTTTGATAGGCCAAGTTTGTTTATTGGACCAAGTTTGTTTATTGGACCAAGTTTGTTTGATGGGCCAAGTTTGTTTATTGGGTCAAGTTTGTTCATTGGTCCAAGTTTTCGGGCCAAGCTTGTTGGCTTAAGATATTAATTGGACTAAATTTATTAATTGGGCTAAATTTGTTATGGGTCTTAGTTTAATTTATTTGATTGAGCTAAATTCTAAGTTGGGTTAAGTATTTGAATTGGGCCAATCTTAGTCTAATTGGATCAATTTAAGTGTGATTGGGCTAGTCTAAGTATTATTGGGCCAGTTTAAGTGTTAATGAGTCAATCTAAGTGTTATTGGACGAATCTAAGTTTAAGGGCTTTGTTAAGGGGCCAACAACTCAAACTAGCCAGTGACAAGCAAAATAGCCTGTAAATACATATTTAATAGATGTATATGTATATTTTGATAAAAGTATAATTTTTATGGAAAATGAATTAAATATATATTTACAGGCAGAATTTTAAGAAAAATGATATTTTTAAGTTCATGATTCATGCTGTATTTTTAAGTTAAGATTATGGGCATGTAAAGTGTTGTGAAAAATACTCGCAAGCATACGAGTGTCAAGTTTTAATAAAGTGATGAATCAAGTATCGTTCCCACAAGGAGTAAATTGAAAATATTCAATACTTGTAATTAAAATAGTCTTAATTTTATTTAAAAAATTAAACTTTAGAGATTTACTGACAAATTAAATAAATAATGAAGTTTGTAAAGCGCGCGCACACACAATCCTTAAGAGATTATTAATCAAAGAGAAATAGTCTAGAGGTTTTGATTTCACCTGGTCTCGACAATATTCATTCCTAATTAATCTATTTTCATGAGTTCATTTCAATTAATAACCAAAAACACATAAATTATACTATTTCCCTCTCCCGAGTATCAAATAGAGTGTATCAATTACAGATCAATTACAATATCCCTATTAAGAATCTACTTGTAATAATATGTGTAAAACAATGTTCTTTCTAGGCTCTATTAAATTTATAAGCTCTCCCGAGTCATATAAACAATTAATAGTGTGAATTATATCGATCCTATTCTAAATCCCCTCTCCCGAGTG
The DNA here is from genome assembly GCF_033568475.1 of Henckelia pumila. NCBI lineage: Eukaryota > Viridiplantae > Streptophyta > Magnoliopsida > Lamiales > Gesneriaceae > Henckelia > Henckelia pumila. Next base: position 33,327,943 of record NC_133121.1, on the reverse strand, counting down.
CCGGATTATAAATAAATATGACAAATAAATTTATGGCAAGTAAATTGAAAAGACTTTCAAAACTAGAGTCCCAATTAATTTAGAAGAACTCAATTCAATAAAATCAACATTAATTCATAAACATGTCTTGACCAGGCTATATCAACCTGTATACTTAAAAAGTTTAGTTCATAATCAAAAATAGTTGAAACCAATTCATATTCATGAAACTAGACATCAAATCAATAATATAAATTCAAGAGAAAGAAAACAAATCCAAATATTCGATCTTCCGTGTCCGAACGATCTATCTTCATCTTTGTTCTTTGATGTTCTTCCAACTTAAGCCCAGAATTCTTCAGAAATAATCACACGATCATGCTCTAAATCTCTGATCTTTACGTGTATGTGTATGGCGGCTCTCTCCTTCTATTAGGTCTGAAAAACTTCCTTTTATACTCCCTAAGAATCGTCCAAAATAAGCCCAAAAATATCTTAAAGTTTCCATAATTGCAAAAACTCTTCGGCAGAAAAATCGTAACGCGCAGGCGCGCCTCATAATTCATGCGGCCGCGTATACATTTCTGTCTCACAACTTCAAAATTCTCGAACACGCGCGGGCGCGCGTAATGTCAGGAGCGGGCGCGCATGACTCTCTGCCTCAACACTCTAAAAACACTTCAGGGCGCACGGGCGTGCGTGATGGCTGGAGCGGGCGCGCATACTACTCGGGTCCTTCTTAATTTTTCCTTCAAAATCTTGGACCGTCGTTGCTCGTTTTACCTCTTTCTTGACTCCATTGACTCCATCCATCATAAATTCAATATATCCTTTATTTCTTAACATCCAACACCAACAACGACAAATTCCACATAATTATGCTCGAAACCAAATATTTATCCAATAATATCAATACAAATTAAGTGCAAAAAATGCACTTATCAAATTCCCCCAAACTTAAATGTTTGCTAGTCCCGAGCAAAGCAATAATGAGTAATATATCGGCCTCCGAATTTTATATTCCAAGATTAAATACACATGTAGGATAATTTTCTAAAGAGTTCTCGTGTGTGTGTGATTTCGCCAATCTCATCTACCCACCCAACTTTCGAAAAAATCAAGTAATCCGTAAGCTTCACTGATTCATTAATCCCGCCCTCAAGTTTCAAGACACTCTCCACCAAGTTCAACTTCTAATTTCACAGATCAACATGACTTTTTTGGTTAACATTAGGCTCAAGTATAATCAGCAGGAGATAAGCATCCATATGTATATCAATGTAAACAAGGACTCATGATTCAAAGCAAAGGGAATTGAATATTTTCAATTTGTGCAGGATGATGAGTAGCTAAATTTTTTTATTTGCATTACCAGACATTAGTCTTGGCTTTCTTCTACTCCATACATCTTCATCTTTATGCCTTGTATTTGGACTAGAATTTCAATCCATTTTTTTTCTTTTCAAGGCCTCCCCTCACCTTAATTTCTCCGCCATTACTTTTTTTTGAACTTTTTAGCTACTCAATTTGTTTTGGATTTTTCATGATTTATATGACTAACAAATGAATAATGGCTAAAAAGGCTCAACGAATTCAAAAATGCTTAAATCACTTCTGTTCTCTTAAAAATCTACCTCAATTTCAAGTAAAAATCTCAAGAATTAAGAATCAAATCCTCTAATCCACATCACAAATACACATAATTTTTCTAATTGCTAGGAGTATCGAAAATCATGGCATTCGTGCATGTAAGTGAGAACTCAAGATTAAATATCGCTAAAATGAACTTTTCAGCACAAAAAATTATTTTCATCATAGGCCAACACAAATACACATCACTTTCCTTAACCCTCCAAATATATTCTACAACCCGCTTGATATTTGGTTTCTTTCTCTTCTTTTTCTTCTTATTTAGCATCGGTGGATCCTTCTCTCTTGGCACTTTTATAGCACTAACATCTGCACGACAGCTTTCCATCTTCTTTGATTCTTTAATCATGAACACCTTTTCCGTGGATGGATTGTTAGCCTCTTTGAACACATGAAAGATCACATTCTCATCATCAACTCGGAACTCCCATCGACAGCTCTCCTTTCTTAACATCAATCTTGGCTTCAGCAGTAGCTAAGAACGGTCTCCCCAATATCAATGGAATATTTCCATCTTCCATATCCAACATCACAAATTATGCAGGAAAAATAAACTTATATATTTTTACCCGAACATCCTTGATGATTCCACGCGGATATGTGAGAGATCTATCTGCTTACTGTAATGCGATCGTCGTGGGCTTCACCTCGCCAAGTCCTAAGGTTTTGAAAACAGACAAAGGCATCAAATTAATGCTAGCTCCTAAATCGCAAAGTGCATTATTAAAATAAGAAGAACCAATAATGCAAGGAATCGTAAAACTCCCTGGATATTTTAATTTTTGTGGTAGCTTATTTTGCAGGATAACACTGCACTCTTCAGTCAAGTTCACAGTCTCGAACTCCTCCAATTTCCGCTTCCTCGACATCACTTCCTTCAATAATTTGGCATAATTTGGCATTTGCAGCAAAGCATCGGCGAATGGGATATTGATGTGAAGTTTCTTGAAGATCTCAAGAAACTTGGAAAACTGTTCATCCAACACCTTCTTCTTGAATATCTGGGGATATGAAAGTGGCAGCTTGTACATCGGTTTTAGCTCAGGTTCACTCGGCTTCTCCTCGACTTCCTTCTCTTCAACAGCAGCTTTTTCAGAAATCTTTCTCTCAGGTTTGCCTTCTTCATTATCCACTTGCTTCCCACTCCTCAACTCTATGGCCTTAAACTGTTCTATGGGATTCACCTCTGTATTGCTTGGGAACTGGCCGCGGTTGTTGTCTTTCAGTGCATTCGCCAACTGCCCAATGCAAGTTTCCATGGATTGAAGCACAATGCCCATGTTAGCCACATGCATCTCTAAGCTGTCCAGATGAGTCTCAGTCCTCTCCATCCTCTTACTCGATTCCTGCACGAAGGTACTAACAACATCCTCCAAAGATGACTTACCCTCACCCTTATTTGTAATGAACCCCGGAGAATTCAACACATTATTATTGTTAGCATAAGAAAAATTTTCATGATTCTTCAAACCTAGGTGATAAGTATTTGGAATAGGATTATCTTTGTAGCCTCCATAACCTCTTTGATTCATGTAATGCACTTTCAAGATGATGAGATTCTTCCATAGCCCCCGACACACCTGCTGGTTCTGCAACACTCACCTTATTCAAAGCAGCTACTTGCGTCAGTGCAGACAATTGTGCAGTGATAGATGTAAGAGGATCCATTGCATACACTCCAACTGGCTTCTTGACTCCCATACGCTCAGATGGCCATTGAAAACTATTGATTGTCATCTGTTCCAGCATATCATAGGCTTGAGCAGGGTCTTTTGCAAAAATGGTGCCTCCAGAAGCAGAATCCACCGACATCCTTGTAGGCGCATTCATCCCATTGTAGAACAACTCGATTTACTTCCAATTTGCAAAATTATGATTAGGACAAAGTCTAAGAAAATCTGTGTACCTTTACCATGCCTCGTAGAGCTGTTCAGAATCCATCTGTCGGAAAGTGCTGATTTCGATCTTCAATTGGGTGGATTTGGCAGGAGGAAAATATTTTGCAAGAAATTTCTCTGCGATCTCCTCCCATGTAGTGATACTTCCCAACGGCAGCGACTGCAACCAACTCCTTGCTTGATCCCTGAGAGAAAAAGGAAACAAGCGTAAACGTATAATATCCTCAGACACACCATAATTTTTACCGTATCGGTTATCTCCAAGAAAGTGCGTAAGTGTAGGTGAGGATCAGCAGTGGCGCTCCCATTAAATTTGTTCTGTTGAACCATGTTGATCAAAGCCGGCTTCAGTTCAAAATTGTTGGCGTTAATGGTCCCTTGAGCGATTCCAGAATAGTGAGCCTGGATCGTCGCCCGAAAGTTATCTCTTATTGGCACCATGTGGAGCTTGATTCACATTCTCTTCAGCCATTCTATCAACTTCTTCTCTTCTCGCTCTTCTCAAAGCACGTGCAGTTCTCTCGATCTCCGGATCAAACAGTAGAGAATTTGCACTTTGAGATCTTCGCATTAACTGCAATAACGAACAAAAAGAGATCAATTAGTAACTAAAAAAAAAACTCTAAATTATAACTTAGACTAATTGTTAACAAGACTAAACAAAATCAAAATTTACTCCCCGGCAACGACGCCAAAAACTTGTCGTGACAAATACTCGCAAGCGTACAAGTGTCAAGTTTTAATAAAGTGATGAATCAAGTATCGTTCCCACAAGGAGTAAATTGAAAATATTCAATACTTGTAATTAAAATAGTCTTAATTTTATTTATAAAATTAAACTTTAGAGATTTGTTGACAAATTAAATAAATAATGAAGTTTGTAAAGTGCGCGCACACACAATCCTTAAGAGATTATCAATCAAAGAGAAATAATCTAGAGGTTTTGATTTCACCTGGTCTCGAAAATATTCATTCCTAATTAATCTATTTTCATGAGTTCATTTCAATTAATAACCAAGAACACATAGATTATACTATATACCTCTACCGAGTATCAAGTAGAGTGTATCAATTACAGATCAATTCCAAAATCCATATTAAGAATTTACTTGTAATGATATGTGTAAAACAATGTTTTTTCTAGGCTCTATTCAAGTTATAAGCTCTCCTGAGTCATATAAACAATTAATAGTGTGAATTATATCGATCCTATTATAAATCCCCTCTCTCGAGTGCCGGATTCTAAATAAATATGACAAATCAATTTATGGACAGTAAATTGAAAAGACTTTCAAAACTAGAATCACAATTAATTTAGAAGAACTCAATTCAATAAAATCAACAATTCATAAACATGTCTTGACTAGGCTACATCAATCTCTAGACTTAAAAAGTTTAGTTCATAATCAAAAATAGTTGAAACCAATTCATATTCATGAAACTAGACATCAAATCAATAATATAAATTCAAGAGAAAGAAAAAAAATCCAAATATTAGATCTTCCGTGTCCGGACGATCTATCTTTGTCTTTGTTCTTTGATGTTCTTCCAACTTAAGCCCAGAATTCTTCAGAAATAATCACACGATCACGCTCTAAATCTCTGATCTATACGTGTATGTGTATGGCGGCTCTCTCACTCTATTAGGTCTGAAAAAATTCCTTTTATACTCCCTAATAATCGTCCAAAATAAGCCCAAAAATATCTTAAAGTTTCCATAATTGCAAAAAATCTTCGGCAAAAAAATCGCGACGCGTGGGCGTGTCTCAGAAGTCATGCGGCCGCGTATATGTTTCTGTCTCACAACTTCAAAATTCTCGAACACGCGCGGGCGCATGTAATGTCAGGAGCAGGCGCGCATGACTCTCTACCTCAACACTCTAAAAACACTTCAGGGCACGAGGGCGCGAGTGCTGGCTGGCGCGGGCGCGCATACTGTCTTCATTTTTCCTTCAAAATCTTGGACCGTCGTTACTCGTTTTACCTCTTTATTGACTCCTTTGACTCCATCCATCGTAAATTCAGTATATCCTTTATTTCCTATCATCCAACACAAACAACAGCAAATTTCACATAATTCTGCTCGAAACCAAACATTTATCCAATAATATCAATACAAATTAAGTGCACAAAATGCACTTATCCTAAAGAAAATATTCTTGGGAAATTGATGTGATTTGTGACAAATACGGGACTGGAGGTCGGGATACCAGGTCCGATGACCTTTTCACTTACGATTATGAGCCTATGAATCCCCAAAGGTTGGGTGAAGTGGCATAGGGCGTAAGGTGTCACACCCCACAGGCCGCCACCATGTACGATGGATTTAGATTGATCAATCGAATTAGTTTACACTTCACTGATATGACCCACATCAAATGATTTTTATGTTTATGACATGCCAATGTTTATGTTATTTATTTACGTTACATATTATGATTATGATCAAGATTATGATGATGTTATTGTTTACGTTTCAGCATTATGCAGGTGTTTTGACGATCATGCATGCATAAGATACCTCTAGATATTTTTATACGATATGTGCTAGCATGCGATTTTATTATGTAGTATTTGTTATTAAAGGGTAGAGCATGCTGAGCCTTTAGGCTCACTAGATCTAAATGGTGTGCAGGTGAGTTTTATGTTATTCAGGAGGTTGTGGTCCCGACTGGTGGTGAAGACCTCTGTGCATCCTTGGCGAGCTAGCAAACCCGTGACCTTCGCCAGCTCATGTTTTAGTTGATTTAGTTTATAATGAGATATTTTATGTATTGTGCTATTTTCCGCACATGTTTACTATTTTTCATTAGTTTGCATACTTTTGAGATTCTATTCGTTTGCATTGATTTTAACCTATTCGAGTTTTTAGACTTTCAAGATGCAATAAATTTTTATTATGCATTAAATTTTATGAAAATCTATTTTAAGTATAGATGCATATATGTATGGGAATATATGTAATATAAAAAAAATCGAGTAAAGTTCGTTTCACTTTCACTCCAAGGAGTCCACTGATGTCCCTGCTTCTAGAAAAACAAAGACTGTGGCCAAGAAACTGAAAGAGTGGGTGCCCAGTGAGCCAACTTGTGGCTATGGGCTTTGATGACTCTTTGTACAAACGATCTTTTGTTTAATACAATTTACACTTTTATTAATGGCAATGACTTTATCTTTCTTCATATTGTTATATTGTGATATACTATTGTTGTTTTGATAAAGACCTTGAATATACTATAGTGTATGTAAGATGTGGTAGAACATGGGGATGTCTATCATGAAATACATCTTATAGTCACTGTATATTCTAAACTGTTCCTAGTCGATTGAGCCGTCCGAGAATAAGGATAAGGATCGCTCGAGTTTGAGACTAGCATTTGCGATGCGGAGTACCACGTTTCATTGGTAGGGAACATGGAGATGTTCGAAGCATGCAAATGGATATTCATAGGATGAATAATCGAACTACCCTATCCGGACTTTCCAAGTGGTTATCACTTATCGAGTGGATAAAGTCCGCGGTTTTGGTTGTACACCATTAGTCCTTACTACTTGAAACATCATGGAGACTCTATATGCTAGTACTGTACTTTGACTCGTTTACCGACTCTATGGGGGTCATCAGGTGTCGGGATTGGGTACAGTTACAACACATATAGGAGTCGATGCATTGTTGTCAAGGATTCACCACATACTTGCGAGTGTGGATATCCTATGCGATCTGAGGAGATATTAGTGTGACAAATCTCTGGCCAGAGTACTTGATGTGATTTAAGAAATGGTTTCTTAGTAGCACATGCGATGTCACTAATTGGATCTTCAAGATGTATTGTATGGTTATCGAATCTTGAGCGACTCTCGATATACCAATGTTTGTTGATTCGATCGGGATATATGGATGAAGGGACCGTACTGTACGCTAACGAAAATCTACTGGTTCTTGTAGGCACTATCAGTGATACCTAGGGAATCATGGGGCGATGTTGCTAGGCGCTTTACCATGATTCGTTGGGCAAGTCGGAAATCGTTGTTCCGAGTCACAAGGAGTTGTGATCCCACGGCTAGCTGTATCCCTGAACCATTTAGGGTCACACAGTGTAATGGAGTTTTAATCCCCGTTGAGATAGTTAAATTTAAAGAGTTAAATTTAATGAATAAAGAAGTTGGACTTCTTAAATAAGAGTAAGGGAGTAGGATTTCCTAAAATGACATAGGGATGGACATTTTTGGAAACCACTGAATTCGGATTCAGAAAAATTTATCTTGACTATAAAATGTGCAGAAATGGTTTCTGTGCACATTGGTAAAATCGGTTTATCAATCGGAGTCACGATGAATTTTATATTAATTTCTGAACGTGTGGGCTTTGCTTGTCGGGCCTCAACTTATGACTAATGGGCCCTAAGCTGTTAGTGGCCTGCATTATAAATAAGTTATTGCAGTACAGAAATTGCACACAATAGGTCATAATTTGAGAGACAGAAAAATCGAAACCCTAGCCTTCTCTCTCTAGAAATTCGGCCGCCCCCTCCCTCTCTCTGTCAGAGAAATTCCGGTCTGTGATTTTGAATTGCAGTCAGGAATAGCGAATCAAATTCGTTTATTCTCTTCGCAGAAAACTGCTGATAGATTTTCTAGTGCAATCTATCAGAGGGATTAAACCTCTATTCGTGGACCTGATTGAAGGAGTTCATCGGTTCCAGGGAGAGACAACAAGAGCAGAGAAATCTGTTGGAGTCCAATAATCTCGATTCGAGATTGAAGGTAAAATTTAATAATTGTTATTTAATTTTACACACACAAATAATTTAATCGTTAAACGGTTGATACCTACACTATGGAATTGTTCCATAATAAAAATTTTGAACTTCCGCTGCACCGGGTATCAATCGTGATTGATCTGAGAGCCGCATTTTCCAACAGTGGTATCAGAGCCAGGTTGCTCAGATCAAACGATTAAATTAATCGATTGTACAAAAATTTTTGAGTCTCGGTTTTTGAAACAAAATAAATATTTTTAAATTAAAAAAAAAAAAATTTTTTTTTTCGGGGCAAAACCCGGGCAGCGATTGGATCGCTGCCCGGTGGGGCAGCAATTGTTGCTGCCCCGGGCGGCGCACGGCGCCGCCCAAAGGGGGCGCACGGCGTCGCCAGGGCAGCGCTCGGCGCTGCCCAGCGCAGCGCTGGGCGCTGCCCAGGGCGGCGCACGGCGCCGCCAGGGCAGCAACTGTTGCTGCCCTAAAGGGGCAGCCGGGCTGCCCCGGCCCGTGCCCACGGGTGCGGGCCGGCCCGGGAGTGTCCCGGGCGGCCCGCGGGAAAAATTAAATTTTTTATTTTAAAATTAATTTTAATGTGTTAAAATTTTATTTTTGGTCCGGTCAAAAATTGTTTTTGATTGGTTCACGAGATTTCGGATCGAATTGTTCGAGTCCGTAAACTTTAAAATTGATTTTTGGATAAATTTGAATTTTTGGAAAATTTTAATATTTTATCCTTAAATTGAATTTTGAAATCAATTATTTTTGGTACAATTGATGATAAGATTTGATCTTATGAATATATTAAGTAAAATATGATTTTATCTATAAAATTGGATTTTGTAGATAAAATATGATTTTATTTGATAAAGAGATAAAATATGATTTTATATGTAAAATGAGATTTTATATATAAAATATGATTTTATCCTGTTTAAATTTGAAATGCCACTGCATGTTATCCAATAAATTAATTTTGAATTAAATATTATTGGATAAGGATGATCGATTGCCATGACCAATTTTGTAGGTGTATGTTAGGAATTTACATTTGTTTTTATTGTTGTTGGTTTTATTAATGGGCCTGGTTTATGGCCCGATATGAATGTCATATGTAATAAAAATGGGCTTGGTTTATGGCCCGTTCCCACCCCTAAAAATGTATCCCCTACTTGTCATTGTTATTTATTGTAAATACATTAGATTTAGTGGGAGATCAAGATTTGAAGATGGTGGGCCCAGCAGACAATAAAGACGAAGAAATGTAAATTGGAAGCTAATGTAATAGGATTGCATTGCATACTGCATATTACCTAGGATTGGACTAAGACTCGTGATTGGCAACCACGGGTCAATTAGAAATGGAATCGATCATCCTATATAATATATGATATTATGATTGTATGCATGTTTTAGACATAATTGCGTGAATCCGGCAAGCATGCAATAATTTGAAAAATTGATGAGACAAATTTTTATAATTAAAAATCCCTCATTTTAAATATGATTTAAAATTGATATCAAGATAAATAAAGGAAATTTAAATTTGTTTAAATGTTCCTACCTTCCATCAACGGTCAATGTATGTGATGCTACCCGCGGATACGGTCCGGCTCATATTATTGGGGGGGCCCGTACGTCGGAAAGCTGTACATTGGATCGACAAATGTTGTAAGTTGGGTGGAACTCCCATGGGATCGGCTCATATTATTGGGGGATCCACATGGCGACCGTTTATCACAACTTAATATTGATGGGTCATCTTGACATGTCACTATAAACGGCGTCATATTATTGGGCTCTTATTGGACATGAGGTAAAAACATGGGGGTTGCTTTGGAAGCAATTGGGCTCTACCTTTTGAGAATTATGGTTGGCTGATATTATTCGGGACCATAAGTTTGTCAATTGGACTCCATGTTCTCACTAAGGAAAAAGTTTTCCGTTTTCACTAGAGGGTAGTGAAATCGTTAAAATAGTGGGAGTGAGATTCATAAAATTAAATTCGCCTATTTTATGTCTTAGTAAATTGCTTAAACAATCATTGATATATGTCTGTTTTTCTTTTCAGTATTTCATACAATGAATTCGCGTAATCCATTATTCTCGATCCTCGAACAAAACAAGTTAACTGGCGCAAACAATACGGAATGGTTCCGGAAGTTGAAGATTGTCTTGACTTCGGAGAAGATGCTCTACGTGTTAGAGAAATCACCTCCGAAGGAAGCACCAGCTGACGTAAGTCCGGAGGAATTGGCCAAACTTGATACATGGTGGGACCATGACATCAAGACCAAATGCTATATGCAAGCCTCGATGTCTGATGAACTCCAGAGGCGATTTGAGGACACCGTGAATGCTGCTGACATTCACGCTCAACTCAAGGAACTTTTTGGGGCTCAATCGAGGGCTGAAAGGTTCGCTACTGTTAAGGAGCTAATGACGTGTCGCATGCGTGAAGGGACTTCAGTCCGTGATCATGGGGTACGAGTGATTTGGCTCATACAAAAGTTAGCGACCCTTGATTTGGTGTTGGAGCATGAACTCAACGTGGATTTACTGCTTCTGTCTCTTCCTTCTTCGTTTGACGGATTTGTGGTAAATTTTAATATGAACAAGATAGAGGCCACCCTTGAAGAGATGGTCAACATGCTTGTGACATATGAATCCACACTTAAGAAGGATAAGCCAGCTTTCTTGGTGGGCTCCTCATCTTCTGCAAAGAAGGGGCCAAGTATGAAGGGCAAGAAACGTTCTGCCCCACCCAAGAAAGTCGAGCCCGAGAAGAAGCACAAGACAAAGGCTTCAAACAATGCAAAATCCAAGGATGTTTGCCATTACTGCAAGAAGCCCGGTCATTGGAAGCGCAACTGCAAGGAATATCTAGAGCAGTTGGGAACTGCAAAGGGTATGTTCTATATTGAAATAAACATTTCACTTAATACTACTTCTTGGGTATTGGATACCGGATGTGGATCTCACATTTGCAATGATTTGCAGGTGATGACAAGAAGTCGCAGGCTTAGAATGGGTGAGACCCAGCTGAGGCTCGGGAATGGTTCCAGAGTTGAAGCTACAGCCATTGGAGATGTTTGTTTAATTTTGCAGAACGGTTTTAAGTTATTTTTAAGAGATGTTTTATTTGTTCCGGATTTAATTAAAAACATTATTTCTGTTTCTATGCTAGATAGAGATGGTTATTCTTGCAATTTTGTGAATGGGATTTGCAATATTTACAAGAATGAATGTTTGATTGGAAATGGACAACTTGAAAACGATCTATACAACTTAAAACTGAAAGACGTTCCAATAAATTATATTGATAAACCGGCAACAACAAACAAAAGGAAAATCGATAGTCAAAACCCAGCAAACCTTTGGCACGCTAGACTAGGTCATATTTCCTCAAGGAGGATGAACAAGCTAGTGGGAGAGGGCATGTTTGATATGTCTGATATTAACTCTCTACCTACTTGTGAATCCTGCCTAAAAGGAAAAATGACTAAATCTCCTTTTAAGGGGAAACCTGAGCGTAGTCAAAATCTGTTGGATTTGATCCATACAGATGTTTGTGGACCATTTAGAGTTGGGACTCAATATGGCCACACCTACTTCATTACCTTTATTGACGATTATTCAAGGTATGGGTATTTATATTTAATGAAATATAAGTCTGAAGCATTTGAAAAGTTCAAAGAATTCAAGGCTGAAGTAGAAAACAAGCTAGGTAAAAGTATTAAAGCACTTCGATCGGATCGAGGTGGAGAATACTTAAGTACCGAGTTTTTGGACTATCTAAAAGAGAATGGGATTCTCTCTCAGTGGACTCCTCCTATGACACCACAGCTTAATGGTGTATCGGAGCGTCGTAATCGAACTTTGTTGGACATGGTTCGATCCATGATGAGCTTCACTGAACTTCCACCTTCGTTTTGGGGCTATGCGCTTGAAACGGCGGTATTGTTGTTGAACAACGTCCACACTAAAGCAGTGGACAAAACACCATACGAGTTATGGAATGGCAAAGCTCCTAAGTATTCGTACTTGAGGATTTGGGGATGTCCTGCTTACGTGAAGCGGACAGTGGGAGATAAGTTGGATAGTCGATCCAGCTTATGTTATTTTGTAGGGTATCCGAAGAATTCAATCGGATATTATTTCTATTATCCTGCTGAAACAAAGGTGTTTGTTTCTAGGAATGCCACCTTCTTGGAGAAGGAGTTCTTATTGGATAAGAAAGGCGAGATGATGGAACTCGAAGAAGTTCGAGAAGAACCCGAAATACAAAATAACGATCCTATGCCTCAGGAACCATTACCGGACACGCCTGAACCTAGAAGATCCGAGAGGACTTCTAGACCTCCTGTTCGATATGGTCTTCTTCTTGAAGGGGATCAAGATGAACCCGACATTGGATGTGATCCAAGAAACTTCAAGGAAGCAATTTCTGATGCGGATTCAAATTTATGGCTTGAAGCTATGCAGTCTGAATTGGATTCGATGCATACAAACCAAGTTTGGTCTTTAGTAGATCCTCCTGATGGAATTGTTCCAATAGGGTGTAAATGGATCTACAAGAGAAAGCTTGGGCCTGATGGTAAGGTATTGACCTACAAGGCACGATTGGTGGCAAAAGGTTATACTCAAAGACAAGGAGTTGACTATGATGAAACCTTTTCACCAGTTGCAATGTTCAAGTCCATAAGAATCCTTATTGCCATAGCTGCATGGTATGACTATGAGATATGGCAAATGGATGTGAAGACTGCCTTTCTTAATGGAGACATTAAGGAAGAAATCTATATGAAGCAGCCTGAGGGGTTCACATCCATGGGAAGCGAGCATAAGGTATGCAAGCTTCAGAGATCAATTTATGGTCTAAAACAAGCATCAAGAAGTTGGAACCAGAAATTTGATGAAACAATAAAAAATTTTGGTTTCATCAAGAACCCGGAGGAACCGTGCGTGTACAAGAAAGTAGTTAAGGATGCTGTGACATTCTTAGTACTTTATGTTGATGACATCCTACTCATTGGGAATGATGTAGGGATGTTGCAGTCAACAAAGATATGGTTATCAGGTAGATTCTCGATGAAGGATTTGGGTGAGGCATCCTACATTCTTGGGATACAGATCTATAGAGATAGATCTAAGAGAATGATAGGACTCACTCAATCAACCTACATCGACACCATATTGAAACGGTTTTCAATGGATGGGTCCAAGAGAGGACATCTACCCATGTGTCATGGAGTTTCTTTATCCAAGTCTATGTGTCCCAAGACTGATGCAGAGATAGAGAATATGACACATGTACCATATGCGTCAGCTATAGGTAGTATCATGTATGGGATGATATCTACCAGACCGGATGTAGCATTTGCTCTGAGTGTCACGAGCAGATATCAGTCTAATCCTGGTCAAATGCATTGGAAAGCCGTGAAGGACATTCTTAAGTACTTACGAAGGACTAAGAATATGTTCATGGTATATGGAGGACGAGATCTGAAATTGGAAGGCTATACCGACTCTAGCTTCCAAAGTGACGTGGATGACTCGAAGTCAACCTCTGGATTTGTGTTCATGCTCAATGGCGGTGCTGTCTCTTGGAAGAGTTCCAAGCAGGACACCACAGCGGATTCCACCACTGAGGCTGAATACATTGCAGCATCAGCTGCTGCTAAAGAGGCCGTTTGGATGAGGAAGTTCGTCCAAGAGTTGGGCGTCATTCCTGAATTTGTTGGTCCAGTCCCGGTGTACTGTGACAACACGGGTGCCGTTGCTCAAGCAAAGGAACCAAGGTCTCATCAAAGATCCAAACACGTACTGAGGAAATACCACATCATCCGGGAGATTGTGGAAAGAGGAGACATCACTGTCGAACGAGTGGCCTCTGCAGACAATATCGCTGATCCGCTTACTAAGCCCTTGCCAGGACCATTGTTTGACAAACATCGCGAAGCAATGGGTCTACGTAGTATGACTAGTTGGCTATAGGGCAAGTGGGAGATTGAAAGAGTGGGTGCCCAGTGAGCCAACTTGTGGCTATGGGCTTTGATGACTCTTTGTACAAACGATCTTTTGTTTAATACAATTTACACTTTTATTAATGGCAATGACTTTATCTTTCTTCATATTGTTATATTGTGATATACTATTGTTGTTTTGATAAAGACCTTGAATATACTATAGTGTATGTAAGATGTGGTAGAACATGGGGATGTCTATCATGAAATACATCTTATAGTCACTGTATATTCTAAACTGTTCCTAGTCGATTGAGCCGTCCGAGAATAAGGATAAGGATCGCTCGAGTTTGAGACTAGCATTTGCGATGCGGAGTACCACGTTTCATTGGTAGGGAACATGGAGATGTTCGAAGCATGCAAATGGATATTCATAGGATGAATAATCGAACTACCCTATCCGGACTTTCCAAGTGGTTATCACTTATCGAGTGGATAAAGTCCGCGGTTTTGGTTGTACACCATTAGTCCTTACTACTTGAAACATCATGGAGACTCTATATGCTAGTACTGTACTTTGACTCGTTTACCGACTCTATGGGGGTCATCAGGTGTCGGGATTGGGTACAGTTACAACACATATAGGAGTCGATGCATTGTTGTCAAGGATTCACCACATACTTGCGAGTGTGGATATCCTATGCGATCTGAGGAGATATTAGTGTGACAAATCTCTGGCCAGAGTACTTGATGTGATTTAAGAAATGGTTTCTTAGTAGCACATGCGATGTCACTAATTGGATCTTCAAGATGTATTGTATGGTTATCGAATCTTGAGCGACTCTCGATATACCAATGGTTGTTGATTCGATCGGGATATATGGATGAAGGGACCGTACTGTACGCTAACGAAAATCTACTGGTTCTTGTAGGCACTATCAGTGATACCTAGGGAATCATGGGGCGATGTTGCTAGGCGCTTTACCATGATTCGTTGAGCAAGTCGGAAATCGTTGTTCCGAGTCACAAGGAGTTGTGAGCCCACGGCTAGCTGTATCCCTGAACCATTGAGGGTCACACAGTGTAATGGAGTTTTAATCCTCGTTGAGATAGTTAAATTTAAAGAGTTAAATTTAATGAATAAAGAAGTTGGACTTCTTAAATAAGAGTAAGGGAGTAGGATTTCCTAAAATGACATAGGGATGGACATTTTTGGAAACCACTGAATTCGGATTCAGGAAAATTTATCTTGACTATAAAATGTGCAGAAATGGTTTCTGTGCACATTGGTAAAATCGGTTTATCAATCGGAGTCACGATGAATTTTATATTAATTTCTGAACGTGTGGGCTTTGCTTGTCGGGCCTCAACTTATGACTAATGGGCCCTAAGCTGTTAGTGGCCTGCATTATAAATAAGTTATTGCAGTACAGAAATTGCACACAATAGGTCATAATTTGAGAGACAGAAAAATCGAAACCCTAGCCTTCTCTCTCTAGAAATTCGGCCGCCCCCTCCCTCTCTCTGTCAGAGAAATTCCGGTCTGTGATTTTGAATTGCAGTCAGGAATAGCGAATCAAATTCGTTTATTCTCTTCGCAGAAAACTTCTGATAGATTTTCTAGTGCAATCTATCAGAGGGATTAAACCTCTATTCGTGGACCTGATTGAAGGAGTTCATCGGTTCCAGGGAGAGACAACAAGAGCAGAGAAATCTGTTGGAGTCCAATAATCTCGATTCGAGATTGAAGGTAAAATTTAATAATTGTTATTTAATTTTACACACACAAATAATTTAATCGTTAAACGGTTGATACCTACACTATGGAATTGTTCCATAATAAAAATTTTAAACTTCCGCTGCACCGGGTATCAATCGTGATTGATCTGAGAGCCGCGTTTTCCAACAGAAACAAGACAAAAAGAAGAGAAATATTGTTATTTATGATAGTGAAGAAACCGATAGTGAAGAGATTGTGGAGCCTCAAACTAAAAGGACAAGAACTTTACTGACTAAGCCCACAAAATCTCCCACTAAACTGATCATTTCTATAGCTCACAAATCAGGAAACATCTCCACTGCAGAATACCCTCATTCATCCGATGAAGCAGTTGAAAAGCAGGGCAATCAAACCAAAACTGATGTAAGGCCCGGGATTATTTGATTTAATCCAAAATTTATTTAATTTTAATCCGAGTATATTTAATTTGGTAATATTTAGAGTTTCGATTTAAATTCTAATATTCTTAAATTATTAAGGATTGAAATTGAATTAAATAGAGGGTTGAGGACTGAATTGCAATTTATGAAGTTTTCAGGGATTAAATTGCAATTTATGAAATACATATCCGATTATTATTGAATTATAAGCATGTAACGTGTATTTGTCATATGAATTCAGAAAAGTGAAGAACAGAGCAACCGAAACCTTCCTATTTCTTTTGCTTTTCGATTTTTAAAACCCCGTAACTTTTGATCCGATCGTCCGATTTCGATTTCGAAAATAGTTCTGGAATCCTTGCAAAGAAGGCTTCGATTTGATGTAAGTCTTGATTTATTTCGGCATGTTTTGAAGATCGAAATCTGGTAGATATCAAAAATTTATGTTATGTATGTGTTCTTCGACGTTTATACATTCCGATATCAAAACCGGAGCGAAGAGTTTATCTTATTTGTACTAATCATGAATACCAGCTTATGTTCGATGTTTATAGCTTCTGTTAGAAGTGATATTGAGTTGATCTTTCTGATATTTGATGTACGTATGATTTTAATGGTTAGAAATGGTTTCGATATTTCGTCGGTTATCGATTTTCAGTCGCTACGCCGTCTATTCATGTTTTGAGACCGTTTTGATAGCTTATGTTTGAGCCGAAATGTTCTTTGAGATGTTGTTTATGTTGTAGTATTTTTATTATTCAATTTCAGACTAGTTTTGAAGGCTAACAACTCAAGAACTTGAATTTGAACCGGAGAAGAATAAGTTGAGGTTGAAGTGATTTTGATTGAAGATCTATTGATGATTTTGAATTGATTTTGAAATGATAGCTTTGAACGAAGTTTGATATGACTGTTTTGATGTTATGTTTCAGATTTGAAGCATTCAAAACCGAGAAAATACGAAGGTATAATACGACATCGTGAGTCAGGGATTTGAAACTCGAGAATGAAGCTTCTTGAGTTATCCCGCCAAAATCACATACTTGTTTATCGTTTTGATTTGATTTTGATGTTGTCGATCCATCTCAGGTAGTGGATCTTTGAGTTGATATGATTATGATACGATACGATGATGATATGATATGATATGAATTGATTCAAATGTCAAGGTCTGAGGCGACCTTATTTTCTAGTCAAGAATGGCTACGATAGATGGATATCCATATCAAGATCGGTTACAAATCTTGATGGCAACGATGTTATATAAATCAATTCTTGATCAATATATGCGTTATTTAATCTACTGTTGAGTCGATTATGATTAGAGTTGATATGATTTATTTAACGCTTTATATGTCGATTATACTGAGATGATTTTTCACCGGAGTTTATCCGGCTATTTCTTTGTTTTGTATGTGTGCATGACAACAGAGGGGGCAGGAGCTAGTCAAAGACGTCATTGATAGCTTGGAAGAGAGATGTAGCAAGTGTGGACTCGGGTTATAGCTGAACTTTTATGTCTAGAAGCATCAAACATCATAAAACTATTTTAGGTTGAAGGTTATGTACAAGTATTGATGTCGTTGTGACCCTTCTCCCTTTTTGAACGACTAGTTTGATGTAATAATCGCATGGCTTGATGCTAGGAACTTACTACTTGTATGTATGCATGTTTCCAGATTTTATAACATGTTTAGAATCCATGTTTGATGATGAATCATGCCATGTCCCAAGTTTTGACAGCAAAAACCTGTTCTGCAGATTTTCTGGAAATGGAGCCCGCTCGATCGGGTGAACTTCACCGATCGAGCGCGGCCTGAAAATATTGAAACCCGAGAGACATGTTTTTGGGCTTGCTCGATCGAATGAGTTCATCCGATCGAGCGAGGCCAAAAATATTGCAAACCTGAGATCTTGAATTCCTAGCTCGCTCGATCGGCTTAATTTGCCCGATCGAGCGAGGTGCTGTGTTTAAAAAAAATATCTCTTGGTCTTAATATTCCTTATTGTTTGATTAATTGTTAATTAATCATTAATTTTCCTAAGATGATATTAGCGACCCGAGGTCCCCACAACTGACCTCAAAGGAAAACAACTGATGATTGTCGAACTTATTCAAAGTTTACCACCATCTCAAGAAACCCAAGAAAATGGGGATTCAGAAGAATTTGTTAAAACTCAAAAGGCTCCTTTCCAGATCATCTCAAAACCTGTAGTTTTGCCACTAGCCAGACCATCAGGAGGCCTATCTTCGAAACAAAAGTTGAGTACACTCACTCAGGACTTGACTTGGAAATTGTAAGCTCTCAAATTGCTTCTTCCTCAGATCCTGACAGGCCTACAAATTCAATTCAAACTCAGATAAACCTGACCATGGACGAAGTACTTGAATATGCTGAAAGAAACACTGATGAGATATATGATAAATGGCATAAATACATGACTTTTACATTGGCAACACATTTGAAGAAGAATAATGAACTGAGAAAGTTTGTTAAACTTGAAGAAATTATGTTGAGGATAGTCAAAACTGCAGATGTTCAAGAAGCCTTGGATAGGAGACAATATTTCTACGACCTCATGAGAATCAAGAAACTCAGCCAAACTGTTGCTGAATTTCAGAAGAATTATGATTCCTCTGTCAGAAATTCTTATGAAGACAGATCTATTTTCACTCAACTTCAAAGTGATCTAATAACTATGCAAATGAAAGTAAAGTTTTGGGAAACTGACAAAACTTTGGAGATTCCAGAACCTTTTGAATGGAAGAAACACAAATCACATTCGTAGTCTCGGTCCAAACATAAGAAAATCAAAAGAGTCATACCTCAACTGAATCTTCAAACCATACAGCTGATCAGGTATTTGACGAACTCCAAAAAAAAGCTTCAATAGCTCAAAATCCAACCGATACATCAATTGAACAGCAGCTACACACATATCAGAGGTTGGCAATACTCTACCTGAACTGCAGTTGATGAATGTGGATGAAGTGCTCTCCCACATTGAACTTGAGGAACAACAACTCTCTCCTCTGAATAAAATTTCTATGGATGAAGTTGTTTCACAAGTCGATGATCATATTGAAATTGAGGACCAGGAACCTCCCCTTCTTGAAGACATCTATCTCAAAACTCTTTTGGAGGCAGGTGGTTCCCCAATAATATCTCCAATCGCAATGGAAGCACAACAGCCTCCTCTTCTGCAAGATACATATCATCAATACTCTGCACTACTCCTTCCGTCAGATACTGAATCCCTCTCCTTGCAAATGGCACCTTTCATAGCTCCTTTTATCTCACAACAGTCATTGGCGCTCATTGTGCACCCTCAACAGTTTCCTACGATGGACAACATGGTTATTCCAGCACTTTTCTTCAAAAGGCCTGAAGATCAATCTCAAGAACAACAATCTTGTTCAATTGAATATCTATCAGAATCTCATGTTGGAGCTGATGATCTACAAGCAGAGCCATCCATCAATTCCCCATCCAAATCTCCTGTCAACAAATCCACTCCTTATCTTGAAAAAGTTATTGAGGAGAAAACACAACTCCATCTTTGGCAATGGTTGTACATTCTGCTTCTGGATCCTCTTCTCTTCCAAACAAATGAAAAGCGAAAGTCGACGTGATTTCAACTGATCCTCCATCTCTTTTCAAAAGCTCAACGGACAGATTTTTTAACGCCTTCCAGTCAGAACCTCCAATCAGTGGGAAAGAAAATCCCTCCAAGAAAAAGCGATCCAAATGATGATTTGTATCAACTTATTTCTGACATGGAATCATCGTTGTACAACATGACCAAAGATGTCACAGCCTTAAAGATAATCAACAGGAAACCAACGGCAATATCTCCTTTCTAAGACAATCGTTGAGTTCAGAACTGATTAAACTTCAGGAACAGTTTACATTGATGGACAAAATTCTTCAAGACTAACGTGAACTGACCTCTTCACTCTCCCAACTGCAACAATCTCAGCAGTCATTAGAGACCAAAGTTGACAATTTAAACATGTTTGTCTAATCTCTGCACACATCAGTTCACTCAAATTTTCAAGGGCTTACAAAGCTAATTGCAAACTTGACAAGTATTTCTCAGAATATTTTGCAAACTCAATACGTTGCACAAGCATTAGGATATAAAGTTTCAGCACATCGTCTACCATCATCCAGCCGAAGCTCTTCTTTGCCAAGATATCCGTCAGAACGAAGATAGTTTATTATGTATCACTACAGTGTCTTATTTTATCTACCTTTGTGGTAGCGCTTAATCGTGTCACGCCCAAATTACCCGACTTAATCAGATAAAAAAATATATGTATTAGTGTGAGTAGGGATCGTTTCCACGAGAAAAGGGAAATTTAATGTGTTCTAAAATAAAAGAAAAGGGAGTTTTGAGTTTGGAATTAACTACTAAAAATTTAAAATCAAAATTTAATGGATTTCTATCAACTATCATGCAAGATTAAATTATAACGAAGAAATCAATGAGAAACAAGCCTTGGTATCGGTCGACTACACCCTTGATATTTATTCATTCAATCATTGATTGCCTAAAAATAATTAATTCTATCGAATATTCATCATTGAAAATTAAAATTTTCTTTCACCTTAATCTTATTTAATTAGACACCAGTGTTCTAGATTAACCCTTACCAATAAATCAACCCGGATACCAGCGATCTAGATTTGAATTTAAGGTAGCATTCAAATGAGTAAAACTGATGAATCTAGACAACACAAACACCAGCGGAATATATTAAATGCAGTTGCTTCACAAATTAGATGGTTCAAACAATTACGGATTTGAATTCTAATTTAGCAGTAGATTGTATAACAAAATCCTAAGATGGCCAATCCGAAAATCTCACATACAAGCATGAAATAAATCAGAACAAATTTTGATACTCAACAATAATCAAACATTGAAAATTCGAATCTCGTGAATAAATAAAATCAAGGGTTCGTCTTCCTCAACCAAGTTCTAAGGTTTAGCCACAACGATAGAACACAAAACCTAGCCGCCAAAGAAAAAATTCAAAGTCTGATAATTAATCACTGAAAAACGGAATAGAAAACCATATACAAGGCTAGAGTCCAAAATGAAAGAGTTTCCAAAATTAAGAATTTCTCTTTCCGAACAGACCCGCTTGCTCGATCGGTAAGGATTGACCGATCAAGCGAGACCAAAATTGTTATCCTACTATCCTTCAACTTCGTGCGGCCGCTCGATCGGTAGAGATTAACCGATCGAGCGGCCAAACTTTCTTCCGAATCTGCTTTGCTTCTTCACATGACCCGCTCGATCGGTAGAGATTGGCAGATCGAGCGGTCAACTTTTATTCAAAATCTTTTCAGCATTTCCCTTGCTCCATAGTTCCATCCATACGTCCTCCAAAATGCACGTCCTACACAACAAACCGGGAAATAGATCATGCAGACACAAAATATGAAATACGAACAAAATACGTAATTAAAACACATAAACAAATGCAAAACAACAACTGAATGACATTAAAATATGCAACACAAACACAACTATTAAATTCCCCCACACTTACTCCTTGCTCGCCCTCGTGCAAGTCATGCAAAAATAGAAGGAAAACACAACAAACACATAAGCAAGGATGAATCATGCATAACATAGTCTCAGAGAAGTTTTTCCACACAAAAACAAGTTCATACATACTCTCGATCATCAATGATACACCTTCAATCGAATGCGAACGTGCGTGTGTGACATGTTATTCCAGCTACATGCAACTTCAAAAGACAAGTTTCAAGACTGTTCGCCGACCTTAAACAATTTAGTGCAAGTTTCACAATCAAGAACTCTCCTCTCAACAATCCATCAACACAACACAACTCTCTTGAGATATAGTTACGCAGCGTCGAATTTTGCACCCGACATTTGTTAAAAGTCCCAATAATTACCCGCATACTTAGCTACAACTAGATAGGATTCGAATTTCAATCCCCTCGTCTATAGTCCGGATGGAACTACAATCCCATGGAATCCGCAAACTTAGCCATGAAATAGTGAATAGTATTTCATTCACATTCCAGGCCCGGATGGAATTGTTATTTTAAATTTTTTTCAAAAATTTAACCCTATTTAATCCGCATACTTATCCACAAACAAGACGAATAGGATTTCAATAATCTTGCTTGCAACCCGGATGAAGTCAATATTTCATAAACATTTCATAAAAGTTTTTAAAGGTGCGCCCAAGAGAATATATGCCATATCAAAGAAATCATCGAGATTCAAGAAACTATCAAGTTCCACAAACACCTATTATCGTGCAATGGTCTAACAGACATACACAATATCTAATGCATCACTACACTTCACTAGTTAAACATGCGTGCTTGAAATATTCAACAATTAACTTACGGTTTCTCATATCTAATCCAAAGTATAAAATTTTCCAAAAAATTCATCATTTTTCAACTTCCTCATCATAGGCAAAAATTTCATCCTCAACTCATGCATTCGAACAAACACTAAACAACAACACAACAATTCATGAACTAAATGCAACAAAACGACTCAACAAAAACAAATGCAACATCATGAATAATGCACCTCCCCCCCCCCCCCCCCACACATACACACTTAAATTAAGCATTGCCCTCAATGCGTCAAAACACAAAACACAAACAAACAACTAAACACAATGCAATGCAAAAATGTAAAACGAAACTCCCCTGGTTTACTGGTTGGCGGCGTCCTCCTCTTCAACCTCAGGAGGGGGAACAAGAGCGGCGTACTGAAATGGGAAGGTGGCGGGTATGGTAGAGCAGCAGGGATAGCAGTCGGATCAAGGCCGAGATGCAATGTGATATTCCGAAGGAGAGCATACACAGCTTGAGAGTTATGAGCCGCCACAGTATTGTATGCATCTTGGTGATGGGCATAGGCGGTGATCTCACGGATGGAATCATCTTGGGAGCGACGAGGAGGCGGAGGTGGCCTTTGAGGATCCGGACGAAGAACAAAATGGCCATCCTGCACAAAGTGCTTAACTCGATAAGCTCTCTTGGCTTAAATAGCAACTGCGTCCATGGGTCGCATGCGCGGATACACAAGACAGTGATGATCATCGAGAAGTAAAGACCCAAGGCGGCGGAAGTAATTGACCGGCGGATCTCACTGTGAATCACGCATCCAACATGTATTGGCCAACCCATATCAAGAGTGTAGAGAAGTAGGGAACAATCAAGATTGACTTCACTGGTATGCAATATCGGCATCAGACGCCGATACAAAAAAGTATACCATGTGGCCGGAACCAAATGCAAATAACGTTCCTTAAAATTCAGTGAAGAAACTGGATCAACCCACAAAGCTCCAGGGTTGGCTAGTTGGCCAATTACCTCATCCAAATCCGGGTTGAGTTTTAAGCTTTGATATAGTGAATCATCGACATCCGGTGTCTCGAGCAATGAATTCAACTCATTGGGCTCAAATAAAACCAATTTCCCCCTGACAAAAGCCTTACTATCCGTCCTCTCTGCTGCGTTTGCATAGAATTCTCGCACAATTGGTACGATAGCGGGAGGGGTTGTCTTGCAAAATAAGTCCCACCCACGTTCTTGGACGAAACGGAACACCTCACTATCACCAAGATCGAATTCAAATCCACGCTCGGGAATGGGAGAGAAGTTTACCTTGGCGTGATCGTATCGATCACAAGCCGCTTGACTGAAAAATTTGTCGGCGATGTTTTGGGAAGAACGGGCTGCCGCTGCGCCTTGAGAATAAGACTCGCCGGTAACTCTAACGCGTTTAGGCCCCATGTGTAATAAAAAAAATAGAGACGGCAAAAATTCCGGCACTCGAAGGAATGCAAGAACAAGGCCGATGGAACAGATGGCAGGGTGGTGGAGGTGAACGGCCGAGGAATCAGATACGGCAATATGAGTAGAGGTGATGCGAGGATAATGATCGGAGGTGGAGAAAAATCAGAGAAATGGCCAGCGCGGTGGATGAGCAGCGTGCAGACGGCAGGGTGGTGATAAATCAGAGTCGGTGGAATAGGTGCGGGTGAACAGAGAGGATGACCGGAGGGATGACTGGAGATGACGGTCGGTTGCTATCTGCGATGTAAGATAAAGATGATGAGATGAATTAAGAGAAAAGGGTTTTGGGGAGTTAGGGATTCAGAGAAAAGAGAATGAGAGAATGGGAAAGGGCAGATGAATTAGCAATTTAAATCACGTAAAATGTGTCTCGCTCGATCGGTAAGGATTAACCGATCGAGCGAGACCAAAAGTTCAAACTTACTGCCCAACTTAAAAATACGCCCGCTCGATCGGTAAAGATTAACCGATCGAGTGAGTAAAAATCACAGACCTTTCTGCCTTACCACAAAAGTGCTCTCGCTCGATCGGTGAAGATTAACTGATCGAGCGAGACAAAAAAACAAACCTACTGTCTTACCAAAATAGTGCTCGCTCGATCGGTAGAATTCTACAAATTGAGCGAGCAAAAACATGAAACTTTCTGCTTGTCCAAAAGTACGCGCTCGCTTGATCGGTAAGGATTGACCGATCGAGTGAGACAAAAAATTCATAATATTTTTGTATTTTTCTATTTTCCGAAAAAAACAAAAAGAAAGGAACAAAAATTCGAAAATAAAAACACTAGGGAAAGGAAATGAAGAACACTAGGTTGCCTCAGAGTCAGGCTAAATTTACAGTCAGTCTATAGCGACTGCATGCGGCGACTTATTCGACATCTGGCAGAGCATCTAGTGTGAGATCATGCTCATCCCTCCTACATTCGCTTGAACTCTTTCATAGTAGTGTTTTAGTCTGTGGTCATTCAACTTAAATATTTTTGATGTGTCTAAGCTCTGCATTTTGACTGCACCATGGGAAAAGATATTAGTGTTAACAAACAGTCCATTCCAACGTGAACACAACTTACCTGGAAATAGCCGAAGTCGTGAGTGATAGAGAAGCACTTTCTGACCAACTTCGAATTCCCTTCTGGAGATCATCTTGTCATGGAATGCCTTCGTCTTTTCCTTGTAAATCTTTGAACTGGCATATGCATCATTGCGTATCTCCTCTAATTCTTGAAACTGCAGCTTCCGATGCTCGCCAATCTCATCCATCTGCATGTTAAAGTTTTTGATAGCCCAATAAGCTCTGTGCTCCAATTCTACGGGCAGATGGCATGGTTTCCCAAAAATCAAACGATATGGGGACATTCCAATTGGCATCTTGAACGCGGTTCTGTAAGCCCATAGAGCACCATCCAATTGCAAGCTCCAGTCCTTCCTTGTTGGATTAACTATTTTCTCTAAGATAGAATTGATCTCTCTGTTCGAAACCTCAGCTTGATCATTGGATTCTGGATGGTATGCAGTGGAGATCTTGTGCGTCACATGGTACTTTTTCAGCAAACTGGCCATAGTTTGGTTGCAGAAGTGTGTTCCTCTATCACTGATGATGGCTCGTGGAATCCCAAACCAAGACAAAATATTTTTCTTGATAAACTCTGCAACAACATTAGAATCATTAGTACGGGTGACCTTTGCTTCCACCCATTTCGAGACATAGTCCACAACAAGCAATATATATAAATCCATACAAACTAGGAAAAGGACCCATAAAGTCGATTCCCCAAACATCAAATATTTATCAAACAAAAATAGGTTGCTGAGGCATCTCCTTGCGCTGGGATATATTACCTGTATTCTGGCATCGAGCGCACGACTTATAGAAAACGTAAGCGTCTCGAAATAGGGATGGTCAGAAAAATCCGCAGTCCAACACTTTCTTCGCTGTTCTTTTTGCTCCAAAGTGACCACCACAAGCATATGAATGACAAAATGTGAGAATAGGGGTTACCTCGCTTGCAGGTATACATCATCGTATGACTTGATCAGCGCAGTGTTTCCATAAGTATGGATCATCCCAAACAAAATACTTAGCATCGCTTCTCACTTTGTTCTTTTGTGCCTTGGAAAATTTAGAGGGAAACCCTTTAGTAACTAAATAATTCACAATATTTGTGTATCAGGGTAATTCTGTGCTTGCTGAAAATAGTTGTTCATCAGGAAATTCTTCTCGCAAGCTCAGCTCCTCATCAATATGAACTAGACGGCTCACGTGGTCAGCGACTCGATTCTCTGTTCCTCTTTTGTCCTTAATTTCCACATCAAATTCGCTCAAGAGTAGTATCCATCTTATTAGCCTTGGTTTTGCCTCCGTCTTTGCCATCAGAAAACGAAGATATGCATCATCAGAATAAACAATAACTTTAGCACCAAGTAAATAAGAATGGAATTTTTCTAAAGCAAAAACTACAGCCAAGAGCTCTTTCTCGGTGGTAGAATAATTTCATTGGGAATCAGTCAGAATACGTGAGGCGTAGTATATAGAATGCGATGTTTTCCCAACAAACTGTCCCAACACCGCCCCTACAGCATAGTCGCTGGCATCACACATGATCTCAAATGGTTTGCTCCAGTCTGGTGGTTGGATGATTGGTGCAGATGTTAATGAGTCCTTAAGTTTGTCAAAAGACTTTTTGCATGGTTCATCAAACTCAAACGGGACATCTTTTTGCAACAGCTTGCACATGGGGGTTGGGTTGCGATCTTGGCAAAGTCCTGAATGTATCTCCTGTAAAAACCTGCATGGCCAAGAGAAGATCGCACTTCCCGCACACTTACGGGATAAGGTAGAGACTGAATAATATCGATTTTAGATTTATCTACCTCGATTCACTTTGATGATACGACATGACCCAAAACAATACCTTGTCCAACCATAAAATGACATTTTTCAGAATTTAGAACTAGGTTGGTTTCGACACACCCTTTAGGATTAGAGCAAGGTGAGACAAGCATTTTTCGAATGAATCACCATAGACAGTAAAATCATCCATAAAAATCTCTAAAATATGCTCTATATATTCAGAAAAAATGCTAACCGTACACCGTTGTAATGTGGTTGGTGTATTACAGAGTCCAAAGGACATACATTGATATGCAAAAGTGCCGAACGGGCAAGTGAATGTCGTCTTCTCTTGATCTTCTAGTGCAATTGCGGTCTGAAAATAACCAGAATACCCATCAAAAAAACAATAGTAAGAATGACATGCTAACCTTTCAATCATTTGATCAATAAAGGGCAAAAGGGAAGTGGTCCTTTCGGGTTCCAGCATTTAATTTTCTATAGTCTAAACAAACCCTCCGCCCATTTTGAATGCGGGTGGGAACCAATTCATCATCCTTGTTCTTCACCACAGTAATCTCGGTTTTCTTGGGTACCACTTGGACCGGATTGACCCACTGACTGTCAGAAATTGGGTAGATCATTCCTACTTCAAGAAGTTTCAAAATTTAAGCCTTCACCACCTCCATCATAGGTGGGTTCAACTTTCTTTGCGGTTGACGCAAGGGATTCGCTCCTTCAAACATCAGAATTTTGTGCATGCATGTAAAAGGGATAATTCCCTTGATATCTGCTATGGTTCATCCAATAGTAGTCATGTGCTCCTTTAAGACTTTGACAAGTTGCTCCTCCTGTTCGGCTTCCAAACTATTGGAGATGATAACTGGTAATGTTTCTCCTTCTCCAATGAAAACATACTTAAGATGTTTAGGAAGCGTCTTCAGTTCAACAACTGGTGCCTGCAAAATAGATGGAAGGTGCCGAGTGAAAGAGTGGGTGCCCGGTGAGCCAACTTGTGGCTAAGGGATTTTATGACTCTATGTATAAACAATATTTTGTTTAATATAATTTACACTTTTATAATGGCATTTACTTTATCTTTTATCATATTATTATGTTGTGACATACTATAAGATGTTTAGATGAAGACCTTGAATATACTATAGTGTATGTAAGATGTGGTAGCACATGGGGATGGCTATCATGAAACACATCTTATAGTCACTGTATATTCTAAACAGTTCCTAGTCGATTGAGCCGTCCGTTAATAAGGATAAGGATCGCTCGAGATTGAGACTAGCATTTGCGATGCCGAGTACCACGTTTCATTGGTATGGAACATAGAGATGTTCAAAGCATGCAAATGGATATTCATATGATGAATGATCGAACTACCCTATCCGGACTTTTCAAGTGGTTATCACTTATCGAGTGGATAAAGTCCGCGGTTTTGGTTGTACACCATTAGTACTTACTACTTGAAACATCATTGAGACTCTATATGCTAGTACTGTACTTTTACTCGTTTACCGACTCTATTGGGGTCATCAGGTGTCGGGATTGGGTACAGTTACGACATATATAGGAGTCGATGCTTTGTTGTCAAGGATTCACCACATACTTGCGAGTGTGGATATCCTATGCAATCTGAGGAGATATTAGTGTGACGAATCTCTGGCCAGAGTACATGATGTGTTTTAGTTTACTTGGTTTCCTAGTATCACATGTGATGTCACTATTTGATCTTCAAGATGCATTGCATAGTTATCGAATCTCGAACGACTCTCGATTTACCAATGGTTGTTGATTCGATCGGGATATATGGATGAAGGGATCGTACTGTACGCTAACCAAAATCTATTTGTTCTTGCAGGCACTATCAGTGATACCTAGGGAATCATGGGGCGATGTTGCTAGGCGCTCTTACCATGATTTGATGGGCAAGTCGGAAATTGTTGTTCCGAGTCACAAGGAGTTGTGAGCCCACGGCTAGCTGTATCCCTGAACCATTGAGGGTCACACAAGTAATAGATTTTTTAATTCCCGTTGAGATAATTAAATTTAAAGAGTTAAATTTAGTGAATAAAGAAGTGGGACTTCTTATTTAAAAGTAGAGGGAGTAAGATTTCCCAAAATGACATAGTGATGGACATTTTTGGAAATCACTGAATTCGGATTCAGAAAATTTATCGACTTTAAAAGATGCAGAAATGGTTTATGTGCACATTGGTGAAATTGGTTTATCAATCTGAGTTACGATGAATTTTATATTAATTTCTGAACATGCGGGCTTTGCTTGTCAGGCTTGAACTTATGACTAATGGGCCCTAAGCTGTTAGCAGCCCACATTATAAATAAGTTATTGCAGTGCAGAAATTAAACACAACAGGTCATAATTTCGAAAACCTAGAGAGCTTTCTCTCAAGGAATTCGGCCGACCCCCTCCCCCTCTATCACAGTGTTCGAAAATTCAGTCCGTGAATTTTTGAATTTGCAGACTGATTTAACAGATCATATCTGTTCTATCTCATCGTAGAAACTTCTGATAGACTTTCTAGTGCAGTCTATCAGAGGGATTAAATTTCTGTTCGTGGACCTGATTGAAGAATTGTTCGTTCATCAGTTACTGGGATATACAACAAGAGCAGATTATCTGTTGGTGTCCATAATCTCGCTTCGAGATTTTAAGGTAAAATTTATATTGTTTAAATTTTATGTTATTAATTTTAATCGTAGAAATTTGATACCCATATGGAATCGTTCCATATAAAATTTTAAAACTTCCACTGCACCGGGTATCACTTTCTTTTTCGATCCGGAGAACGACCGAGTTCCAACAGTGGTATCAGAGCCAGGTTGTTCTCGGATTTTACGATTAAAATATTGTTCAATTGTACAAGCCTCGATTTTTCAGAAAAATAAAACGAAAAAAAAAATATTTTAATTTTCCGAGGGACAGCGGGCGGCCACTGCTCTGCGCACAGAGTTTCTGTGCGCAGGGTGCCTGCGCGCAGCTGGGCCGCGCCCAGCGGCCCAGCGACGGGGCTGGGCCCCCGGTCCGAATGTCGGGGACTGCCCGGGATCGTCCCGGGCAGCCCAGAAAAATTAAAATTTTATTCTTTTGAAATTTTGAATTTCAGCCCGTTAATTATTATCGGGCCCAGTTTTGGCCCGATTAAAAATTATTTCAGTTGGTCCACGAGGTAATGGGTCAAAATTGTTTGAGCCCAAAATTTTTAAGAAAATTAATTTTTGGATAAATTTTGAATTTTGGAAATTTATAAATTTAATCCAATAAATTAAATCTTGAATTATTAATTTTGGTACAATTGATAATAAAATATGATTTTATGTATAAAATTAGATTTTATATGTAAAATATGATTTTATGGATAAACTAGATAAAATATGATTTTATATATAAAATAAGATTTTATGTATGAAATATGATTTTATCTATTTAAATTTTATTGCCATTGCATGATATCCAATAAATTAATTATGATCGATTGCCATGACCAATGTTATAGGTGTATGTTAGATTGTTTACATTTGGTTTTAATTATTGTTGTTGGATTTATTAATGGGCCTGGTTTATGGCCCAATATGAATTGTCATATGTAATAAAAGTGGGTATGGTTTATGGCCCATTCCCACCCCTTAAATATGTATCCCCTGCTTGTCATCGAAATTTATTGTAAATTTTGGACTTAGTGAGAGATGAAGATTTGAAGACAAAGGTGGGCCCAGCAGACAATAAAGACCGAAGAAATGTAAATTGGAAGCTCAATGTAATAGGATTGCATTGCATACTTGCATATTACCTAGGATTGGACTTAGACTCGTGATTGGCAACCACGGGTCGATTAGTAATGGAATCGATCATCCTAAAATAATATATGATATTATTGTTGTATGCATGTTTAGACTAAATTGTATGAATCCCGCAAGCATACAAATTTTAAATGATGAGACAAATTTTCGAAATTAAAATCCCTCATTTTAAATATGATTTAAAATTGATATCAAGATAAACAAAAGGGCATTTAAATATTGTTTAAATGTTCCTACCTTCCATCAACGATCAATGTATGAGATGCTACCCGTGGATACGGTCCGGCTCATATTATTGGGGGGGCCCGTTCGTTGGAAAGCTGTACATTGGATCGACACATGTTGTAAGCTGGATGGAACTCCCATGGGATTGGATCATATTATTGGGGATCCACATGGAGACCGTCCATCACAACTTAATATTGATGGGTCATCTTGTCGTGTCACAATAAACGGCGTCATATTATTGGGCCCTTATTGGACATGAGGTAAAAACATGGAGGTTTCTTTGGAAGCAATTGGGCTCTACCATTTGAAAATTATGGTTGGCTGATATTATTCGGGACTATAGTTTGTCAATTGGACTTCATTTTCCCACTAAATAAAATGTTTCTCGTTTTTACTAGAAGGTAGTGAAATCGTTAAAATAGTGGGAGTGAGATTCATAAAATAAATTCGCCTTATTTTATGTCTTAGTAAATTAATTAAACAATCACTGATTATTGTCTGTTTCTTTTCAGTATTTCATTAAGATGAATTCGCGCAATCCACTATTCTCTATTCTCGAACAAAACAAACTGACTGGCGCAAACTATACGGAATGGTTCCGTATGTTGAAGATTGTCTTGACCTCGGAGAAGATGTTCTACGTTTTAGAAAAATCTCCTCTGAAGGAAGCACCAGCTGATATAAGTCCGGAAGAGTTGGCCAAACTTGATAAATGGTGGGACCATGATATCAAGGCCAAATTCTATATGCAAGCTTCGATGTCTGATGAACTCCAGAGGCGATTTGAGGATACCGTGAATGCTGCTGACATTCATGCATAACTCAAGGAACTTTTTGGGGCTCAATCAAGATCTGAGAGGTTCGCTACTGTAAAAGAGTTAATGACGTGTCGCATGCGTGAAGGGACTTTGGTCCGTGATCATGGGGTACGCGTGATTTGGCTCATTCAGAAGTTGGTAACGCTTGAATTGGTATTGGAGCATGAACTCAATGTGGACTTATTACTTCTCTCTCTTCCTTCATCGTTTGACGGTTTTGTGGTGAATTTCAATATGAACAAGATAGAGGCCTCCCTTGAAGAGATGGTCAATATGCTTGTAACTTATGAAGCCACATTAAAGAAGGATAAACCGGTACTCTTGGTTGGCTCCTCTTCTAACTCTAAGAAGGGGCCAAGTGGAAAGGGTAAGAAACGTTCTGCCCCACCAAAGAAAACAGTACCGAAGAAGAAGGGCAAGACAAAGGCTTCTAACGGGAACAAAGATGATGATACTTGCCATTACTGCAAGAAACCCGGTCATTGGAAACGTAACTGCAAGGAATATCTCGAGCAGTTGCAAACTGCAAAGGGTATGTTTTACATTGAAATAAATGTTTCACTTAATACTACTTCTTGGGTATTGGATACCGGATGTGGATCTCACATTTGCAATTATTTGCAGGTGATGACAAGAAGTCGTAAGCATAGGATGGGTGAGACCCAGCTGAGGCTCGGAAATGGTTCTAGAGTTGAAGCCAAAGCTGTGGGAGACGTTTATTTAATTTTGCTGAACGATTTTAAGTTACTTTTGAAAGATGTTTTATTTGTTCCAGATTTGGTTAAAAACATTATTTCTATTTCTATGCTTGATAGAGATGGTTTTTCTTGCAATTTTGTGAATGGGATTTGCAATATTTACAAGAATGAATGTTTGATTGGAAATGGACAACTTGAAAACGATCTAGATAACTTAAAATTAAAAGACGTTCCAATAAATTATGTTGATAAACCGGTAACAACGAACAAAAGGAAAATCGATAGTCAAAACCCGGCAAACCTTTGGCATGCTAGGCTAGGTCATATTTCCTCAAGGAGGATGAACAAGTTAGTGGGAGAGGGCATGTTTGATATGTCTGATATTAACTCTCTACCTACTTGTGAGTCCTGCTTGAAAGGAAAAATGACTAAATCTCCTTTCAAAGGGAAGCCAGAGCGTAGTTAAAATCTATTGGATTTGATCCATACAGATGTTTGCGGACCATTTAGTATTGGTCACACCTACTTCATTACCTTTACTGATGATTATTCTAGGTATGGGTACTTATATTTGATGAAATATAAGTCTGAATCATTTGAAAAGTTCAAAGAATTCAAGGCTGAAGTAGAAAACAAACTAGGTAAGAGTATTAAAGCACTTCGATCAGATCGAGGTGGAGAATACTTAAGTACCGAGTTCTTGGATTATCTAAAAGAGAATGGGATTCTCTCTCAGTGGACTCCTCCTATGACACCTCAGCTGAATGGTGTTTCGGAGCGTCGCAATCGAACCTTGTTGGACATGGTTCGATCCATGATGAGCTTCACTGAGCTCCCACCTTCGTTTTGGGGCTATGCTCTTGAAACGGCGGTATTGTTGTTGAACAACGTCCACACTAAAGAAGTGGACAAAACACCATATGAGTTATGGTATGGCAAAGCTCCCAAGTATTCGTACTTGAGGATTTGGGGATGTCCTGCTTACGTGAAGCAGACAGTGGGAGATAAGTTGGATAGTCGATCCACCTTATGTTATTTTGTAGGGTATCCGAAGAATTCAATCGGATATTATTTCTATCATCCTACTGAAACAAAAGTGTTTGTTTCAAGGAATTCCACCTTCTTGGAGAAGGAGTTCTTATTGGATAAGAAAGGCAAGATGATGGAACTCGAAGAAATTCGAGAAGAACCCGAGATATAAAATAACGATCCTATACCTCAAGAATCATCACAAGACACGCCTATTACTAGAAGATCCAAAAGGACTTCTAGGCCTCCTATTAGATATGGTCTTCTTCTTGAAGGGGATCAAAGTGAACCCGACATTGGATGTGATCCAAGAAACTTCAAGGAAGCAATTTCTGATGCGGATTCGAATTTATGGCTTGAAGCTATGCAGGCGGAAATAGATTCGATGCATACAAACCAAGTTTGGTCTTTAGTAGATCCTCCCGATGGAATTGTTCCAATAGGGTGTAAATGGATCTACAAGAGAAAACTTGGGCTTGATGGAAAGGTACTGACCTACAAAGCACGATTGGTGGCAAAAGGTTATACTCAAAGACAAGGAGTTGACTATGATGAAACTTTTTCACCAGTCGCAATGTTCAAGTCCATAAGAATCCTTATTGCCATAGCAGCTTGGTATGACTATGAGATATGGCAAATGGATGTGAAGATTGCATTTCTTAATGGAAACATTAAGGAAAATATCTATATGAAGCAGCCTGAGGGATACACATCCATGGGAAGCGAGCATAAGGTATGCAAGTTTCAGAGATCAATTTATGGTCTCAAACAAGCATCAAGAAGTTGGAACCAGAAATTTGATGAAACAATAAAGGATTTTGGTTTCATCAAGAACCCGGAGGAACCGTGCGTGTACAAGAAAGTATTTAAGGATGCTGTGACATTCTTGGTACTTTATGTTGATGACATCTTACTCATTGGGAATGATGTAGGGATATTGCAGTCAACAAAGATATGGTTGTCAGGTAGATTCTCGATGAAGGATTTGGGTGAGGCGTCCTATATTCTAAGGATACAGATCTATAGAGATAGATCTAAGAGAATTATAGGACTTACTCAAACTACCTACATCGACACTATATTGAAAAGGTTTTCAATGGATGAGTCCAAGAGAGGACATCTACCTATGTGTCATGGAGTCTCTCTATCTAAGTCTATCTGTCCCAAGACTGACGAAGAGATAGAGAAAATGACACACATACCATATGCGTCAGCCATAGGGAGTATCATGTATGGGATGATATCTACCAGACCGGATGTGGCATTTTCTCTGAGTGTCACAAGAAGATATCAAGCCAATCCCGGTCAAATGCATTGGAAAGCCGTGAAGGATATTCTTAAGTACTTGAGAAGAACTAAGAATGTATTCATGGTTTATGGAGGAAGAGAACTGAAATTGGAAGGCTATACTGACTCTAGCTTCCAAAGTGACGTGGATGACTCGAAGTCATTCTCTGGATTTGTGTTCATGCTCAATGGCGGTGCTATCTCTTGGAAGAGTTCCAAGCAGGACACCACAGCGGATTCCACCACTGAGGCAGAATACATTGCGGCATCAGCTACTGCTAAAGAGGCCGTTTGGATGAGGAATTTTGTCCAAGAGTTGGGCGTTATTCCTGAAGCTGTTGGTCTAGTCCCGGTGTACTGTGACAACACGGGTGCCGTTGCTCAGGCAAAGGAACCAAGGTCTCATCAAAGATCCAAACACGTACTGAGGAAATACCACATCATCCAGGAGATCGTGGAAAGAGGAGACATCACTGTCGAGAGAGCGGCCTCTGTAGACAATATCTCTGATCCACTTACTAAGCCCTTGCCAGGACCATTATTTGACAAACATCGCGAAGCAATGGGATTACGTAGTATGACTAGTTGGCTTTAGGGCAAGTGGAAGATTGAAAGAGTGGGTGCCCGGTGAGCCAACTTGTGGCTAAGGGCTTTTATGACTCTATGTATAAACAATCTTTTGTTTAATATAATTTACACTTTTATAATGGCATTTACTTTATCTTTTATCATATTATTATGTTGTGACATACTATAAGATGTTTAGATGAAGACCTTGAATATACTATAGTGTATGTAAGATGTGGTAGCACATGGGGATGGCTATCATGAAACACATCTTATAGTCACTGTATATTCTAAACAGTTCCTAGTCGAATGAGCCGTCCGTTAATAAGGATAAGGATCGCTCGAGATTGAAACTAGCATTTGCGATGCCGAGTACCACGTTTCATTGGTATGGAACATAGAGATGTTCAAAGCATGCAAATGAATATTCATATGATGAATGATCGAACTACCCTATCCGGACTTTCCAAGTGGTTATCACTTATCGAGTGGATAAAGTCCGCAGTTTTGGTTGTACACCATTAGTCCTTACTATTTGAAACATCATTGAGACTCTATATGCTAGTACTGTACTTTGACTCGTTTACTGACTCTATTGGGGTCATCAGGTGTCGGGATTGGGTACAGTTACGACACATATAGGAGTCGATGCTTTGTTGTCAAGGATTCACCACGTACTTGCGAGTGTGGATATCCTATGCAATCTGAGGAGATATTAGTGTGATGAATCTCTGGCCAGAGTACATGATGTGTTTTAGGTTACTTGGTTTCCTAGTAGCACATGCGATGTCACTATTTGATCTTCAAGATGCATTGCATAGTTATCGAATCTCGAACGACTCTCGATTTACCAATGGTTGTTGATTCGATTGGGATATATGGATGAAGGGACCGTACTGTACGCTAACCAAAATCTATTGGTTCTTGCAGGAACTATCAGTGATACCTAGGGAATCATGGGGCGATGTTGCTAGGCGCTCTTACCATGATTCGATGGGCAAGTCGGAAATTATTGTTCCGAGTCACAAGGAGTTGTGAGCCCACGGCTAGCTGTATCCCTGAACCATTGAGAGTCACACAAGTAATGGATTTTTTAATCCCCATTGAGATAATTAAATTTAAAGAGTTAAATTTAGTGAATAAAGAAGTGGAACTTCTTATTTAAAAGTAGAGGGAGTAAGATTTCCTAAAATGACATAGTGATGGACATTTTTGGAAATCACTGAATTCGGATTCAGAAAATTTGTCTTGACTTTAAAAGATGCAGAAATGGTTTCTGTGCACATTGGTGAAATTGGTTTATCAATCTGAGTCACGATGAATTTTATATTAATTTTTGAACATGCGGGCTTTGCTTGTCAGGCTTGAACTTATGACTAATGGACCCTTAGCTGTTAGCAGCCCACATTATAAATAAGTTATTGCAGTGCAGAAATTAAACACAACAGGTCATAATTTCAAAAACCTAAACACAACAGGTCATAATTTCAGTCTGTGAATTTTTGAATTTGCAGACTGATTTAACAGATCATATATGTTCTATCTGATCGTAGAAACTTCTGATAGACTTTCTAGTGCAGTCTATCAGAGGGATTAAATTTCTGTTCGTGAAACTGATTGAAGAATTGTTCGTTCATCAGTTCCTGGGATATACAACAAGAGCAGATTAATCTGTTGGTGTCCATGATCTCGCTTCGAGATTTTAAGGTAAAATTTATACTGTTTAAATTTTATGTTATTAATTTTAATCGTAGGAATTTGATACCCATATGGAATCGTTCCATATAAAATTTTAAAACTTTTGCTGCACCGGGTATCACTTTCTTTTTCGATCCGGAGAACGACCGTATTCCAACACCGAGTATTAAAAATTGGCAAAGATAAATAAGAAACATTACCTGACTGAGGTAGCTCAGGAGCACTGTTCAAAATGTTCTCAATTTCTTGTGCTTCTTCACTTCATCCAATTTCATCCTCATCCTGATGAATGGGTGTGATAATAGCCACCTCTAGCTCATCTTTTCCTGCATGCTCGCAATATTCTTGTGCCAAGTAATCCACAATATCGACAGAATAAACACAAGCATCACTGTTAGGAAATCTCATGGCATCATAAATATTAAACTTTACAACCTCACCATCAAACCATAGTGAGTATGCCACTGTGAACATCAATTTTAGTCATCGATGTTTTCAAGAATGGTCTGCCTAACAAAATAGAACTATTGTGATCACCGTTTTCCATGTCAAGCACATAAAAATCTGCAGGAAATACCAGGTTATTCACTTGCACTAATACATCTTCCACTAATCCCCTAAGATATTCATTAGACCTATCAGCTAATTGTATGACCATTCCAGTTTTATTCAAAGGACCAAGTTTCAAGGACGCATAAATAGAGTATGGCATAACATTAATCAATGCTCCTAGATCTAACATGGCCTTTTCAAGTCTAACAT
Organism: Henckelia pumila; assembly: GCF_033568475.1. Lineage (NCBI taxonomy): Eukaryota > Viridiplantae > Streptophyta > Magnoliopsida > Lamiales > Gesneriaceae > Henckelia > Henckelia pumila. Next base: position 33,289,915 of record NC_133121.1, on the reverse strand, counting down.
TCCCTATAGTGCATGGAATAGGAAACATACTTGGGTCCTTGCATTTTGCGGGCAATTTCCTTTGGATCACCGCAGATACATTCTCACCTAATTCCACTTTATGACAACCCTTAAGTGTTTGCTTCCTCTTTGCTGTGCACAATTCCTTCAAAAACTTTGCGTATCGAGGTACCTGCTTAATAGCATCTAGCAATGGAATTTTTACCTCACATCTACAAAATGTTTCATAAAGTTCCTTTATCCTTTCATCTTTTCTAGACTCCTTAAGTGCTAAGGGAAAAGGGGCAACAAGCTTGTAATCAGAGAGAGGCGGAAACTTACCTTTTGGCGCTTTTTCCTTGGTTGCTTCTCCATAATTCACCTTCGGTTCTGCTTTCACCTCCTCCTTGGGCGAAGCATCAACATCTTTCTCCTTGATCTTCAACACCTTCCCATTCCTTAGATTAATGACACTTGCATTCTCTCTTGGGTTCGGAATTGTTTGGGACGGCAAAGCGTTGGACAGCTATTCTTCCAACCTGTTGATTGCAGTGGCGAGCTGCACCATCTGGGTATTCAAGTTTTGGATGCTTGCTTGGGTTTTTTGTTGAAAAGTCAGAGTATTAGTTGCAAGATCCTTAACTATGTTTTCAAGAAACTCATCTGGCGCTGGGATCTGAGGACGCTGCTGTTGTTGAGGATACGATGGCTTATAAGCTTGATTGTGCGGTGGTTCCTAAGGTCCAGGTTGATTTGCCTGAGGGTTTCCGTATCTCATATTTGGATGATCCTTCCAACCAGGATTGTATGTGTTGGAATATGGATCATACTTTCGTTCTGGTGGTCCAGGAAATCCGCCAGTAGCATTAACCTATTCGACCGATTTCTCTTGAAGAGTAGGACACATATCAGTGGCGTGTCCCATTGCAGCGCAGATACCACATGCCTTTGCAGTCTGTCCATTTCCTACATCCATTTGACGCACAAGAGAGGTCAATTCAATCAATTGTTGCTCAAGGGAAGAGACATTTACCTCATTGTTTTTCCTTTGTACATGATCATTCCTGTTGGTGCCAAATTGTTGAGAATTGGCAACCATATTCTCTATCAGATTCCTCGCTTGAACTGGATTTTTATCCACAAAAACTCCTCCACTGGACGCATCTAACATACTCCTGTCATGAGGTAACAACCCTTCCTAAGTGTATTGAATTAACAAGTTCTCACTTATCTGATGTTGTGGACAACTAGCACACAACTTTTTGAACCACTCCCAGTATTCATGAAGTGATCCCCTGTAAATTTCTTGATCCCATAAATTTTTTTTTCTGATATTCGCTGCTCTGGAAGCTGGGAAGTACTTCTCTAGAAAAATTCTTTTCATCTCAGTCCAAGTCGTGATGGATCCAAAGGGTAAATAATACAGCCAATCCTTTGCAGCACTCTTCAAAGAGAAAAGAAAGGCCCTTAGTTGGATCTGCTCCTCTGCCACTCGACGGGGTTTCATACTTGTGCAAACCACATGGAATTCCATCAAGTGCTTGTTAGGGTCCTCACCTGCAAGACCATGAAAAGAAAGTAATAAGTGAATTAATCCATATTTAAGCTCAAAATTAGCATTATTTTCTAGAGTAGGAAAAGTAATGCATAAAGGTTGTTGGTTTGGATCAGGAGTGCCCAATTGTCTTATGCTCAGATTTGCGTTAGCAGCCATCTCTTCCTTAGGAATTTCAGTACGAATATTTTCCTCTTCCTGTTTTCTACGAAATTCTCTCTTTTGCCTATGCAGAGTTCTTTCGATCTCCGGGTCGTACAGGAATTCTTCTTCAGAAGAGTCACCTGAAAGCAAGAACGACAGAGAAAAACTAGAAACAAAGAAAAGAGAAGAGAGTGAAATTAAATAAAAATAAAAGGAACACAAAAAATTTAACACCATTCCCCGGCAACGGCGCCAAAATTTGGTAGCTCTTAATCGTGTCACGCCCAAATTACCAGACTCAATCAGATAAACAAAATATGTAGTAGTGTGAGTAGGGATCGTTCCCACGAGGAAAGAGAAATTTAATGTGTTCTAAAATGAAAGAAATGGGGGTTTTGAGTTTGGAATTAACTACTAAAAATTTAAAAGCAAAATTTAATGGATTTCTATCAACTATCATGCAAGATTAAATTATAACGTAGATATCAATGAGAAACAAGTCTTGGTATCGGTCGACTACACCCTTGATATTTATTCATTCAATCATTGATTGCCTAAAAATAATTAATTCTATCAAATATTCATCATTGAAAATTAAATTCATTTTTCACCTTAATCTTAGTTAATTAGACACCAGCGTTCTAGATTAACCCTTACCAAAAAATCATCCCAGATACCAACAATCTAGATTTAAATTTTAGGTAGTATTTAAATGAGTAAAACTGATGAATCTAGACAACACAAATACCAGCAATTGTATTTAATCTAGTCAATTGTTGTTCTTACGATTTAACAAATTCACCAACGGAAAATATTAAACGCAGTTGCTTCACAAATTAGATGATTCAAACAATTACAGATTTGAATTCTAATTTAGCCGTAGATATAGCGAAATCCTAAGATGGCCAATCCAAACATCTCACATACAAGCATGAAATAAATCAGAACAACTTTTGATACTAAAAAATAATCAAACATTGAAAATTCGAATCTCATGAATAAAAAAAATCAAGGGTTCGTCTTCCTCAACCAAGTTCTAAGGTTTAGCCACAACGATTCATGAAAAACCGAAGAAAAATCAAAATAAAAGAAGAAATTGCAAGAAAAAAAAATAGAACACAAAACCTAGCCGCCAAAAAAAACTTCAAAGTCAGATAATTAATCTCTGAAAAACGGAATACAAAACCTAATACAAGGCTAGAGTCCAAAATAAAAGAGTTTCCAAAATTAAGAATTCCTCTTCCCGAACAGACCCGCTCGCTCGATCGGCAAGGATTGACCGATCGAGCGAGACCAAAATTGTTATCCTATTGTCCTTCAACTTCGTGCGGCCGCTCGATCGGTAGAGATTAACCGATCGAGCGGCCACACGTTCTTCCAAATCTGCTTTGCTTCTTCACATGCCCCGCTCGATTGGTAGAGATTGGCAGATCGGGCATTCAACTTTTTTTCAAAATCTTTTTAGCATTTCCCATGCTCCATAGTTCCGTTCATACGTCCTCCAAAACACATGACCTACACAACAAACCGGGAAACAGATCATGCAGACAAAAATATGAAATACGAACAAAATACGTAATTAAAACACATAAACAAATGCAAAAAAACAAGTGGGTGACATTAAAATATGCAACACAAACACAACTATCACTTTGTATCTCACCTCTGGGCATTTATTGTTGATTTATCAAAAAGGGGGAAGATTCAGAAGGACTTGGAAGTATTAAATATTTAGAAGGACTTTTTTACAAGATCAGCTTACATCGAATGATTTAAAAAGATCAGTTCATCATACAATATCTCAAAGTTTTGATAAACACCAAAAAGGAGGAAATTTTTGGAAAATTAAGTTTAGGTGTTTACAATTATATTATGTAGCTCAACTGATCTAACGAAAGACTAAAATGATCTAGCGGAAACTAAAGCTAAAGGCACTAAACCGATTTGGGGAAACTAAATCGAAGCGCTAAACTGTCTCGCACTAAACTGCCTCGCTTGGAACATCAACTACAAGAGGACAAGTCAACTAGCCAGAGTCGCTAAACTGGCTTCACCAGTTTACCCTCGCTAAACTGACTCCATCAGTTTAGCCTCACCAGTTCACTATCATACCGCTTTTGGATAAGATCTTCCGTACTATGACACATCCTGCAGAAGGTAGTGCCGCGATGTAAAGGGAAATGTCGGCTTCAGAATATTTTCTTGAAGATGACAAATACAACGGGAATAATTCAAAATTATATCTGAAGATCCAATTTTAATTTATGAATGTTAACATCCAAGAGTATAAATACGGATCCTGATCAATCAAAGCAGCTCTCTCGCGCATTGGAACTTTTGATTACATTTCTTATTCAAAATCTCAAAGTTGGAGTATCGATCAAAGAACTCGAAGCACAAACTCCTAGGTGTTATTCTGATCATTGAAGGATCAATCTTGTGCAAAGTAAATCGAGTTGTAATCATCTTTGTTTCTATCAGAGTAGGACTGAAACTGAGTTGTAATACTAGGAGTTCTTGTTTAGGCAATGTCTAAGTCCTAAACCGGATCGGGGTTTTGAAAATTGCTTGTAAAATTCAAAGTCTTCTAGTGATATCCTTTCGAGGTGGAAGAAGAGGTGATGTAGGAGTATTTAAAATCTCCGAACATCCATAAACATCTGCTTGTGTCCTTTCAGTTTACCTATTCTCTTTGCCTTGCATAAACTAGTTGATAGTAAGTGTTCAAATCTGTAATTTGACATATTTTCGCACATACATTGTTTGTCAAATTACATTAGACAACAAGATAAACTTAGAATTCCATCACTAAACCGATCGAATTCAATCCCATCTCTCTAAACCATTTTTGAGTGTATTCACCCCCCCCCCCCCCTACACTCAAAACCAATCCTAACAGTTAATCTAAGAAAAATTGCTGATGAGAGTCACAAATCTAACTAAGGTAGAGGATCTAGTGGAGGTTCCCCGGTTGGTGATCATTGCCACCCCGAAAACTCCAGATCTGATCATCCTAATGACAGGTACACTTCTCCTCACAAAAGAGAAGATGAACTGTGGGGGAAAGTTCCACCAAACCAGAAAGTCAGTGGTAATACACCCATCATTCGGAGTTTTGCAGTTACCAACCCTGGAGCACAGCCTGACTTCTATTATGAACCATATGCTCGCCCATATACCATGTTGAACACTCAGAGGGCAACCACTTATCATCATCCAATAACTGGACCACCAGTGGTGGATCAGGAACGGATAAGGGAGATGATGCAGGGCCTGTATGGACTAGGAATTAGGCCAACGACTAGGCCTGAATTCCACAAGACTTATCTAGAGATTATTGACATTAATAACCCTTATCCAAAGGGTTTCAAGGTACCTGATTTCATACTATTTTTAGGAGATGATGGCCAGAAACATACAGAACATGTAGCACGGTTCACCATACGATGTGGAACACTGGCCAATGATAAGTGCATTTTGTGTGCATTAATTTTTGATATTTTTGTGTCTATTTTGTGTTCATTAATGTTGTTTTTATGTGTTTTAATACATGTGTGTACATTTCACTCTTCGGGTTTTATTTTTAGGAAAAAATAGAAATTAAAAGAGTTTTGAGGGAAATAAAAGAGAAGAGAAAAAAAAAAGAAAAGAAAGAAGAAGATATTGAAGCGCTAAAAGAGAAAAGAAAGAAGTAGAGCTGCTAACGAACAGCTCTATCCAACAACTCTAATGAATAGCGCTATTGCCCTGATGAATAGTGCTATTGCGCAAGAGAGTTGAGCTGCTACGCTTGGTCTTTGTTGTGAGAAAAATCAGGAGCAGAAAACCGCTCTCTTGCGCGTGTTTTATGCACAAGAGAGAGCCTGGAGAACGCAAAAAAAAATACTGGCAAAAAGTTGCTTGCTCGAGCGCAACTATTTGCCGCTCGAGCGAGAGATCGCAAATCCGAAAAAATTTATAATTTTGGAAATTAAAACTTTTATTTTGCGGGCTTAATTTCATAGGATTTTTGAACCCATATAAAAGGGAATCATCAGACGTGAGAAGGTGGTTCTGGAATTTCATAGAGGCGGCGGCTACAGGCGTGGAGATTGAAGATTTCGGCACTCAGTCTTTCTTCTCTTCTTTAATTTTATTTTTATTTCATGATTAAAAACTTTGTTTAAATAATGATTTTGTTTATGGAGTAATAGTTTTTTTTCGATTGAGGCCACGAGATTGGGCCAGACATATTATTGTTGAATACGTGGATATTATGTGGGATTTTCTTATTTCTATCAAAATTATTGATTGTTTTATTTTTATTGTCTTCCTGTGAATAACGTGATCAATTATTTACTTGCTTGTTAATCGATTCCAAGTCGACAGAGGAGGAATTGATTTCGATCACTCCAGTAATTGATATATGGTAAAACCGACTAGAAATAGTATTCGGTTTCAGTATGCGGCTTTAGGTGTAAATTAAATTCTCATAGTTCCTAATGCATTTGAGTTTGATTAGGATTATGAAAATTTAATCCGTCAATATTTAAATAGGTTCACTTGTTCTAGAAATAGACTCTTGAATAATTTAGGAGAATTCGCCGTGATTAGAGTGGAATTGGAGCTTAGATTTTGCCACGTGTTTGCATAATTTGTCTGGTTCCTGCGTGCGCCTTGATCGAATCTTTCTTTATTGAATTTATCATCTAAATCTCTCTTTCATTTTTAATTTATTTTATTCTATTGTTAATTTAATTAGTAATTTTATTTTAATTAATTTAATCAAATAAATTTTTATTGTTTGGTCTAGATTAGGTGGAAATAAATATATTTTGGTAATCATATTTTCAGTCCCTGTGGTATTTATATTTGGACTCTCTGCCCACTTACTATTACTTGACCTGGTACGCTTGCCAGTAAATTTATATCACACCGATTTAAGCGGTCAAGTTTTTGGCGCCATTGCCGGGGACTGTTTAGGATATCAGAATTTATTTTACTTGAGACTAGACTTTTATTTTTTTAGTATTTATTTATTTGAATTCTGAATATTTCTCTCTGTCTTTGATTTTCAGGTACGTTCTGTCTGTGTATGCATAGCACTCGATTGTCCGAGGATCTCATTCCATTTGACTTGGAGATCAAACGCACACTCAGCAGAATTCGGAGAGCTAGGCGTAGCATTAATCTAGTGCTTGAATCAGATTTGGAGGAAGAGATGGCGGATAATAGAACAGTTCTTGATTTAATTCATCCGCCAGTTGAAGGCTATGGATCTAGCATAGTTCGCCCTGCTATTGAGGCGAACAGTTTTGAGCTGAAGCCTTCTATTATTCAGATGATCCAGCTTCAGGAACGGTTTGGGGGGCACTTATCAAAATTTGAAGTTAATGCTGATGTTGATATCTCTACTTTACCTTTACATCATAGAGCTAAGCAACTATTATTGGATCTTCATATTAAAATTTTTCTTGAAATTTTCAAGAAACTATATATTAACATACCCTTTGCAGATGCTTTAGCTTAGATGCCTAGATATGCCAAATTATTGAAGGACTTGCTGAAAAATAAAATGGAGCTGAATGATCTGACGCAAGTTAAGCTGAATGAAGGATGTTCGGTAGTGCTGCAGAATAAGCACCCACAAAAATTTCAGGATCCAGAGAGTTTTTCTATACCATGCCAAATTGGAAGTTTATCATTTGATAATGTTTTGTGTGATTTAGGATCAAACATAAATTTAATGTCGCACTTGCTCAAAAATTTGGTATAGAAAATATTGAACATGTCTCTATCTTTCTTAAATTTGCTGATAGATCAATAAAATATCCGAGATGGATAGTGGAAAATGTCCTAGTCAAGATAGATCAGTATATTTATCCTGTTGATTTTATTGTTCTTGACATGGATGAAGATTGCGAGGTCCCTCTGATTCTAGGACGTCCCTTTTTAGCCACAAGTCGAGCGTTAGTTGATGTTGAAAAGGAAGAATTGGTGTTAAGACTGAATGGAGAGCAAGTTGTGTTCCATAGCAAGGGCCCAAATTTTAAGTCTTGCTTTGCTGTGAATTTTATTGGTGTGACTCATGAAAATGTTGGTGCATGTATGCAGGGTAATATTTCTGAAGGAATCGAGCCTATGAAATTTTTTGAGCAAAGCGGAACAAGAACAAGCTGCAAAATTCTCAAGAATTCTTCCAAGAGGGTGGAGGAACCACCTTGAATGTCGACACTAAAGAGAGGAAAATAGTTGGGCTATAGACTACAAATGTAGCGCTGACTGGGAGGCAACCCAGTGTTCTTTACCTTGCTTTTTAGTTCTTTTTGCCTAGTTTTATTTTTATTTTTATTTTAATTTTGCTTCTTTCTCATTCCAGTTTACCGTGCCTGACTGTTGCTATCACCCCAAATGTTACTGCCAAGAAGAAAGCGGATTAATTTATAGATCAGGGGAGTGTTGTTTTATTTTCATTGTGTTTATTTTTGCATTTTGTTCATTGTTCTGAAGCATTGAGGGCAATGCTTTGGATAAGTATGGGGGTAGACTGGTTTATTTCAGTGTTTGTCATGTTTATGTTGCATCTGTCATGTTTTAGTTGTTTGCATATAGTTCCTGTTAGTTTTGTTGTTGTTTGCATGTGTGTTGAGTAGGATAATGAATGACAGTCAATGATGATATGAAGTTATGATTTTTGTGGAAAACTTTTTGTTTTTGCTCTTGACTTGACATGAGAAACCATAGGTTGAACCGTGAATCTTTTTAAGCACTCATGTTAGACCAGTGAATTGTAGCGAGAAAATTGATGAAATTTGTGTCTGTTTGACAATTGCACGGCATTAGGTGATTAGTGATCTTAATTGTGTCCTGTGAATTCTATGATCCTCTAATAATTGCACTTATGATCTTGGGCGCACCAAAAATCTTTGAAAAATTTTGAAATTGAATTTTTTTTTGAAAAATTCAACTCCATCCGGGTCATGAACAAGGAATTGAAATCCTAATTACCTTGTCATTGGCTAAGTTTGCGGATTAAATGGGGTTATTTTTCTTAAAAAGAAATAATTTTGTTTTTGAAAGACACAATTCCATCCGGGTTTCAGGGAAGGGATTGATATCCTAATCCCCTATTCTGAAACTAAGTCTAGGAATTCAATGGGGTTGATGCTCCATCCGAGCTATAGACGAGGGGATTGAAATTCAAATCCTATGACAATTATAGCTAAGTTTGCGGGTAATTATTGGGGCTTAAAAATGTCGGGTGCAAAATCCGGCGAGCGTAAAAATAATCTCAAGGAAGGTGTGTTTGTTAGAGGTAATTGGAAGGAATGGATGCATGCAAGTGACTCTTGCACTGAGGTGTTTTTAGGTCGCTAAGCAGTCTTAAAACGGATTCTATAAAAGTTGCATAAAACTGGAATGACTGTTCACACACACACTTCACGCTAAACCAATGGTGTGTTATGAACGGTTGAGAGCATTCGTGTTTTTTTAGTTGACAACGGAACTTCTCTGAGGCAAATTCACATGAATTGTTCCTACTTTTGTTTGTGTTTTGTGTGTTTATTGTGTTGTTAGTCTTGCTCGAGGGCGAGCAGCCAACTATGAGAATTTTCCCTTCTTCAAGATGAGGTTGTTCCCAAATACTCTAACTAGGAAAGCTTTCACATGGTACACTCAACTGCCGTGGAACTCCATTTATACTTGGCAAGAATTGGAGAAACTATTCCACACTTATTTCTATCAAATTGAGCCACAAACATGCATTGCTGATCTATCCAGGTTGACCCAAAAGTGAGGAGAAACGACGTGGTTGTTCATTGAACATTTCAAAAATATGAAGAGCCATTGTAAGGTGTTCTTGCCAGAATCTGAAATTTTCAAATTGACACAAAGAGGGTTGGACTTTGAGTTTAGAAAGAAGTTCCAGGAAACCAAATTTCGTGATTTCTATTAAATGACCGCGAATGTGGCCGAGTATGATAAACTACTAATAGTTATGTTTTTGTTGCATATTTTAATGTCATTTAGTTGTTGTTTTGCATTCGTTTATGTGTTTTAATTATGTGTTTTGTTAGTATTTCATATTTTGTGTCTGCATAAATTGTTTCCCGGTTTGTTGGCTAGGTTGGGCGTCTTGGCGGATGCATGGATGGAACTATGGAGAAAGAGAAATTCTAAAGATTTTTGAAGAAAAGAGGACCGCTCAATCTGCATACTTCAACCGATCAAGCGGTGCCAAGAAATATGCAAAACAGTAGGCGATGGAATTCTGGAGCACTCGATCGGTCACATCTTACCAATCGAGCGGCCGCATTATATTTGAAGGATGGTAGGAGTGTAATTTTGCTATCGCTCGATCGGCAGACTTTAACCGATCGAGCGAGAGGGTCTGTCGGGAAAGAGTTCTTAATTATGGAAACTCTTTTATTTTGGACACTAGCTTTTAATAGGTCTTTTATTCCATTTTTCATAGATTATTATCAGACTTTGAATCTCTCTTTGGAGGCTAGGTTTTGCGATCTATCTTTTTATTACAACTTCTTCTTTTCTTTTGATTTTTCATGAATCGTTGTAGATAAACTTTAGAACTTGGTTGAGGAAGAAAACTATTTGATTAGTTCATTCATGAGATTCAAATTTTTCAATGTTTAATCCTTATTGAGTATTAAAAGTTGTTCTGATTTATTCTATGCTTGTATGTGAGATTTTTAGATTGGTCATCTTAAGATTTTGCTTTACAATCTATTGCTAAATTAGAATTCAAATCTGTAATGGTTTGAATCAACTAGTTTGTGAAGCAACTGCGTTTAATATTTTCTGCTGTTGAATTTGTTAAATCGTAGGAACAACAATTAACTAGGCTAAATACAATTGCTGGTATTTGCGTTGTCTAGATTTATCAGGTTTACTCATTTGAATGCTAACTTAAATTTAAATCTAGATCGCTGGTATCTGGGTTGATTTATTGGTAAGGGTTAATATAGAACGTTGATGTCTAATTAACTAAAATTAAGGTGAAACAAGAATTTAATTTTCAATGATAAATATTTAATAGGATTAATTATTTTTAGGAAATCGATGATTGAATGAATGATATCAAGGGTGTAGTCAACCGATATCAAGGCTTGTTTCTTAGTGAATTCTTCAGTTATAATTTAATATTGCATGATAGTTTTTAAGAATTGCATTAATTATTGTTTTTAAATTTTAGTAGTTAATCTCAAACTCAAAACCCCCTTTATTTTATTTGAGAATACATTAAATTTCCCTTTCCTCGTGGGAACGATTCCTACTCACACTACTACATATTTTTGGTTATCTGATTGAGTTGGATAATTTGGGCGTGACGCGACTTAGCGCTACCAAATTTTGGCACCGTTGCCGAGGAACGATGTTTAATTTATTATGTTCTTTTTCTTTTTATTTTGTTTAATCTCACTCCCTTCTCTTTTCTTTGTTTCTAGTTTCTTTCTCGTTCATGATTTCAGGTGATTTATCTGAAGAAGACTTTCCCTACGACCCGGAGATCGAAAGAACTTTACACAGGCGAAGGAGAAAAGCTCGTAGAAGACAGGAAGAGGAAGAGATTGGTACTAAAATTCCTGAGCAAGAAATGGTTGCTAATGTTAATCTGAGTCTTAGATAATTGGGCGCTCCTGATCCCAATCAACAACCTTTATGCATTACTTTTCCTACTCTAGAAAATAATGCTACTTTTGAGCTTAAATCTGGACTCATTCATTTATTGCGTTCTTTTCATGGTCTTGCAGGTGAGGACCCTAACAAGCACTTGATGGAATTCCATGTGGTTTGCACAAGTATGAAACCCCATGGAGTGAGAGAGGAGCAGATTCAACTGAGGGTCTTTCCTTTCTCTTTAAAGAGTGCTCCTAAGGATTGTCTATATTATTTACCCTCTGGATCCATCATGACTTGGACTGAGATGAAAAGAATTTTCCTAGAAAAGTACTTCCCAGCTTCTAGAGCCGCAAATATCAGGAAGGAAATCTATGGGATAAAGCAATACACATTCACTTCATAAATACTGGTAGCGGTTCAAAAAGCTTTGTGCTGGCTGTCCGCAGTATCATATAAGTGAAAACTAATTAATTCAATTTTGCTATGAAGGTTTGTTTCTTCATGACATGAGTATGCTAGATGCAGCCAGTGAAGGAGTTTTTATGGATAAAACTCCGGTACAAGCGAGGAATTTAATTGAGAACATGGCTGTCAATTCTCAACAATTTGGCACCAACAGGAATGAGCATGTACCAAGGAAAAACAAAGAGGTAAATGTCTCTTCCCTTGAACAACAGTTGATTGAATTAAGTCTCTTGTGCGTCAAATGGCTGTAGGAAATGGACAGACTGCAAAGGCATGTGGTATCTGCACTGCAATGGGACACGTCACTGATATGTGTCCTACACTTCAAGAGGAATCGGTCGTACAGGTTAATGCTACTGGCAGATTTCCTGGACCACCACAGCGTAAGTACGATCCATATTCCAACACATACAATCCTGGTTGGAAGGATCATCAAAAACTGAGATACGGAAACCCTCAGGCAAATCAACCTGGACCTCAAGCACCACCGCACAATAAAGCTTATAGGCCACCGTATCCTCCACAACAGCAGCGTCCTCAGATCCCAGCGCCAGGTGAGTTTTTTGAAAACATAGTTAAGGATCTTGCAACTAATACTCTGACTTTCCAACAGGAAACCTGAGCAAGCATCCAAAACTTGAATACCCAGATGGGGCAGCTCACCACCGCAATCAACAAGATGGAAGCACAGCATTCCAACGCTTTTCCATCCCAAACAATTCCGAACCCAAGAGAGAACGTGAGTGCCATAACCTTAAGGAGTGGAAGAGAGTTGAAAGTTTGTGAAGAAGTGGTGCAAGCACCAGTACATAAGGAAGATGTGAAGGCATCTAAAGTAGAGGAGCATGAGAAAGTTCAAAAGGGCGCATCAAGAGGTAAGTTTCCTCCCCTGTCTGAGTATAAACCTGTAGCCCCTTTTCCTTTTGCGTTAAAAGAGTCTAGAAAAGATGAAGGGATAAAGGAACTGTATGAAACTTTTCGTAGATGTGAGGTGAATATTCCTTTATTAGATGCTATCTGAAGCGACCCTAACCTCTAAACTCAATTAAATAATAAGGAAAAAAATACGGATTTATAAAAATTTTGTCATGACTTGTTTGTAAGTAAACAAAACCACCCTGTCACACGCAGCAATTCTAAGTAAACGAGATAAAAAAAATCCAAACTGCGATATTCATAAACTCCGAAAAGAAAGGCAACCCCACACTGTTGCAATAATAGCAATAACAAATTTCAAGACTAAAATTCAAGCACAAGGAAACACATCCTGGCTAATACTGAAAGTACTCATAGTAAAATTCTTTATTTCAAACGTAGTTTTATGCGGAACTTAAAATAAAAACAACAACGGTCATAGGGCCTTGCACCGCCAGCGACCTCAACCTCGAGGATCCTGCCCCTCGGTCCCTAGGTACTCCTCCTCACCTGGCAAACAAACGAGCATAGTGAGTCTAATGACTCAGCAAGTATAAACAGTGTAATAACAAGGGTTTAAAGTAACTGCAGTAATACTCAAAATACTGTACATAATATACTTAAAACTTAAGCTGTAAAAATGTGCATGCTACAAGAGAATGAGACAACCTGTAAACAACGAACACACGCCAACTCACGCCATGAAACTCTTTAACTTTCTTAACTTAACTGAAACTCATGCATGACTGAAAACTGAATAAATTAAGATGAGTCAAACTGATACTGAAACTGAATCTGTAAACTTAGATCCTTGAATTGTGACCCTCTGTTTTGATCGATCACTGGCTGTAGTGCACTATGCCGGCAAGACGCCAAGATTTCTCCCAACGCGACTTATCCTTTTTCTGTCATTTGGTAGGGATCCCGAGATTTCTCCCGATCTCACACTACCCGTCTATTTTGGTAGGGATCCCGGGATGTCTCCCGATCTCGTTCTACCCGTCTATTTTGTAAGTGAGTGAGGAATACCCTGTCTTGTCACAATCAACTCACTTCGTTCAAAAAAATATTTTCTTTTTCCTTCTTTGACTCGACTCAAAATACATAGCATGCATGAATAAAAACAACTCCCTTTGTAAACATTCGCTCGGCTCAAAGACGAGACTTAAGCACACAAGTATGTAACTTTAGGAAATGAAACTCAACACAAAAATGTGGGTATTGGGTGAGAGAGTGGCTGCCCCTAGGTGAAATTCCCAACTTTAACTCCAATTCTTACCAACAAGGCATAGCCCGAGCAATCAAACCGAAAAGCTCATAACTTGTTCTTACCTTAACCGAAATCAACCCCGCTCAAACCGACACTCTCCAAACACTACAAACTAACCTTAGGAATAGGTTATGACTTCATTTGACAGACCAAGCAACCCAAAAAAAAAAACCATTTCCGGACAGCCCCTTATACTCTAGAAAATTCTGCACCAACACCTTAAACTTAAAAGACCCTTAACTTATCCAAATCTTAACCGAATTGAGCTCATTTTATACCGATGCGACCAAAACATCATAAACTTGACCTAGGACCAGACCACGACCCGACCAGACCTGATTTAGTGCATCCCCTGCCCCGAATTCAGACACCCCTGCCCAAAGGAATCATCACCTTACAACCCTTCTACTTTGAGGAAACAATCCCAAGCCCTTTTTCCTTACTTCTACCTCCTTCCAAACCACCAAACACACTTATTAACATCTCTTAGGACTTACCCCAAACACTTAGGCAGCCCTCAACCACACTTCAACTCCACAATTCAAAAATAACAAGATCATGCACCAAAATGCCTTAAATTCTTGAACAATCAATGAAGCCAATTTCCAAACAACAAAATGCATACACAACCTTCAAACACAGCCCTAACATCATATAAATTCAAAAATTTAGGGCATGCTACTTCTGAAATTTCAAAAATGCCTATATGCCTTCAAAACCCCTCATGTTTCCATTCACAAATCACCATGCAACTCCTTAAGATCCATGCTCAATCAAATTTCAAAAATTACAATAAACCTTGCTGAAAATGTGAAGAAACCGAACCCTAACATGCTTAAAATCACATGCATTTCCAAATTAAATAAAAGATTTAGAACAAGAGCATAATAGCTAGCTTGAATGCCCAAGGAATTGCATATACTTGTCTTGACCTTAAACCTCAAAAATTGAAATGAGAGGGGGGGAAAAGGGCTGGAACACTAGACCAACCACAAGCTAAACCTCCCTAGATGGTCCTTCGACGACGGCGGCGGTGGTGGAAGGCGGTGGCGGTGGCTGGAGCTCAAATGGAGGTGATGGTCGATTGGGGGACGGAAAAAGAGAGAAGGGGGGGCGGCTACCTTGTTTCCTTTGGGGCTAGGGTTTGTAAAAAAAAGATTTATTTTGTGTTTAAAAGTTTGAGTGTGTAGTGTGTACATGTGTGTGTAAGCATAGGTTTAAGTATTTAAAAATAGGTGTGAGTGTTGCTTTAAAAGTACAACTTTAAAGTACTACAACTTTTTGCCTATTAAACTTGCACTTATAAAATTCCTAAGTTTAAAAACCCCAAATTAAAAATATTATAATGGATTTTACTAATCCGGGTTTAAGAAAATTCTAACTTTTGAAAAAGTTAAAGAATAAGCCCAATATTGCGATATAAAAAACATGATTTCTGATACCCGAAAACTTCTAACTTTCAAACTCTCATCTAATTTCCTCTTTCCTCTCTACTAAACTTTTAAAATAAAATCTTGGAATTTACCGCCGAAATCCACCATCGCCAAAC
Organism: Henckelia pumila; assembly: GCF_033568475.1. Taxonomy (NCBI): domain Eukaryota; kingdom Viridiplantae; phylum Streptophyta; class Magnoliopsida; order Lamiales; family Gesneriaceae; genus Henckelia; species Henckelia pumila. The sequence continues at coordinate 33,274,417 of NC_133121.1, read as the reverse complement.
ACCGGACCGGAAGTCACTGACTCAAAAATATCAATAATAAATAACTTAAAATATTGGAGAAACTTAAACTTTAAAGGAAACTTAAGCAATTAAAATCAAGCAATTAAAATCATAATTATTGGATAAAAAAGAATTTAGGCATGGAATTTAAATTATGAAATGCTAAATTTTTAAAAGAATTGTGTACTGCGAAAAGGAAACAAAAACTGAAGGGATGTCAGAGAGTTGAATTGGAAGAACAGGTTTCTGCTGTGATACAAAAAAAAATACCTACAAAATGCAAAGATTCAGGTATGTTTTCAATTCCTTGTCAAATAGGAGATGTTCAGCTTGACACGACCATGCTAGATTTAGAAGCATCGATTAATGTGATGTCGTATTCTATTTATGATGCCTTAAAACTAGGACCCTTGAATGATACTGCAGTTGTTGTTCAGATGGCTGATAGATCCACTATTTTTCCTAGAGGAGTGATAGAGGATGTTCTTGTGCAAGTTGGTAAATTGGTTTTTCCTGCTGATTTTTATGTGCTTGACATGAAAAACAATGATTTAAATAGTCCAATTTTGCTAGGAAGACCATTTTTGAAAACTTCAAAGTCCATCATAGATGTCAATAATGGTACTCTTACTATGGAAGTTGATGGGGAAATTGTTAAGTTTAATATTTTTGATACCCTGAAACTCCTGGTTGTGAAAGTGTGGTTAATAATCTTGATGTTAATGAGTATTTGTCACAATAACACAAGGCAGTTGTGAAAAAGAGGGAGCTGAAAGAAGTAATGGCACAACCTGCTAAAAATTATGTTGCTTAAATTTTTAATTCTGATTTGCAGGTACCTAAAATTGAGACAAAACTGCATCTAGATCGAGAAAAAGAAATGCCTAAGAAAAAGGGAAGAAACTGCCCGAAGATGGGGATACCCAAGAAGAGATGTGAGACTTCGGTTCTAAACAACTAATCTCGGATTTAAACAACAATTAAGTAAACAAGATCCAAGACTAAAAGCAATAAAATATTTTTTTTAAAAGGGTGCCTCGCTCGATCGATAAGATCTAACCGATCAAGCGAGCAACAATACAAAAGTTACTGCCTGAAGAACACTAGCTCCGCTCGATCGGTAAGATTCAACCGATCGAGCGGGCCACCTTAAACCAAAATAGAAACTTAACAATTTTTCCATCGCTCGATCGGTCAAATCTCACCGATCGAGCGGTGACAGTACAGATGCAAATATACAGCAGAAGACTTGGTAAAAATCAAATCCAAAACATTCAAATCATAATCATGCATTACAATTGAAATCTCTCCAAATAATACATGAAGTTCTAGAGTTGATCAACTGCTCAAAAGGATAGAACATGCAACGAAAACATTCAACCATAAAGCTCGCATATTCGATACAACATAAACAAAGAAGTTTGAGATCTAAACATGTTCCAACATAAACTATATAGACATGCTGATACGACTTCTAAACCGAGTCCCACTACTATCTCTCCCTCTTGATGCTAACCAGGTCTTCGCTGACTCGATCCTTCCCCACCTGTTGCCAAGTACACATACAAAACAAAGCTACAGCCGTATAATTTCGGTGAGAAATATATTCCCAGTAAAAGCAACATAACAAGAAATACAAGTAATATATCAGCAACATGCTTTCAAGACAACATAATCAAATCAAAACGAATGATATGCATGTCTTTAAAATCGGGATATCAATTCTGATAAACAAGGGATTGCTGCTATGCTCTTGGGATCCCGAGAATGAGATCACGTAACGACTCACTGACCCTCCCAATCGAGGTGGTGCCACGTATCCCAATCCCCTAGACTTTGGTGCGACTATGAGGAGTATGCTGACGCTAGGTGAACTTCTACAACCCAGGCCACTCACAACATAGCCCCCAAAACGTTTAATTAAAAATTCCCGCTGAAATCAAAGGTTTGGCTCAAGATGAATACATAAGAAAACATAAAGCATTAAGCCATATAAAAAAATCTCAATCAACAACAAAATACAAGTTTCACATGTTTTGCGTGTTTTTTGCTCGCAAGCGCACGATGTCAAGTTATAATATAGAAATTAAGTCTAAGTCGATCCCACGGAGAATGAATAAATGATATTATATCAAATATTTGCAACTAATAAAATCCTAATCCTATGTAGAGCTACGAAAATGGTTTGATTTTTATAAAACTAAAATTTGCAAGAAACAAAACTAAATAACCACGAGTTCACGAGAGTAAAATTCAATAAGCGATGAATGCTAGAGGTTCGACTTTACTTGACTGTCCACCACAATTTATTTCAAATGATTGTTCAATTATTAATTCTTCTAGTTTATTAGTCAAGAATCCCTATTATTTTCTACTACCTCTCTCGAGTGTCAAGCAAAAATTTGTATTCAATAACAACCTCAATATCTCTATCAAAGTTCAATTATTAAATCCGGTAAATAGCACAAGAATTCTTCTAATGACTTCTATGGAGTTATATGCCTCTCGAACAATATAAACCCCAAAGATGTATTTTCCTATGTCGTATTCAAAATCTCCTCTCTCGAGTGATAGATTCTAAATAAAATATCATTCAATCTATGGCCAGTAAATTGAAAGCATTAAAATCAGGAAAACACAAATAAACTGTGCGAAAAATTCAAATATATAAATCAAAATATCTCAATCATGGTTTCCAGTCAAGATCCGTCTACCTCTAGACTAAAAAATTAGTTCATAACAAATTCAAAGATCAAACAAAACTTGTTCTTCAAATAATCCATCAAACTAGAAAAATAGAGTTTAAAGAAAAAACTAGAACGAAGTAAAATTAAGCTTTTCTGTCGCCGGTTGCCGCCGTCTTCTGTCTTCGTATCAAATTCTTGAGCTCTTGTGCACTTCAAAACTCTCAATAGCCGTCTCTATGCTCTGAAAACTCTCTAAACCCTCGTATCCTCCAGAATAAGTCATAAAATCCCTTTTAAACTCGATTAAAGACTTTCCATATTTTTGGAGACTGCGCAGCGCTGAATCGCTAATAATTCGGCGCTGGGGCGCTCAAGTTTCGTATTTTATTTTTCAATGATGGACGTCTAGCGCTGAAGCGCTCAAAAGACGGCGTGGGGGCGCTCTGGACATTAATTTACGGGCACTGGAGCGCTGGAAAACTAGAGCTGGGGCGCTACTTGTTCTTCCATTTCACCATCTGCGCAGCAGTTTTTAAATATTATAAATTAAGTTCTAGCCGTCGGATCGAGCTGAAATTTTGACAGCAACTTTAAAACATCCTAAAATTTAATTTGAACAATGGAGATCGGATTTGAATGTCTGTACCATTCCCAATAATTTTCTGAAATTTGTTGTCCCGTAATTCGGCTTTTCGCTTTTTCTTGCTACTTTTCTTCAAATCCTTGCAACTCACAAAAAAAACAACAAATACGCATAATATTCACTCGATACATCACAAAATCCAAGTCAAATCATATATAAATTAAGTGCATAAAATGCACTTATCAAATCCTCCCAAACTTAGAACTTTGCTAGTCCCGAGCAAAACAGTAATGAGCAATATAGTCGACCTCCGAATTTATACATTCCAAGATTCAATACACATGTCGGCTAATTTTCTCAAGAGTTCTCGTGTGTGTGTGATTTTCCAATCTCATCTACCCACCTAACTTTCGGTAAAATCATGCAGTCCGTAAGCTTCATAAAATCATTAACTCCGCCCTCAAGTTTCAAAATACTCTCAACCAAGTTCAACTTTTACTCACACAGATCAACAGGACTTTTTCGGTTAACATTAGGCTCAAGCATAATCAGCAGGAGTTAAGCATCCATATATATATCAATGCAAACAAGGACTCATGATGCAAAGCAAAGGAAATTAAATATTTTCAATTTGTGCAGGATTATGAGTAGCTAAAATTTTTTTATTTGCGTTGCGAGACATTAGTCTTGACTTTCTTCTACTCCATACATCTCCATCTTTATGCTTTGTATTTGGACTAGAATTTCAATCCATTTTTTTTTCTTTTCAAGGCCTCCCTTCACCTTACTTTCTCCGCCATTACTTTTCTTTGAATTTTTTAGCTACTCAACTTGTTTTGGATTTTTCATGAATATAGAATGGCTTAAAAAACTCAATAGATTCGAAAAAAAATGCCTAAATCAATTCTGTGATCTTAAAAATCTACCTCAGTTTCAAATAAAAATCACAAGAGTTAAGAATCAAATCATCTAATCCACATCACAAATCCACATAATTTTTTTCTAATTACTAGGAGTATAGAAAATCATGGCATTCGTGCATAATTGTGAGAACTCAAGATTAAATATAGCTAACATAAACTTTTTCAGCACACAAAATTTATTTTCATCATAGGCCAACACAATTACAACATCATGCCTTCAACTCCAACTAACTCATAAAAAATTTCAAATTTTCACAATTTTTAAACACCCCCCCAAACTTAAATTGTGCATTGTCCTCAATGTACAGTATTCATTAAAAACAAGGGACACATACCTTAGGCACCAAGCGTCAGTACTCAGCACCATCTTAATCACTCAAAACTCTTCATTAGGGGTGGCTCCTAAACTCTTTCAGCTCCATACTTTTTAACCTACACAATTCAAAATCATTATTAATGTCTAGTTTCCTCATGATAAAAATAAAAACAAAAACAACTAAAAGAAAATAAAAAAAACGCAAAAAAAAACTAGCTTTGGTTGTCTCCCAAGAAGCGCTTAGTTTATAGTCCATAGCCCGACTTTATTCCAATTCTAGCCCGGTTCCGTTTTGTTGAGGGTCTTCCCTTTCTCTTTCACACTCCAAATATATTCAACAACCTTTTTAAACATTGATTTCTTCTTCGTTTTCTTCTTCTTCTTTGGCACCTTCGAATCATTCTTCTTTGAATCTACCTCATGAACAAGTTTGGGATGACCATCCAGCTTCACAACTCACTCAATCATGAATAATTCCTCGATGGGTGGATTACTTGATTTCTTGAATATGTTAAAAATAACACTTTCTCTGTCCACACCCATCGACAACTCACAATTCTTCACCTCAATCTTGGCATCAGCAGTGGCCAAGAAAGGTCTCCCCAATATTAGTGGCATATTTGCATCGTCCTCCATATCTAGCACAACAAAATCCGCCGGAAAAATAAATTTATCTATTTTTACCAAAACATCTTCAATGATTCCAAGCGGATATGTGATAGATCTATCAGCTAGCTGCAATGCGATCATTGTGGCCTTCACCTCGCCAAGTCCTAAGCTCCTGAAAATAAACAAAGGCATCAGATTAATGCTAGCTCCTAGATCCCTATTATTTTCTACTACCTCTCTCGAGTGTCAAGCAGAAATTCGTATTCAATAACAAACTCAATATCTTTATCAAAGTTCAATTATTAAATCCGATAAATAGCACAAGAATTCTTCTAATGACTTCTATGGAGTTATATGTCTTTCGAACAATATAATCACCAAAGATGTATTTTCCTATGTCGTATTCAAAATCTCCTCTCTCGAGTGATAGATTCTAAATAAAATATCATTCAATCTATGGCCAGTAAATTGAAAGCATTAAAATCAGGAAAACACAAATAAACTGTGCGAAGAATTCAAATATATAAATCAAAATATCTCAATCATGGTTTCCAGTCAAGATCCGTCTACCTCTAGAATAAGAAATTAGTTCATAACAAATTCAAAGATCAAACAAAACTTGTTCTTCAAATAATCCATCAAACTAGAAAAATAGAGTTCAAATAAAAACTAGAACGAAGTAAAATTAAGCTTTTTCGTCGCCGGTTTCCGCCATCTTCTTTCTTCGTATCAAATTCTCGAGCTCTTGTGCACTTCAAAACTCTCAATAGCCGTCTCTATGCTTTGAAAACTCTCTAAACCCTCGTATCCTCCAGAATAAGTCATAAAATCCATTTTAAAACTCGATTAAAGACTTTCCATATTTTTGGAGACTGCGCAGCGCTGGAGCGCTAATAATTCGGCGTTGGGGCGCTCAAGTTTCGTATTTTATTTTTCAATGATGGACGTATAGCACTGGAGCGCTCAAAATACGGCGATGGGGTGCTCTGGACATTAATTTACGGCGCTGGAGCGCTGGAAAACTAGAGTTGGGGCGCTACTTGTTCTTCCATTTCACCATCTGCGCAGCAGTTTTGTAAAAATCATAACTTAAGTTCTAGCTGTCGGATCGAGCTGAAATTTTGACAGCAACTTTAAAACATCCTAAATTTAATTTGAACGGTGAAGATCGGATTTGAATGTCTTTAACATTCCCAGTAATTTTCTGAAGTTTGTTGTCCCGTAATTCGGCTTTCCGCTTCTTCTTGCTACTTTTCTTCAAATCTTTGCAACTCACAAAAACAACAACAAATACGCATAATATTCACTCGATACATCACAAAATCCAAGTCAAATCATATATAAATTAAATGCATAAAATGCACTTATCAACATGCTAGAACAAGTATTGATGCAAGTATGTGATTTTAAGGGAAAACGCAGGAACCAACTGTCTCGAGTATGCTATCTCGCTAAACGATGACTAATTGTGTACCTTTCAAAGTAAGTAGCTCCAACTCTGGATACGCTACAAAAAAGGTTATATCAAAATCTATACAACCTAAACAATCAACAACGCTCAAGGTAAACTCTTTACCGCTCTTCGTCCAATTCTTCGACGATCGAAAGCTGCTAACACAGGGCTCCACAAAATCCAAAAGAATCTGTACGGAGGCAAAGTAGATCAACAATGACGATCAAAACTCAATAGCCAAGTTCAACAACTCAACGGTTCAAAATCTCTAAAACTCAAACCGGCGGCATAACGGCTATAAACAGATCAAACCGAAAACACAGACAGTAGTACAATATCGATATCAACTCATATCAATGCTAAGACAACAATAAAGGCTCAAACCCAAAAAATCTCAAAACTAGATTTTCAAAATAAGCTTCCAAAAATCATAACAATTCCAAACGTCGCTCTATTTCAAAACCGACTGAGAATAAACGATCAGAACTCTGTCAAGAACAATATACTCGAAACTCAATCGATTCTAACAATATCCAAAAATCAAAGTCTAGCTGATCGAAGAAAAACTTACGATATAACTGAGCTCTCGCTGCTGTGATCTCTAATCTGCCTTCAGGAATAAATTCCAACGGACGGATCGAGCTCGGGAAGAAATCTGGAAGCTTGAAGAAAGCTTGGGGCGCAACAATGGTGAAGGAGACGGCTTGGAGAAGGAGGTGAAGACTTTTCAAACTTAAACCAAGTGTAGATAATATATTAAACTCCAATTTTGCACTTTAGTCCCTGAAATTTCCAAAATTTACAAAATAGGCCCTGATCAAAATCAATTCGGCTCTTGAACTCTATAATCTCCGATTTACTCAATTAAGCTCAATTAAGATAAAATCGGGACGTTACAATTCTCCCCCTCTAAGAAGAGATTTCGTCCTCAAAATCAATAAGAATCACAACTCATAAGATTGAATAAAGAACTAAAGACAATAAGAAGAACTCACGTCATCCGAATAACTCAGGAAAACGTTGTCTCATGTCAGATTCTGTCTCCCAAGTCGCTTCCTCGACTCCGTGATGGCTCTACTGCACTTTCACCAACGGAATCATCTTGGTTCTGAGCGGCTTCTCCTTTCGATCAAGGATCTGAATCGGTCGCTCAAAATAGCTCAGAGTCTCATCTAACTCGGCTTCGTCAGGCTGAAGAATATGAGAAGGATCTGGATGATACTTCCGCAACATAGAGACGTGAAAAACGTCGTGAATACCGGATAAAGACGGAGGAAGTGCAAGTCTGTAGGCAAGATCGCCTAACTTCTCGAGAATCTCGTACGGTCCGATGAATCTCGGAGATAACTTCCATCTCTTACCAAATCTGATAGTGCCTCTGAAAGGAGAAATCTTAAGGAAAACTCGGTCTTCCTACTCGAAACTCAGAGGTCTATGTCTGACATTCGCATACTTTTCCTGTTTATCCTGAGCTAAATTCATTCTAGTCTGAATGATCTTAACTTGCTCTGCCATATCTTGAAGCATATCCGGTCCCAAATCAAGTGACTCAGACAAATCATCCCAAAACAACGGAGATCGGCACTTCTTGCCGTACAAAGCCTCAAAAGGCGTCATACCGATACTCGCTTGGTAGCTGTTGTTGTATGAGAACTCGACAAGAGGCAAAGAATCTTGCCAACTAGTGCCAAAGTTTAGCACTACTGCTCGAAGCATATCCTATAACGTATGGATAGTCCGCTCTGACTGTCCATCGGTCTGAGGATGATAAGCTGTACTCAGATGCAATCGAGTACCAAGTGTCTCCTGAAGACTGTGCCAAAAGTGCGAAGTGAATCTAGGGTCTCGGTCTAAAACGATCAACTTCGGCACACCATGCAATCTCACAACGTTGCTAACATACAACTCAGCCATTTGATCGTGACGATACGTCATCCTGTACGGAATAAAGCAAGCAGACTTCGTCAACTGTCAATCACTACCCAAATAGCATCGAATCCTCGAACAGATCGTGGTAGCTTTGTGATGAAATCCATAGAAATGTGATCCCACTTCTATTCATGAACAGATAGACTTTGCAACAGACCACCCGGTCGCTTCCTTTCTGCTTTCACTTGCTGACAGTTCAAACATCGAGATACAAACCTCGCAACATCGCTCTTCATCTTCTTCCTCCAAAACTGATTCTTCATATCGTTGTACATCTTACGACCTCCAAGATGAATACTGAACCGACTGCAATGTGCCTCTCAAAGAATACGTTTCCTCAACTCCAAAACATCGGGCACAGCAATGCGGTTATTGAAAAACAAAACCCTATCTCTAACCTGGAATTCAAACTGATGCCCAGATCTGACTTTCTCTGCTGAAATATGAGTGCTCGGATCAGACTTATGTGCTTCTTTGATCGAAATAAACAACTCCGGCTCGGATTGAATAGCAAACACTCTGATAGTCTTCCTATCTGTTTCAAACTCCAAACCAAAAGTGCAACAATCATCGATCAACTGAGAAACACCGATAGTAGAAAGAGATAAAGAACAAAGCTTTCGGCTCAAGGCATCTGCAACTGCATTCAAATTTCCCGGATAATACTTGATCTCACAATCAAAATCCTTCAATAGATCTAACCATCTCCTCTGTCTCATATTCAGCTCTGCCTGTGAAAACAAGTACTTAAGGCTCTTATGGTCAGAAAAGATCTCGAAAGACTCACCATAAAGATAGTGACGCCAGATCTTTAAAGCAAATACGATCGCAGCGAGTTCAAGATCATGAACCAGATAACGAGTCTCGTGCGGCTTCAGCTGCCTCAATGCATACGCTATCACATTTTTATGTTGCATAAGAACACATCCCAAGCCTCGGTTAGAAGCATCACAATACACGGTAAAACCTCCAGTACCTTTTGGAATAGAAAGAACCAGAGCACCGGTCAGTCTCCTATTCAGATCAACAAAACTAGCCTCACAATATGAAGTCCAGATAAAAGGTGCATTCTTCTAAGTCAACTGGGTAATCGGCTTGGCAATAGATGAGAATCCCTCGATGAATCGGCGATAATAACCAGCTAAACCGATAAGGCTTCGGATCTTAGGTACTGATATCGGTCTAGGCCAATTCATAACCGCTTCAATCTTGTTGGGATCAACAGAAATCCCATCTCCACAAATAATATGACCGAGGAAGACAACTCGGTCCAACCAGAATTCACACTTAGACAACTTGGCAAACAACTGCTCAACTCGCAAAATCTTCAAGACGGTCCTCAAATGCTCTGCATGGTTAGTACTGTTCTTCGAGTAGATAAGAATATCATCGATGAAGATAATAACAAACTCATCTAAATAGCGCTAAAAGATACGGTTCATCAAACCCATAAAAACCGCTGGAGCGTTAGACAAACCGAACGGCATGACTATAAACTCAAAATGACCATACCTCGTTCTGAATGCGGTCTTAGGAACATCTTCCTCTCGCACTCTCAGCTGATGATAACCTGACCTCAGATCAATCTTTGAATAGACAGAAGAACCCTGCAGCTGATCAAAAAGGTCATCTATTCGGGGTAAAGGAAACATGTTCTTTACTGTAGCCTGATTCAGTTGATGGTAGTCGATACAGAGCCGCATAGAACCATCCTTCCGAACAAACAGAACAGGAGCACCCCAAGGCGATACACCAGGTCTGATGTATCCTTTGGCAATCAAATCCTCCAATTTTTCTTTCAATTCTCTCAATTCAATCGGTGACATACGATACGGAGCTTTGGAAATAGGTTGAGAACCTGACACTAAATCTATGTTGAATTCGATCTCCCGAATAGGCGGCAATCTAGGAATTTCTTCCGGAAACACATCAACAAACTCTCTAACCATAGGTATATCAACCAATGCTGGGTTAGATTTCAGTACATCAACTGCATAAACCAAAAATCCCTCTGCACCTCTCTGTAACAAATGAGTCATAGATAACACTGAAATAAAAGGAATTCTAGATCGAGAACCCTTACCAAAGAATTTTCACTCGTCTGCCATTTCAGGTCTGAATTCGACAACCTTCAGAAAAAAATCGATTGTTTCCCTGTACTTGGTTAAAGCATCTATACCCACAATACAGTCAAAATCTGACAGCCCAAGTACAATATAGTCGAACTCTAACAAATTTCCTTCAAAACAAAGTTCACAGTTTGTAAGGCCCCGAAAATATTAAGTTATTAATTACGGAATTAGAGATTTAAATTCCAAATTTTGGAAATGATTAATTTGGAAATTATGGAAATTAGAGATTTAATTTTCGAGCTGAAAATATTTAATTTGAGAATTTACGGATAGTGAGATTTAAATTCCGGGATTCTGAAATTAAAAGATTAAAATATTTGAATTGAAGATTTATGGGATTTAAGATTTAAATTCCATGTTTCCGGAATTAAAGGATTTAATTTGAAGTTTGAAGCTTGTCGAGGGACTGAATTGCAAATAGTGAAGAGTTGAGGGGCTAAAATGCAAATATGAGATTTTGAGTGGGATACTTGTCATTTGGCTGGATATAAACGTGTAAATGCATGTGTTATCTTGAGGATTCAGATTGTTCAGCCAAGACAAACGAGAGATTCAATTCTTCATTGGATTTTCATCTTCAAAATTCGATTGTTCAAGATCCGGCCGTCCGATTTCAAAACCGAGCATAGTTTTGGAATCCTTGCAAGAAGATCTATCTATTGATGTAAGTATATTTATGATTCAGTAGGTCTCGAAATTCTAATGTGTTGATATTTGGAAAAATCAGAATTTGAGTATGTGTTAGTGTTCTTGATTATATAAGCTTTACGATATCGAAACCGAAACGACAAACGAGTACCGTATGAACTTAATATGGTTTCCAGCTTGGGTTTTGAAAGTATGTTTTTGATTATGCTTGTATTTGATGATCTTTAAGCTGATATGAGATGTGTATGTGTTGTTAATGATTGAGAGTTTGGATAGAAATGAAGTTTCGATTACCGAATTTGTACCGTTACGCCGTCAGTTTATGTTTAATAGATTCTGGAAATATATGCTGCTGATTTCGAGAATTAAGTGATGCAATGATATTGATATGAGTTATATATCAATGTTTAGCTTTGGAATGAGTTGAAATGCAATATTGAATGACTTGATATGAATTTCAGATTGTTCAAGAATATATCGAGTTCGAGTTCGCAACGATTCGAATCAATTGAAGATTGGTCAAGGTTTGAGTTGCTAGCTTTGATATTTCTATCATTCTATCTAGTGAGTTGATACAAGCTTGGTGTTTATTGTAGCTTGAGGATTGGAGCTACTCAGCTATCACGATTGGAAGGTATGATTCGACGATGACCAAAGCAGGGAATGAGCATCGAGATGTGTTTGATCTCTCGATCCCTTAAATCACACAATAGTTTCTATTTTATGTTTTTATGTGTTTTGTTATTCTTTATTTATGGTATTTTTATTAGACGATCCCCGGGGTCCCAAACAGTTCCTGACTAATCTGACAAAAACAATTCCTCCACCCAAAGGTGATGTAATAGCTACTACAGTAGGCAACAACTCAGTTTGCAAAGTATGCATCAACAAAAATTTTTCAGAGATAAAGGAATGAGAAGCACCTGTATATATCAATACATGAGCAGAATAACCAAAAATCGAACAGTTACCTGCTATAACATAGTCTGGTGTTGCCTGAGCCTGATCCTCTATCAAAGCAAAGACTCGTGTCTGCTGTCTCGAAGGCTGGTTTGCATTTGGGTTACCTCCATGTATGTTCTGCTGCTGAGGCTGGAAGGAGTGAAGTGCAGAAGACTGTCTCTCTAGTTGAGCTGTAGGTCTAGATGTGTGGGGCCTCGGGTTGTTAATCTCAAATCTTAAGGGCATTTAATGAATAAGCATCATTAAACTAATAAGGAAAGAAAGGATCTAAAAAAAAAATTTTTTTTTTTTTTTTTTCAAAAAGGGGTGCGCCCCCGCCGCCAAAAACTACCGCGGGGGCGCCCCTATTTTTTTCCAAATCAGTAGGCTAATCTCCAGGCTGCGCGCGAGCCGTCAAAAATTACCGCGGGGGCGCCTCCTGGAGCAGAAAATTGCCCTGTTCTTTGTCCGCAAATTCGATCCCTTCAACTCCTTCCAATTCTTCAAACTCAAGTCTAAAACATGATATAAAAGATCCAAATCATGCATATTAATATAAACAAGGTCTCAAGCATCCATACATGTATTTATTACATCGTACAAGTCACTAAAGAAACGATAAATGACAACGACACAAACTATCTCAAGTTTGATACATGTATTCCAAAACCAACTAAACCAAAGTTTCATGCTTCTAGAGTTCAAGACCTCATCTACAACCCGAGCCCTCACGTGCTAGACTCTCTCCCAGCTGTCAATGACGTCGATGATCAGCTCCTGCCCTCTCTGTTGTCATGCACACATACAAAACAAGACAACAGCCGGATAAATTCCGATGAGATATAATTCTCAGTATAACCAACATATCGAAAGCGTTAAATAAATCATATTAACTCTATTTCAAACTCAACTCAACAAATAGAGTACTCAAACGCTTTAAATACGAATTGATTCACATAACTTCGAAGCCATCAAGATTCATAAATGATCTTGACATGGATATCCATCTAACGAATTCGTAAACGACTCGCAAATAAGGTTAACCGCAACCTTGGCTTAGATTCAATTCGATATAACATCATATCAACTCAAATTTAAAGATCCACTACCTGAGATGGATCGACAACACCACAATCAAATCAAAACATAAACAAGTATGTGATTTTTGCGGGCCAACTCAAAGATAATCGTTCTTGAGTTTCAAAGTCCCTACTTCGCGATGTCGTCATTATACCTTCGTTTATTGAGGTTCTGAACTCTTCAAATCTGCGAGATATAATCAAAATACATATATCAAACTTCATACCAATCTATCATTTCATAAACGAGTCAAAACCATCAAGAATTCATCAATCAATCGCATTTCAAACCTCAACTCTTTCTTCGTTCGTTCAAGTCGGCGTCTTGTGTCGTTAAGCCTTCAAACTCAACTGAAACTGAATAAGAAAAATACTATAACATTGATAACATCTCAATAACAACTTCAACTCAGAATTCGGCTATCAAAACAGTTCCAAAACTCGATTAAACGACGTAACGATTTCAATTCGGTAACCGACGAAATCCCGACTTCGAAATCATTTCTCTTTTTAATATCATTCAAACTTATAGATATATTTCACAAACCAGCTGATATAACGCATTCAAATCTTCATTGAAATATCTATAATCTACAATCATAAGCTGGAGATCATATTTGGACACAATAACATAAGCTCATCAATTCCGGTGTTGCATATTCAAACGATAGAACACCAAGCACAATTCCAAAATTTCAGAATCTGATCTTTGCCACATATCAATTTCGAAATCCATAAAACATAACATAAAACTTACACAAGATCGAAGCCCTCGTCGTAAGTATTCCAAAACACTTTTCGGAATTGAAATCGAATACCCGGAGCAAAAGTTATAAGGGTTTGAAGATCAAGAACTCAAAGAAAATGGAAGAAATCGGTTCCTCTGTTCATAATTCTGAATTATCTAATGAAGTACATGTTTCATGCTGACTAATAAACTTAAAATCTGATAAGTTATAAGATAATTGCAATTTGGTCCCTCAACTCTTCAATAATTGCAATTTGGTCTTCGGCCCTTATTTTACTTCAATTTCAACCCTAAATAATTTAAGAATATTAGAATTTAAATCCAAAATTCCAAATATTCCCAAATTAAATATACTCGGATTAAAATTAAATAAATTCGGATTAATTTCTAACTAATCCCGGGCCTTACATTTCTCCCCCACTAAGACATGAGTTCGTCCTCGAATTCATAAACAGTATAGATATGCAGTCCGCATGCTAATAAGAATAAAAAATAACTGAAATCTGAATAAGAACTCACATCAATGAAATAAGTAAGGAAATCGTTGCTTCATATCTTTTTCGACTTCCCAAGTCGCTTCTTCAACTCCGTGTCTACTCCATTGAATCTTCACCAATGGAATGGTCTTCGTTCGGAGTTGCTTCGTCTTTCTATCAAGAATCTGAATAGGTTGCTCGAAATAACTAAGAGTGTCATCCAATTCAGCTTCATCGGAGTGAATCACATGAGATGCATCAGATATGTACTTCCTCAACATCGATACATGAAAGACATCATGTATTCCAGAAAAAGACATAGGAAGAGCGAGTCGATAAGCTAGATTGCCTATCTTCTCGAGAATCTCATACGGCCCAATATACCTCGGAGATAATTTCCCTCGTTTACCAAATCGAACGGTGCCTCTGAACGGTGAAATCTTCAGAAACACTCTATCTCCCTAATCAAAAGATAACGGCCGTCGTCGTACATTCGCATATCTAGTATGTCTGTGCTGTGCTGTTCTCATTCTCTGTTGTATCAGTTTCACCTTTTCAGTCATCTGTCTGATCATATATGGCCCTAACTCAGGTACCTCAGAAACATCATCCCAATACAAAGGTGATCGACACTTCTTTCCATATAATGCTTCGAATGGTGCCATCTCTATACTCGTCTGATAACTGTTGTTATAAGAAAATTCCACGAGTGGTATAGAATTTTGCCATGTAACACCAAAATCAAGTACTACAGCTCTAAGCATATCCTCAAGAATCTGAATAGTTCGTTCAGATTGACCGTCGGTTTGAGGATGGTAAGCAGTACTCAAATGTAAACGCGTACCTAGAGCTTCCTGTAGGCTATGCCAAAAGTGCGAAGTAAACCTTGGATCTCGGTCAGATACAATCGACTTTGGCACACCATGAAGTCTTACCACTTCTCGAATATAAAGATCCGCCATTTGATCATGACGATAAGTCATTCGATAAGGAATAAAGCACGCAGATTTCATCAATCTGTCAATGATCACCCAAACAGCATCGCATCCTCGAGATGATCGTGGCAACTTCGTTACAAAGTCCATGGAAATGTGATCCCATTTCCATTCAGGAATTGATAAACTCTGTAATAAGCCACCCGGTTTCTTTCTTTCAGCCTTCACCTGTTGGCAATTCAAACATTTGGATACAAATTCAGTCACATCAGACTTCATTTGCTTCCACCAGTACTGACTCTTCAAGTCGTTGTACATCTTTCTACCTCCAGGGTGAACACTAAAGCGACTACAATGGGCTTCTTTCAGAATATTCTGTCTCAAGTCTGCAATATTGGGAACAACTATTCGGTTATTCACATACAAGATATCATCGTCACTAAGCTTGTACTCAGACTGATGTCCTGATCTGATCATTTCAATCGATTTTTGTACATTCTGATCAGCTTTCTGTGCTTCTTTGATACGAATCAACAACTCTGGCTCAGCACTGATTGCATAAACTCTCATAGGCCTTCTATATGTCTCAAATACATATCCAGAAACACAACAATTATCAATAAAATTAGATACACCTATAGTAGATAAAGATAGAGCACATACTTTTCTACTCAGAGCATCTGCTGCTGCGTCAGATTTTCCCAGATAGTATTTGATTTCACAATCAAAATCCTTCAATAAATCAAGTCATCGTCCTTGTCTCATATTCAATTCAGACTGTGAAAATAAATACTTCAGACTTTTATGATCAGAAAAGATTTCAAACTTCTCGCCGTATAAATAATGTCTCCAGATCTTCAATGCAAAAATGATAGCAGCCAATTCAAGATCATGAATCGGATACCTAACCTCATGTGGTTTCAGTTGTCGAGAAGCATAAGCAACAACATGTCCTTTCTACATTAAAATACATCCCAAACCCTGGTGAGAAGCATCACAATAAACAACAAAATCACCAGTACCTGTAGGGATTGTCAACACTGGCGCAGTAGTCAATCTCTTCTTCAGTTCAACAAAACTCCTTTCACATGCCTCAGACCAAACAAATGGTGCATTCTTCTGTGTAAGCTGTGTAATAGGCTTCGCTATAGATGAAAAATCTCGAATGAATCGACGATAATAACCAGCTAAGCCCATAAAACTTTGAATTTCTGGCACAGACGTCGGTCTTTGCCAACTGATTACAGCTTCTACTTTGCTTGGATCCACTGATATACCATCTCCTGAAATTATATGGCCAAGAAACACGACTCGCTGCAACCAAAACTCACATTTGGATAACTTGGCATATAATTTTTCTTCCCGTAACGTTCTCAATACAATTCGGAGATGATCAGCATGTTCACACATATTCTTAGAATAAATCAAGATATCATCGATAAATATGATCACGAAATCATCTAGATATCTTTGAAATACCCTATTCATCAATCCCATAAAAACTGTTGGTGCATTCGTTAAACCAAAAGGCATGACTATGAATTCATAATGGTCATACCTGGTTCTAAATGCAGTCTTAGGAATATCTTCGTCTCTAACCCTCAGTTGATGATATCCGGACCGCAAATCAATCTTCGAATATACTGACGATCCCTGCAATTGATCAAATAAATCATCGATACGAGGTAAAGGATAACGATTCTTTACCGTTGCTTTGTTCAATTGCCGGTAGTCAATACATAGTCTCATCGATCCGTCCTTCTTTCTAGCAAACAGTACCGGAGCACCCCAAGGAGAGACGCTCGGTCTGATATAACCCTTGGCCAACAAATCTTCGAGTTGGTCTTTCAGTTCTTTCAATTCAATCGGTGCCATACGGTAAGGTGCTTTTGATATCGGTTGTGTACCTGGCATCAATTCAATACTGAAATCTACCTCTCTGTATGGTGGCAATCCTAGAATCTCGTCAGGGAATACATCTGCAAACTCACTTACCACCGGTATATCATTCAGTGTCGGACTAGTCTTCAGTATATCGACTGCATAAATAAGGAATCCTTCTGCCCCTTTCTGTAACAAGTCAGTCATAGAAAGAACAGATATCAAAGGAATTCTAGCTCGTGATCCCTTACCATAAAATTTCCATTCATCAGTCATATCAGGTCTGAACTTCACAATCTTCTGAAAACAGTCTACTGTAGCTCTGTACTTGGTTAGCATATCAATACCGATTATGCAATCAAAATCAGACAAACCGAGTACAATACAATCTAGCTCAATCTCATGCCCCTCACACTGTAATATACAATTTCGTACAGACTTCACTGATACAATACCTCGACCCAGAGGTGATGAAATAGATACAACAGTAGCTAAGGGCTCAACAGGTAATGAATGCAATGCAACAAACTGCTCAGATATAAAAGTATGCGACGCACCAGTATCAAATAAGACATAAGCAGGATAACCATAAAGAGAACAGTTACCTGCAATCACATCATCTGGTGCCGCTTGTGCTTGCTCCTCAGTCAATGCAAACACCCTTGCTTGTTGCCTTGGAGGTTGATTCACCGTCTGACCTCCTCTACTCGGTGCGGCAGGCTGTGGTTGAAAAGAGTGAACTGAAGATGTAGATTGACCCACCGGTCTCGATGCTCCTGCACCCTGTGCACCTTCAGATCCTCGTTGTGGACACACTCTTGCAAAGTGTCTCATCTTGTTGCAAATGTGGCAGCTTCCAAACACACCTCGGCATTGTTCATCAGTATGGCGACCTCCACATTTGGTGCAATATACATCAGACTTCTGTCCAGCTCTAGACTGTCGGGATCCACTAGAACTAGAAGAGCTACCACCACCTGATCTCTTGAACTGTTTGCTCTTACCCTTGAAGAAATTTTTCTTTCCACTGCTGCTACCTCCAGCTTCAAATCGAGGTGGCTGTGGAATCTGTGACTGTTCTTGTGGTTGTCTCACTGGCTGTGGCACAAACTGTGCTCCTCGTTGTTTTAGTATCCCTGCTTCTGCACCCTTTGCTCGTTTCAGAGCATCAGCAAAGGTATTCGGTCTTCCCGAATTCACAAGGGTAAACACATCAGGATTCAAGCCATTGATAAATTGATCGGCTTGAGCTTCGTCACTAACAGCGATATGTGGTGCAAACTTCAACAAGCTAGTGAATTTGGCAACATATTCTTCAATATTCAACTGTCCCTGTTGCAAACTTGCAAACTCTGCTCCTTTGTCCTTGCGATAAGACACAGGAAAGAAACGCCGATAGAAAGCAGTTCGAAATACAGACCAGGTAATAACAAAACCTTGGTTTTCCAGTGCTCTCTTCGTCGCTATCCACCAACTCTTGGCAAGGCCATACAATTGATGAATTATCAGTCTCACACGACGATCATCTGTATAATCAATGGACTCAAATAACTGCTCAATATCTTCCAGCCAGTTCTCACACTCTATAGCATTCTCTGTTCCTTGCAACTTCGGTGGTTTGAATGACTGGAATCGTTTCAAAAGTTTCTCCATCGGATTCGCATCACTAAACTCATCAGTAGACGTACTACCCTGTCCATGTTCAGACACTGTCACTGCGACCTGTGCAGCATTTGTCTGTTCAGGCTGATTCGTAGCCAATGTCTGCCTAACTCTCGGTGCTGGTCGGGGAGGCATATCTGATAATCAAACACATTAGTGTACAGTTCATCATATCATAACACATTTTTGTTTCAGTTCCTCAATGTCTTCTCAAAAGATCGAATCTGATTCAGTCGTATTATTACATGCTTCCAATAATATCAGATAACGGATAGCATGCAATTCTTAAAGCTGTAAATCAAGTCAGATAATAAACATGCTTCAAGAATACTTAAATCAGAGTAAAAGACTCGATTACCCCACTCATCTATTCTTAGTCCGAGAAACTTAACGCTCTGATACCACCTGTTGTGGGGCCTTGGGTTGTTAATCTCAAATCTTAAGGGCATTTAATGAATAAGCATCATTAAACTAATAAGGAAAGAAAGGATCTAAAAAAAAAAAAAAATTTTTTTTTTTTTCAAAAAGGGGTGCGCCCCCGCCGCCAAAAACTACCGCGGGGGCGCCCCTGTTTTTTTCCAAAACAGTAGGCTAATCTCCAGGCTGCGCGCGAGCCGTCAAAAATTACCGCGGGGGCGCCTCCTGGAGCAGAAAATTGCCCTGTTCTTTGTCCGCAAATTCGATCCCTTCAACTCCTTCCAATTCATCAAACTCAAGTCTAAAACATGATATAAAAGATCCAAATCATGCATATTAATATAAACAAGGTCTCAAGCATCCATACATGTATTTATTACATCGTACAAGTCACTAAAGAAACGATAAACGACAACGACACAAACTATCTCAAGTTTGATACATGTATTCCAAAACCAACTAAACCAAAGTTTCATGCTTCTAGAGTTCAAGACCTCATCTACAACCCGAGCCCTCACATGCTAGACTCTCTCCCAGCTGTCAATGATGTCGATGATCAGCTCCTGCCCTCTCTGTTGTCATGCACACATACAAAACAAAACAACAGCCGGATAAATTCCGGTGAGATATAATTCTCAGTATAACCAACATATCGAAAGCGTTAAATAAATCATATTAACTCTATTTCAAACTCAACTCAACAAATAGAGTACTCAAACGCTTTAAACACGAATTGATTCACATAACTTCGAAGCCATCAAGATTCATAAATGATCTTGACATGGATATCCATCTAACGAATTCGTAAACGACTCACAAATAAGGTTAACCGCAAACTTGGCTTAGATTCAATTCGATATAACATCATATCAACTCAAATTTAAAGATCCACTACCTGAGATGGATCGACAACACCACAATCAAATCAAAACATAAACAAGTATGTGATTTTTGCGGGCCAACTCAAAGATATTCGTTCTTGAGTTTCAAAGTCCCTACTTCGCGATGTCATCATTATACCTTCGTTTATTGAGGTTCTGAACTCTTCAAATCTGCGAGATATAATCAAAATACATATATCAAACTTCATACCAATCTATCATTTCATAAACGAGTCAAAACCATCAAGAATTCATCAATCAATCGCATTTCAAACCTCAACTCTTTCTTCGTTCGTTCAAGTCGGCGTCTTGTGTCGTTAAGCCTTCAAACTCAACTGAAACTGAATAAGAAAAATACTATAACATTGATAACATCTCAATAACAACTTCAACTCAGAATTCGGCTATCAAAACAGTTCCAAAACTTGATTAAACGACGTAACGATTTCAATTCGGTAACCGACGTAATCCCGACTTCGAAATCATTTCTCTTTTTAATATCATTCAAACTTATAGATATATTTCACAAACCAGCTGATATAACGCATTCAAATCTTCATTGAAATATCTATAATCTACAATCATAAGCTGGAGATCATATTTGGACACAATAACATAAGCTCATCAATTCCGGTGTTGCATATTCAAACGATAGAACACCAAGCACAATTCCAAAATTTCAGAATCTGATCTTTGCCACATATCAATTTTGAAATCCATAAAACATAACATAAAACTTACACAAGATCGAAGCCCTCGTCGTAAGGATTCCAAAACACTTTTCGGAATCGAAATCGAATACCCGGAGCAAAAGTTATAAGGGTTTGAAGATCAAGAACTCAAAGAAAATGGAAGAAATCGATTCCTCTGTTCATAATTCTGAATTATCTAATGAAGTACACGTTTCATGCTGACTAATAAACTTAAAATCTGATAAGTTATAAGATAATTGCAATTTGGTCCCTCAACTCTTCAATAATTGCAATTTGGTCCTCGGCCCTTATTTTACTTCAATTTCAACCCTAAATAATTTAAGAATATTAGAATTTAAATCCAAAATTCCAAATATTCCCAAATTAAATATACTCGGATTAAAATTAAATAAATTCAGATTAATTTCTAACTAATCCCGGGCCTTACATTTCTCCTCCACTAAGACATGAGTTCGTCCTCGAATTCATAAACAGTATAGATATGCAGTCCGCATGCTCATAAGAATAAAAAATAACTGAAATCTGAATAAGAACTCACATCAATGAAATAAGTAAGGAAATCGTTGCTTCATATCTTCTTCGACTTCCCAAGTCGCTTCTTCAACTCCGTGTCTACTCCATTGAATCTTCACCAATGGAATGGTCTTCGTTCGGAGTTGCTTCTTCTTTCTATCAAGAATCTGAATAGGTTGCTCGAAATAACTAAGAGTGTCATCCAATTCAGCTTCATCGGAGTGAATCACATGAGATGCATCAGATATGTACTTCCTCAACATCGATACATGAAAGACATCATGTATTCCAGAAAAAGACATAGGAAGAGCGAGTCGATAAGCTAGATTGTCTATTTTCTCGAGAATCTCATACGGCCCAATATACCTCGGATATAATTTCCCTTGTTTACCAAATCGAACGGTGCCTCTGAACGGTGAAATCTTCAGAAACACTCTATCTCCCTGATCAAAAGATAACGGCCATCGTCGTACATTCGCATATCTGGTATGTCTATGCTGTGCTGTTCTCATTCTCTGTTGTATCAGTTTCACCATTTTAGTCATCTGTCTGATCATATCTGGCCCTAACTCAGGTACCTCAGAAACATCATCCCAATACAAAGGTGATCGACACTTCTTTCCATATAACGCTTCGAATGGTGCCATCTCTATACTCGTCTGATAACTGTTGTTATAAGAAAATTCCACGAGTGGTATAGAATTTTGCCATGTAACACCAAAATCAAGTACTACAGCTCTAAGCATATCCTCAAGCATCTGAATAGTTCGTTCAGATTGACCGTCGGTTTGAGGATGGTAAGCAGTACTCAAATGTAAACGCGTACCTAGAGCTTCCTGTAGGCTATGCCAAAAGTGCGAAGTAAACCTTGGATCTCGGTCAGATACAATCGACTTTGGCACACCATGAAGTCTTACCACTTCTCGAATATAAAGATCCGCCATTTGATCATGACGATAAGTCATTCGATAAGGAATAAAGCACGCAGATTTCATCAATCTGTCAATGATCACCCAAACAGCATCGCATCCTCGAGATGATCGTGGCAACTTCGTTACAAAGTCCATGGAAATGTGATCCCATTTCCATTCAGGAATTGATAAACTCTGTAATAAGCCACCCGGTTTCTTTCTTTCAGCCTTCACCTGTTGGCAATTCAAACATTTGGATACAAATTCAGTCACATCAGACTTCATTTGCTTCCACCAGTACTGACTCTTCAAGTCGTTGTACATCTTTCTGCCTCCAGGGTGAACACTAAAGCGACTACAATGGGCTTCTTTCAGAATATTCTGTCTCAAGTCTGCAATATTGGGAACAACTATTCGGTTATTCACATACAAGATATCATCGTCACTAAGCTTGTACTCAGACTGATGTCCTGATCTGATCATTTCAATCGATTTTTGTACATTCTGATCAGCTTTCTGTGCTTCTTTGATACGAATCAACAACTCTGGCTCAGCACTGATTGCATAAACTCTCATAGGCCTTCTATATGTCTCAAATACATATCCAGAAACACAACAATTATCAATAAAATTAGATACACCTATAGTAGATAAAGATAGAGCACATACTTTTCTACTCAGAGCATCTGCTGCTGCGTCAGATTTTCCCAGATAGTATTTGATTTCACAATCAAAATCCTTCAATAAATCAAGTCATCGTCCTTGTCTCATATTCAATTCAGACTGTGAAAATAAATACTTCAGACTTTTATGATCAGAAAAGATTTCAAACTTCTCGCCGTATAAATAATGTCTCCAGATCTTCAATGCAAAAATGATAGCAGCCAATTCAAGATCATGAATCGGATACCTAACCTCATGTGGTTTCAGTTGTCGAGAAGCATAAGCAACAACATGTCCTTTCTACATTAAAATACATCCCAAACCCTGGTGAGAAGCATCACAATAAACAACAAAATCACCAGTACCTGTAGGGATTGTCAACACTGGCGCAGTAGTCAATCTCTTCTTCAGTTCAACAAAACTCCTTTCACATGCCTCAGACCAAACAAATGGTGCATTCTTCTGTGTAAGCTGTGTAATAGGCTTCGCTATAGATGAAAAATCTCGAATGAATCGACGATAATAACCAGCTAAGCCCATAAAACTTTGAATTTCTGGCACAGACGTCGGTCTTTGCCAACTGATTACAGCTTCTACTTTGCTTGGATCCACTGATATACCATCTCCTGAAATTATATGGCCAAGAAACACGACTCGCTGCAACCAAAACTCACATTTGGATAACTTGGCATATAATTTTTCTTCCCGTAACGTTCTCAATACAATTCGGAGATGATCAGCATGTTCACACATATTCTTAGAATAAATCAAGATATCATCGATAAATATGATCACGAAATCATCTAGATATCTTTGAAATACCCTATTCATCAATCCCATAAAAACTGCTGGTGCATTCGTTAGACCAAAAGGCATGACTATGAATTCATAATGGCCATACCTGGTTCTAAATGCAGTCTTAGGAATATCTTCGTCTCTAACCCTCAGTTGATGATATCCGGATCGCAAATCAATCTTCGAAAATACTGACGATCCCTGCAATTGATCAAATAAATCATCGATACGAGGTAAAGGATAGCGATTCTTTACCGTTGCTT
The DNA here is from genome assembly GCF_033568475.1 of Henckelia pumila. Lineage (NCBI taxonomy): Eukaryota > Viridiplantae > Streptophyta > Magnoliopsida > Lamiales > Gesneriaceae > Henckelia > Henckelia pumila. Next base: position 33,250,258 of record NC_133121.1, on the reverse strand, counting down.
TGTTCAATTGCCGGTAGTCAATACATAGTCTCATCGATCCGTCCTTCTTTCTAGCAAACAATACCGGAGCACCCCAATGAGAGACGTTCGGTCTGATATAACCCTTGGCCAACAAATATTCGAGTTGGTCTTTCAGTTCTTTCAATTCAATCGGTGCCATACGGTAAGGTGCTTTTGATATCGGTTGTGTACCTGGCATCAATTCAATACTGAAATCTACCTCTCTATATGGTGGCAATCCTGGAATCTCGTCAGGGAATACATCTGCAAACTCACTTACCACTGGTATATCAGTCAGTGTCGGACTAGTCTTCAGTATATCGACTGCATAAATAAGGAATCCTTCTGCCCCTTTCTGTAACAAGTCAGTCATAGAAAGAACAGATATCAAAGGAATTCTAGCTCGTGATCCCTTACCATAAAATTTCCATTCATCAGTCATATCAGGTCTGAACTTCACAATCTTCTGAAAACAGTCTACTGTAGCTCTGTACTTGGTTAGCATATCAATACCGATTATGCAATCAAAATCAGACAAACCGAGTACAATACAATCTAGCTCAATCTCATGCCCCTCACACTGTAATATACAATTTCGTACAGACTTCACTGATACAATACCTCGACCCAGAGGTGATGAAATAGATACAACAGTAGCTAAGGGCTCAACAGGTAATGAATGCAATGCAACAAACTGCTCAGATATAAAAGTATGCGATGCACCAGTATCAAATAAGACATAAGCAGGATAACCATAAAGAGAACAGTTACCTGCAATCACATCATCTGGTGCCGCTTGTGCTTGCTCCTCAGTCAATGCAAACACCCTTGCTTGTTGCCTTGGAGGTTGATTCACCGTCTGACCTCCTCCTCTACTCGGTGCGGCAGGCTGTGTTTGAAAAGAGTGAACTAAAGATGTAGATTGACCCACCGGTCTCGATGCTCCTGCACCCTGTGCACCTTCAGATCCTCGTTGTGGACACACTCTTGCAAAGTGTCCCATCTTGTTGCAAATGTGGCAGCTTCCAAACACACCTCGGCATTGTTCATCAGTATGGCGACCTCCACATTTGGTGCAATATACATCAGACTTCTGTCCAGCTCTAGACTGTCGGGATCCACTAGAACTAGAAGAGCTACCACCACCTGATCTCTTGAACTGTTTGCTCTTACCCTTGAAGAAATTTTTCTTTCCACTGCTGCTACCTCCAGCTTCAAATCGAGGTGGCTGTGGAATCTGTGACTGTTCTTGTGGTTGTCTCACTGGCTGTGGCACAAACTGTGCTCCTCGTTGTTTTAGTATCCCTGCTTCTGCACCCTTTGCTCGTTTCAGAGCATCAGCAAAGGTATTCGGTCTTCCCGAATTCACAAGGGTAAACACATCAGGATTCAAGCCATTGATAAATTGATCGGCTTGAGCTTCGTCACTAACAGCGATATGTGGTGCAAACTTCAACAAGCTAGTGAATTTGGCAACATATTCTTCAATATTCAACTGTCCCTGTTGCAAACTTGCAAACTCTGCTCCTTTGTCCTTGCGATAAGACACAGGAAAGAAACGCCGATAGAAAGCAGTTCGAAATACAGACCAGGTAATAACAGTACCTTGGTTTTCCAGTGCTCTCTTCATCGCTATCCACCAACTCTTGGCAAGGCCATGCAATTGATGAATTATCAGTCTCACACGACGATCATCTGTATAATCAATGGACTCAAATAACTGCTCAATATCTTCCAGCCAGTTCTCACACTCTATAGCATTCTCTGTTCCTTGCAACTTCGGTGGTTTGAATGACTGGAATCGTTTCAAAAGTTTCTCCATCGGATTCGCATCACTAAACTCATCAGTAGACGTACTACCCTGTCCATGTTCAGACACTGTCACTGCGACCTGTGCAACATTTGTCTGTTCAGGCTGATTCGTAGCCAATGTCTGCCTAACTCTCGGTGCTGGTCGGGGAGGCATATCTGATAATCAAACACATTAGTGTACAGTTCATCATATCATAACACATTTTTGTTTCAGTTCCTCAATGTCTTCTCAAAAGATCGAATCTGATTCAGTCGTATTATTACATGCTTCCAATAATATCAGATAACGGATAGCATGCAATTCTTAAAGCTGTAAATCAAGTCAGATAATAAACATGCTTCAGGAATACTTAAATCAGAGTAAAAGACTCGATTACCCCACTCATCTATTCTTAGTCCGAGAAACTTAACGCTCTGATACCACCTGTTGTGGGGCCTTGGGTTGTTAATCTCAAATCTTAAGGGCATTTAATGAATAAGCATAATTAAACTAATAAGGAAAGAAAGGATCTAAAAAAAAAAAAATTTTTTTTTTTTTTTCAAAAAGGGGTGCGCCCCCGCCGCCAAAAACTACCGCGGGGGCGCCCCTGTTTTTTTCCAAAACAGTAGGCTAATCTCCAGGCTGCGCGCGAGTTGTCAAAAATTACCGCGGGGGCGCCTCCTGGAGCAGAAAATTGCCCTGTTCTTTGTCCGCAAATTCGATCCCTTCAACTCCTTCCAATTCATCAAACTCAAGTCTAAAACATGATATAAAAGATCCAAATCATGCATATTAATATAAACAAGGTCTCAAGCATCCATACATGTATTTATTACATCGTACAAGTCACTAAAGAAACGATAAACGACAACGACACAAACTATCTCAAGTTTGATACATGTATTCCAAAACCAACTAAACCAAAGTTTCATGCTTCTAGAGTTCAAGACCTCATCTACAACCCGAGCCCTCACGTGCTAGACTCTCTCCCAGCTGTCAATGACGTCGATGATCAGCTCCTGCCCTCTCTGTTGTCATGCACACATACAAAACAAAACAACAGCCGGATAAATTCCGGTGAGATATAATTCTCAGTATAACCAACATATCGAAAGCGTTAAATAAATCATATTAACTCTATTTCAAACTCAACTCAACAAATAGAGTACTCAAACGCTTTAAATACGAATTGATTCACATAACTTCGAAGCCATCAAGATTCATAAATGATCTTGACATGGATATCCATCTAACGAATTCGTAAACGACTCGCAAATAAGGTTAACCGCAACCTTGGCTTAGATTCAATTCGATATAACATCATATCAACTCAAATTTAAAGATTCACTACCTGAGATGGATCGACAACACCACAATCAAATCAAAACATAAACAAGTATGTGATTTTTGCGGGCCAACTCAAAGATAATCGTTCTTGAGTTTCAAAGTCCCTACTTCGCGATGTCGTCATTATACCTTCGTTTATTGAGGTTCTGAACTCTTCAAATCTGCGAGATATAATCAAAATACATATATCAAACTTCATACCAATCTATCATTTCAGAAACGAGTCAAAACCATCAAGAATTCATCAATCAATCGCATTTCAAACCTCAACTCTTTCTTCGTTCGTTCAAGTCGGCGTCTTGTGTCGTTAAGCCTTCAAACTCAACTGAAACTGAATAAGAAAAATACTATAACATTGATAACATCTCAATAACAACTTCAACTCAGAATTCGGCTATCAAAACAGTTCCAAAACTCGATTAAACGACGTAACGATTTCAATTCGGTAACCGACGTAATCCCGACTTCGAAATCATTTCTCTTTTTAATATCATTCAAACTTATAGATATATTTCACAAACCAGCTGATATAACGCATTCAAATCTTCATTGAAATATCTATAATCAACAATCATAAGCTGGAGATCATATTTGGACACAATAACATAAGCTCATCAATTCCGGTGTTGCATATTCAAACGATAGAACACCAAGCACAATTCCAAAATTTCAGAATCTGATCTTTGCCACAATTTCAGAATCTGATCTTTGCCACATATCAATTTCGAAATCCATAAAACATAACATAAAACTTACACAAGATCTAAGCCCTCGTCGTAAGGATTCCAAAACACTTTTCGGAATCGAAATCGAATACCCGGAGCAAAAGTTATAAGGGTTTGAAGATCAAGAACTCAAAGAAAATGGAAGAAATCGATTCCTCTGTTCATAATTCTGAATTATCTAATGAAGTACACGTTTCATGCTGACTAATAAACTTAAAATCTGATAAGTTATAAGATAATTGCAATTTGGTCCCTCAACTCTTCAATAATTGCAATTTGGTCATCGGCCCTTATTTTACTTCAATTTCAACCCTAAATAATTTAAGAATATTAGAATTTAAATCCAAAATTCCAAATATTCCCAAATTAAATATACTCGGATTAAAATTAAATAAATTCGGATTAATTTCTAACTAATCCTGGGCCTTACAAGATGAACTCCCACTCTGAGCTCGATCTCTACTACGCTGAGGGCTCGCCTTAGAAAAGTGTTCCGGTTGCTAACAGGTATTGCAGTTCCCAAAGACTCCTACACACTGATCCGAGGAGTGTCTACCCCCACACTTGTTGCAGAATAAAGATGAAGATCCAGAACTCTGTCCTGAACCGAACTGCTTGGAACCACTGTAACTAGAAGAACTGTTCCACTTCTTCTTAAATTGTTTCCTTCTTACTTTGTAATGAACCTTCCTGTTACCGCTACTGCTTCCTCCTTCGTACCTCTGTGGTTGGTTCTGGTACTGTGATGGCTGATTCTGATACTAAGACGGTTGATTCTGAGACTGTCTCGGCTGCTGAGGTACCATCTGATTTCCTCTCTGTCTCCACAAACCTGCTTCAGCTTCCTTTTCATGAATCATGGCATCCGCAAAGTTATCAGGCCTATCAGTGTTTACCAACGTGAAAATGTCGGGGTTCAACCCATTAATGAATTGGTCGGCTTTGGCTTCTTCATTGTTGGCGATATGCGGTGCAAAACGCAATAGACTATCGAATTTGGCAACATACTCTTCAATGTTCAAGTTCTCTTGCCTCAAATTAGCAAACTCGGCTCATTTATCCTTTCGGTACGAAATAGGGAAAAACCGCTTATAAAACTCAGATTTGAAAAGAGTCCAATTAACAACTGTACCTCGATTCTCCATGGATCTCTTCGTTGTGATCCACTAGTTCTTAGCAACACCTCGAACCTGATGAATGACTAACCTAGTTCGACGGTTGTCAGAGCAATAAAGGTAATCGAACAACTGATCAATGTCGTCCAACCAGCTCTCACAGAAAACCGGATTCTCTGTACCCAGCAACAAAGGCGGATTAAACTACTGAAACCTCTTCAGCAAGGTTTCCATAGGCGTCGCTGTAGCATCCATTTGAATAGTTTCAGTGCCAGATTGCTCATTCTGTGGAGTAACTGGAGGTGGGTTACTGTTAATAACTCGACGAGGACCCATCCGATAATCAAATGTTAGGACACAAGATATCTCAATCGCTACAATGTGGTGCCCTTTGAACCTCTCAAAATATCGGATACCAGTCGATAACAAAAATAGTTATATCTCAAGTAGTCCATGCTTTATAAATTAAATCACATAATCATGTAATTCAAATAATTCTCAAATAATAAAGCATGCTCTCATGGAATTAAATAAACAGTTAAATAACTCAATCACATGCGAGGAGCCAATAAATGCGAACTCGAACTACCCCGCTCACTCTAGTTCAACCAAGAACTTATCCCTTTGATACCACTTAAAGTGAGACCTCGGTTCTAAACAACTAATCTCGGATTTAAACAACAATTAAGTAAACAAGATCCAAGACTAAAAGCAATAAAATATTTTTTTTAAAGGGTGCCTCACTCAATCGGTAAGATCTAACCGATCGAACGAGCAACAATACAAAAGTTACTGCCCGAAGAACACCATCTCTACTCGATCGGTAAGATTCAACCGATCGAGCGGGCCACCTTAAAACAAAACAAAAACTTAACAATTTGTCCATCGCTCGATCGGTCAAATCTCATCGATCGAGCGGTGACAGTACAGATGCAAAAATACAGCAGAAGACTTGGTAAAACTCAAATCCAAAACATTAAAATCATAATCATGCATTACAATTGCAATCTCTCCAAATAATACATGATGTTCTAGAGTTGATCAACTGCTCAAAAGGATAGAACATGCAACGACAACATTCAACCATAAAGCTCGCATATTTGATACAACATAAACAAAGAAGTTCGAGATCTAAACATGTTCCAACATAAACTATATAGACATGCTGATATGACTTCTAAACCGAGTCCCAATACTATCTCTCCCTCTTGATGCTAACTAGGTCTTCGCTAACTCGATCATGCCCCACCTGTTGCCAAGTACACATACAAAACAAAGCAACAGCCAGATAATTCCTGTGAGAAAGATATTCCCAGTAAAAGCAACATAACAAGCAATACAAGTAATATATCAGCAACATGCTTTCAAGACAACATAATCAAATCAAAACGAATGATATGCATATCTTTAAAATTGGGATATCAATTCTGATAAACAAGGGTTGCTTCTATGCTCTTGGGATCCCGAGGATGAGATCACGTAACGATTCACCGACTCTCCCAATCGAGGTGGTGCCACTTATCTCAATCCCCTAGACTTTGGTGCGACTATGAGGAGTATGCTGACACTAGGTGAACTTCTACAACCCAGGCCACTCACAACATAGCCCCCAAAACGTCTAATTAAAAATGGTTGTTCTGCCCGCTGAAATCAAAGGTTTGGCTCAAGATGAATGCATAAGAAAATATAAAGCATTAAGCCATATAACAAAATCGCAATCAACAACAAAATACAAGTTTCACATGCTAGAACAAGTATTGATGCAAGTATGTGATTTTAAGGGAAAACCAGGAACCAACTGTCTCGAGTATGCTATCCCGCTAAACGATGGCTGCTTGTACCTTTCAAAGCAAGTAGCTCCAACTCTGGATACGCTACAAAAGAGGTTATATCAAAATCTATACAACCTAAACAATCAACAACGCTCAAGGTAAACTCTTTACCGCTCTTCGTCCAATTCTTCGACGATCGAAAGCTGCTAACACAGGGCTCGACAAACTCCAAAAGAATCTGTACGGAGGCAAAGTAGATCAACAATGACGATCAAAACTCAATAGCCAAGTTCAACAACTCAACGGTTCAAAATCTCAAAAACTCAAACCGGCGGTGATCGAGCAAATACTACCACGAAAAATCAACGTAAATATATCTATCAATTAAGCTCGAATAAATCGCAAGTGCACGAGTCAAGTAATAATATAGTGTACAAAGTACGAGTATCGTCCCACAGAGATTGATTTATGACAAGATTACCTCAAATATGATTTTTAATTAATTAAAACGAGAGAGAGAATAAATTAATAAACTAAAATAAAAAAATAAATTAAAATCAAAACAATAAATTAAGTTAAGAAAATAAATAAACGATTGTTAGGATCTCGGTTCACCTACCCCTTTTCTCCTCTAATGATTGAATTTTAAGTCTCAAGTCATACTTTTGACGGAATTCCCTAATCTATCAATATACTCTCTCGAGCTATATTAAACTAATTAACGAATTGTAATAACCAAGTCTCCTTGTGTTATTTAACAACTGCAATTGCATTAACGATTTTTGGAATCCTCTAGCTTTCACCCTGGTGGACTATGACTATCAACATGTATCCAACCTCATATCTCTATGTAAGTTGTAGATCCATGGATTATATTACCCTATCATGTCATAAAATCTCCTCTCGGTATCAATTATAACACATAAAATCAATAAGAAGTTGATCAATCTCCAAAATTGCAATAAACACAATAATATAATCAAGAATCCTTAAAAACTAATTTTAATCTTCAAGAAGAAATCAAAACATAATTTTTGGGGGTAGGATCCCCTAAATCCCAACAAATAAAAGAAAAAAAAAAGAGAAAACTAGTTTGTGGTTCTTGAGTTCTTCACGTTCTTCTCCCTCTTTTCGTTCTTCTCCTTGGATGGCCGCCTTTTTCCTACGTTTCTGATGTGTGGAACCCTTAAAACGTCAGATTTTTATCTATTTATAGTGCCCAAGAGTTCTTTCCATGTAAAACACCCAGAAATATCTTTTTTTCAACTAACGCACGGGCACCCGAGCGGTAGAAAAGTGCAGCTCGCGCGCTGGGGCTTCTGTTCTGAACTTTTTTCTCAAGCAGGCATGCGCCCGCGCGGTAATAAATAGCAGCCCGCGCGCCCACTATTTTTTCCAGCGCGCAACAATTTTGTAAAATTCATAACTTGAGTTCTAGCCGTCGGATTGAGCTAAAATTTTGACAGTAGCTTTAAAACATCTTAAACTACAATCTGGATGGTGGAGATTGGATATGGGGCTTCCTAAAATTAAATTTGAATTTTTTACCAAGGCTGCTCCGTAATTCATTCTTCAAAAACCCATTTCCTACAAAATTAACCCGGAGAGTGAAATGCTCATGCATGAGATTAATTACAAATAAAACATATAAAAATACACAAGAAACCATATGAATGCATGCCAAATAGACATAAAATAATGCACACAAAATGCACTTATCAACACCCCCAAACTTAACTCTTTTTCGCCCTCGAGCAAGACATGCAAAAATAAAATGCAAACAAAAACATAAGTAAGGATGATTCAATAATATACACAGCCTCCGAGAAGTTCAATCACAAAACAAAATCACCGACATGCTCTCAACTTTTCATAATACACCTTCGGTTTAACGTGAACGTGTGTGTGTGAAATGTCATTCCAGTTTCATACAACTTAGACCAAATTCGTTTCAAAACTGCTTAGCAACCTATGACAAATTAGTGCAAGTTTCACTCTTCAAGTGCTCATTCCTTCCAACAATCTCTAGACTAAACCCACCTCCCTTGAGATAATGAATTACACACCTCCGGATTTTGCACCCGGTATTGCTTTAGCCCCAATAATTACCCGCTGACTTAGCTATAACTGGCTAGGATACGAAAAATCATTCTATTTTTTTTCTAATCCCCTCGTCTATAGCCCGGATGGAACATCAATCCCATTTAATCCGCATACTTAGCCTTAAATTTATTTTATTTTTTTTGTTTAGGATTTAATCCTTTCAAGGCCCGGATGGAATTGTAGATACTTTTTTTTCTAGGTGCGCCCAAGATCATAAGTGTAAACTAGAGCCTCATCAAAATTCATAGAGCACAATCAAGATCCACAAACCACCTATTGCCGTGCAATGGTCAAACAGACAGAAACTTCATCAAATCTTTCGCTACAATTCACTGGTCTAACATTAGTGCTTAAAAATATTCACGGTTCAACCTACAGTTTCTCATGTCCAGTCAAGAGCAAAAATTTTCAAAAAAACATTTTTTTTTTCAAAAAAACTTCATCATCATTGGCTATTATGACTCATCCTACCCATAACAATGCAAACAACAACAAACACAAACTGTATGCAAACAAATACGAAACACGAAAGATGCAACACAAACACATAGACAATGCAATACTAGTCTACCCCCCCATACTTATCCAAAGCATTGCCCTCAATGCTTCAGAACAATGAACAGAATGCAAAACGAACAAATTCAAAACAAAAATAAACACAATGAAAACAAAATAACACTCCCCTGGTCAATCATCGTGGTGTATATCCATCTGCCGCTGCTGCACCACATTTCTTAGGCCATCAATATTCCAAAATATTCACCTTGCAAATCAAAAATTTTGAGGGATTAAACATGATCAACTCAATATAAAACAACAACTAGATAAAAACTAACACTAAAAAAAATGATGTAAAAATCTTGGGTTGCCTCCCAAGTAGCGCTTGATTTTCAGTCTTCGGCTCGACCCTCAGAAGCACTCATCAAAGAGCGGTTGATGCCCAAAGTAAGTGTCACATGACACCACCAATGGGTGTTTGTTCCATGTGCCCTCAAGCTTGGCCAGATGTAAGCAGTTTATGCTCGTCACCTCAACAACACTCCATAGCAGCTGATAAACATGGGAGGAGAACATCTCTGTAGGTTCTCGGAGAACAAATTCTTGTGAAATTTGTGTTGGCGGTGTATCTGCATAAATTTTCTCCTTCAGAACTTCTTTCGGCTGAGGTTCAATGGGAAGAGAAAACTCAAACACCTCTAGATCTTTAGAATGAATTGATTCGCACTCCAAATCATGGTTCTCTAAGTCATCATCATCGAACCAAATTTGTGAAATCACTGTTTGAGTATCTTTCTTCACTTTATGTTCTCGGTGGTCATGAAAAATTGATCTATTCACATTATCTATCTGCTTGACAAGGTGGCACCGAGAACTGATTTGATCTTCTATAGTTGTCTCAGTCAGTGCCACGTACTTGCTCACCATATCCTCTAGTGACTGCAAGATCAATTGAGAACAACTTACCTTCTCCTCTTGAAACTCAAATGGTTGGTCTGAAAACTCTGGGTAATGAGTATCTTGCGGGTATTGGTGGCTCAAAATCTGTGGTGTAAGATCCCAATACCCATGGTAGTCAAATTCTGCCATATCATCTAATATATGTATTGCACTGTCCTCATCGCGGCAAAATAGTGAACAACCAGTTTGCAAAGCTCCATTAATTACCCATCTCCTTGTCACTGCATCCAAACCATTAAGAAAAAATTTAAGAAGGGAATAATTAGAAAAGTCATGATACCGAAAGTATTCGCCAAATAATTGAATCTCTCCCATGCTGCGTAGAATGGCTCTCCATGTTGTTGGGTAAAACTCATGAATACTTGTCGATGGAACATCTCAAAGTATTACACCAGATAAATTCCTGCAAAAATAAAATAGAAAACGGTAGATCACGCAGGAATAAAGTAGAATAAATAAAAGAATTAACCAAAGAAAATAACAAAAAGTAAAAATTTTCAATTTCAATCCCCGGCAACGGCGCCAAAAACTTGATCGAGCAAATACTACCACGAAAAATCAACGTAAATATATCTATCAATTAAGCTCGAATAAATCGCAAGTGCACGAGTCAAGTAATAATATAGTGTAAAAAGTACGAGTATCGTCCCACAGAGATTGATTTATGACAAGATTACCTCAAATATGATTTTTAATTAATTAAAACGAGAGAGAGAATAAATTAATAAACTAAAATAAAAAGATAAATTAAAAGCAAAACAATAAATTAAGTTAAGAAAATAAATAAACGATTGTTAGGATCTCGATTCACCTACCCCTTTTCTCCTCTAATGATTGAATTTTAATTCTCAAGTCATGCTTTTGATGGAATTCCCTAATCTATCAATATACTCTCTTGAGCTATATTAATCTAATTAACGAATTGTAATAACCAAGTCTCCTTGTGTTATTTAACAACTGCAATTGCATTAACGATTTTTGGAATCCTCTAGCTTTCACCCTGGTGGACTATGACTATCAACATGTATCCAACCTCATATCTCTATGTAAGTTGTAGATCCATGGATTAAATTACCCTATCGGTATCAATTATAACACATAAAATCTCCTCTCGGTATCAATTATAACACATAAAATCAATAAGAAGTTGATCAATCTCCAAAATTGCAATAAACACAATAATATAATCAAGAATCCTTAAAAACTAATTTCAATCTTCAAGAAGAAATCAAAACGTAAGTTTTGGGGGTAGGATCCCCTAAATCCCAACAAATAAAAGAAAAGGAAAAGAGAAAACTAGTTTGTGGTTCTTGAGTTCTTCACGTTCTTCTCCCTCTTTTCGTTCTTCTCCTTGGATGGCCGCCTTTTTCCTACGTTTCTGATGTGTGGAACCCTTAAAACGTCAGATTTTTATCTATTTATAGTGCCCAAGAGTTCTTTCCATGTAAAACACCCAGAAATATCTTTTTTTCAACTTACGCACGGGTGCCCGAGCGGTAGAAAAGTGCAGCTCGCGCGCTGGGGCTTCTGTTCTGAACTTTTTTCTCAAACAGGCATGCGCCCGCGCGGTAATAAATAGCAGCCCGCGCGCCCATTGTTTTTTCCAGCGCGCAACAATTTTGTAAAATTCATAACTTGAGTTCTAGCCGTCGGATTGAGCTGAAATTTTGACAGTAGCTTTAAAATATCTTAAACTACAATCTGGACGGTGGAGATTGGATTTGAAGCTTCCTAAAATTAAATTTGAATTTTTTACCAAGGCTGCTCCGTAATTCATTCTTCAAAAACCCATTTCCTACAAAATTAACCCGGAGAGTGAAATGCTCATGCATGAGATTAATTACAAATAAAACATATAAAAATACACAAGAAACCATATGAATTCATGCCAAATAGACATAAAATAATGCACACAAAATGCACTTATCAGGCGGCATAACGGCTATAAACTGATCAAATCGGAAACACAGACAGCAGTACAATATCGATATCAACTCATATCAATGCTAAGACAACAATAAAGGCTCATACCCAACAAATCTCAAAACTAGATTTTTGAAATAGGCTTCCAAAAATCATAACAATTCCGAACGTCGCTCTATTTCAAAATAGACTGAGAATAAACGATCAGAACTCTATCAAGAACAATATATTCAAAACTCAATCGATTCTAACAACATCTGAAAATCAAAGTCTAGCTGATCGAAGAAAAACTTATGATATAACAGAGCTCTCGCTGCTGTGATCGTTAATATACCTTCAGAAATAAATTTCAACGGACGGATCAAGCTCGGGAAGAAATCTGGAAGCTTGAAGAAAGCTTGGGGCGCAACAATGGTGAAGGAGACGGCTTGGAGAAGGAGGTGAAGACTTTTCCAACTTAAACCAAGTGTAGATAATATATTAAACTCCAATTTTGCACTTTAGTCCCTAAAATTTCCAAAATTTGCAAAATAGGCCCTGATCAAAATCAAGTCGGCTCTTGAACTCGGTAATTTCTGATTAACTCAATTAAGCTCAATTAAGATAAAATCGAGACGTTACAAGAGAAATCAGAGATAGAGATTGATCGTGAATTTGTTCAAGTGGGCGACGATGGACAAGGCAGTTAGATATGAACCACCATAAGGAATTGCAGCATGCAGTCGAGCTATAGACTGACTGTAAATTTAGTGCTGACTGGGAGGCAACCCAGTTTTTTTCGTTTCCTTTCCCTTGTTTTTATTTTTCTAGTACTTGATCTTTTCTTGTTTTTAATTTGTTTTTTGGAAAATAGAAAAATCCAAAAATATTTTGAATTTCTTTATCTCGCTCGATCGGTCCATCTTTACCGATCTAGCGAGAGTGTTTTTTTAAGAGACAGAAAGTTTGATATTTTTGTCTTGCTCGATCGGCAACATCTTACCGATCGAGCGAGACCCCATTTAATGCGATTAAAATCGCGACTTTCTCCTCTCTCCCCCTCTCACTCTCTCATTCTCCCCTCTCTTTTATCTCTAAATCCCTAACCCCCCCCCCCCAACCCTTCCTCTCAAATTATCTCACCCTCTACATCTTTCAATCACAGGGAGTCCATAGGCGACCACACCACTACGCTCCAGTCATCACTTCCGGTAATCTTCTCCGTCGTCGGCCGATCTCCGCCTTGGCCCTATTCTCCACCTCTGAGTACTCTCAGCCATCTGCACTCCGCACATCCTCGCCGCCTCTGATTTGTCTTCGCCTCCATCCTCCGGTCATCGTCTCTGCTCCACCACCTATACTCTGTCACGCCGGGTTTTTCAAGTGCACTTCCGCAGCCTGTCGCCAAACGAGTAATTTTGCAAGCATCCTCACTCTAATTTTGCTACCTCATGGGGCCTAAACGAGTTAGAGTCACCGAAGAGTCTTCTTCACAAGGCGCAGCGGCAGCGGCTCGTTCCTCCAACAACCTCGCCGGAAAATTTGTCACTCAAGCGGCTCGTGATCGATACGATCACGCTAAGGTAAGCCGCTCTCCTATTCCCGAGCGTGGATTTGAATTGGATTTGGTGATAGTGAGGTCTTTCGTATCATTCAAGCATGGGGGTAGGAATTAGTTTGCAACCAACCTCCTCCCGCTGTCGTACCAATTGTGCGAGAATTCTATGCAAACGCCGCGGAGAGGACGGATAGTAAGGCTTTTGTCAGGGGGGAAATTGGTTTTATTTGCGCCCAAGGAGTTGAATTAACTGCTTGAGACACCGGATGTCGATGATTCTCTATATCAAAGTCTAAAACTCGACCTGGATTTGGATGAGTTGCTTGGCCAACTGGCTTACCCTGGAGCTTCATGGGTTGATCCAGTTACTTCCCTGAATTTTAAGGAGCGCTATTTGGATTTAGTTCCGGCCACATGGTATGCCTTTCTGACTCGGCGTCTGATGCCGATATTGCATACCAGTGAAGTCAATCTTGAGCGTGCTCTACTTCTTTACGCTCTTGATATGGGGTGGCCGATTAATGTGGGACGCATGATTCACAGCGAGATCCACCGGTCTATTTCTTTCGTCGCCCTGGGTCTTTACTTTTTGATGATTATCACTGCTTTGTGTATCCTCGCCGGGGTTTCCATTCGCATCGATGAAGAATGGTTGAAACCTATGCGACCAATAGACGTTGATGATATTGAGGCCAAAAGAGCTTACAGAATCAAGCACTTTGTGCAAGATGGCCATTTTGTTCTTCGTCTGGATCCCCAAAGACCACCTTCGCCTCCTCGTCGCTCCCAGGCCGATTCCATCCATGAGCTTACCGCCTTTGAGAAACCGTAGGTTGATTGTTGAATATCCCAAGAACTCTTGTTTAACCGGTGAAGTGTAGTGATTTTTTAGATATTGTGGATGTCTGTTGGACCATTGCACGATATTAGGTGTTTGAGGAACATGATAGTTCTTGAATCTCGATGATTTTTTTGATATAGCATATACACTCTTGGGCGCATCTCTTTGAATTTTCTTTTATGCATTGTTGACATTTTTAACTCCATCCGGGTTGCGAGCGAGATGTTTGAAATCTTATTCGGCTTGTTTGTGGCTAAGTATGCGGATAAAATGGGGTTAAGTCTTGGAAAAAAAAATTATAATAACAATTCCATCCGGGCTTGGAATGTGAATGAAATTCTATTCACTATTTCATAGCTAAGTTTGCGGATTCCATGGGATTGTAGTTCCATCCGGGCTATAGACGAGGGGATTGAAATTCGAATCCTATCTAGTTATAGCTAAGTGTGCGGGTAATTATTGGGACTTTAAAATTGTTGGTGCATAATTATCTCAAGAGAGTTGTGTTGTGTTGAAGGATTAATGAGAGGAGAGTTCTTGATTGTGAGACTTGCATTGACTTGTTTTAGGTCGGCAAACAGTATTGAAACTAGTCTTTTGAAGTTGCATGTAACTGGGGTAATATGTCACACACGCATGTTTGCATTTGACTGAAGGTGTATCGTTGATAATCGAGAGTAGTTGTGAAGTTGTTTTTGTGGGAAAACTTTTTTGAGGCTATGTTATGCTTGAGTCATCCTTGCTTTTGTGTTTGTTATGTTTTCATTCTGTTTTGCATGACTTACTCGAGGGCGAGTGAGTAAGTGTGGGGAAATTTGATAGTTATGTTTTTGTTGAATATTTTAATGTCATTTAGTTGTTGTTTTGCATTAGTTTATGTGTTTTAATTATGTGTTTTGTTAGTATTTCATATTTTGTGTCTGCATAAATTGTTTCTCGGTTTGTTGGATAGGTTGGGCGTCTTGGCGGATTTATGGACGGAACTATGGAGCAAGAGAAATGCTAAATATTTTTGAAGAAAAGAGGACCGCTCGATCTGCATACTTCAACCGATCGAGCGGTGCTAAGAAATATGCAAAATAGTAGGCAATGGAATTCTGGAGCGCTTGATCGGTCACATCTTACCAATCGAGCGGCCGCATTATATTTGAAGGACAGTAGGAGTGTAACTTTGCTCTCCCTCGATCGGCAGACTTTAACCGATTGAGCGAGAGGGTCTGTCGGAAAAAAGTTCTTAATTTTGGAAACTCTTTTATTTTGGACTCTAGCTTTTAATAGGTATTTTATTTCGTTTTTCAGAGATTATTATCAAACTTTGAATCTCTCTTTGGAGGCTAGGTTTTGCGTTCTATCTTTTTATTACAACTTCTTATTTTCTTTTGATTTTTCTTTTGATTTTTCATGAATCGTTGTAGCTAAACTTTAGAACTTGGTTGAGGAAGACAAGTCTTTGATTAGTTTATTCATGAGATTCGAATTTTTCAATGTTTAATCCTTATTGAGTATCAAAAGTTGTTCTGATTTATTCTATGCTTGTATGTGAGATTTTTAGATTGGTCATCTTAAGATTTTTCTTTACAATCTACTGCTAAAGTAGAATTCAAATCCATAATTGTTTGAATCAACTAATTTGCAAAGCAACTGCGTTTAATATTTTCTGTTGTTGAATTTGTTAAATCGTAGGAACAACAATTGACTAGGCTAAATACAATTGCTGGTATTTGTGTTGTCTAGATTTATCAGTTTTACTCATTTGAATGCTACCTTAAATTTAAATCTAGATCGCTGGTATCTGGGTTGATTTATTGGTAAAGGTTAAACTAGAACGCTGGTATCTAATTAACTAGAATTAAGGTGAAACAGGAATTTAATTTTCAATGATGAATATTTAATAGGATTAATTATTTTTATGAAATCGATGATTGAATGAATGATATCAAGGGTGTAGTCAACCGATACCAAGGCTTGTTTTTCAGTGAATTCTTCAGTTATAATTTGATCTTGCATAATAGTTGTTAAGAATTGAATTAATTATTGTTTTTAAATTTTAGTGGTTAATCTCAAACTCAAAACCCCCTTTATTTTATTTGAGAATACATTAAATTTCTCTTTCCTCGTGGAAACGATCCCTACTCACACTACTACATATTTTTGGTTATCTGATTGATTTGGGTAATTTGGGCATGACTCGACTTAGCGCTACCAACTACTACAAGAAGAATCATGGAGGAATAAAACTACTATTGGTTCCTACTATCATGATATGGAGGACGTGGCGTTAGCATAAGTTGGCAAGTCCGGTTCATTTATATGCCCATCTTTGAAGCGCAAAGCTGGTGATACCGTGAAACTAAATTCATCAGTGATGCAAGGTCAGAACCACACTTAGTTCGCTTTTGATGTGTCAAAGACATAAGAGATATTTGATTTCCTTGTTGAGAGGAGAATTTTGTCACATTTCCTAATCATCAGGTGCCAAAGAAGGAGAAATTGAAAGGGAAGGAGTACTGTATGTATCATAATTCCTTCAATCATACTACCAATTCTTGTTGGACATTTAAAAACATCATTCAAGATAGAATCAATAAGGGAGTACAGAAGTTCCATTCTAAAAATAAAACCATGCTGATCGACGAGGATCCATTTCCTCTTGTTGCACAAGTGAATGTCAGTACCCCGGATCTAAAGAGTATCATTACTCAAAGAATGGAAGACCAACGAGATAAATAAATGGGCCCCAAGAGGATGATAAAAAGATTTTGGGTCCCACGAAACATGATGTTTGAGATCAAAGAAGAGAAATACAGTGACAGGGTCACCCAGTATGCCTGGAGAAACAAAGATAGGACCGATGAATATACAAAAAGAACCATGGCCAAAGGGCCAAGGAAATTTTTCGATGGTCCCAGAAAAGTACACTCGGGGGGCAACCAAGTGGTATATCGAGGAACTAAAATGGCAACTCAAGCATGTGTACCATCTTCCACATAGATGAACCACTGTCAGAAGGTTCAGACCGCGAGGAAAAATAAACCCAGATTCGTGGTTCCTCCCAATGTGCAACCTGATGGGCAGTGGCATTTGGTGCGTCACAATAAATTCCCTCTATCGCTCACATGAACTCAAAAGAGGAGACTTTTGAGGGAGAAATCAATGGCACATAGAACTAACGGTGAAGCTCCAATGCCAAGCAAGAGCGAGTTTGGCAGAAAGGAAACTCAGGACACATAGTTTGAGGATGATGACTTGTTGTCCGAGGAAGAACCAAATGCCAAGAAATAGTTTAGTTTCCAAGAAGGCGAGTTCACCATATCGGTGGATTGTGCCACTGGATTTGTGATACTACCTGATATGTTCAAATCCAATGAATAAGCTGCTATTTCAGTGGAACCAATGCAGGAAGATGGTAAGGAAGATGTCTCAAGGGAATCATGCAGTGGTGTGAGTATACAAGGGGAGGAACCACATAAACCAAAGACAGAGGTGATAGAAATGTCTGCCATCAAAATGACCAAACATATTAGACCCTTATACATCAAGGCACATGGGAATGACCAAAAAATCTCAAGGGTACTAATTGATAATGGTTCCGCAGTGAACATTCTGCCCCTGAGGGTATTCAGGAACCTCGGGAAGGAAGAAAAAGATCTCATTCCAATAGAGTTCTCTATAACAGCGTTCATAGGGGAAGCCACCAAAACTATTGGAGTGTTCCCAGAAGAGGTATTAGTAGGGAGTAAGACTTCCATTTCAGCAGTTTTTGCGGTGAACTCTTCCATCAATTTCCAGGCCTTATTAGGCGGGACTGGATACATCCAAATTATTGCATACCATCATCGATGCACTAGTTCCTAAAGTTCTGGAATGGAGATGATATAGAGATTGTACAAGCAGATTCACAACCTTTCCAAACCAATTCAAGTGTGGTTGAATCCATGTATTACAATGGTGATTTTGGTCTGATTAAGTTCCATGGAAAGAATAAAGA
Source organism: Henckelia pumila (assembly GCF_033568475.1). NCBI lineage: Eukaryota > Viridiplantae > Streptophyta > Magnoliopsida > Lamiales > Gesneriaceae > Henckelia > Henckelia pumila. The sequence goes on along the minus strand of NC_133121.1, from coordinate 33,231,657 downwards.
TGGACAACCCAGGTATGTATACATGGAGACACTAGAAACCAATGAAATGTTTGGAAGAATCCTAAACACCACTGTCATTGCGCGTCTCAAGCCGATGATCCAACCACTCATTGAAGATGTTGATGATTGGGTTCCAACCCTAGGTACATGACCCACTACAGGAAGTGAACCTGGGAGACTTAAATAATCTACGACCTGTGTACATAAGTTCCTTGCTAGATGATGAATTCAAACTCAAATTGAAGGAACTGCTGACAGAATTCAAAGATTGCTTCGCCTGGAGTTATGAAGATATGCTTGGGTTAAATCGGAAATTGGTAGAACATCCTCTCCCCATGAAAGATTATTTCAAGCCCTTCAAACAACCCGCAAGGAGAATGTCCAAGGAAATGGTGGAGAAATTGAAGGAAGAAATAGAGAAACTGGTGAAAGCAGGGTTCATCAGACCAATCAGATACGTAGAGTGACTCTAAAATATAGTTCCTGTGGCAAAGAAAAATAAGAAATTGAGGGTCTGCATTGATTTCAGGGACCTCAATTGAGCCACTCCAAATGATGTTTATGTGATGCCCATATTTAACATGCTTGTAGATTCAATGGCCAACAATGAACTACTATCATTCATGGACGGCTAATCCGGGTACAACTAGATAAATATTGCTAAAGAAGACACAACAAAGACTGCATTCAGATGTCCAGAAGCTATTGAAACTTTCGAATGGCTTGTAATGTCATTTGGTCTAAAAAATGATGGTGCAACGTACCAACGAGCAATGAATGCCATCTTCTATGACATGATTAACCACATAATTGAAGAATATATTGATGATATTGTGGTAAAGTCCAAAAATACGGAGGATCATTGAAATGACCCCAAACCTCTACTTAATTAAATAAAGAAAAATACGAATTTTTTAAAAATTTTGCCATGACCTATTTGAAAATACTTAAAACCAACCTGTCACACTCAGCAATTCAAAAATAGAATAGACGCTAAAAAGGAAAGCAAATACGATAATCATAATCTTCCGAAAATACAACATCCAAAGGTTCAACATTCTGACTTTACATGCCCACAAATAATTCTATAAATCCTTAGGCTTACATTTATCCAATCAACAAAAATGAAAGACATTAAAGCATTAAAGTTAAACTATTGCGGAAGTCTAGCATAGGTCGGAGGAATGTGCCGTGCCCACATTGCAGTCCACTCGATGGTTCTGCCCCTCGATCTCAACGATAATCTAACCTGCACCAAGCAAGCATAGTGAGTCTAATGACTCAGCAAGTATAGGCAGTGAAATAACAACGGTTAAAAATACATGTGGCAATACTTAAAGTACTGTACATATAATACTTTGAAACTTACTCTGAAAAGTTGAATGATAAAAAAAAAACTGAGACTAGGAACAAAAATGAGGGAAGACTGCATGCAATGAACTCACACATTACAACAAAACTCACGCTTTTAAGCATGAACTGAAACTCGCACTTTAAACTTGGAACTTTCCTCTGTAACTTTCTTAATCTTTACTTTAAATTTATCTTTTACTTTGTTTTTCTCTGAGAATTTAGATCATCGATTGTGACCCTCTGTTTTGATCAATCAATAGCTGCAGTATACTATGCCGGCAATACACCGAGATCACTCCTGACGCGACTTACCCCTCTATGGCATGCTTGCCGAGATTACTCCCGGCCCCACACGCCCCTCTATGACAATGACACTGAGATTTCTACCAGCACCACAATGCCCCTCTGTGGGTAGGGGAATCAGGATGTCTCCTGGCCCGTCTCTAAAACCTCTGATTTGGCAAGTACGCCGAAGCATCCCCCGACCCATCATTGCCCCTCTATGTCACAACCAATTCACTTCATTCAAAAATTTACTTTCCTTAACTTTAAACTTTATCTTTACTTGAGATGCAAAAGAAATGATTTAACTTGCTTAAACTTTACTCAACTCGAAGGCAAGACTCACACACACGAAAATGCAACTTTAGAAAATGAAAACCCAACTCAAAATGAGAACGTTGGGTGGGTAAGTGGCTGCCCCTAAGATGGTTATCCAAATTATACCCCATTCCTCCTCAAATATGTCTTATCCCGAGCAATCAAACCAAAAAAACCCTTAACTCGATCTTAACTTAACCGAATTCAATCCCACTTTAACCGACACTCTCTAAACACTTGAAACTAACCTAAGGATTAGGTTATGATCTCCAAAGACCAACCGAGCAACCCGATCAAAACAGATTTCCGGGCAGCCCACAAACTTGACAAAATTCTGCACTAGTCACCCCGACTTGAGAAATTCATAACTTGACCAAAAATAACTCGATTCGCTCCCAAATCAAACCGACACGACCCCAACATCCTAAACTCGACTTAGAACCAGGCCTCACCCATCCATTGTTGCTAAAACCGTTCAGTTTAAGCAAACAATCCAATCACTCACCCATTACTTCAAAAATTCTGCTCAACCCCTATGACTTAAATGGCCCTTAACTCATTCAATACTTAACCGAATCGAGCCCAATTTGTACCGACGCGACCACAACGTCTTAAACTCGGCCTAGGACTAGCCCAAAACTCGACCATCCCAGAAATGGCAACTCCCTTGCCCAAAATTCAGTAACCCTTACACAATGCAACAACCACAATACTTCACCTATATTTCAAAAATCCAACTCTATGACCCTTTTTCTTAACTCTAACTCTTTCCAACCCATAATACCATTCTTCTAACATCTCTTGGGACTTAATACAAACACCTAGGCAGCCCTCAACTACACCACAATCCAACATTTTGAAAATGGCAAGAACATGCACCAAAATGCATCAAACACTTGAACAATCAAATAGGCCAATAGCTATCAATAAAATCCTCATAGCACGCTTCAAACTCAATCAAAACACCTTGAAAATCTCTAATTTAGGCATAAATTACTTCTGAAAATTTTGAAATTTCAATATGCATCAAGAAATCCTCATGTCTCATATCAAAATTCACCATACAACTCTTTAAACTGCATATCATAGGCATAACTTGAAATTTTAACATAAACCTTGCTGAAAATTGTGGTAAAACCGAAACCTAGCTTGCAACATCATGTACATTTCAAAATTTAATCAAAAACTTTAGCAAGAATACTAAATAGCTAGCTTGGAGCCCAAAGAAATTCTTATACTTGCCTTAGCCACAAATCACCCAAAAAATCGAACCAAATGGGGATGGGAAGAGCTGAAAACCGACCAGCAGCTAGCTTGAATTATCATTTAAATAAATATCAAATAAGTTCAAGTAATTTTAAATAAGTAAACGGAATAGTTAAGATCATTTAAATAAATAAACTAGATAATTAACATCATTTAATTAAGAAAACTTAATTTTTAAAATATTTAGAATAATTAAGTTGCACAATAAAAATCATTTTGACAAATAAACTTAAACAAATTAAAATCATTAATTAAATAGTTAATAAAATAAAATCATTTGAATAAATAATTAATATTTTATTAGTACATAATTCAAATAAAGAATTTAAATCAATTAAACTTAAAAATAATAATCCTAATATTTATTTTTATTAAATATAATGCATGTGATTTAGTATATTGAATTTTAGGTGCTACAATCATATAGATCATTTGAAGAAGAGTTTTTAGCGAATGAGCACTACAAGAAAAAATATCATCAACAACAGCTAAAAATCGTTGTCTTAGGCCTCTAAAAACTGTTGTTAAAAGTAGTGTGGTTAAAAAAAGAGCTCATAGACAACGGTTAAATAGTGTTGTCTTTTGGTCTACGACAACGATTTTGTAAAAGTTTTTCATCGTTGTGTTTTTGCACATTCGACAACAGTTTGACAACAACTTTAATCTATTGTCTTTGAGTGATATAGGAAACACTTTTACAACAATTTTAAACCGATGTCTTTAGGTGCAATAAACAACACTTTTACAACAAATAAAAACCATTGTCTTTTCAATTTAAAGGCATTAGGTTGAAAATATTTTAAATCTGTTGTCTTATTTAAATAATGAAATTATTACATTAAGGTTGTCTTATATATTTAATACATAATTTTTTTTAAAATTTAAAAATATTGGACAAACAAAACTTCGAAGTATACATCAATTAAACCTTATATAAAATCAAACCAAACATCACCAAAGTACCATTAATTAAGAAAATACATGTCTGAATTACAATAGACGATTTATCAAGAGATTCACAATCTACCAAGAATTAAACGAGACATATAAAATATGCAGCCAATATAATCCAACAACTTTTGAGCCAAGTTTACAAAACGAAAAAGTAACCCAAAAAAGATAGAGAATCACCCATATCAAACCCAAAATATCATGCTTTGTTGATAGACTTTCTCCACTTGTGCATCTTCTAAGATATCAGTCTATTCCTGTAAAAATAATAATAACATGATTTGAAAGAAAGTTTGATAAGGAACGTCAGGGAATAAATTCATGAACACTCGAGACATAAATCTTCATGAAAATGACACATTCTCGAGAAACCCACAAACATTCTCCACATAAAGAAGAAAACCATATAAGAACCAAAAGAGTGACCAAAGAAAGAAAATTCCATAAAGTGAGAGTTCATGGTGGCCGTGAAATACGTCACCCTACTACTCATCCTCCTATTCTCCTTCTTATGCCACTCCTCTTCATACGCTTCATCAACCAAGTCAACTTCCTTGTCAATTGCCCTCCGGGAAACCAGCTGGCAGCTGAACACGGTGGGGAAACAGATCCCCAAAGCAGCCCAAAACAGCCCCATCACTTCCTAAAATCGCTCCAAACAAATTTCAAAACCACCCCAAAAACAACCCCAGAACAACCTCCAAACAGCCATAAAATAGAATCCATACATCCTCCCAAAGCAGACCAAAACAACCCTCATCACTTCTCCAAACCGCTCCAAACAACCTCCAAAACCACTCCCAAAACAGCACCATAAAAACCTCCAAACCCTAAAATAGAATCCAAAGACCCTCCCAAAGCAGCCCAAAGAAGCCCTAGAACAACCTCCAAAACAGCCCCAAAATAGACTCCAAACACCCTTCCAAAGTAGCCCAAAACAACCCTCATCGCTTCCCAAAACCGCTCCAAACAACCTCCAAAACAACCCACAAAACAGCCTCCAAACAACATAATACATTAAATATATACGTTTATATATAGCATGAAACAATGAAATCGAATCAGCAAATAAACCTCATATTTCATCATAAATATTTTCATTCTAAAATACAATTTCACTCTCCAAAAGCATAAAAATATAAACTTGCACAATATTACCACTTTCAAACTCAATATGCCGAACTCATGTACATACCTATTCATAAATATCATCTTGTATGCATTCGGCTACCTCGGAGCGCATTTCATCAATTTCTTCTTGAGAGTACTCTGCTTTTGTGAACTGTGAATACAAACAAAACATAATATGAGCTTAAAAACAAAACTTAAAGAATTTAAAAAATGATATTCAATAGTTTCAACTTATTCAGTAATTTGCCTCATATATCTCATCACATAATAATCGCATTGGTTCACATCTGGTTGCAGAGGAGCCTTTAAAAATGTCAAATTTTTTATGGCCAATATACACATTAATATTTTAGAGTGAAATAGAAGTACACATATGTTGATCCTCACAATTAGTGTGTGTTTGGAGGTGTTTTCAGTATATTTCAGTGTATATTCTTAGGGTTTTAGCCTTATACTAGAAGGTCGGGCGATAGCGAGATGCTACGGGGCTTGAATCTTAGTGAAGGCTTATAGACCAGTATTAGTGATATGGTATTATCATGATTGTAGGCTTCGACTGTATATACTTGTACATCTAGGGCAGTGATTGAGGTACGTAAGTACTGACTGAGATACTCAGAGAGTATGCATGCTTATATGTTTCATTTTATGTGTCATCATGATACATGTTTTACTGCTTTGATATATTATGCTGCATATGCATATTCATGTTGAGTCGAGTCTCCTTCGAGATAGCATTAGTAATACGGTCGCTTAGCCCCATATTTCTTGATATATTGTCTGACACCGAGAGACGCCGTGTTGACGAGGACTGACGCTATGGTGGTTCAGACGAGTGTGTGGAGGTACCCAACAGATTTGATATCAGATGGCACTACATACTCATTCGTGCCCAGACTGAGCAGATATTGAGATTACCAGTACCCAGTCATTTGCATGCATCATAGTAGGTTTGTATACTCGTACTGTATGTTCTAAGCGTAGTCTCTCACGTCCCTGTTGTTATGTTATTTAGACACCCCATTCAATGGGGCAGGTATTTAGGTGGACCAAGAGCGAGATTAGTGGTTAGTCGATGACCAGGGCTTGGTAACAAGGGTTATCGGTGGGATCTAGATTAAGCTTCTATTTGGTGTATACTTTTACTCCATTTTTTTTTCCTCTTATTTGTTAGTAACTCTGATTAAGATATATAATTTTTGTTAGTGCATGCTTAAGACTCTGGTTAGTAGGTGATCCAGATAGGGTCACTACAGTTAGTTTAAAAATATGATTGCATGAATAAATTGTGTTTTAGTACCTGTGTATTCCATCGGTTTCTTTTGTACTATGTTTTAAGTTTTCGCAATAAACTCTGTTATTTTAATCATTTTGGTTATTAAGTTAATTGCATACTTAAGACTGTTAGTTAGCAGGTGATTCGGACTGAGTCACTACAGGTTCTTTTTAACTGTCCGGGTCATTTTTGTCCTACGGACATTTTTCAGACATTCTGGAATTGTTTTTTCATTTGGTTTATATATATATATATATATATATATATATATATATATATAGAGTTCTTTTATGGTGCCCAACTCATATGCCCAACTCCATGCCCACCATGTACAATATGTAAGTTGACCAATATATATATATATATATCAAATTTATGTCGAATACTTCTAATTAATAATGTTTACATCTTTTATTATTACCTGATTCACCAAACATATATACCGTAATTATGATGTACAGAATCTTTGAAAAGCACACCAACGTACACTCATTAAAAATCTCTACCAAATAGCAAAACATCACTCACTCACTCACTAATAAATGTTGAGTTTCAAAACACATCATGAGTGGTGCATTTTGGTGCTAGCCACTGTTCTTGGCGTTTTGGGCAAAAATTAAGACAACCCAAGAAAGGTGTGAAAAGCTAATTATAATCAGTTTCATCATTCAAATCCATACGTTTTCCTCTCATTTTCTCGTAATAAATTCCATCTCCACTGCACATTTACAAATCCTCCCCACATGATGATGATGATGATGATGAGGATTAAGTACTCCATATATAACCTTGAATTATTAGCGTAAGACTTATATTTTTTTCTTCTTCTTCTCCTTCAGATTTATCCAAGAAAACAAGCTGCAAGATCTTGGTTTCGAACGTTTTTCCGTCTGTTTGAGGTATTGGATGTTCATGCAGAGTTTCGAGTTCTGGGATTTCTCATTCGGTAAGCATATATATGATAATAGATTATTTTTTTCCCCATTTTCTTGAGAAATTCTCGATGGTTCATTCATGTTTTCAAATCATTACAATCGCAGAAACTGAAAAGTCACAATCTTTCTATCAATCATTAATGAATTTGGAGTTGAAACATTGGAGTGAGTCCTGATATATTGAGATATTTACACGTGCAGCGATTTGATATGCCCAAGTAAACCGTTGCGCGCATTATTTCTTTTCATGAATCAGACATATATATATATTGCATTGCATATTACTGAACCTTTTCCAAAATCTGATATTGTTTGTGGTTCTTAAATAAAGAACGTAGCCATTAATCCCTAGCTTTTTTTCTGATTTGAATATTAATTTGTAACTAATTGTAAGGTTTGAAATAATGATGCAAGCAAGAATGGGGAGTTTCGGGTCATTGAATGGAGGGGATGAACCTCCCATTAGACTGATAAGCCAACCCTACAGGCCAATGCCACAGAGATTTCTTCAGTTTCTATTGTTGTTCATGGGAGTGGGCATAGTTTTTTCATTTCTAAGTATTTATGCAAGCTGGTACATTCGCCTACCAGGCGTCGTTCCGGTAGTTCAACCAAGAATCGAACCGCCCTGTGTTCAAGAACCGAAGTGGACGAGGCCTCCAACTACCCTTTTGCACGAAATGGATGACTCAGAACTATTTTGGAGGGCTTCATTTGTTCCTATGATTAAACAGTACCCCATGAAAAGAAAGGCCAAGATTGCATTCATGTTCTTGACTAGAGGGCCTTTGCCTATGGCACCTCTTTGGGAGAAGTTCTTTAAGGGGATTAATGAGAAGCTTTATTCAATATACATACATTCGTTTCCGTCTTACCGGCCAAATTTTAGGCCTTCATCAGTGTTCTATGACAGGCAAATTCCGAGCCAGGTAATAAGATCAGCTAGCGCATCTGATTTACATGGATTTTTTTTTATGCTGCATGTCTTTATATAGTAAGTGGTTACTTTATAATAATTGAATCGAAACCGATCCGCATTATTGTTTGCTGATTTTATTACATGTGGAGAAATTAAGTCTTGATCTCTATTGACTATTGAGCAAGCGCTAGTATCTGCATCTATCGCTACGCGGTTTCTAGGACCTTTAATTTAGATATGAAATGTATATAAGAATCTCTCATGAATTTTACGCTAGACTCGCAAATAGGTTTAATAATGAAAATGTAGTTAGCTCATAGAGTGTATCTATCCCTTTATATTAGGATGACTTAGCATATTTATAATCTAGTTGTAGCAACTAGCAAACATATTCATTGATATTATTGTCTATTGCAAAAGCTTAGTCCACATCATGTTATAGCGTATGATAATGGAGGATAAGGGCGCTTAGCTTCTGCGCTAAAAGTTATAGCTCTAACTAAACCTCAAGCACCATCTTTCGATTGGTACGACATCTATGTAGACACACACAGCAGCAGTCCCCAAACATGAAGCAAAAAGAAAGTAAATATCCCATAGATGTATTATTCTTTGCTGCAGGTTGCTGAATGGGGTATGATGTCGATGTGCGACGCTGAAAAACGACTTTTAGCCAATGCATTACTTGATATCTCCAACGAGTGGTTTGTCCTCGTATCCGAGGCATGCATTCCTCTCCGAAACTTCAGCACCATCTACCAGTACCTAGCAAGATCATCACGACTTAGCTTCATCGGTTCGTTCGATGACCCTGGTCCTTCCGGCAGGGGACGTTACCATGAAATGATGGCCCCTTTAGTCAATATCACGAATTGGCGAAAAGGGTCCCAGTGGTTCGAACTTAACAGAAAACTTGCTGTCGAAGTCGTTCAAGATAACACCTACTACCCCATTTTCGAGCACTTCTGTAAGCCAGACTGTTACGTTGATGAGCATTATTTTCCGACCATGTTGAGCATTGAATTTCCTCGTTTGCTCGCGAATAGGAGCCTAACATGGGTGGACTGGTCGAGGGGCGGAGCGCATCCTGCTTCGTTCGGGAAAGATGATATTACTTTGGAATTCTTTGAGAGAATATATGATGGTGAGGTATGTATGCACAATGGCAAGCCTACTTCTCTTTGTTTCTTGTTTGCTAGGAAGTTTGCTCCCAGTGCTTTGGCACCTTTATTGAATCATTCGGCTCAATTTTTTGGGTTCTGAGAGAGTTTAATTTGTACCGTAAGATCATGTCAAGTTTTGAACATAAATTTAGCCATTTAGGCATAAAACTACACATGGATATATAGCAGAGTATATATTCTAGTACTTAGACAATATGTACATCAGATTTAGCATCTGGTTATGTTTGTTGTACTCTACTTCGAGGTTCTGTAAGTGCCTGAAAACTAGGCTTGCTGTTGCTTGAGTTACTTTCGAAAATTATTTTGAATGCAATGGATACTTCCAAAAAATAGTTTCTTTTTTTTTTAATTTGAAAATAGTATGTTTTGAATACTAGCTTGGTGAATATGTTTCGGGTATTTTTATTCTATTTTAGTAAAAATATCCATTAAAACGGAAAATTACGATATTGTATCCAATGTTATTGATGATGGTGTTTCAATCAATATGTGACATCGGTATATCCGGCTTCGGATCTTCTACTCCACTTTATGCACCACAATATGCTACACACCTTATTTAGCTTGACAAAATCTTCCATAATTCAATTATTTCCTTATTATATTATGAACAATATAAGAAATTTGTTTTTCTAATTAATTTATAGTACACCAAAATAAGATTTTTTGTTTCATGTATTTTCATCCATTAAATTACAAATAAAAGGACAAATTGAAGTACCGTGTAAAGATTAACTCAAATTAAAAAATATATTTAAATAAATTATGATTATTTTAACTTAAGAGAGCATTTATATTTATAGATTAAAATTTATCAAATATATCTATTATTACATTACACATATATAAATATGTGAGTTTATTTGTGAATTTACGTGACTACCCTTAACCATTAATACTACATAATTAATTTGTTTTTCTATTATTTATTTTATTACATGGTGCATATTACTTATCACTTACATATATTAATATGTGAGTTTATTTATAAATTTACGTGACTACCCTTCTCCATTAATACTACATAATTAATTTGTTTTTTCCATTATTTATTTATGTGAATTTATTTTAAAAAAGTATATCATGCATTTTTTCAAATAAATAATTAAACTTTTGTGCATCTACTATTTATTATTTAGTTTTCTTCTTATTTGATATGCACTTTTTCAGAAAAAAAAAATTAAAATTTTATGCATCTACTATTTATTGTTTGGTTCTAATGCTCTAATCTATACTATTATCTATCTATTACATATATAAATATGTGACTCTTCAATTAAGTAATTTATTTAAAAAAGTATATCATGCACTCTTTCAAATAAAAAATTAAACTTTTGTGCATCTATTATTTATTATTTAGTTTTGTTCTTATTTGATATGCACTCTTTCAAATAAAAAAATTAAAATTTTGTGCATCTACTATTTATTATTTGATTTATTTTTTCTATTATATATCTCTAATATCTAATCTAATGCTCTAATCTATACTATTATAACTATAAATATATGAGTTTGATTTGTGAGCAATTTTACCCTCTTATTTATTTGTGGTTCATAAGGTTGTTTATGTCATTTTTGCACTAACTTAATATGGTCATTCATAGTATACTTAACTCCACCAAATTTCACAACTTTGTAGTTTGAATTCTTAGTGAGAAATAATATTTTTAGAAAGGTAATTTGGATCCGTGTGTTTGCATTTAATTATTTTGGTAATGTGTGTTATTTATTATTATTTATGACCGACTACCCATTTTTTGTGAAATTAATTAATGTATTTTTTTTTGTCTTTTGATAATCCCAAATATAAATAAATTTTGATTTCAACTTTGTGTCTTTGAATTTATTTCAATACGAAGGGTATAAAGGCGTCTACATTTTTTGGTTTGGCTTTCATATTTTAATTTTTAAAAAAAAAATTACATATAATATTTGGCTAATAGCCACAAGTAGAATAAAGAGATTAAAAAAATAGAAACTCTAAAAAATAATAATAAATCCTCAAGTGCCCTTAAAAATATGTCAGTAAATGTCATTTTTTAGAGTGTCTTTCCAATGAAACTGAGTATTGAGAGCAGGTAGATTATAAATACGCTTTTGTAAATTTTTCTAACGTTTATTTGCACTACAATTTGATTTATTTGATTTATTTTCAATTTTATTCATATATATTATTCTTCTATCTATAATTTATTTGTATTTTATAAGGTTGTTTATGTCATTTTCTTTAGTAACTTAATATGGTCATTAATAGTATACTTAACTCCACCAAATTTCATAACCTTGTAGTTTGAGTGCTTAATAGAAATGATGTTCCTAGGCAAAATAATAGCTAATTTTTTTCCTTTATTTGATTTATAATGGAATGATTATTAATTGATGCATTGGAAGCATGCGTTGTATTTAATTATTTCGATAAATGTGTGTTAATTATTATGACCAACTACTTTTTTTGTGAAATATAATGTATTTTTTGTTTCCTTTTTCATCTTCCTAAATATAAATAAATTTGCCTTTGACTTTCGAGTCTTTGATTTTTACTTTAATATGAAGGATATAAAGACGTCAACATTTTTTTTGTTTGGCTTTCATATTTTTCTGTTTTTCAACTTTTACATATAATTTTTGTTTAATAGCCACAAGTAGAATAAAGAGATTTAAAAAAATTAAAAACGCTTAAAAAAATTAATCCACAAGTGTTCTTTAAAATATGTCAGTATATGTCTTTCTAATGAAACTCAGTATTGAGAGCATGAGGATTTTAAGTGTACTTTTGTAAATTTTTATAACATTTATTTGCATTATAATTTTATTAGTTTGATTTATTTTTAGTTTTATTCATAGAAAAAGAAATTAATGAGAAGTTTTAAATGATAGAAATTACTTTCTACTTTTGAATTTAAAGGAGGCTTTATATAATATAATATTTATAATAAATATTAATTATAGGGAAAAAAAGATTTACAAATGAGGTTTGATTTTTTTTCCCTAAAACACATATTGTATTTTTTATCTTTAAAATATATGTTTTGTTACACATATTTATTTAATTCATATCATTTGAAAAAATTTATTCCTCATGATCAATATTAATTTACAGAAGAATCATTGTGATATAAAATTAACTATTTATATTATGTAACTCTAAAAAAAAGAGAAATATTTTAAATGGTTAAAAAAAATTCGCACAAACATGAGTGATATTGAATTTAATAAAAATTTTAGGGCTTTATTTTAACATTAGTTGTAGCTATTGGTAGCGCCATAAACTCAGTTCTACATTATTTTTATTGCTTTTTTGTTGGAACCTAAAGGGGAGTGGGGGGGGGGGGGGGGGGGGGCGCGGGGGGAATTAGGTTCTAGTGGCAACTTTAGCAATTTAAAATGATTTTGCAAAAACGCATGCAGAAGACTTAGGGCAGACAATTTAAAAAGCAATTTTTTTTTGGAACCCGGGGTGGTGGGGGGAGAGAGAATCGGATGGTGAGTTGTGTCTCCAAATGGCCACGGAAATGCTCTATTTATGGTGCTGGAACGGGAGAGATCGGATCGTCCGATCATGGCTTCGGAGCGTCCGAACTGTTTCAATTCAATTTCAAATATTTTCGGTTGTGGCACTGTTCGGAGCGTCCGAACTAAAGACCGGATCGTCCGATCGGCTGCATTAAATTCATTGTCGTGTAAAAGTCTCCGGACAAATTCTGTCATCGCCGTAAAGAGATCGGATTGTCCGATCGGGTCTTCGGATCCTCCGAACACATGGCTTCGTTGCCTCCGAACTTGGTTCCAAAGATTAAAATATTCTGAGAAATCTTCGGATCTTCCGAACTCTGGACTTCGCAACATCCGAACATTTTAAAAATGATGGAAAAACTTCGGACCATCCGATCATTCATCGGATCGTCCGAACTCTATAATTTGAAAAATTCAACTTCTGAAATGTTCTTCGATTTTAAACCACCAACTTTGTTCTTCGATTTTCAATATTTTTCTAACACGAAAAATTAATATCTGCAAATTTCTCTCTTAAAATATTAGAAACAATTAACTTAGTTTTGTAATCATCAAAACATAATATTTAAAACTTGTTGATGCATTAAAAACATTAATCTCTCAATACGAGATTTGTATGTGTTTAAGGCATAACACTTTTCTTTATGATTAGTATTTGATGGGAAAAAAAAACTATTTTCGTCCAAATTATATAGGTTACGTTTTTTTGTCCCAAATGTATAGAATAATTTTTACACTATTTTACTAATATATCCTTATTAACTACATCTTAAAAATTGTGCAATCATTTTTTGAATATTTTAAATATGGATAAATAGAAAGTTTGTACAAAATTTGTTTTTCAATAATTTTTTTTAATCCGTGTGAATAAAAAAGTAAGTCTGTATAATTGGGATGAATGAAGCATTTTTTTTTAACTTAAAGAGAGTTGTCTTTATATTAAAATCACGCAAAAATACGGATTAAAAATTGCCACATATGGATATGTGAATATATATGATTTATTGTTACGCACATTATTTTTTTACCTAATATTTTTTGCTCTATTTAGATTGATAAATGCTCCTAAAAATAATATTATTAAACGAATTTAAACATTATCTAAATTTCGTAATCATATTTTCAACGGTTAGTCATCCACGTGCAGCGCACGTGCACTTTTTTTAGTTTATATTAAATATCTTACTAGTAAAAACAAACGCAATCATAGATATTAAATTCTCACTAAAAAATTTCTTCTTTCAAAAATAAAAAAATTGCTACTATTGTTTGTTGGTGACTATTAGATTCCGGTGAGAAATTTTTTTCGTACTCTCCTCAAGAAATCAACAAGTTGCTCTTATTATTTTTTTGTGATTCAAGTATGTAATTAATTTTATTCTTATTTTGTTATGAAATCCAGATCAATTACTTGTGTATATATTTTTTTTTATTCTTTTAGTTCCACGTATCACAATAATTTTTCTCCAATACTTGATTTAAAAAAATCTAAATTCGTTGGTTCATATGACATCGAATATGCATAGATATGATTTTTCAAATTTTTATTTTTCATTAATTTTCGTTGTTGAATATTGTTTAGTGTAATATAGATCGAAATTAACTCAACGTACGTATATTATTTTTATTAGAGATTCTACTTTGCATGCAATGGAAAAAAAATATTATCTTGAACGAGAATCTTACATCTCGTAGGTTGGACAGAGAAAGAAAATATTATGTCAGATCATCTTTATGAAGATCAAAATATCCATGAAAAAGTTTGTGAAAATTTAAATAATGATTATCATACTAATATTTCGAATACAATAATTCCGCAAGTTGGTATGGAATTTGAGAGTGAAGAAGAAGCATATAACTTCTATAACAATTATGCGAAGGCGGTTGATTTTAGTATTAAAAGACGTGCATACTACAAGGATAAAGATGGAAATATTCTCGATCCTAAAAATGTCAAAGAGAAAATGATAAGCGAGATGTTTGTATTAAATTTTATCGTCCTGAAACAAGAACTAGTTGTTGCGCAGAAATGAAAGTTAATGCTCGTGAGACATGTAAATTTAAACTTGTTAGTTTTATTGTTGTTCATAGTGGACACAAGTTGGTTAGTCGAAATAAATCTCATATATTGAGATCTCAAAGAAAAATAACTGTTGAACAAGCAATGCAAATATCTAATATTGACAAATCAAGGATACCGCCAAAGGCAGGATTGAACTATATGGCTAGTCAAGTTGGTAGACGTGAATGTTGGGTTTATTCTTGACGGTTACATAACTATTTACATTCACAAAGAACGATAGATATTCAGATGGGAGATACTGGAGGTGTACTTGAATAGTTACAACAAATGTAGTCAGATGATCCAAACTTTTTTTATGCGATTAAAGTTGATAATAGTGATCTAATAGCTAATATCTTCTGGGCGGATGGACAAATGATAGCTGACTACGTGTATTTTGGGGATATAGTATATCTTGATACAACATATAGGACAAATAAAGAAGGAAGACCATTTGCACTCTTCGTCGGTGTCAATCATCACAAGCAAGCAGTAATTTTTGGTGCAACATTATTATATGATGAAACTTCTCAGAATTTTATGTGGCTTTTTTATTCTTTTGCTAAACTATGCATGGAAAAACACCTGTGACTATTCTCACAGATCAAGATGCAGCAATGGCAAAAGCTTTGGCAGAAAAATGGCCTGAAACTTATCATCGCTCGTGCATTGGCATATTTATCAAAACGCGTCTATATATCCATCTTAGCAATGTATTCTCAAGTTTCAACATGTTTGCCAAAGATTTTAGTTCTTGCATATATGATTTAGAAGAAGAAGAGAATTTTCTTGTAGCATGGGAAGAATTATTGAATAAGTATGATCTTCAAAGCAATCAATGGATGGAGAGGTTGTTTAAGATTAAGGAGAAATGATCGCTTGTGTATGAAAGACAAAAATTTTGTGCAGATATAACTAACACTCAACGAAGCGAGAGCATGAATAGTGTTTTGAAAAAATATGTAAGTTATAAGAACAATTTGTTGCAGTTTTTTCATCATTTTTGGGAGTTAATTGATGATCGTCGCTATGAAGAGTTGAAAGCTGATTTGAGGACAAATCATAGTATTCCAGTACTATCTTTTTCTGTTGAGATTCTTAAGCATGCAGTGAGTGTTTACACACATGACACTTTTCATTTATTTCAGAATGAGTTGAGCAAGACACGCGATTCAAGATTAGAAGTTTTTGTGGAATCAGAAACCATATCTCAGTACAAGATCAAACCTTTTAATGAACGGTATCAACATACTGTTACATATGAATCTTCGGGTGATAAAGTTTCTTATAGTTGAAGAAAATTTGAATTTGCTGGAATTTTGTGTTCTCATGCTCTCAAAGTTTATGCTTTTAAAATTGTTAGAATTCTTGAGTTTTATATTTAAAAAACGTGAACGAAACACGCAAAAAAAAATGGATTGTCAATGCTCCTAAAAGTATTTCTGAAGCAAAAAGATCTTTGGATAAAAAGGAAGAAGATGAAAAAGTAAAGATCGGGTTGCGTTACAAAGAGATATGCATATTATATAATCAACTAGCCGGTAACACGTGCTGCATTGACAGAAGAATCATATGAGCTTGCAAGGGGTCTTATTCTTAAGGTGATTGAGGAAGTTGATACGAGTTTAAGAAACAGAGAAATATCTAAGGAATTTTCACGTCTCAATGTAAGCAACGAAAAAACAAAGTCTGGAGAATGAATGCAGTGAAATGATAGTGAAAAGGTTTAAAGTTAAACGAAATACAAGATTGAAATCCAGCAAACGTCCAAAATGTACTTTGGAAAAATTCAAAAGATGGAGAAAGTCAAATCCTAGCAAATAAGCCATTTCAAATTATACATTTTTATGAATCAGGTTTTTTTTAATTAATTAATGTATATGATTATTTAATTTTTTTTTTTTTCAAACCATGTCTCTAACATTCATCTTGTAATTGAACTTTTTTCTTCTTCTTCTTATTTAAAAAATAATAGAATCCACAAATGGAGAGTACAGACTTGGCACAATCTTTTCAGGTAATTCATTGATTTATAAGTACTAGTTTTATTAAATAGTAATTAATAATCTCACATGCTTATTTATGTTATATGTAGTGGCAAAATTCTACATTTCTCGATTTGAATATCGCAGCAGTTGAAGCCAACATGATGCTAGCAACCAAGAGGAACAACAAAATTGACCCGAAAAATGACTGAGAACTAATATGCTAAAATAATAAAACGTGATGGATTTTAGTTATTATTATTAATTTAGCTTGATTAGCTGATTGAATTTATGGTATTTATTTTGATTTAATAATTGGTGATTGGATTTATGATATTTTTTTTATCTATATTTTTTTTTCTATATGTATTTTTGTTGTAGATGTATGGATTTATTATTTGGTGCTCCTATGTATATACGTACATAAAATTAAAATTTTATATATTCTTACCAATAGAAATTTTAAGCTGTCCAATAATGCTTCCCCACTTCATGCCCAACCACTAAACCCGGTTGTGGGTTTTAATAATGCGAAAAATAAAAAACAAAAACAATTAAAACCCACCACCAGGTTTTAGTGTTCGATGATGAAGTGGATAGAAATTTGTTGGGCAACTGAAAACTTCTCTTCTTACCAAATTCAATATTTTGTGTATTTTAAAAATATGCCCACTTTCTTAAATTATAATATTAAATATTATAAATCGGTACTTAAGTTTTTTTCTTTTTAAGTTTTTTTTTTTTTTTTGTAATTTAATGGATGAAAATACATGAAACAAAAAAATCTTATTTTGGTGTACCATAAATTAATTAGAAAAACAAATTTCTTATATTGTTCATAATATAATAAAGAAATAATTGAATTGTGGAAAATTTTGTCAAGCTAAATAAGATGTGTAGTATATTGTGGTGCATAAAGTGGAGTAAAAGATTCGAAGCCCGGTTTACCCTGTAAAACACTGAAAGTATTTCAAATATTATATTATATCAGTGTCATGTCATATTTATATTG
This sequence comes from Henckelia pumila, assembly GCF_033568475.1. NCBI lineage: Eukaryota > Viridiplantae > Streptophyta > Magnoliopsida > Lamiales > Gesneriaceae > Henckelia > Henckelia pumila. The sequence continues at coordinate 33,213,470 of NC_133121.1, read as the reverse complement.
TCGTTCTTGTATTTATTTATTTATTTATTTTATTATATTATATATTCCAATACAATTTTTTTTTTTTTCTGGGAAGGAATTTCGATACAAAATTTTGAAGAAGCACATTACAAGAAAAAAAAACATTCAAAACATGATTGGGCTTGGTCCCGCCCAAGAGTTGGGTTACATTTAAAGCAAACGACCCATGCGTTGAGTGAGAGCCCAACAAGGATCATAATGAAAATCAAGGGAATTGAAAGGAAATGAGATATTCAAGATTAATGATGAAAATTGAAATATTACAAAGGAAAGAAAGCGTTGATGTTTTCTTTTCTTTTTTTATAATGTATTAGTTGCCGACAATGATATTTGTTGTCGATAATTCATAATTGAATCATTTTTTTTTTCTTTTCTTGATAATTTGGAGAAATCCTTGAATTATTTTGGAAAGAATCTTGAAAGGAACCGAAAATGTACTTTTGCAGTTGGAAATAGTATGAAATAATTGTATGTTCCATTGTAGTGTATAGTATTATTTCTTTGAGAAATAATAATCTTACATTATTAGCACAACATTTTCAACGTAGCTGACATCATGAGCTGAAACCTATATAATCGTTTGGTTTTAGTTATTCTTGTTTTTGACACCATATTTTTCAGAAATTTAATTTTACGCTTTGCCAAAATACAATATTCAATGACATTGAGTTTCAGCCTATATATATTTATTAAATCAAAATAGCTAGGGGTCATAATCTGGTCCCTCCCTCAAACGCACACTGCCTAGGTGTCCAAAGTTTAATGTTGCTTATGGTTGAGCTATTAGTGTACCCATTACTCAAGTCACACTTACATTAAATGTCAATTAAATCAATATATATATGAACCCAAAATTTTAAGTTGACGGAGTCTTCTTATTGTCATATATCTTTCTTAAATTCCTTGAACTTCCCAACATACAATAACCAAGTTGAGAATTTTTCTTTATAAAGAAAATGGAATAGTTTTGTTGAAATATATAATCATGGGTATTAAGAGCATCCAGGTTGAGTATTGTGAGATTAATTAGAAGTGGGCCGATGGGTCTGGAAAATTGTTGGGGAAAATGACACAAGTCCCCACCACCGGCTTTTGGCCGGTTCAAGATTTGGCCATTGAATGCGACAATATTCCAATGTGCATGTATGTGCGCACTTGCAACTCCATCGCTCTTGCTATGATTTTAGCCTACCCGACAATTTCTTTTTTTAATTTCTTGCTCCTGAAATTAATCTTATGCTATTATATGTGTCCAAAATTATTTATCTTTCACATCGAATTGGGATGAAACTTTTGAATAAACAATAGGATATATATATATATATATATATATAGATCCGATCCCCTGCACCCTAGGAAAACTGTGTGCGACCACTAAAACCCGGTTTTAGTGGTTTTTGTTTTTTTTTTTGCACCACTAAAATTTACTACCGGGTTTTAGTGATCACACACAGTTTTCCTGCATCGTAGCGTGCAGGGGATCAAAATTATATATATATATATATATATGTGAAGTATTTTCTAGATGCAGTATGGACTCTATATATAAAGTGTATGCAATTCATATATATTATAGTATATGAAAAATAGTATTTTTCTTGATGTAACATAGGCTAAATATGACATCAAGTTAATGACTAATCTTTCTTACAATCGGTACTTCTCGATGTATTGGTGTCACGTGCGTGTTGGGTTAATGTATATCTAAGGAGCTCGTGGGTTTGAGAGTTTCATAAACGTTTTCAAAACTGATCCGGGATTAAGTATATTCGTAGCATTTAAGGTGAATATTTATCAATATACGTTAGGTTCATTGATTTTTTGGATGAACGTTACATATAAAATTAAATATTTTCGCTGGAATTAGTATATCCTAAAAGTAACTTGAAATTTATGCTAATCCGTCACACAAAAACTTATGTGAGACAATATGGATCAATTTTGTGAGATCGATCTTTGACTCGATGTGACTCTTGAAAAATTAAGATTTATTATATTAAAAGTATTATCTTTCATTGTAAATATGGATCTGATCAATTCATCCAAAAAAATATAACTACATGAAATTGTCTCACAAAAAACCTACTTAATCACATTGTGTTTTAGGTCGCCATCGGTTAGCAATTTATATCACAAGATATGCCGACATGCTGTTCCACACTTAACAACAGTATCAAGCCATAGCTGGCAATAAGGTCAATTGCGAAAATGAAATTTGTCTAGTCGACTATATTCTTGGAAAGTGATTTTTCAATCTAGGAATGTTTGAATTTTATATTTACGCATAATATTACGTTAATTAAAAGTTTATTGCAACTATGCATGGATTAGGAATTTAGGATATGTTAAAGTTGAAAGTTGAAACCATCCCTGTTCACATACTAACGAAAGATGTGTACGTGGGTAATTTTAGCTTACTTCATGTGAATCATGTCGGGTTTTTATTGCCTGAAAATTATGAACCAATAGTGAAAAGATGTTGAGAGTTTTTTCGACGGAAAATCTCCATGTTGGAAAAGAGGTCAAAAGATAGAAAAGAAAAAATGGGAAATTTTTTTTTTTGATTCTATATATTTGTCACTTTGTGATTTCGATTCTCTATATTTTTATATTTCAGTTTTAGTCTGCTATCTTTATTTTTTTGACAATTTTAGTCATTTTTTCGATGTGGCATAATTGCAGTGCTGATGTGAAGCTCAACTAACTTGTATAGTGTCACGTAAGCATTTTCGAAGAAAAATGACTGAAATTTCCAAAAATCATAACATGAAATACTAAAATTAAAATATGAAAACATAGAAGACCGAAATCGCAAAGTGACAAACATACAAGATCAAAATTAGAGTTTTTCCGAAAAAGAATACAGGTAGTAAACGTTATGTGTGATATTTTGGGTAATTAGCAGGAAGACACCATGATTTGTGAGCTCGTAGTTTAAATAATGGCAAAAACTCCTATGAGACGGTCTCACGGGTCAATTTTATGAAACGAGTCTTCTATTTGGGTTACCCATAAAAAAAATTACTTTTTAAGCCAAAAATATTACTTCTTATATTGTAAATATATGTAAGATTGATCCGTCTCACGGATAAAGATCCGTGAGATCGATATAAAAAACTTTACCCCACAAATTTCTCAATGTATTGTAACCTAAATCATGAATAATTTTTGGACACAAAGATTATCTAATATTGGTTCTCAATTCTGGTTCAGACGTTTTCCAAAACTTTGTCCAAATTCGGTTTTGGTCATTTCATGCTTAGGAGAATGTTTTAAATAGTTTTTTTAAGTTGCGTTTACTTATCTTGATAAATGAAGGATAACATAATTAATATTGACTAATCCTATGTTTAGTTGTAAAATTAAAAATTATTATAAATCCTTAAGCGCCTTAATAATGAGATTTGAAAATGATTCTTATCCTAAATTTTTGAAGGGATTATAAATCTGTACATGGTGAAAAGAAAAAAAAAAAAATCAATCCCAAATTTAACCCATCAAACTAAACATATTATTATTTTTCCATAACCACTTCATATCCTATCAAATTATATTAATAATTGCCCCCAAGGGGGTGTCCAAGTTGGTGGAGTAGGTGAACTCTTGGCTATAGGTCAGGAGTTTGATTTTTCTTGTCAACACATTCTTGGACTAGCCTGTCACACAGTAATTGCTTAGTGTGGTTTACCTGACTAGCGTAATTTGCAGGCTATTGCATTAGTTCGGAGTTTTACCCAGAGCGCACCGTAAGGTAGCGGCTGCAGGTTCCCACGTCACAAAAAAAAATATTAATAATTATATTTTAATCTATATTTGCACAATCTATCCTTACATTTTAGAGGATTATTATGATTCAAGATAATACTGCTAATAAATCCTTATATTTATGGTTTATATCACGATAAATTTTTTAGATTGTGTGATGTAAAATTAGTCCATATTTGGTTGATATATATAGAAGAATATGCCTCTTATGAACTATAGGTTATATGTGCTAGACGGTTTGATCTAGCTATATTCATATAAAAAGTGATATTTTTATCATATAAAATAATGTTTCTTTTAAGTATTAAGTGGATTCGAAGATCCGTTTCACAAAATTGATTCGTAAAAATAAAAGTTTTATATATTTAAAAATGCATCCAATACTAAATGTTGGAACCCCACCTTTTCCCTTGTTGGCATAATTTAGGTTTAGCGTTGTGTAAGACAAGAGTGGAAGAAAGAGCTCTATTCTATGCTATTGAGTCAGAAGTCAATTTTACGGGAAGTGTTATCTTTGAGTAACGGAAGTATTAGATTAACCATTATTTGTATTATCTAGGTGCAAGAGAGACTCGTGAAAAGATTTGGTTTTATTATTATTAATCGTTTGAATATATATTTTAAAAACGTTTTTAATATTTTATAAGTTAAAAAAAACATAATTTATGTGTTTGGACAAGATTGTTATAACATATTTTGGAAAATTATTTTTAAAAAAGTGTTCTACAAGTATAGTGTTTAAATAACAATTGATAAGTGTTTTTATATGTTTTTAGAATGGAACAATAGAAGGCAAAAATGAACATTATTTTTGAAATGTTAAATATTTTTATAGAATAGTTGTTCAAACACAGTTATCTTAAAACAACTTTTAAAACATTTATAAAATAGTTTTAAAAACACTTTTATAAAAACATTTTATAAGACTTGTCCAACAGAACAATTTTAGGTCCAATTCTAAGATTATCTTCAACTCATTACGCTATTTTGCTGTAACACTAACTTCAAGATAGTGTAATTCCTACGCCAAATACAAAATTGATCAACTCCAACCTATTAACTCTAAACTCTACATTAAAAAGTATATTCTCGAAATATTATCTATTATTTTATTCACAACAATTAATTTATTCCACAAAATATTTTTAAACATAATAATTAAAATATCAATAGTATCTAAAATAATAATTCTATATAGATATTCATTAGAAATATTAAAAAATTAAAAATTTTAATTAAATATATTTTCAGAATTATCTAAAAAAATTAATTTTATTTATTTAAATATTTAAACTTATTATTTATTTTACGAATTTTAATTTTATTTATTTAAATAATTAAAATTAATTAATAATTACAATCACACATAATTTAGACAATTAAAATTAATATTAAAATACATTACACAATTACATATAACATTCATAATTATCAAATTAAAATTTTACTATTTTATTCAATTGATAATATAATTCAAAACATAAATTTAGTTATTTATTAAATAAATAAAATTTTTAAAATAAATACTTAAAAATTTACATAATAATATAATTAAATTATATATATTAAAAATAATCTTAATATATATTATAATAAAGAATTAGAAAACCAAAAAAAAAAAATTAAAGATAGCGTAGCTAAAATGTTGCACCAAATTTCGAGCAACACTGTGACATCGCACCAACCTCCACAAAAAAATAGCGCTTTATAGGTTGGAGCAAGAAATCCAAAACTAAACGCCAACATAGTGTTGGATTGGAGAGCCCCTAATTACCTATATTTAGTGAGATCTTCGTAAATATTAACATTTTTGTGTTTATAAAAAAATATTCAAATCTCCGAAGATACATATACAAAGATCAAATCATATGTAATTTTAAAGTAAAAACATTTAATATGACAACTATAAATCATCGACATTTTTAATATCTTTATTTCAGAAGTGTTAATTTTTACTAAATAACATCTTCGTAAGAATTTTCATTAACGTCGCGATCTTAAAAAAAATGTATTAAACATCGTTTGACATAAGAAATATTCGAATTGATGTAGGAAGGTGTTTGGTAATCGAAGCCGAAGCTATGGTCCGGAGGCCAGGCCATTATTTTAATGAGAATCCATGTGGGTTATATCTGCGTGATTGAGCCATCTGCCAATCATACAAGGCCACGTTTGAATCACACCTCCGGTTCACGTGTGAACCCACTAATAATAGAAGAATCGGGTCCCGCTGCAGTGCGAGCCGAGCCGATTCTGTCCCGGCTCGGGGGGTTACATCTCGGAAGCCGACGAAAACAGCCGCATTTATGATTGGATTTGGACATTTTTGAAATGTGTAAGGGGGAGCTGTATCATTGGACCACATTGTTTTTACTAGCCTGTGGGCCGAAGCCCAAATATTTCTACAAGTTTAAAAATTAATGGGATTTTTAATTAAATTTACAACCGATTCATAAATTTCAATATACTATAACTTATAGTACTCTATTGACGTCACGGTTAGTCGTCTATGTTCATCGATAGTATTTCAATGTCATTAGATTATGTGAGTCTCTCACAATTTTTATGAAATTTGACATATGTATTGATATTTGAAATGCTAACATTTGACCATATCATAGTGAGAGAAATACTCCAAGTACTATAATATAACATAATCTCTGTATGTTTGTAACGCAGTTATAAAAAATTCACTCAATCCAAATATATATATATATATATATATATATATATATAAACTAGATAAGAAAAACGATTTTGTAGAACATGATTTTGATCATATAACACTGGAAAAATTATTTTTCCAAAAAGCACCCTAAAGATTCGAGAAATTTGTTTCCATTAGTTCTTCCTAGGGGTGTAAACGAGCCGAGCTACTCGTGAGCAACTCGCGAGTAGCTTGGTCAAAGCTCGATTCGAGCTCGATTTGACCGAGCTCGAGCTCGAGCTCGAGTAGCTCGAGCATACAATCGAGCTCGAGTCGAGCTTTGAAACTATGTGATCGAGTAGCTCGCGAGCTACTCGATAAGCCACATATATATATATTAAAAATAATATAATATATATAAATATAAATATAATATATATAATATAATATTATAATTATATATTAATTTATTTTATAATATATATAATATAATATTATATTTATTTATTTATTAATATATTTTTAATTTTTATATATATATAATATAAAAGCTCGAGCTCGAGTACTCGAACTACAACCGAGCTCGAGCTCGAGCTCATATTTTACTACTCGATCGAGCTCGAGTAGTAGAATATGAGCTCAAGCTCGAGCTCGAGTAGTGTGGTACTCGAGCTCGGTTCGGCTCGATAACACCCCTAGTTATTCCGTATGTGAAATTTGATTCAATATAAAAGACCAATGCTTCAACCAAGTCTCGTTTTCTGGACAAATTTTCATTTTTGGATTCATTAATAAATGAATATCATAGTTGTTGAAGCCAAGATAGGCAAATAATTTTAAAATCCGGAAGACTTGTATTATACTATATAATATATTACATAATATTAAAAAAATCTAATCTATTAACCAAAATTAGATTTATATTTTAAAATAATACGGGTAAAATTTGAAAGTGTCAATTTATGAGATGTTGTACTTTAGTACTCTTCGCCAAGTGATTCAGTCATTGGGTGTAGCACATTATTTTCATGATAATCTAATTAATTAGTTTATTTTGTTATCTAAGTTGCATGCAATCTTTTACTTGTGATTTTCTTGAGTGGGCTAATTTAAAAAATATATCCTAGTTCACTTGTTTGCTTATTAATAATATTAATTGCTTTCAGATATCAAACGTAATATATTTTTTACACAAAATATCAAGAAATATTTGAAGTAAAAAAAAAATCTGGGAAATGAACAAAAGCATGAGCGTTGACATTATTATATTTAAAAATTTAAAAATATTTTATATTTATTGATGATTGATAAATATAAAAGTAGCAAGAAATTGCCATGGGAACCCATTCAGTGAGCTGTACTGATGGGGTGCATGTGGGGGTAGCCTCAGAAAACTAGGTGCTATTCTTCGTGTCTCTCTCTTATTTGGGTTATAATTAATATTTTAACATTTATTAATAAAAAATAACATTTTTTCCCTTTTCAATTTTCAGATTATGAAACAATTATGATAAATAATCTTGGATAGAACTGTTTGTGCTGTAGACTAAAATTGAGGTTCTGGTTTAATTATAATCTATCCTTTTGATTCCAATCAAAGGCGAAATCTGAACCGAACCACTTGAATATGATTTACTTTGGTTTGGTTCTGAATAGTTTCAATTTGGTTGTGGTTTGAATCAAATTTTATCGAAACTTATTATTTTAAATTTTTTAACAATAATGAAAAATATTATAGGATAAATAATAATAATAATAATAATAATTAATTTTTATATCACATAATATTATTAATGTTTAATTTCGTATTAATAAATACACAATAGATGTTAAATTTATTTATCTATGTGTACTATAATAATAATACCTTAAAACCAAAGACTAATTTATGATTTTGGTAATGATTCAACAAGGTCACAACTAGGGGTCTTGATTCGGGTCCTTTAATTTTAAAAATCACAATCAAATTTTATTTAATCTTTTGAGTTTATAAATGAAAATACACAAAAACTTTAGTAAAACAATTAGGAGTAATTTTATCAATAATATTTTTAAAATTAAAATTTTAAGGTCTTTTTAAAATTAATTTTCATTTTATGAAAAGCTTGATATATTTTTTAAAATGAATTTTTTTATTGATCGCGGACTAATATTTATATAATTTAATAGTCAATCCTGTTACAAAATTTATGAGACCACCTTAATTTTCAATAATTGAGCAAACAATATGAGATAATTTCAAATGATAAAGAATACTGAAGAGTTGAGATCTGATGAGACAAAATCCTAGTAGCAATCAAATTCCAAGTACTTGCTGTCTATGTGTACCATTGCTATCTATTTATACCATCTTCTGACACTCCTTTATTAATATTCCAAATCACTTGAGCTACACTAATACATATATAATAGAAAATATCACAATTTTGTCACATACAAATACAATATCACCCAATTCATGAAAAAAATATTTATGTCAAAAAATAATATTTTTAGACAAAGTCAACCCGTCTCACGGAATTAGTCCGTGAAAAGGATTAACATGATACAAATTTGTAGAGCAAAATAATATTTTTTTTTAAAAAAAACTTTTTCATGAGTCGTGTTGGAGATCATCTCACAAACGGTTTTATAGGATTTTTTTTTTGTGTATTTGGAAATGTTTATCAATGAAAAGAATATTTAGTCTTGAGACGAAGAAAATAAATGAGGGAGCCCAGTGTGCATGAAAAATGCTACATGTGAAAGAAGCCAGTTATGGACTGGAGAGGCCAACTTATGCCAGTTTGTGGCCGCTGATAACCATGAAGTTCCCATCAGTGAAAAAATGTTGAAAATGACACATCCATTTTATGTATAATTTAAGTATCCAATAAAAATATTTTTAATTTTTCTTAACCATAAATTTAAGCCTCTTTTATTAATTTGTAACACAAAAATTAGCGATGATTAATGAAAGATTAAGCGCGCAAAAAGCTGGCTTTATTTATGTACTGTTTGTTAATAACTGCACTTCTGATCAGTATCTTTACAGAGCGCATGACTCTAGCATCAGTAGCCAAAAAAGGAGGTCGAGCTTTTTTCCCACTTCACGAAAATATATTATTTAATATTAATTCTATATTCTTAAAAAAACACAGAAAGTTACCTTATTTTTGTCTTGCAATTTGTCTTTTTTTTTTCGCCCTTCAATTTTGATATTGTTAACAATGAATTTGCATTTTTAATTTCATGATTTGCATATCTTTTTTTTTTATTTTATTTTTTTGTCTAGTTGCGATAAACTTTTATTTTAATCATGTAACTTGTATATGTTCATTTTTATCCTATTTTAACCAGAGTCCATATGTTTTTCAGTCGAAAAAAATGAATAAAAATATAAGTTAAAAGACCGAAATTGAAATAAAAAAATTACAGGAACGAAAATGAAAATTTATCATTAATTTATCAAGATTTAAAAAAGAAACATGCAAATTACATGATTAAAATTATACATTAATCGTTAACATGATTAAAAATGAAAAAAAAAATATAAATTACGCTAACTAAAATTATGTTTCCAATAAAAAATATAGTAAATTAATTTGGAAGCTGCTTCTTAAATCTCACACTCTTTATTTCACAGGTAATACTACATGTACACAGAATGTTACACGTTGGATTACATATTGCACTTGAAATTATATAATTATCCTTGCACTTTATTTGGAAAAAAATCTTTCAAAAATGCATGTAGGATAATCATATAATTTCAAGTGCAATGTGTAACCCAACGTGTAACACTCTGTGTACATGTAGCATTATCCTTCTTTCACCTACACCATTTATCTTATTATTTTCCATCATTCCATTAAAATAAAACCACTTGAAGTCATATAAGCTTTATTTTATGTCCTCTATAATTGGTTAAACTCGAGTTTTATAAGTTCTATAATTTTTTTTCGTTAGAAAACGTTTTCTTGATGCCCAAAAATGCTAAATGACATCATAAAATTTACTGACATGTTCGATGTCACGTTAGCACTAGCTCCAATGAAATTAACTTACAAGATCCAATTTTAACAAGTTAGACAACCTCTGCTTTCACTTAATAAAATTCTTAAAATTATTAACAAACATTTGTCCGTACTTATGAATTTATAAATTATTATAATTAAAATTAGTGTACTAAACAATTAATTAAATTGCAAATTCTCTGCATCCTATCACCCTCTTTTCTCAATTTTCTTAAATTTGTTTTTACTTATCCTTTTTCAGTGGGATTAGCATAGAAGTCGACCTTATAATATATAATTTTTTGAACATAAGTTTTAATTTTGAACGCATTAATTAATTTTACCCAACTAAATCTAGTTACTATATAATTACTAATAAAAAAGCGAAAATATTTTTCAAACAAATTGCATATATCATGTCAACTGTCAACACTTGTAACAAAAACTATGAATATTTTATTAATATCTTTGCTTAATAATTTAACATGTTCAATTTCTTTTGCATATATATATAAAAAAATGAACCTCTTTTTTTCATCTTTTCTATATAAGCACGTATGCCTACCTATATTTCAATCCTATTCTGCTTTGCTTCTGAATAGCAAAATTAAGGTTCATATACATATTTTTGGAGTTGAATACAATTTCTTTCTTTCTTTTTCTTCTCGATTAATTCTCTGTTGTTTGGCTTTTTTATCTATGCGAAGCAATCGAGCAGTTACATTGAATTCTGTTTTGTCTCGATTTTGGTGATGGACAAAACTTTGCAGCTGAATCTGACGTTAGCAATGGCTGTTTTCTTCAACTTTCTTTCAGTTTAATTCCATTTGAAACTGCTGGTATTTCTACGTAAAATTTCCATTTTTTCCAGTTCAAATTTATTTTTTTCGGAGTTTATTTTCCTCAACTCCAATCGTAGATTCTTGAAAAGGGCATCGGAATAAACAAGGTAATCTTCGTTTTCTGTGAAGTTGAAAGAAATATTCAAAAATTTCATGCACATATTCGTTCAGTTTCACCACTAGTTTCTCTTGTATGGACTTTAATTTCCTGTTTTCTTGAATTTCGGATATGACACAAAATTTTCATGGATTTTCAGGGTAGAAGGGATTTTTGCTCCTTTTTTTTTTGTTTTGTTGTTGTTGTTTTCTCTCCACCTGATGGAAAATCTCGATTGGCGCAATGGAGAACATGATGAAAACTTGATGAAGTTTGATTCAAACACCATTCTCTATGGCAGTGGCAAGATGAATAGCGTTTCAGGAAATGTATACATTAATCCAATGGAACAGTTTCAAAGCCACAACATCATCTCACAATGGAACTCCTCGTGTCAAAACCAAGAATTGATCTCAATGAACCCACAGAATGGCCTGATCCTGCAGGATGCGCCTGGAATGTCGTCGAACGTGGAATCCCTCGAGTGCTTACTCTCCACGTCCAACAGCCAGGCGGACAACGCCTCCGTGGAGGACGACGGAATTTCGATGATCTTCTCAGATTGCAAGAATATATGGAATTTTACTAGAAATCTTGATGCTGTCAAATCAGTCCCACCAGCACTGGCCTTAGCATCATCAAACACTGGCAAAGGTGGCATAGTTTCTTTCCCAAAATACGAGTCTAATGCCACTAAACAACCATCATGGAAGTTCGAGTCTACTCCTGTCAAATCCGTCCCATCAACCGCGTTGTTATCATCAGATGAAGAGACACTTTCGCGGATATCCGAAAATGATATTCGTGGCCAGTCCAGATTATATGAAGAGACTTATGCCGCCTCCAAAAGAAGGAGATTGGAAAGCAAGCACCACCAAAATCTTGATCTCATTTCACCAGACCACCTCCAACACAACCCCACTACTACTTCAAAACGCCCCGTTTCTTCATCGTCCAACATCAACTTCCAGAAAGCTTCCTCATCCGTGTCGTCTCCAGACGAGCCTGACTCGGAGGCCATTGCGCAGATGAAAGAGATGATCTACCGCGCGGCAGCTTTTAGGCCGGTTAATTTCGGGGTGGAAAACGTGGAGAGACCCAAGAGGAAGAACGTCAAGATATCCAACGATCCGCAGACGGTGGCTGCGAGGCAGAGGAGGGAAAGAATCAGTGAGAAAATAAGGGTTCTACAGAGGCTTGTCCCCGGTGGGAGTAAAATGGATACTGCTTCCATGCTTGACGAAGCTGCCAATTACCTCAGGTTTTTGAGGTCACAGATCAAAGCCCTTGAAGCATTAGGCCACAACAATGACATTTTCAATACAAATTTTTCATTTTCACCATTTGTAAACTACCCATTCGCCATGCAGCAACCACCACAATTTACTATCCAAAACCCAAATATTATCCACCAACCTGAGAGTTGATTTCAAGATTTTCAAGGGTTCGTTCTTGAAATATAGTGTATTGTTGAATTTTTTTTTTTTTTTTTGTATGTGTCAAGTGTACTTGGACATGAATGGTGTCATTAACTCTGACTTTTCAGATTCATGATTAGTTATCATCATTTGATCAACAAAATCTAACTTTTATTTGCTCAAAAGTTGAAGATTTATATTATGAAGTCATCATTTTCTTGTTCTTTGATTAAAGTTGTGCGGCATCTCTTAATGATGAGTGTAATGATGATGACCACAATGCAAGCGCTGAAAAGTGGCACGCCTACTTTAAATATGCCTTTTCACATAATTTTTTTCTCTGTTTCTTTATCCATAAGTTATGCCTCATAAAAATCATCTCAAATTTTGTAAACTATATAATCTTTAGCGCGTCTTGTGTCAATTGTTCTTTCACTAGGATAATTATTGTTTCTTAACAATCCTTCAAAATTAATAACATATTTTATAATCCATTAAAATCGAATAACTAACTTTGATATCAGTTGTAAGATCAATAGTCAATAACTTTTCGTTATAATAAAAGTTTTAGTTGATGATAAGAATGCATTTCAACATTTTCAATTGTTTGACAATCTAAACATCACGTGTTAATACATCTCATAGTAGGAATAATTATTGATTCCCAATAATGAAAGAAAGACCCTTCTAACTTCATGAGTATTAATTCCCCTTAACTCAATTTTGTCCGTTATATTCTATTGTATGGATTTGAAATCTATCTTAACCTCATCACTAAATATGTATTAAAAATAAAATATCAATTTCATCAAAAAACTTAAAGGTCTAAGATCTGAGGTCCAATTTTCTCTAATAAAATGCTTCCATCAGTTTATTAATTCTGGCACATACAATGCGTTCACTCATAATATGCTATTACAAGCAGAGTAGTAGTCATATTTTATGAATACTAGCCACTTACACACGCATTGCGTGTGTTTGTATTAATATGTATTATTAAACTACATTTTAGAAGATAAAAAATATATGTAATAGTTGTTGTTATTATTATTATTATTATTAAAAACAATCTCAAACAGTTAAACACATGGTGAGAGTTAATTTTCAAAATCTGCAAATCAATTGAATTGCACATTTATTTTTAAAAATTATTTTATTAGGTGGAGGTTAATTTTAGAAATTCACTTAAAATACCAAAAACAGTTATTATAACATGCTATCACTTTATTAAATAGTAATAGATATATAAGGAGATTTTTATATATAACTTTATTTTTGAAGAATTTCAAAGTTAACCCTCAAAATATTCTAGTTATGTGTTTAAGGCACCTCTTGGTGAGAAAGAAGTATGAGATTAAACATCTTTGCATCAACCACTTTGATTCAAGTTTTATAATAGTTAGAGTTAAAAATAAATATGTTATCTTTATGTTTCAATTTATTCTTTCATGACTCATCCATCATCATCAAATCCCACAAGCCAAGTGATGCCCAATATACTATTTAAGTAGGTCATTTTTTAAATTATCTCACAGATCTATATAAGTGCGACGGAGACTAATCTCACAAAATTAGCTCAATTATGAGTTTTTGTTATACTATTTATGCCACATGGCACATGGATAATTAGGTCAAGTTAGGGGCAAGAAAGTTTTTCCCACTTTTATGTTGTTGAGCTAGAATTGTTTAATCATATTCCTTTTGTCCTTAACCCAATATTTTCTTGGAGATCTTAACAAGCAGTTGTTAAATTAAGATCATCACACTAATCAAAGCAAAAAAACATTCTCTTAATAATGTAATAATGTAGTGTGTGCATTATTTAGTCAGTGGTCCTGTCTCCTTGATTCAATCCAAGGCGTGGGTCTTGAAATTCACCCCTCCCAAATCCAAAATCCTTATTGCTAAGCACATGTTTTATTCTTGTTTTTTTGGGGGTTTCTGCGCAAACCTCACCACCCAATATCCTCGTGCATACCCTTGGAGTTCGTAAATTGTTTAGCTTCCATTTTTTTAATTAAAAAAATATCTTTAATTTGTTTATGATTTTGAGCTGCAGACTCATAACGGCTGATGCTATTGATTTCCATATACCACCATAGATGCTTTGGTTTTATTTATTTATTTATTTTTTTTTGTGTATAACAACACTATCATGTATAGAAATTTCATACACCTAAATCGCTATTATCCACTAAGCCAGGCGCCAGCGTGTGAGAGTGTGTATATATATACGAGTTAGTAACCCACTAAAATAATCTAAAAAAACAAGTATCCCAATATTATATAAAAGAGGATCAATTTGAATATTTTTTTTTTTGTTTATAATCGATCAAGCTCGATCTTCTCTTTAAGTTCGATTTAACTAACGTGAACAATGTTAAAATACTTTGGTTTTTTGTTAAATTTGGAGAAGTTAAAGAGTGAGTTGACCCTATCATTATAACAATATAATGAGTAGAAAAATGTATCCCGAAGTTGAAGTTAATTAATAAAAAATTATCTTCAATCAACAATGTCAAAAGATAGACTAATACTAGGTATATTGTCGATTGGCAAAGAAATGATTCGACGACTAGATTATACAGTTTTGATAAATATTTTCACCTCCAAAATAGCTAGACGTGTAGTATTTATGTAATTATTTCAAATATTTATTGACTTATTATTGATATGATGTATTGTTTTTGATGTATTTGTGTATTATTTATTGTATTTGTTATTTACGAATTTGAACTATGTAGTTACTCATCTCAACAAAAAGACCCCTTTTTTACTTCTCATCTGAGACCCATCGAGCACAAGTACATCTCTATTCACGCACATACATAATTTTAAAAAATTCAAGTAGGGAACGAGAATTGGTTACATACAATTGAATGCATTAATGTAGCTAGCACTCATTCACTTGATCTTTCGGTTTTCATTCTTAATTGTTCAGAAGAACAAAATTGCAACCGAATTGCAAGTGTGCAAAAGCAAAATGTGCTCATACATTGTATGCCTTCACAAGTATTATATTTTGACTTCAAAAAATTCAAATAAAAGAGGTTGTGCTTTGGTCATGTTGCCCCACTTCAAACTACATTTCCAACATCTATTTGACAACTTTGTCAAGTGGGACGCAACTTGGTTTTTCATGATTGTAACCATCGTAACCGTAGGGATTAGTTGCCATATATGACTAGCGTTATATATATTTGGCCTTCTCTACAAGGGGATTGACTTCCAACTTTCAAGGACACTATAGTCATTCACTCGCTTCGTTTCAATTAATCATATGGTCAACACTCCGTTCAATTTTAAAAATCTGTTAAATTGCATATGTATTGTTTTTTTATGACGATGAAGTATGTATTTGTTATCTTTCAATAGAAATTGAGTAATAAATTACATATACTATTGCTTAGGATCAAAGTTGTAATTTTGCAGCCGATCATGACTTTTAGCTTATTTGACATCAAGATCCTAAATTTAATACGTGTTTTCAGGTTAAGATCCAATTGTAACAATCTTCTCCCCAACTAAAAAAAAAAGTTTTTATTTTGCAAGCTATGAGTTATGACTAGCAATTAGCAACGAGGCCGCTCTTAGATCTCTTCCTGCAAGAGCTTCACTTCTAAATCATGGATGGCAATATGGTAAATCCATTGATCGACAAAATTATATAATAAATTATTATATATAGATATATATTATTTCAATTGTAAATATCACCATCATTATTTTTTTTTACTCGACTTTGTCGTAAAAATTATTGTTCGTATTCCCTAGGCACATTAAAAGCAAAATTCACGTTTTGAACAAATTAAGTAAAACTTATTTCTAAAGCCCGAATGAACACATTGTGAATTTATCTTAAATCAAAGCCCAAACTAGATGGACTGGGCCAAGACAGATTAGTCTAAAGATTCATCAACTGGGCTCCCTTATTGGCTGATCACGTTCGTATCGAAAACTTTATCCATATTTGAGTCCGAAGTTTGAGCACTAATTATTCAGTTTGTTACTTTGTAAGAGATTAAATAAATTCATTAATTGGTTATCACAATAGTCAGAACATAAAAAGTCATATGAGAGTCTCACAATTATAAGTCTCTAATCCAACCCGAATTATGGAAATGTATCACTTTTTAAATAAAAAATATCAATTTTCGCTGTAAATACGAAAAGTAAAAAGAGATTTTTTTTTACGAGAGAGCAAGAGATAAAATTAAAGGAGCAAACAAAATCAAACCAAACTTTGGTAATGTTTGTAATTGCTTTTAGAAAACACTTTTTAGTTTCTCATTCACTAGAATCAATATCAAACAGAACCTTGGAGCATTATGATCAATAGAGCTTGGTAATCGCCTAATGATGGAAGTAGAATTAAAATTTTGAGTCGAGCTGAAATTAGTTTGTTTTTTGAGTTTCGAGAGAGAAAATTAAGAAAAGTTTGAGCTCGAATATGAAAAGATGGCTGCCTTGAACAACTTTTTCTCAAAATTGCAATCATTTTTCTCAAATAATGGCCAGATGATTTGAATGGCAAATTCCAGCAACAAAGTTCAAGAACATGACAGAACGATCAGCAACAAATAGGGTTCCAACTCTGATAAAATCCCATCACACACATATCTCATCTTTTTAGCTTAAATAACTTTTTCTCGAATTTTCAAGCATTTTTATCACTCAATCTTCCAAGCATAGAGAAACAGACTGAACTGTGAGGCCTTAGAATAACTGACAGTTGAATAATACCTGCTATTTGCACTACAATCACTCTCATCGGATCGACTATTATCCTCTTTATCCCCGTCATCGAGTGCCCCCGGCTTGAATATGAACAACCCATGATTCAATCCAGGATCGCTAAACAACCATGCATGCACATCCCAAAACACTTGTACAGGCTGCTTGTTGACTTGCACAGTCTGATTACCTCTGAATTTCCATTGCAAGTTCCTTATGTGTATCAACACAATCCCATCTATGCTAATCCACATCTCGGGTTCTCTAGACCCTAAGGTCGAGCTTTCCACGACAATATCGTGATCATGTTTCCTCTGATCGAATCTTGCCCTCGTGGAGAAAGACTTCTTGCCAAAGACGTGCTCTTTCTTGTAAAACATCAAAGCATCGACAAGGGCCGGTCTCGATTTCGTTCTTTTGTAGGCCTTCTTCTTGTAGTCTCCTAATAATAGGACAACTTCTTCTTCAGAGACCAAGGCGACGTAAAAATCCGAGCAGGGCTCAGGGCTGCCTGAAAACTTTGCTGATCTTATATCCCAATACACCTCTAATTGGTTGCCATCAACCTCGAAGGTCTTGTAACCTTTCTTGGCCCAAAAATGCCAAGGTTTAAGGTCAACTTTGCACGTGTAAACACGATCATGCTCCACACCATCGACAGATATGGCTAAAGAGTGATTCATGAGATTCTTGCTCCACAATACCATTACGTTGCGCCAAAAACCTGCTATATGCGCCTGATACGCGCTCGTGACTGTACTTTGAGCGGTTTTATGCGTCACCGGATCATCTGTTAATCTGTGAGCCAAAGACTGTTGCGACGAAGACACGGATTGAGACCTCGTGGGAACATGATAAGCCATTGGGTCAAATCAATCAAACAACAGGACACAAACTTAACAATGGAAAAGAGGGACTAAAGAATTCAAATCGGATATAAAAAACTGACAAGTCTCGTGATGAATGCCAACACGCTCTTCAATGGGAACATTTCACAAACAAGAAGAGAGCATCCATTCCAACCTCAGGGGATACAGATTCCAGAGGATTTCACGGTCAAATTTATTAAACATAAACTACATATATACATACAAACACGGAGGTGACCATACAATTAGAGTTGGACGTGAAAAAAGATTGGATCTTTGACATCAACATCCATGCGAATGACTATAAAAAATATGTACATAAAGATCAAAATATTTTGAACACGAAACAATTCTGTATTCTCAGAAAAGACGATAAAAATTTTAAAAAGCAGATTTTTATCGCAGAATTGTCTGTGGAAAAAGCATGGAAAGTTGGGAGATCAAATCAAATTTGTGGAGGAAAGATATTTTGTTGAATAAGCTTTTGAGAAAGAGGTCTCCCTTGAAAAAGGGCAAAATATTAGAAGGAATTTGTGGAGACACAATATTTTTGAGCATTAAATCTATAAATAGGATTATTGGACAAACTTTTTTCGAACTAAATAATTACTTGAGCTTTTGCAGCTTCTTATAAAGCACAAAACTATGAATTTCTATGAGTCATAAAAATAAAACTATCAATTTCTAGATGGATGTAATTTTTTACCAATTCGAAAAATCTCTAAGAGTTCGAGATAAAGTTTTAAGTTCGAAACCTATTCCATCAACTAAAAATACAAGTTATGATTTTTTTAATGTTGACTTCTTGAAATGTAAAAAATATATATTTTTAAATCATCACGTTAAAAATTAAAACGATGAAACAATTTTTCAAAAAAGGTTTTTTGAAACAATATTACACAAATCATTTTATCTTATTTTATTTTTACCATAAGCAAATCATATTTTAGAGTGTAGTAGATTACTCAACTATTCTACATCACTCATCTACATGCTTGCTAATTGATCCAACTTGAAAGGACTTTAGAAACTCTTAACCAACATGAAACTGTCTAATGAGTTAATTTTGTGAGATATATATATTTGATTAATTTAACTCGTGAAAATATATTATTTATTATGTCAATAATTTTACTCTTCATTGTAAATATGAACCAAATCGATCTACTTTATGAATATATATTCGTGACATCGTATGACAAAATACCTATTTATGATTAAAATATATCATTTCATTCAATTACTTCATTAAATTAATTCCAATAAGCCAAAGAGTATTCCCCAAAAATGAATGAAATCAGTTCATTTATCCTAAATTATAACAACATAAATCAACCAAGGAGTTCCTCTAGTTAACTTGATTAATCCGAACATAAGCTAAAATAAATTTAATCCTTTTGAAATTTATATTTATCGATTAGAAATGTTAATGGGGCCTTGATACCGAAGCACTAGCTCATTTTTGTTGAAAATACTTTGCATTGTCAATAAATATTTTTCTAGACTATTTACTATACAGTACTTCGAAAGTCATGGCAGAAAGTTGAGATTAATTCGTTCAAATATTCATTTAGTTTTATCCAAGTCCCAATTATATCATCATTATTTTCATTAGACCAAATTAGCCCTTCTAGTTTAGTCTTTAACCCAACTTTATCCTCCAATTTCTTAAATCCCCATTTACCCCTGTTGTTTGTTTATAATGTCTTCATCTTCCTTTTACTTGGTATTTATGGAAGTCCCTCTTGGGATTTGAAGTTTGAAGTTCAAATTTGTAGACGACATTTTAAATTATTGTTTGTCAGTTCTTGTGTTGAATTATTACTGAAAATGTCTTTTAAGGATGGTCCTGAGTGGTCCAGTCCTTTTAGTAATCGTTGAGTCACATGTTTGTTTAATTTTGTCAATTTTTTTTTGGATTTTGAGGTCCTAGAGAAAAATGCTTTCTCTGAGGTCCCTCACCATTTGGTCTTCTCTCTGCAAGATGCTTTCGTTCGGAACTTGGCTGAAAGTCCTTCTCGAATGGCCGGGGAGAGCCCCAAAGTAAGTGAAGTTAATGGGATTCTGTTTCTTTCTGATTTGCGCATTCTAGACAGACACTTCTAACCATCTTCCAATGTGAGCCGTTTTTAGGAAAATCAATTCAATAACTAGATGAATACAACAACAATGAAACCAAAGCAGAGGCAGAATCTTTGTTGAGAAAGAACAAAATCAACGCAGTATGTAAACTTTATCCACCAAGAACAAACACACAATCAATATCAAGCTATAAAATAGAGACTGTGCGATTATGAATTTGTTATTGGTGGATCGAGTTTACATACTGCATTGATTTTGTTCTTTCTCAACAAAGATTCTGCCTCTATTTTGGTTTCATTGTTGCTGTATTCATCTAGTTATTGAATTGATTTTTCCTAACAACTGGCTTCTTTGCTGGGAATCTTGAAAGGGGAAAATCAAATTCAGATGGGAACAATGAAGTTCGATATTGAGGAGTTCACCGGCAGTAATGATTTCGGGTTGTGGAGAATCAAGATGCGTGCAATCTTGATTCAACAAGGACTTCTTGAAGCTCTGCAAGGTGATGAAGCCGTGACAGGGGATGTCGAGGAGAAAGCTCAGATCATGTTGAAGTTCAAAGTGCAATCATACTTTGTGATGAGTTATTACCCAATTTGACTTTCTCTCAAGCCTAAGCCCACCGACTCAATACATTTGTGTCCATATTATTTAGTTATTTATTTGGACACTTTATCAAGGCCCATAAATTCCTAAAAGCTCATAAGAGGCTCAAACCCATGAAACTCTTCGACTATCAATAAATAGCTCAAGTTCTCTCATTCTTAAGGTACGCTCTCTATAGTCACATGCTCTAGTTTTCTAGAACCTTTATTGGGCAAATACTGACTTGAGCGTCGGAGTGTCTTCGCCAAGAAACCCTCGGCGCCATTCACTTTGCTTTGTGATGCAGGTAACAACCCACAAAGTTCGGTCTTTGGAACAGTTCGAGTATTAATCCGGCTATCCAAATCTCCACAAATTACCCAGATTCTCTCCATTCTGGTAATATCAATTTTTTGCTACATCAGCTTGACGCCGTCTATGGGAAATTGTTCACTGCATCATTGAGAATGCATACTACATCATAAACATCTCTAGGAAATAATCGCAATGGAGACCCACCTCCAATCTCCAAACCACCGCCTGGATTTAGTTTCACATAGGAAACGTTGACAGCCTTAATGAAAGGAACAATAGCACGCGCAGCGACTGAAGCGGTCGTTCAGTTTGTGGAATCCCATCAACGCCGAAGCACCGACAAGAGAGCTCATAGAAGAGGGATCTCATCTCATGACCCCGGTAACAAAGACCCAAAGAAAACTAAGTCTAAAGTGAGACAAAGATCTTGAGGGGACCAAGAAAAGTACTACTCATAAAGAGGATGAAACAAGTGCTCACACAGTTCACGACGTATCTGACGAAAACAAAACTACTAATCCATCCCGTGGAGATGGATCTCACACATATATAACTGGAGAGAATTCGTCAGCAATCTTGTCTATACGTCGGAGCCCGTTCACTAACTCCATTCTATCTGAAGCATTGCCTAAGAGAGTCAAAATCCCCAGCCCACCTGATTTCGATGGAACTAGTGATCCTCAAGATCATATTGACAAATTCTACGTGAAAAACAGATTTGTATGACATCACAGATGCAACTTACTGCAAGATATTCCGAACAACGTTATCAGGACAGGATCTCACATGGTTCAATAAGCTGCCGTCCGAATCCATCGCCAACTTGGAGTAAC
The DNA here is from genome assembly GCF_033568475.1 of Henckelia pumila. NCBI lineage: Eukaryota > Viridiplantae > Streptophyta > Magnoliopsida > Lamiales > Gesneriaceae > Henckelia > Henckelia pumila. The sequence continues at coordinate 33,191,267 of NC_133121.1, read as the reverse complement.
TCATCCAGTGCTTCATCCAACAATTCTCAATTAACAAGAAATACCCGAAAACAACAACATACTTATTCACAATTCTTCAAAAAGAAGGGGAAAGTTTGCGAGACTATGTTAAGAGATTTACTCACACGGTTCATGAAGTCCCACACGTGAACCACGATATGTTATCTGGAATAATACAACAGAACTTGCGTCCAGGAAGGTTTAAGGAATCTATGGCAGGAAATCCCCGAACAACTTGGAGGAGTTGTTGTCCAATCGGGTAATATCAATTTTTTGCTACATCAGCTTGGCGTCGTCTGTGAAAACTTGTTCACTGCATCATTGAGAATGCATACTCCATCATAAACATCTCAAGGAAATAATCGCAATGGAGACCCACCTCCAATATTCAAACCACCTCCTGGATTTAGTTTCACATAGGAAATGTTGACAACCTTAATGAAAGGAACAGCCGCACGCGCAGCGACTGAAGCAGTCACTCAGTTCGTGGAATCCCGTCAACGCCAAAGCACCGACAAGTGAGCTCATAGAAGAGGGCTCTCATCTCATGACCCCGGTAACAAAGACCCAAAGAAAACGAAGTCTATAGTGAAAGACAAAGATCTTGAGGGGACCAAGTGTGAGACCTCGATTCTAAACCACTAATCTCGGATTAAACAACTATTAAGCGAACAAGAATCCAAGAGTAAAACAAGTCAAAGTTTTTTTTTTTTTTTTTTTTAAAACGCCCGCGCCCGCGCGAGGAACCAAGCTCGCGCGCGCGCGGGCAAACGATCCCGAGGCCCATCGGAGGCCTCGCGCGCGCGCGAGGAACGCCTCGCCCGCGCGCGGTAGGCCTGGGCAGAAATGCTCAGGCTGCAGAAAAAGAAAAGGGATTCCGCGCTTGGTCCGACATGCCTTCAAATACAATTACAATAACAGGGTGTAGGGAAACATGCCATAACAAGTCATGCTTTCAGAAGGCCTAAAAACAACCAGAAGTCTAAATCGATACAACAACAACATACTTCGATTTCAGATTACAATCCGAATACAAACTAATTCGAATAACAAAACATATCAAGTTCGAGTTCTAACATGCTTCAATCTTAAACTAGATAAACATGCTAATTCGACTTCTAAACCGAGTCTCACTTCTACTACTTGCCCTCGAAGCTAACCATGCCTCTTCTGACTTGTTCCTGCCCCACCTGTTGCCAAGTACACATACAAAACAAAGCAATAGCCGGATAACCGGTGAGAATGATAATCCCAGTAAAAGCAACATATCAAGTAATGAATACACAACATGCTATCAAACCACATATTCAAGTCGAAGTTAATGATATGCATGTCTTTAAAACCAGGATATCGATTCTGATAAACACGGGAGTATTGCTCTGCTTTTGGGATCCCGAGGATGAGATCACGTAACGACTCACCGACTCTCCCAATCGAGGTGGTGCCACGTATCCCACTCCTCTAGACTTTGAGCAACCATAATGAGTATGCTAGCACTAGGCGAAATACTACAACCTAGGCCACTCAATCATAGTTCCCAAACGTCTAACAAAAAGGGCGGTTCTGCCCGCTGAAATCAAAGTAGGCTCAAGATGAATGCATAACAGAAACATAAACATAAGCCATATAACAAAACTCAATCAATCAACAATTACAAGTTCCACGTGCTAGAACAAGTATCAATGCAATATGTGATTTAAAAAGGGAAACTCGAGAACCAACAGTCCCGAGTATGCTATCCCGCTACGATGACTGCTTTTACCTTTCAATGCAGTAGTTCCAACTCCAGGAAAGCGATCTTCGTCCAACTCTGAAACGATCAATCAGCTGCTAACTCAGGGCTTGACAACTCCAAACGAATCTGTTCAGATACAAGAGATTGATCAACAACAAAGACCAACTTACTAGCCAAGTTCAACAACTCAAAAATGGTTCGAAACCCTCAAAACTCAAACCGACGGCATAACGGCTATAAACTGAACAAACCGGCAACGCAGACAGCAGTTCAATACTGATATCAACTCAATTCAATGCTAAAACCACAACAACAAGACAAACCCAACAAATCTCAAAACCCACATTTTCGAATAATACTTCCAAAAATCATAACAATTCCGAACGTCGCTCTAATTCAAAACCGACAGATAATAAACGATCAGAACTCTGTAGAGAACAACATACTCGAATCTAGAACGATTCTAACAACATCCAAAAACTAGAATGTATCCGATCGTAGAAGAACTTACAATATAACAGAGCTCTCACTGCAGTGATCGATAATCTGCCTTCAGAATTAATTTCTAACGGACGGATCGACCGGAAACCGAGATTGGAAGAGCTTGGAAACGTTTTCCCCAAGCTTCAATGGAGTTCACGGTTGAGAGGAAGAGGAGGAGCTCCTTTGAGAGTCAAAATAAGTGTAGATAATATATAAAATTCCATATTTGCATTTTAGTCCCTGAAATTTCCAAAATTTGTAAAAAGGACCCTGATCAAAATCAAACCGGCTCGAGAACTCTGTAATCTCCGGTTAACTCAAATAAACTCATTTAAGATAAAAACGGGGCGTTACAATTCTCCCCCACTAAGAAGAGATTTTGTCCTCGAAATCAACGAGAACCACAACTCATAAGATAGAATAAAGAACTAAAGACAGTAAGAAGAACTCACGTCATCCGAACAACTCTGGAAAACGTTGTCTCACGTCAGATTCTGTCTCCCAAGTCGCTTCCTCGACTCCGTGACGGCTCCACTGCACTTTCACTAACGGAATCAACTTGGTCCTGAGTTGCTTTTCTTTCCGATCAAGGATCTGAATCGGTCGCTCAAAATAGCTCAGAGTCTCGTCTAACTCGGCTTCGTCAGGCTGAAGGATATGAGAAGGATCTGGATGATACTTTCGCAGCATAGAGACGTGAAAAACGTCGTGAATACCAGATAAAGACGGAGGAAGTGCAAGTCTGTAGGCAAGATCGCCTATCTTCTCGAGAATCTCGTACGGACCGATGAATCTCGGAGATAACTTTCCTCTCTTACCGAATCTGACGGTGCCTCTGAATGGAGAAATCTTAAGGAATACACGGTCTCCCTGCTCAAAACTCAGAGGTCGACGTCTGACATTCGCATACTTTGCCTGTCTATCTTGAGCTGTCTTCATTCTGGTCTGAATGATCTTAACCTGCTCTGCCATATCTCTAAGCATCTCCGGTCCCAAATCTGGTGACTCGGACAATTCATCCCAAAACAACGGAGATCGGCACTTTCTACCATACAAAGCCTCAAAAGGCGCCATACCGATACTCGCTTGGAAGCTGTTGTTGTAAGAAAACTCGACAAGAGGCAAAGAATCCTGCCAACTAGTGCCAAAGTCTAGCACTACCGCTCGCAGCATATCCTCCAACGTCTGGATAGTCCGCTCTGACTGTCCATCTGTCTGAGGATGATAAGCTGTACTCAGATGCAATCGAGTACCAAGCGCCTCTTGCAAACTATGCCAGAAGTGCGAAGTGAATCTAGGATCTCTGTCTGAAACGATCGACTTCGGCACACCATGCAATCTCACAACATTGCTAACATACAACTCAGCCATCTGATCATGACGATACGTCATCCTGTACGGAATAAAACACGCAGACTTCGTCAATCGGTCGATCACTACCCAAATAGCATCGCATCCTCGAACAGATCGTGGTAGCTTCGTGACAAAATCCATAGAAATGTGATCCCATTTCCATTCAGGAACAGATAGGCTGTGCAAAAGACCACCTGGTCGCTTCCGCTCTGCTTTCACTTGCTGACAATTCAAACACCGAGATACAAATCTCGCAACATCGTCCTTCATTCTCTTCCACCAGAACTGACTCTTCAGATCGTTGTACATTTTACGACCTCCAGGATGAACGCTAAACCGACTGCAATGAGCCTCTCGGAGAATACGCTGTCTCAACTCCGAAATATCAGGCACAACAATACGGTTATTCACAAACAAAACGTCATCTCTAACCTGGAATTCTGAATGATGCCCAGTTCTGACTTTCTCTATTGAAACCTGAATGCTCGGCTCAGACTTCTGTGCTTCTCTGATTGCAACAAACAACTCCGGCTCGGCTTGAATAGCAAACACTCTGATAGTCTCCCTATCTGTTTCAAACTCTAAACCAGAAGTACAACAATCATCGACCAACTGAGAAACACCGATAGTTGAAAGAGATAACGAACAAAGCTTTCGGCTCAAGGCATCTGCAACTGCATTCGACTTCCCTGGATAATACTTGATCTCACAGTCGAAATCCTTCAACAGATCTAACCATCTTCTCTGTCTCATATTCAGCTCTGCCTGTGAAAACAAGTACTTAAGACTCTTATGATCAGAAAAGATCTCGAAAGACTCACCATAAAGATAGTGACGCCAGATCTTCAAAGCAAATACAATTGCTGCAAGTTCAAGATCATGAACAGGATAACGAGTCTCGTGCGGTTTCAGCTGCCTTGATGCATACGCCACCACATGCTTATGCTGCATAAGAACACAACCCAAGCCTCGGTTAGAAGCATCACAATAGACTGTGAAACCTCCAGTACCCTTCGGAATATAAAGAATTGGAGCACTGGTCAGTCTCCTCTTCAGATCAACAAAGCTAGCCTCACAATCTGAAGTCCAGACAAAAGGCGCATTCTTCTGAGTCAGCTGGGTAATAGGCTTGGCAATAGACGAGAAACCCTCGATGAAACGACGGTAATAACCAGCTAAACCCATGAAGCTTCGGATCTCAGGTACTGATGTCGGTCTAGGCCAATTCATAACCGCTTCGATCTTGCTGGGATCGACAGAAATCCCATCTTCAGAAATAATATGACCGAGAAAGACAACTCGATCTAACCAGAATTCGCATTTCGATAGCTTGGCAAACAACTGCTCAACTCGTAAAATCCGCAAGACGATTCTCAAGTGCTCTGCATGGTCAGTACGGTTCTTCAAGTAGATAAGAATATCATCGATGAAAATAATGACGAACTCATCTAAATAACGCTGAAAGATACGGTTCATCAAACCCATAAAAACAGCTGGAGCGTTAGTCAAATCGAACGGCATGACTATAAACTCGAAGTGACCATACCTCGTTCTGAATGCGGTCTTAGGAACATCTTCCTCTCGCACTCTCAGCTGATGGTAGCCTGACCTCAGATCAATCTTAGAGTAGACAGAAGAACCCTGCAGTTGATCAAACAAGTCATCTATTCGGGGTAAAGGATACCTGTTCTTAACTGTAGCCTGATTCAATTGACGGTAGTCGATACAGAGCCGCATAGAACCATCCTTCTTCCGAACGAATAGAACAGGAGCACCCCAAGGCGATACACTAGGTCTGATGTATCCCTTGGCAATCAAATCCTCAAGCTGCTCCTTCAACTCTCTCAATTCAACAAGTGCCATACGATAAGGAGCTTTTGAAATAGGTTGAGTACCTGGCACTAAGTCAATGCTGAATTCAACCTCTCGAATGGGTGGCAATCCAGGAACATCTTCCGGAAACACATCAGCAAAATCTCTAACCACTGGTAAGTCAACCAAAGCTGGGCTAGATTTCAGTACATCAACCGCATAAACCAAAAATCCTTCTGCACCTCTCTGTAACAAACGAGTCATAGATAACACTGAAATCAAAGGAATTCTAGATCGAGAACCCTTACCAAAGAATTTCCACTCGTCTGCCATTTCAGGTCTGAACCTGACAACCTTCAGAAAACAATCAACTGTCGCCCTGTACTTGGTTAAAGCATCTATCCCGACAATACAATCAAAATCTGACAACCCAAGCACAATACAGTCGAATTCTAACAAATTCCCCTCGAAACAAAATTCACAGTTCCTGACTAGTCGGACAGAAACAATTCCTCCACCCAAAGGTGAAGTAACAGCTACTACTGTAGGCAACAATTCAGTTGGCAAAGCATGCAATAACACATATTTCTCAGAGATAAAGGAATGGGAAGCACCTGTATCTATTAAGACATGAGCAGAATGACCGAAAATCGAACAGTTACCTGCTATGACATCGTCAGGTGCTGCCTGAGCCTGATCCTCTGTCAATGCAAAGACTCGTGCTTGCTGTCTCGGAGGCTGATTTGCACTAGAGCTACCTCCCTGTCTGTTCTGCTGTTGCTGGGGTTGGAAAGAGTGCACTGCAGACGACTGCCTCTCCGGCTGAGCTGCAGGTCTAGACGAACTCCCACTCTGAGCTCTATCTCTATTACGTTGAGGGCACACTTTAGAGAAGTGTCCCGGTTGCTGACATGTGTTACAATTGCCGAAGACTCCCACACACTGATCCGGTGAGTGTCTTCCTCCACACTTGCTGCAGTACAAGGATGATGACCCAGAACTCGGTCCTGAACCGAATTGCTTCGAACCACTGGAACTGGACGAACTGTTCCCCTGTCTCTTGAACTGTTTACCTCTTGCCTTGTACTGATCCTTTCTGTTTCCCCCACTGTTTCCACCTTCATACCTCTGCTGCTGGTTCTGATGTTGAGGTGGCTGATTCTGGTACTGAGATGGTTGGTTCTGATACTGCCTCTGCTGCTGAGGTGCCCCCTGATTACCTCTTTGCCTCCACAAGCCTGCTTCTGCCTCCCTTTGCGTAATTCATGGCATCCGCAAAGTTGCTAGGCCTGTTGGTGTTAACCAACGTGAAGACATCGGGGTTCAACCCGTTGATGAACTGATCTGCCTTAGCTTCTTCATCTCCGGCAATTAGCGGTGCAAAACGCAACAGACTATCGAACTTAGCCACGTACTCTTCAATGTTCAGATTCCCTTGCCTCAGATTTGCAAACTCTGCTCCCTTATCCTTACGATACGAGATAGGGAAAAACCGCTTATAAAACTCAGATTTAAAAAGAGTCCAAGTAACCTCTGTACCTCTACTCTCAAATGCTTTCTTTGTCATGATCCACCAGCTCTTAGCACCACCACGCAGCTGATGAATTACTAACCTGATTCGGCGGTCATCTGTGTAGTCAATGGAATCAAACAACTGATCCATATCATCCAACCAACTCTCACAGTCAACTGGATTTTCTGAACCCATCAACAATGGCGGATTGAACGACTGAAACCTCTTCAGCAAGGTTTCCATAGGAGTCGCTGAAGCATCCAACTGATCAACCTCAGTGCTAGCTTGCTCAGTCGCAGGGATAACTGGTGGTGTGTTTCTGTTTATCACTCGACGAGGACCCATCTGATAATCAAAGGTTAGCACACGAGATATCTCAATCGCTACCATCAGTGCCCTTACAACCGCTTGGAATACCGAAAACCAGTCGAGAACAGAAACAGTTATATCTCAAGTAGATCATGCTTTATTAATTTAAATCACACAACCATGTAATTCAATTAATGCTCAAACAATAAAGCATGCTCGCATGGAATTAAGTACACAATTAAATAATTCAAACACATGCGAGGAGTCATTACACACAGACTCGATCTACCCCGCTCACTCTAGTTCGACCAAGAATCTTAAGGCTTTGATACCACTTAATGTGAGACCTCGATTCTAAACCACTAATCTCGGATTAAACAACTATTAAGCGAACAAGAATCCAAGAGTAAAACAAGTCAAAGTTTTTTTTTTTTTTTTTTTTTAAAACGCCCGCGCGCGCGCGAGGAACCACGCACGCGCGCGCGCGGCAAACGATCCCGAGGCCCATCGGAGGCCTCGCGCGCGCGCGAGGAACGCCTCGCCCGCGCGCGGTAGGCCTGGGCAGAAATGCTCAGGCTGCAGAAAAAGAAAAGGGATTCCGCGCTTGGTCCGACATGCCTTCAAATACAATTACAATAACAGGGTGTAGGGAAACATGCCATAACAAGTCATGCTTTCAGAAGGCCTAAAAACAACCAGAAGTCTAAATCGATACAACAACAACATACTTCGATTTCAGATTACAATCCGAATACAAACTAATTCGAATAACAAAACATATCAAGTTCGAGTTCTAACATGCTTCAATCTTAAACTAGATAAACATGCTAATTCGACTTCTAAACCGAGTCTCACTTCTACTACTTGCCCTCGAAGCTAACCATGCCTCTTCTGACTTGTTCCTGCCCCACCTGTTGCCAAGTACACATACAAAACAAAGCAACAGCCGGATAACCGGTGAGAATGATAATCCCAGTAAAAGCAACATATCAAGTAATGAATACACAACATGCTATCAAACCACATATTCAAGTCGAAGTTAATGATATGCATGTCTTTAAAACCAGGATATCGATTCTGATAAACACGGGAGTATTGCTCTGCTTTTGGGATCCCGAGGATGAGATCACGTAACGACTCACCGACTCTCCCAATCGAGGTGGTGCCACGTATCCCACTCCTCTAGACTTTGAGCAACCATAATGAGTATGCTAGCACTAGGCGAAATACTACAACCTAGGCCACTCAATCATAGTTCCCAAACGTCTAACAAAAAGGGCGGTTCTGCCCGCTGAAATCAAAGTAGGCTCAAGATGAATGCATAACAGAAACATAAACATAAGCCATATAACAAAACTCAATCAATCAACAATTACAAGTTCCACGTGCTAGAACAAGTATCAATGCAATATGTGATTTAAAAAGGGAAACTCGAGAACCAACAGTCCCGAGTATGCTATCCCGCTACGATGACTGCTTTTACCTTTCAATGCAGTAGTTCCAACTCCAGGAAAGAGATCTTCGTCCAACTCTGAAACGATCAATCAGCTGCTAACTCAGGGCTTGACAACTCCAAACGAATCTGTTCAGATACAAGAGATTGATCAACAACAAAGACCAACTTACAAGCCAAGTTCAACAACTCAAAAATGGTTCGAAACCCTCAAAACTCAAACCGACGGCATAACGGCTATAAACTGAACAAACCGGCAACGCAGACAGCAGTTCAATACTGATATCAACTCAATTCAATGCTAAAACCACAACAACAAGACAAACCCAACAAATCTCAAAACCCACATTTTCGAATAATACTTCCAAAAATCATAACAATTCCGAACGTCGCTCTAATTCAAAACCGACAGATAATAAACGATCAGAACTCTGTAGAGAACAACATACTCGAATCTAGAACGATTCTAACAACATCCAAAAACTAGAATGTATCCGATCGTAGAAGAACTTACAATATAACAGAGCTCTCACTGCAGTGATCGATAATCTGCCTTCAGAATTAATTTCTAACGGACGGATCGACCGGAAACCGAGATTGGAAGAGCTTGGAAACGTTTTCCCCAAGCTTCAATGGAGTTCACGGTTGAGAGGAAGAGGAGGAGCTCCTTTGAGAGTCAAAATAAGTGTAGATAATATATAAAATTCCATATTTGCATTTTAGTCCCTGAAATTTCCAAAATTTGTAAAAAGGACCCTGATCAAAATCAAACCGGCTCGAGAACTCTGTAATCTCCAGTTAACTCAAATAAACTCATTTAAGATAAAAACGGGGCGTTACACCAAGAAAAATATTACTCATAAAGAGGGTGAAACAAGTGCTCACATAATTCACGACGTCTCTGACGAAAACAAAACTTCTAATCCAACCCGTGGAGATGGATATCACACATATGTAACTGGAGAGAATTCGTCAGCAATCTTGCCTATACGTCGGAGCCCGTTCACTAATTCCATTCTATCTGAAGCATTGCCTAAGGGAGTCAAAATCCCCATCCTACCTGAGTTCAATGGAACTAGTGATCCTCAAGATCATATTGAAAAATTCTACGTGAAAGCAGATTTGTATGACATCACAGATGCAGCTTACTGCAAGATATTTCGAACAACGTTATCAGGACAGGCTCTCACATGGTTCAATAAGCTGCCGTCCGAATCCATCGCCAACTTGGATCAACTCATCTAGCGCTTCATCCAACAATTCTCGATTAACAAGAAATACCCAAAAATAGCAGCATACTTATTCATAATTCTTCAAAAATAAGGGGAAAGTTTGCGAGACTATGTTAAGAGATTTACTCACGCGGTTCATGAAGTCCCACACGTGAACCACGATATGTTATCTGGAATAATACAGCAGAACTTGCGTCCTGTAAGGTTCAAGGAATCTATGGTAGGAAAATCCCCGAACACCTTGAAGGAGTTGTTGTCTAGAGCCGAAAAATACATCCGCATCGAGGAAACTGATGTGATGGGTTATTACCCAATTTGACTTTCTCTCGCACCCAAGCCCACTGACTCTGTACATTTGGTCCCATATTATTTAGTTATTTATTTGGATACTTTATCAAGGCCCATAAATTTCTAAAAGCCCATAAGAGGCTCAAGCCCATGAAACTCTTTGACTATCTATAAATAGCTCAAGTTCTCTCATTCTTAAGGTACGCTCTCTATAGTTACATGATCTAGTTCTCTAGAACCTTTAGGGAATCTCGGCTGCTGGGATTTGGTCTAAGTTAGAAAACTTGTATATGACAAAATCATTGGCCAACAGATTGTATATGAAACAAAGGCTTTACTCATTCAAGATTTTGGATGATAAGGGAACTTCAGAACAAATTGATGAATCCATTAAGATCCTGGACGATCTTGAGAACATAGAGATCAAATTAGAAGATGAAGACAAGACTTTGATCTTGTTGAATTTCCTGCCTCCATCCTTTGAGAATTTTCGTGACGCATTACTTTATGATAGAGATCAAACAATTACTTTGGATGAAGTTCAGTCTGCTATAAAGGCAAAAAAGTTACAAATAAAGATTCAATCAAACTCTCAGCCACAAGGTGAAAGCCTTATAACAAGAGGTAGATAAGATAAGAGGTTTCAAAGGGGAAACAAAAATAGGTCTAAGTCTAGGAGCAAATCAAGACCACCTTTGAAACTAAGGTGTTTCATCTGTCACACGGAGAGGCACTTTAAAAGGGATTGCCCTGAAAGGAAGAAGCACTTACCAGATAGAAGTAAGGAAAATGCAGAAGCTCTAACCATATCAAACCAGGGATCTTTAAATGAATGAATTGTAGCGCCTAAAATCCAATATTTAAAATCGCATGCATAAAATTAAATAAATAGTATGATTATTATTTTAAGTTTAATTGATTTGAATTCTTTATTTGAATTATGTGTTAACAAAATATTAATTATTTATTTAAATGACTTTATTGTACAACTTACTTGTTTAATGATTTTAAAGGTTTAATCTTGCTTATTTAAATGATTTTACTTGTCCAGCTTATTTATTTAAAATGACTTAAGTTTATCAGTTAGTTATTTAAATGATTTTAACTGTCTAGCTTAATTATTTAAATATTTTTGATTGTCCAATTTGTTTTAAAGATTTTTAATCCAACTTGTGTATTTATCAAATTATTTTTAAATTTTCATCTATTTTATTTAAATTATTTTAATCGCTCCGTTTATTATTTAAATGATTATTTTATCATTGTGACATCAAAATGTTAAGTATTGATTTAAAAGAATTCTCGAGTTTCTGTTATTTCGGGGCCGGCGGACGGAAGCTGAGTCGTGAGTTATAAATCATTTTTGAGATTTATGTAGTAATCTAGAGGAGGTTTATCAAATGATAATTTTAAGGATTTTCGAGTATCACAAATTTATTTTTAATCCTTAAAAGTTGAGGAAAGTAAGTAAAGCTTCATTTTAAGGATTTTTTAGTAGTCTTATTTATTTTAAAGAATTATAAAGTTTATTTAATTATCTTTCAAAATTAGTATTTTAAAATCCGGATGAATATTATTTAATTCCTTTCAACTTGCAATTTTTTGAAGAAAATGATTTTAAATAAATATAGTGCGTGGTGTAGTAGTTGTTATTACTTGTACGATGAGAAGTGCAAGATTTTCAACGATCACAAGAGCCTCAAGTATTTCTTCACACAGAAGGAGTCGAATAGGAGGCAACGCAGATGGTTGGAGTTAGTGAAGGCCTATGATTGTGACATTAGCTACCATCCTGGTAAGTCTAATATGATAGCCGACACTCTGAGTTGGAAGGCTTCAGTGGTATCCTGTTTGTCAGTGAAGCGACCTCTACAGATGGAGATACAAAGGTTGGTTTAGAGATTTATTCGAGTGGTCATGCACCGAGTTTATCAGCATTGACAGTACAACCGAATTTCCGAGATCGGATTAGAGTTGGACAGTCTACAGATGAGCAGTTACTACGAATGAGACATAGAGATGAGGCAAGAGGCAGTTTTCTTTACACAGTTGAGGACAGTATTTTTCGGTAGAAAGGACGGATGTGGGTATCGAGTTCCGAGCAGTTGGGGATCGACATTATGACTGAGGCACATGCATCTCCGTACTCCATTAATCCTGGGAGTACGAAGATGTACTGAGATTTGCAGACTTTGTATTGGTGACCGAGCATGAAGCGGGACATTAGCCGTTTCTTATCCGAGTGTTTGACCTGCAACAGGTCAAGGCAGAGCATCAGTGACCAGGAAGGTTGCTTCAACCACTCCCTATTCCTGAGTGGAAATGGGAGAACCATCACTATGGATTTTGTGATTAGTTTACCTAGGAGTTCCAGAGGATGTACATCAATTTGGGTGATTGTCGACCGACTCACCAAATCAGCACATTTTTAACCGGTGAAGACTACCTTCACCATGACACAGTCTGCGGAGCTTTGAAACAGAAAGATTGTCAAACTTCATGGGATTCCAGTCTCTATTGTGTTAGACAGAGATCCGAGGTTTACTTCTTCTTTTTGGAAGAGTTTACACGTAGATTTGGGGACGAAGTTACTGTTCAGTATTGCTTTTCATCCCTAGACAGATGGACAGTCTGATCAGGTTACTCAGATCCTCGAGGATTTTTTGAGGGCTTCTGTGATCGACTTTTAGGGCTCGTGGGAGTCAAGATTACCTCTGGTGGAGTTCACCTATAACAACAATTATCAGGCGTCCATAAGTATGGCTCCATATAAGGCTCTTACGGGAGAAGGTGTAGATCTCCTGTGCATTAGGACGAGGTTGGCGAAAGGATTCTCTTAGGACCCGAGTTAGTTCAGCAGTCTGCAGAAATTGTGATGCGGATTCGAGATAGGATGAGGACCGTGCAGATTCGTCAGAAGAGTTATGCTGACCGACGAAGACAAGACCTCGAGTTTGTCGTTGGAGACCATGTCTTTGTGAGGATTGCACCTATGAAGGGAGCGATGCGCTTTGGTAGAAAGAGCAAGCTCAGTCCGAGGATTATTGGTTCGTTCAAGATTTTAGAGAGGATTGGTACGTTGGCCTACCGTTTAGCACTATCGCCTAGCCTTGCAGTGGTGCACAACGTATTCCACGTATCGATTTTGTGGAAGTATATCTCAAATCCATCTCACGTATAGGGATGTCAATGGGTAGGGTATGGGTAGGATATTGTATCTCCATCCCCATACCCATTTATTAAATCTATACCCATACCCATACCCATACCCATCGGATATTTAATTTCATCTCCATCCCCATACCCGTCGGAGGATCGGATATCCATACCCTACCCATATATCCTATTACCACCTACAATTGATTTTTCTCAAATTTGAATTATTTTGATAAATCTATGAATATTTACCAAATTCTTTAAATGAACAATAAAACAAATTATTAAAGATAAAAAATTCACAAAGTAAACATCATAGAAAAAATAACAAAATATTAGAAATAGTTTATCCCAACATCATTATCTTTTAAACTTAACATCATCTCCATAGTCCATACCAATAATTTTCTTCATTTCATTCAACTACATCATCCAACAAAAGTATATTTGAATTAACATCATATCCAAAAATTCATAATTCAACATATTAAACATCAATGCGCTACCCCTCATTTAATCATATGTAAACATTATATCCAAAAAGCAAACTAGAGCAGTTTCAACTCCGAACTAATCGTAAATGTCTTCATCACTTGGCATTGTTGTGTCCTGCAAAATAATGTAAATTAATATAAAAAATTTTCCCAATAGTTTACTTTCAAATTTTAAAAACAATAAGCTGTATTAAAACTTACCCCATCAACATCAATGGTATCCTCATCGTGTTCAACTGAAGAGTAATATGCTGCTGTTTCTTGTGAACTTTTAGCTACAAAATTCAATGAAGAAGAAAAATCATTATTGTAGATTGTAAATGAAAAATAATTTCATTCAAAAACAATAAAAACTAAAATTCAACTTATATTACCTTGTTTCTCGTTCAATAACCAACTTTGAGTGCACATCAATGCTTCTAAGGTTTTTGGATGAAGTCTGCTTCTATGAGGACTCACCAATCTGCCACTTGTACTAAAGGCAGATTCTGATGTGACCGTTGATATTGGAATGGCAAGCAGATCTCGTGCCATCCTCATCAAAGTGGGATACTTGATTCCATTGGTCTTCCACCACTCCAATATGTCAAAATCAACATTTCTCGGCAACACTTTGTCTTCCAAATAATGATCTAGCTCAGTCTTCAGATCAGTATAAATGTCACACTCAAGTGCTACTTCTTTATCAAAACTATCCAAAAAATCATCAGTACTTGTATTCAATCTAGTCTCCCTTGACCTTTTTTCAACACGAGCATGACCACTATTATTTGTGTAATCATCAAGCAAATCATAACACATTTTTTGAATCCTTCTAACAGGTTCTTTAAACCCAATCTCTCCATGTGTTCTTTTGAAACAATACTCAACCAACTTTGTCTTATATCTTGGATCTAAAATAGTAGATATTCCCATTACTCCATGAATATCAGACCAATACTTATCAAATTTGGAAAGCATCCGTTCAGCCATGGAAGAAACAATCTTGTTAGGAGATGTGGTCCACTTTAGCAATGAAGCTTTAATTTCACAAACCTTAGGAAAAAAGATATTTGTTGTGGGATACTTTCTTCTAGAAAATATTTCAGTCACAGAATAAAAAACTTTCAACATTTGAGAAACCTCTTCTGCTAACAACCACTCCTCATCTGTTGGAACATATTTATATGATGGATCACGAAATCGTAGATGAGCAAACACCTCTTTAAAGGATATAGCAGTCACGATCATCAAATACGTTGAGTTCCAACGGGTTTTACAATCAAGCACCAATTTTTTAGCATTCATATTGTGCATTACAATCCGTGCCACATCATCAAACTTTTGCTCTCTTTTAGGAGATGCTCTCCAATATGTGACACTTTCACGAATTTTCTCAACACTAGGTGCAATGATATTCAAACCATCTTGGACAACTAAATTCAAAATATGAGCAGCACAACACATATGAAATAAAGACCCTCCTAGCATAAGTGTAGAATGATCAAGCTTATGCATCACATAGTTCATAAGAGAATCATTAGTGGAGCAATTATCAACAGTAATGGTGGATATGTTCCTATCAATATTCCAATCCATCATAGACTTAACTATCACATTAGCAAGAACTTCTTAAGTATGTGGAGATCGAACATAAGCAAACCTACATAATTCAAACACAATTTTGTATGTATGTAAGTATCTTTTTAACAGAAATCATAAAAAAGTGTGAAAATATTACATATTTTAGTGACAAACAGAAAATATACCTCAAAATATGACCTTGCAAAGTCCAATTATCATCTATGAAATGGGCTGTCAAAGCCAAAAATCCCTTCCTCTGATTAGATGCAGTCCACATATCGGTAGTTAAAGCAATTCTTCCTTTATTAGATTCCAACAAACTCAATACTTTTGCCTTTTCAAAGTCATACATTTTCAGTATATCACTCTTGATGGTATTACGACTTGGAACCTTGAACAAAGGCTGAAGACTTGCTAAAAGCTTTTGAAACCCATGATGCTCAACTATTGTCAATGGATACTCATGTAAAATTATCATTTCAGCAAGTATAGACCTTGATGTTTCTTGGTCAAATTGAAAACCTTTGATAGCAAAATCTGTCTTGTTCTCTTTAATCAGTAGTTTCTGCCTTATATCACTAACAGTTCTTCTTGGACAAGTTTTGAAATGCTCACGTAAGTGTGTTGTCCCATGTTTACTGTTACCAGAAAGGGATTTCTGACAGTAGTTGCAAATTGCCTTGTCCATTCCTTTAATTTTCTTTCTTTCAAAATGATTCCACACATCAGAAGTTAACTTTCTCTTTTTTGCTTCACTAGGAGAGGCACCATCAACAGATGTCGTATTTTGTGGAACCTGAGGAACCTCATGATTTATTTCAGATGATGGTACTTCATTTTCTGTCACAAGATCTGTTGAGTCCATCTAATAAACCTGAAAATATCCTATGGACCACATACCACAATTCACTAAAATAACAAAAAATAACCAAAAACAAAGTTCACTAAAACAAAACCTTATTATGATAGCACACGGTTCACTAAGTATCTAAACCATAAAAATCTTAGGAAAAATATCCTACGGACCACAGTTCACTAAAATAACCAAAAACAAAGTTCCATTGCAATTAAAAACCCCAAAATGAATTGGTTAAAAAACCCTAAAATGAATGGGGAAACATTCAAACAAGCAAAGGATACAATTATACATAATAAAAAAATAGAGCATTTTTAGATTCTTGAAGTCAAATAAAAATATACTTACCAGTAAGAGAAGAGAGGAAATAAAATGAGTTCAAAATCTGTGAAGGGAAGAGCCGAAGAGATGGTGACGGCGAAAAAAGAGAGGAAAAAAGGACAAATGGCCGATTTGGTTGGTTTGGGTCTTTGGGAAAGTAAATATTTATTTAATACAATTAAATATATAATATACATTTACATATATATATATATATTATATTATAATTAATATATATATATATATATATATATATATATATATATATATATATTAATTTAAACGGGTATCGGGTCGGGTATGGGTAGGATTTTACAAGACCCGCCTCCATACCCGAACATACCCATACCCGATTACCCGATTATTTAATCGGGTCTAAATTTTCCTCCATACCCTATTTTATTCGGATCGGGTATCGGATCCTCCGTCGGGTTCGGAGGAAATTGCCATCCCTACTCACGTACTGGATTATGAGCCTCTGCAGTTGAAGTCATACTTGTCGTTCGAGGAAAGACCAGTGAAGATCTTAGCACTAGAGGAGCGGAGGCTTAGGACGCGAGTTATTCCCATGGTCAAGGTCCGGTGGCTGAATCAATCAGAGGAGGAGGCTACCTGGGAGGCCGAAGTCGATATGCGGACGCGTTATCCAGAGATTTTTGGTACGTACTTCAATTTCTAGGACAAAATTCCTTTTAAGGGGAAAAGAGTTGTAATGCCTAGAATTTCTTCTATGTAAAACCGTAAGCATAATTAGGAGATTTATTATTTTAAAATAAATTAAAAGGGTTAAATGAATTTTATGTGGCATGTTTAAGTTCTTTAAATTTATTTTTGACATTTAACCCAAATATTTGGAGAATTATGAATTATGAATTTTTTTAAGGAAAAGTCGATTTACGAGCGCGTAGCGGGACCGTGGACAAACGAACTAAAAGTTTTTATCGAAATTTATGTCTAAGATTTTTAAGAGCCCGAAATATTTATTTTGATATTTAATTTATAAAAAATTTTGGGTTATATATATATATATATATATATATATATATATATATATATATATATATATATATATAAAATCAAAAGCCCATTTTCAACTAGTTAGGCTATTTTAAGGGCTTTTAGGGCACTTTTAAAATTGGCCCTTTGTTTGTTACGAAAATTAAGGGATTTCTAATGTCAAAAATTTAATGTTGGGCTAGTTTTAATTTTTTTTTTAAAAAGCCTTGTAGCCATTTAATAAGAAAGGCCCTAAACCCATTTGTATATAAAACTAAAGCTAGCCCTAATTTCACCTCCATCACCTTTATTCCCTCATTAATGTTTTCATGGAGCTCAAGCTTGAGCAGCAGCCGATCCTACACCTTCCACACACCTCACAAATTTTTAAAGAAAAACATAAGATTTTTGGAGTTTCGGTCGTCCCGCCGCGGTCTACGCCATCGTATTAGCGTTTCTTGATCAATACATGTTCTATTATTCCTTGCTCACCCATTTAAATAAATATATCCTCTGTTTTTATGTTAAAAACGTGTTGGTTGCATTTGTATGTGGATTTGGAGCTCAAGATTTAAGATTTTATGCATCATTTCACGTTTTTTTTGTAATGTGGCTCGATTTTTTGTTGATGGCTGGCACGGCTAGTTCGAGCAGATGCTTTCCTCGGCTTAGTGGGTAGATTGGTCTGTTAGGGGCTAGTTTCAGGCAGGGCACGCCATGGTGGTGGCTGAGCAAAGAGGGCCGAAGTGATTTTGTGGATGTGGGCAGATGTGTGTTCGCGCAGGGCAGGGGAGTTCATGGCTCACGGTCGAGCCATGCAAGCCATTGCTCGAGCTGTGGCTGGTTCAAGAAGGTTCGACAGGACCTTGGGGTGGTCCTGCCGACAAGGCTCCGGCCATGGGCGGCCGGAGCATAGAGGCCGAAGGGCTGGAGTTAAGTTGTTCATGGTTGTAGGCGAGATGAGCTTGGGCTGGGTTTGGGTGCCACGGTCGAGCCATTCAAGCCATGTCTCAGGCCTTGGATGGTCCAAGGAGGTCCGACATTACCTTGGGGTGGTCCTACTAGCGGGGCTCCGGCCACGGTCGAAGAGTGGGAATAAGGGGCTTCACGTTATGGGCTTGGAGATGGGTTAGGGCTTGAGTTGCTTGGCTTGGTTCGGGCAGCTCGGGCAGGGGAGTGTTCGGGTCGGGCCAAGTGTTAACTGGGTCATGTGATATGGGTATGGGTCCGGGTTATTTTATTTTGGGCCCGGGTAATTTAATTAGAAGTCCAAATGTTTGATTTAATTGTGTAAATAGTCTTGAGTGATTTGGGTTGTTATTGGGCTTATATTATTTAATTGTTTGTTGGGCTTAAGTTATTTAATTTCTTGTTGGGCTTAAATGTTAATAGGCCAGTCTAAGTTCATGGGTTTAAATTAAGGGGCAACAACTCGAACGACCCCGTGGCAAGTAAATAGTCCGTAAATATATATGTATGTATATTTTGATATAAGTATGAATTTTATGAAAACAAGTTAAATATATATTTACGGGCAAATTTTACGAAAAATGATATTTTTAATTTCATGATTCATGCATGTATTTTTATGTTAAGATTAAGGGCATGTAAAAAATATTTTTGGGAAGTTGATGTGATTTTTGGCACTCATGGGATTGGAAGTCGGGATACCGGGCTTGATGACCTCTCCATTTATGTTTATGAGCCTATGGATCCCCGTGTTTAGGTTGGGTGAAGTGGCATAAGCGGCATAGGGAATCCTAAACCTCGCCGCCACGTACGTTGATTTATATATTGATCAATCGCTTATGTTTATGGTCACACTTCACTGACATGACCCACTCAAAAAATGATTTTATGATTATGAAATGCCATGATTATGTTACATATTTATGTTAAGTATTAAGATTATGATTAACATTATGGTTATGTTTATGTTTATGTTTATGCTTACGTCTCAGCATTATGCAAATGTTTCTACGATCATGCATGCATAAGATCCTTCAGTATATTTTTATATGATACGTGTCTGCATGCGATCTTATTATATGGTACTCGTTATTACTGGGTAGAGCATGCTGAGCCTCTAGGCTCATTAGATTTAAATGGTGTGTCGGTGAGTTTGATTCTAGTTATGAGGATGTGGTCCCGACTGGAAGCGAGGACCTCTGAGCATCCTTGGCGAGCTAGCACCCATGACCTTCGCCAGTCTATGATTCAATTGTTATGAGATTTTCATACATTATGTTTTTCCGCACACGTTTACTATTTTTCACTGTTTAGTTTGGTTTTGAGATGTTTGTCATTTGCATGAGTTTTGTCCTTGAACTTTGATTTCCGCACTTTCGTTATTAAATTTTATGAAAATCTATTTTAAGTATAGATACATATATGTATGGGCATATATGTAGAATTATTAAAAAATATATTTTCAAGAAACGGTCGTTTCATTATCGCAGGTGTATGTAAGGAATTTTTGTTTTCGTTCTCATAGATACTGCTGCATCACATTCATTCATTTCGGCACATTTCTTTAAGCACCATAGATTTCCGTACGTATCCTTAGATGTAGTGTTATTTGTGTCTACCCCGACTGGTCATTCGGCTTTAGCCAACCGTTTAATCTTGGGTTGCTCTATAGAATTTGAAGGCTCTGAGTTATCGGCAAATCTTATGATTTTAGCGATGAAGGATTTTGGCTGTATTTTGGGTATTGATATTTTGACTTCTTATCGAGCTACTGTGGATTGTTACCAAAATATTGTCCAGTTTCGTCCGGTTGAGGGCGATAGTTGGTTTTTATATGGTGAGGGAGCGCGACTTCCTATGCCTCTGGTATCAGCTTTGAAGGCTTGTAAGGCTTTAGAGGCGGGTGAGGAAGGCTACCTTATCTATGCGGTTGATACATCTACAAGGAGCAGGGCTATTGAGGAGTTTCCAATTGTTTGTGAGTACTAGATGTTTTTCTGGATGAGATTCCAGGTTTTTCTCCAGTTTGAGAGATTGAGTTCGGTATCGAGCTTGTGCTAGGGAAGGGACGACACCGATTTCCCGTGCACCTTATATTTTGGCACCAGCAGAGATGAGGGAGTTGCAACAACAGTTGCAGGATCTGTTAGATAAGGGATATATCCGACAGAGCATTTCACCTTGGGGAGCGCTAGTGCTTTTCATCAAGAATAAGGATGGTTTCATGAGTCTCTGTATCGACTACAGACAGTTGAACCAAGAGACGATCAAGAACAAGTATCCATTTCCGTGCATTGATGATTTGTTCTACCAACTTCTGTTTACCTCCGTGTATACCAAAATTGAGTTGATCTCAGTGTATCATCAATTGCGAGTTTGAGATACAGATGTTTCAAATACTGCGTTTTGTACGAGGTATGGTCACTATGAGTTTTTTTTAATGCCTTTTGGACTGAAGAACGCACATGCAGTGTTCATGGATTTGATGAACATGGTCTTCCAGAGTTATTTGGACAAATTCTTCGTGGTTTTTATTGACAATATTTTGATCTATTCGCATATTGTTGATGAAAATGTGCAACACTTGAGGCTTGTACTGCAGATTCTCCATGAGAAGCAGTTATATGCCAAGTTTAGCAAGTGTGAGTTTTAGATTGATCGAGTAGTGTTCCTTGGTCATTTTATTTCTCGGGAGGGCGTTTCAATGGACCCAAATAAGACTGAAGATATATTGAAATGGTCACGTCCGACGACAGCTTCAGAAATTTGTAGCTTCTTGGGTTTAGCAGGTATTATCGATGATTAATCGAGAATTTCTCCCAAACTGCTAGGCCGCTGACGCAGTTGATGACGAAGGATGTTCCTTTTGTCTGGTCAGCCAAATTTGAGCATATATTTGATGATTTGAGGAGTCAACTGACTACCTCGCCTGTTATTGCTTTACCATTTGAATTCGAAGGTTATGTGGTTTATACAGATGCATCTCTTCAAAGTCTAGGTTGTGTGTTGACACGGAACGGGCATGTGATTGACTATGCTTCTCGACAATTGAAGACCCATGAAGGGAACTACCTAGTGCATGATCTAGAGCTTGCAGCGATCGTGTTTGCACTGAATATTTGGCATCATTATTTGTATGACGAGTATTTTGAGATCTTTTAGGACCACAAGAGCTTGAAGTATTTGTTCACTCAGGATGAGTTGAACATGAGGCAACGTCGTTGGATAGATCTTCTCAAATATTATGATTGTGAGATCAAGTACCATCCAAGATCTGCAAATCCAGTTGAAGACGCACTTAGCCGTAAGGTGAGTATTAGTGTTCTTCGAACTAGTGCAGTATCTAGTGCAGTCCAAGAATGTTGCTCTTTGGGTTTCATTTTCGGACACAAGAAAGGATAGCAGGGGATCTGAGTATTTTCGGTCTTAGCTAAGCTAACATTGTTTGCCCGTATCTGTCAAATCCAATTTTTGGATCTGAAGACGCAGAAGTTAGCCATGCTTTATTAGGGAGAAAACAAATCCGATTTCCATTTTCAGACAGACGGGTTGTTTTGTTCTTTTGGTAGAGTCGTTGTTCTTGACGATTTGACCTTGCGAGATGAGATTTTGTCCCAGGCTCATCACATTAGGTTCACCGTGCACCCAGGCAGTGCAAAGATGTATAAGTATCTGCATACAAGGTTTTTGTGAAAAGGTATGAAGCGTAGCGTTTACCAATTTGTCTCTCGATGTCTTATTTTTCAACAGGTCAAGGCTAAGCATCAACGAGCGGCTGGTCTGATGGAGAGCTTGTAGACTCTAGAATAGAAGAGGGAGCATGTGATGATGCATGGATTTTGTCATCCACTTGCCAATGTCCTCCAGGCAGTGTGATGCCATTGGGTGGTTGTGGACTGGTTGTTCAAATCTGCACACTTTCTTCCGTATAAGCCCGAGTTCAATTTTGATTGCATGGCGAGGTTATACATCCATGAGATCGTGCAGTTGTATGGAGTCCCTTTGAGCATATTCAGCGATATATATCCGAGGTTCACCTCACGATTTTGGAGTAGCTTTCAGCGAGCCTTGGGCACTACTTTGAGTTTGAGTATTGCATATCACCCAGAGACTGACGGTCGGTCTGAGAGGACTATTCGAACATTAGAGAATATGCTAAGGACTTCGGTGATGGATTTTGAGTTATCCTGATAGGATCACTTGCCGATGATAGAGTTGGAATACAAAAATATCTATCATCGTAGTATTGACATAGAACCATTTGAGGCTTTATATGGTATCCGTTGTCGGACGCCCTTATTTTGGGATGAGGTAGGGGAATGACATGTCTAAGGGCCGGAGTTGATCCTGCAAATCATGGAAAAATTTGAGTTGAGCAAGAAAAGGATCGGGACCGTGCAGGATAGACATGCCACTTATGCCAACACCCAGCGTAGACCATTGCATTTTGAGTCAGGAGAACATATTTTCCTGCGAGTATCACCTTTCGAAAGGTGATGAGATTCAGTCTGAAGGGCAAGTTTCATTGGTCCATTTGAGATACTAGAGAATGTTGGAGATATGACTTACCATCTGGAATTAACACCGTATCTCTCTAGCAGTCACAATGTGTTTCACGTATCTTTCTCCGTCATTATATTGCAGATGAGTCGCACATTCTGCATCCGACATAGGATCATCTAAAACATGATTTTTTGTACGTGGAGAGAACACTAAAGATTTTTGACATGAAGGACAAGGTTCTTAGGAATAAGCGCATTCCTCTAGTCATGATTCAGCGGCAACATCGAGGCACTGAAGAGGCGACTTGGGAGTTAGAGAGTCATATGCGTTCGGAACACCCGTAGTTTTTTTTATTGTAATTTCCTTTGTGAATTTATTGTATTTGTAACTGATTGTATTGAGAACTTGTTTCCAGTTTTTTGTTCTGATTATCCTAGTCTGTATGTCGAAGATGAAATATCTTATGTTGGGGAGAATGTAGTAGCCCGACTCTTAATTAAGTTAATCAAATGCCTAAACATATTAATGGTTCCTAAGTGAGTTTAAGGAATTGAAATACGGATTCGAAATGATCGTAAATGGTTCCAAGGGCTTCAAATTATGAAATACGGATTTGGAATAATCATAAATGGTTCCAAAGGCTTCAAATTAATGGAAAGTTTGGAAGCCCCAAAGGCAGTTCAGAAGCAGCGTTGTACTTTGCAGGCAGAGAGTGAGTTCAAAAGGTACTAACTCAGGATCGGAAGGTCCGATCGCATTTGTATAAGAAAGTATGGACTTTCTAATTGGAGACTTGATTTGACATATATCGGAAGCTCTTAACCCCAGTTCGAATGGTCCGAACTCCGTTGGCAGCAATATGTTGTCCAATAAGGACACGCATTTAGTGGATAGAGATCAAAAGCTCCGATAGAGAGATCGAATGGTCCGATCATGGGATCAGAAGATCCAATCGTTGTCTATAAATAAGGGCTCGAGGAAGCCATTTTTCAAACCTTCCTCACTTTTATCTTTCGACTTCTAACTCTATTCTAGCAGTTTTATGTGTCGGTTCGAAGGCTGGATGATAGCAAAGCGCTATCGGGATCGTAGCGAAGTTGTGCCTAGGTTTTTAGGGCCATTGGATTAAAGGGATAACAATTAATGTAGTTATAATTCCAGACTCTGATTAGCTTCTGTGCGTAGGTATTAGTCTAGTTAAGGCTTTTAATAGAAAATAAGTGATTTGATGATTATCTGCTTATTGGCTTGGACTAGAGAGTCAGTGTTGCTAGATTGCTTGAGTTGCTTAGTAGAGGTACAGACGTACTATCCAAGATATCCTAGTTGAGTATCATGTTCTATGTTTGCATGTTTTATATTACATGGCTTATGTGTATTTATTAATCCACAATTATTACTGCTACACATGTAGTAACCCAGAACTCATTTTAAGATAATAATATGTTAAACATGATTAATGGTTAGTAATTAACCAATTTCAGGATTTAATTGGATTTCAGAAGCAAGAAATGAAATTTCATTGTCTGAGCCAGTTTGGACGATCCGAAGAGGACTTTGGACGGCCCGAACTTGACCACCGGGGGCTCCGAAGGTGAGCTTGTTGACTTCGAAGTTAAGGCTGGTTCGGACGATCCGAACTCAAGTTTGGACGGCCCGAACTTGTTTGTGCCAAGTAGGCAGGATTACTCAGCAATGAATTTTGACAAGTGTCGGACTTAGAGCACTTTGAACGACCCGAAGTAGAGATCGGACGATCCGAACTCGACGTGTCTCGCATGTAGACATTGGATCGGATGATCCGAACTCAGGTTCGGAGGGCCCGAACTCGTCCAAAAATTTTCCTATAAATAGGGCTCATTAGATTTCATTTTGAAATACGAATTCCTGAGGTTCCATCTTCAGTTATATAGTGTGAGTTATACACTTGAGGGTCCTATCGGTTATAATAGAGGTTTTGGAATAACCAAGGAGTGGTTATAGTCATCCGGGACTAGCGACTCCAAAGGGCTATCTACGGACGAAGGTATGGTCCGAAAATCTATTTAAGTTTTGGGAGTACTTATTAGCTTAGTTAAGGCTTATAGAATTTATGTAGTGATACGGTGAACTTTTGAATATAGGCTTGGAACCTAGGATTCTACTATACTTGAACTAGCCTAGAGGTACGTACACATTGACTGAGATTGCCAGCGAGTATACATGTTTATATGTTGCATTTATTTGGCATTATTATATGGCATGATATATGATTTACCGCTTTCTATATTCATATGTCATGTGCATATACACGTTGAGTCTATACCTTGATATACCTGATTATAGAGCCGCTCAGCTCTATACTCGATAGTCTGTCACTGAGAGTACCGCGACGGCGGGGACATTTATGTCTGACTACTCTGGTGTACTTGACGAGTGTGGTTGCACCCAGAGGTTGATCCGTGCGGTGGCAGCACTCATGTGGCACTGGTTCTGAGCATGACTTTTCAGATGACCCTTTACCAGTCATCATGTTGCATGCATCATATTTATACGTGTAATCATGTTTATGTACTGGGCGTTAGCGCTCACGTCCTAGTTGTTATCTTGGACACCCTATTCCATGGGGCAGGTCGCAGGATGGACGGAGCTGGTGGTTCAAGGCAGAATTAGGGAGCAGGCCTTGAGGAGTTAATTATACAGCAGGATTCGATATAGTTGTATAATGTTTACTTTTAAGTATTTCGATATGGTTGTATCACTACTGATGAATAAGCTTGACACTTTTAAGCTGATATGTAATTTATGGTTATGTTTTCGCACGTTTTACTCTGTTTAGTTATTTTGCTGTATTAAGTTTAATGCATGCTATTAGTTGCCAGTTAGTAGGTGATACCATGCAGGGTCACTACATTTTTGGTATCAGAGCATGCTTAGATTTTGGGATTAGTACTTGGGATTTAGAATTAGTTTTGAGTAATTCTTGCGCATTTGGGATTTTAATGTGCAATTTTTTTCAAGATATGGCTGACGAGAGTCACGGTAGTGTTGGCCAGGGAGGTGGTCATCATCATTGTCATCACCGCCATCATGATGATCAACATCGTCATCATGAGGGTAGACGTCGCTACTCTATCAATAAATTCATGCAAGTAGGACCAAAACCTTTGGTGGGAGGCGAGAATCCTGAACAAGCAAGAAGTTGGATGTCTAAACTCGAGAGTACTTTTCGTGCTTTCGATTGTACTGAGGATCAGAAATTGGAAGTTCTAGAATTTGTTCTAGAGGATCGAGCATGTTTTTGGTGGGATGCCAAAGCTGCTCAGGCACGTACTGAGAGAGGACAGGTGACTTGGGGAGATTTCTGTCAGCAGTTACAGAAACTGTATTTTCCTCCAGCTGTTCGCCAAGCACGATCGATGGAGTTGCTTACTCTGAGGCAAGGATCAATGACTATTGCTCAATATCAGCAACGATTTCTTGATTTGCTACCTTTCATTCCTCATATTAATGAGAGTGATGCATCGAAGTATGATCTCTTTCTACAAGGCCTGAACCAAGATATCTACTCACATGTTGTTGTCTGTGATGACCCAGTATCTTATGAAACTTTGGTGAACCGTTGCCATCTTGTGGAGACCAGCAACAGGCGTGCACAGTTGTTGATGCCAGCACAGCTTAGTGGATCATTTGAGCCTAGAGCTCAATCTGTTGTGCAATCTGGACCTACGTCTTCTTCTAATCCTACTACTTCATCTGGATCTCATGGTTCACGAGGTATGTTCCGTTTTGGGAAAAAGAAGAAGAAGGAGGAGTTTTGTAGTCACTGTGGAGGGAAGCATCCTGCAGCTTCATGTCGGAGAGCTACTGGTGCTTGTTATATTTGCGGTCAGCAGGGACATCTGCGGAGATATTTTCCTTAGCGCATGGGTTCTGCTAGTGGATCGGGATCACAAGTTGGATCTCAAGCTTCTACTTTTCCACGACAGCAGCCGGCACCACAGAGTTCTTCTGGTTACCGTCCCCAGACTCAAGGGCAGGCATTTGCTTTGTCTCAAGAACAGGCTACTGAGGGAAGTGATCGCATGTTGGCAGGTATCTTTCTGTTATGTGGTATTTCTGCACTTGTTTTAATTGATACTGGAGCATCGCATTCCTTTATTTCTAGTCGCTTTGTTAAGAGACATAGATTACCTTATGTATCATTAGATATGGATTTAGTTGTATCTACTCCGCTGGAGTAGGAGATAGTAAATAAGAGTCTAGTGATGGGTTGCCTTCTAGAGTTTGAGGGTAATGTATTGTCAGCTAATCTGATGATATTAGCGATGACAGATTTTGATTGTATTTTGGGAATAGATATACTGACTTTGTATCACGCTACTGTGCATTGTTATCAGCGTCTGGTACAGTTTCATCCTGCTAAGGGTGATAGCTGGTATTTTTATGGTGAGGGTGCGCGACCTCCGATGCCACTTGTTTCGGCTCTGAATGCATGTCATGTCTTGGAGTCAGGTGGGGAGGACTACTATATCTATGCAGTTGATATTCCATGAGTAGTATGGGTATTGATCAGTTACGGGTAGTCAGTGAGTTTCCTGATGTATTCCCTGACGAGATTCCTGGTTTTCCTCCGGTACGAGAGGTTGAATTTGGTATTGATCTAGTACCAGGAACTACGCCTATATCCCGAGCACCTTATCGTCTGGCACCATCAGAGATGAGGGAATTGAAACAGCAGTTGCAGGATCTGCTTGATAAGGGATATATTCGTCCGAGTGTTTCTCCGTGGGGAGCACCTGTTTTATTTGTCAAGAAGAAGGATGGATCGATGCGATTGTGTATTGATTACAGGCAGTTGAATCGTGTCACCATCAAGAATAAGTATCTTTTGTCGTGGATTGATGATCTATTCGATCAACTACAGGGTACTTCTGTTTACTCCAAGATAGATCTGAGATCTGGATACCACGAGATGCGGGTACGAGACTCAGATATTTCTACGACTGCTTTTAGGACCAGATACGGGCATTAGGAATTTCTGGTTATGCCATTTGGTTTGACGAATGCACCGGCAGTCTTTATGAATCTGATGAATCAGGTATTTCGAGAATATCTGGATAGATTTGTCATTGTCTTCATTGATGATATTCTTGTCTATTCTCATGACAAGTGTGAGACCTCGTTTCTAAACCACTATTCTCGGAGTAAACAACAATTAAACATACAAGAAACCAAGAATTGAAGCGATCACAATAAATTTTTTTTTTGTTTTGGAAAACGACCGCGCGCCCGCGCCCTCGCCTCGCCAAAACCAGCGCACCCGCGCTCTCAGAACGCGCGCCCGCGCCCATACCTCGCCAAAAGGCCGCGCGCCCGCGCCGTCCTCTCACCCAGAAATCCAAGGCACCGAAAAATAAATCCAACCAAACCTAAACACTTGCATTTAAAGTATCTGAAAAGCCAATAACAATACAAGAAAATTTTAGGGAAGAAAAACATCCGATTCGGTAGTACCTACATCGATTCTTGCTTACAATACAAAACGAGAAGTTCGAATGACAAAACATGTTCGCAAAACATAAACTAGATTGACATGCTGATTCGACTTCTAAACGAGTCTCACTTCTATCTCTTGCTCTTGACGTTAACCAGGTCTACTCTGACTCGGTCCTGCCCCACCTGTTGCCAAACACACATACAAAGACAAGACAACAGCCGGATAATCCGGTGAGAATAATATTCCCAGTAAAAGAGACAAACATGCAATATCAAATAAGTATCTCAAACGAAATACATCGACTTCCAATTAATCAATTATCAACCCTGCAAATTCCACAAGCATGTCTAAAACTCAATTCATATGCATAAATGCAATTCATGTCTTTAAAATCTGGGATTATCAAGTCGGATAATCAAAACATTTCTGCTTTTGCTTTTGGGATCCCGAGGACGAGATTACGTAAACGACTCACCGACTCTCCCGATCGAGGTGGTGCTACGTATCTCCATCCTCTAGACTTTGGTGCAACTATAAGGAGTATGCTAGCACTAGGTGAAACGGCTACACCCAGGCCACTCACAATATAATCCCCAAAACGTCTATCATCAAAAGGGTCGTCCTGCCCGCTACTCAAATCAAGGATTCATGTTCAAGATGAATGAAATTCAAAACATAACTCAATTAATTCAAATAATCAAATAACATGCAAGTATGTGATTCTTCGGAACACTCGAATCAAGTCGGATTCGAGTAACACGTTCCATTCCAATATAAGTCATCTTATACCTCTTTCAACAACGTCTATGCTCCAAACCTGGAAACAACAACGATTCCTCAATCAAGATTCAATCAAACTTTCTCAATCGATAAATAAGAAACCGATACTATACCGGCTACAATCATCAAAGAGTTTCAAGTCCTGAAACCTCGCAACTCAACGGCCTTCAAACAATCTGTACAAGTAGTAATAAAGGCTCGAGATTAACATACAACTCAATCGAAGACTTGGATCAAACAAATCGAACCGATTGACAATCCAAAACTCAAATCGGTGGCATAACGGCTATAATCTGATCAAACCGGAAATGCAGACAGCATAATATCACTCTAAGCAACTCATATCAATCAACATTCAACCAAAACAATCCAATTCCAACAAATCACAAAACTCACTTTTTTGAAAATCCCTTCAAAAATTCATAACAATTCCGAACGTCGTTCTATTTTAAAACCGACAGATAATAAACGATCAGAACTCTGTCAAGATCAACCTACTCGAATCTAGAAAGATTCTAACAACATCCAAAAATTAGAAAGATCCTGATCGTAGAAAAACTTACGATAGAATGAAGCTCTCTCAGCCGTGATCGCTAATCTGCCTTCAGAAATAATTTCCAACGGACGGATCGAGCTCGGACTGAAATCCCAAAGCTTGAAAGAAACGTTTTCTTCAACAATGGAGGAGGGAGGCATTTGGGGAAGAAGATGGAGTGAAAGGGATGAGTCAAACCCCTTTAAATATCTAATAAAATCGATATTTGCGTTTTAGTCCCTCAAAAATCCAAATTTTGCAAAAAGAACCCTGATCAAAATCAAGTCGGATCTTGAACTCTTCAATCTCCTATTATCTCAAATAAAGTCGATTAAGATAAAAATCGGGGCGTTACAATTCTCCCCATCTAAGAAAAGATTTCGTCCTCGAAATCAAACACGGTTCCAACATGAACTGTGTCTCTCAACTTACTCCTACAAGTCCGAAAATCAGAAGTCGACTCATTCTCGTTAGCATACTCTTCCTCTACTCAGTCACAATTCGATTCATCTCTGGTTCCAAAACAGGTGACACAGAAAATCACCTCAAATCAACGGGGATCTTCTTCTCTTCTCGTACAACTCTTGAAAAGTGCATTCAAGAATTCACCAAAAAGCTATCGTCGTACGAAGTCTTCACAAGAATCCGGAGTTCTACCAACTAGTGCTAAATCGAGCACTACAACTCATGGCATAACGTCAAAAGTTCAACTCGTCTGTTCTGGCTATCCATCGTTCTGAGGGTATCGAACTAAATAAGTTGTAATCAGACAACACAATCTTATCGAAGTCTATGCTGAAAGAACGAGTGCATCAAGTATCTCTGTCTAAACTAACAGACGTCAGCAAATCATACAGTCTGACAAAATTTCTGGCAGAAATCTAACATCTGATCATGTCTGATAATCATTGTGCAGAGAAA
Source organism: Henckelia pumila (assembly GCF_033568475.1). Taxonomy (NCBI): domain Eukaryota; kingdom Viridiplantae; phylum Streptophyta; class Magnoliopsida; order Lamiales; family Gesneriaceae; genus Henckelia; species Henckelia pumila. The sequence continues at coordinate 33,160,516 of NC_133121.1, read as the reverse complement.
ACACGGCAGATTCATCAATCGATCAATTATAAGAGATAGTAGATAACATAAGAACAAAACTTTCGGCTCCAAAATATCCGCTGTTGCATACAATTCTTCAGATAAAGATTCGCAGTCAGAAATCTCATACAATCTAATCCTCTTTTCTGCTTTCAAATCAGTTCCGTATGCTAAAACAATTACTCAAATTCATAAGATTAGAACAGATTACGTGAATTTCCTCATAAGACAACAGAAAATAGAGCTTCCAATCAATAAGATTACTGCGAGCTCAAAGTCTAGATTCAGACATTGAGTTTCGAGAGTCTTCAGCTGTCTCGATTTCTAGACTTAGAGTGTGATTCCTCTGAATAAGAATATGTCCCAATAATTTCGATAAGAAGAGATCGCTGATCGACAGAAATTCCACCACTAGCTCATAAAATCGAGGAAGACAACTTAATCCAAACAAAATTCAGACATCGAAGAATAGCATGCAACTTCTTGGTACCACAATCTGCTATCCAATTCTCAAAAGCTCCGAAAGATCAGTATAATTCTCTTTCCAAAACATATTAGAAATCAACGATAATAATTCATAGTCTCAACTAATTCTTCTGAAAGATCCGGTTAACAGAAGTTAACAACGCTACTGGAGTATTCATCAATTCGAACGATTCAACAATTTAATAGAGGCACGCTAAACATAAACATATTCTTCAATAAGAAGGCAAGAGACTCGCCAAAAATCTAACAGTCCAAAAAGAATAGGAACTCAAAATTGAACGTTACCTGATCTGTCATTATCGGGTACAGCCTGATTCTGCTGATCCTCAGACAAAGCAAAAACTCGTGCCTGCTGTCTGGGAGGCTGGCTTGCGTACTGACTACCTTCCTGCCTATTCTGCTGCTGAGGTTGGAAAGAGTGAACAGAAGGTGCTTGCTGCTGAGGCTGAGCTATCTGCCTCGAGAAATTTCCACTCTGAGCTTGCTTAGGGACACGCTGAGGACACGTTCTTGCAAAGTGCCCCACCTGGTTACAAATATGATAGCTTCCAAAAATACCTCTACACTGATCACTGGGGTGCCGACCTCCGCAATTGGCACAAGACATGCCTGACTGTCCCGAACTCTGTCCCGATCCATACTGCCTCGAACCACTAGAACTCAAAGAACTGGTTCCTTGCTTCTTAAACTGCTTCCCTTTCGGGTGATAGTACTCCTTCTTATTACCTCCACTGTTACCACCTTCAGAACTCGGTGGTTGATTCTGAAACTGAAAAGATTGATTCTGGAAATGAGATGGTTGGTTCTGGTATTGGTAAGGTTGTGCCTGAAACTGTTCTTGCTGCTGGTGTGGCACAAACTGACCTTCTCTCTATCTCCACAAACCTGCTTCCGCTCCTTTTGCGTGATTCATGGCATCCGCAAAATTATCTGACCTAGCAGTGTTTACCAGTGTGAAGATGTCAGGGTTCAAATCATTAATGAAATGGTCGGCTTTAGCTTCCTCATCACCGGCAATTAGCGGTGCAAAGCGCAACAGACTATCAAACTTGGCTACATACTCTTCAATGTTCAGATTCCCTTGCCTCAGATTGGCAAACTCAGCTCCCTTATCCTTACGGTACGAGATAGGGAAAAACCATTTATAAAACTCAGATTTGAAAAGAGTCCAAGTAATTTCTGTACCTCTACTTTCCATTGCTCTCTTCGTCATGATCCACCAGTTCTTGGCAACACCGCGAAGCTGATGAATGACTAACCTGGTTTTGCGGTCATCAGAATAGTCGAGGGAATCGAACAATTGATCAACGTCATCCAACCAACTCTCGCAGTCAACTGGATTTTCTATACCCATCAACAACGGCGGATTGAACAACTGAAACCTCTTCAGCAAGGTTTCCATAGGCGTCGCTGTAGCATCCATCTCAACAGTTTTAGTACTAGCTTGCTCAGTAGCAGGAATAACTGGCGGTGGGTTCCTGTTAATAACTCGTCGAGGACCCATCTGATAATCAAAGGTTAGGACACATGATATCTCAATCGCTGCAATCGGTGTCCTTGTAATCTCTCAGAATTCCGGATACAGGTGAAATACAGTTCATATCTCAAATAATTCATGCTTTACAATTCAAATCACAAGGTCATGTAATTCAAATAATCCTCAACAATAAAACATGCTCGCATGTTATTTAAATAAATCAATTTAAATAACTCAATCACATGCGAGAAATCAATTCATGCGGACTCGATCTACCCCGCTCACTTCTAAATTCAGTTCAAGAATCTTATCGCTCTGATACCACTTAATGTGAGACCTCGTTTCTAAACCACTATTCTCGGAGTAAACAACAATTAAACATACAAGAAACCAAGAATCGAAGCGATCACAATAATTTTTTTTTTTTTTTTGGAAAACGCCCGCGCGCCCGCGCCCTCGCCTCGCCAAAACTAGCGCGCCCGCGCCCATACCTCGCCAAAAGGCCGCGCGCCCGCGCCGTCCTCTCGCCCAGAAATCCAAGGCACCGAAAAATAAATCCAACCAAACCTAAACACTTGCATTTAAAGTATCTGAAAAGCCAATAACAATACAAGAAAATTTTAGGGAAGAAAAACATCCGCTTCGGTAGTACCTACATCGATTCTTGCCTACAATACAAAACGAGAAGTTCGAATGACAAAACATGTTCGCAAAACATAAACTAGATTGAAATGCTGATTTGACTTCTAAACGAGTCTCACTTCTATCTCTTACTCTTGACGTTAACCAGGTCTACTCTAACTCGGTCCTGCCCCACCTGTTGCCAAGCACACATACAAAGACAAGACAACAGCTGGATTATCCGGTGAGAATAATATTCCCAGTAAAAGAGACAAACATGCAATATCAAATAAGTATCTCAAACGAAATACATCGACTTCCAATTAATCAATTATCAACCCTGAAAATTCCATAAGCATGTCTAAAACTCAATTCATATGCATAAATGCAATGCATGTCTTTAAAATCTGGGATTATCAAGTCGGATAATCAAAACATTTCTTCTTTTGCTTTTGGGATCCCGAGGACGAGATTACGTAAACGAATCACCGACTCTCCCAATCGAGGTGGTGCTACGTATCTCCATCCTCTAAACTTTGGTGCAACTATAAGGAGTATGCTAGCACTAGGTGAAATGGCTACACCCAGGCCACTCACAATATAATCCCCAAAACGTCTATCATCAAAAGGGCCATCCTGCCCGCTACTCAAATCAAGGATTCATGTTCAAGATGAATGAAATTCAAAACATAACTCAATTAATTCAAATAATCAAATAACATGCAAGTATGTGATTCTTCGGAACACTCGAATCAAGTCGGATTCGAGTAACACGTTCCATTCCAATCTAAGTCATCTTATACCTCTTTCAACAACGTCGATGCTCCAAACCTGAAAACAACAACGATTCCTCAATCAAGATTCAATCAAACTTTCTCAATCGATAAATAAGAAACCGATACTATACCGGCTACAATCTGCAAAGAGTTTCAAGTCCTGAAACCTCGCAACTCAACGGACTTCAAACAATCTGTACAAGCAGTAATAAAGGCTCGAGATTAACATACAACTCAATCGAAGACTTGGATCAAACAAATCGAACCGATTGACAATCCAAAACTCAAACTGGTGGCATAACGGCTATAATCTGATCAAACCGGAAATGCAGACAACATAATATCACTCTAAGCAACTCATATCAATCAACATTCAACCAAAACAATCCAATTCCAACAAATCACAAAACTCACTTTTTCGAAAATCCCTTCAAAAATTCATAACAATTCCGAACGTCGTTCTATTTCAAAACCGACAGATAATAAACGATCAGAACTCTGTCAAGATCAACCTACTCGAATCTAGAACGATTCTAACAACATCCAAAAACTAGAAAGATCCTGATCGTAGAAAAACTTACAATAGAACGAAGCTCTCTCAGCCGTGATCGCTAATCTGCCTTCAGAAATAATTTCCAACGGACGGATCGAGCTCGGACTGAAATCCCAAAGCTTGAAAGAAACGTTTTCTTCAACAATGGAGGAGGGAGGCGTTTGGGGAAGAAGATGGAGTGAAAGGGATGAGTCAAACCCCTTTAAATATCTAATAAAATCGATATTTGCATTTTAGTCCCTCAAAAATCCAAATTTTGCAAAAAGGACCCTGATCAAAATCAAGTCGGATCTTGAACTCTGCAATCTCCTATTATCTCAAATAAAGTCGATTAAGATAAAAATGGGGGCGTTACAACAAGGATGAGCATGCACAGCATTTGAGGATTGTTTTACAGACGTTACGAGATAAGCAGCTGTATGCGAAATTGAGCAAGTGTGAATTCTGGCTTGATCGGGTAGTGTTTCTCGGTCATGTGATTTCTAATGAAGGGATATCTGTTGATCCTAGTAAGATAGAGGCAGTGCTGAACTGGTCTCGTCCGACGACGGTTGCTGAGATTCGTAGTTTCTTGGGTCTAGCTGGATATTACCGTCGGTTCATCGAGAATTTTGCACAGTTGGCCAGACCTTTGACACAGCTTACACGGAAAGATGCTGCCTTCATATGGTCCTCGGATTGTGAGGAGTCATTTCACGAGCTGCGTGGACGTCTTACTACTGCACCTGTGCTAGCTCTACCTTCTGGATCAGGAGGTTATGTTGTCTATACTGATGCCTCTGTTCAGGGGTTAAGATGTGTTCTGACACAGCATGGACATGTTATTGCCTATGCTTCTCGACAGTTGAAGACGCATGAGAGTAATTATCCAGTACATGATCTCGAGTTAGCCGCCATTGTATTTGCACTCAAGATCTGGAGGCATTATCTTTATGGCGAGAAATTTGAGATATTCACGGATCACAAGAGTTTGAAGTATTTATTCACTCAGGCGGAGTTGAATATGCGACAGAGACGCTGGATGGATCTTCTGAAGGATTATGATTGTGAAATCAAATATCATCCAGGTACTGTTAATTTTACTGCTGATGCCTTGAGTCGGCAGGTGAGACTTTCTGCACTTCAGACTAGTGAAGTATCTCATATGATTCAAGAGTGCTGTTCATTGAGTTTTACGCTCAAGCACAAGAAAGGGAGAAATGAGATTCGATTGTATACTATTTTGTCTGAGCCAGCATTGTATTCTCGGATCAGAGATGCTCAGATATCTGATGTTAAGACTCAGCGTTTGACACGTTTAGCCAATGGAGTTAATACATCTGGATTTCATTTTCAGGCAGATGGTTTACTATGCTTATCTAATCGAGTGGTTGTACCTAATGTTGCGGAGCTCAGGAACTATATTCTATCTCAAGCTCACAGGAGTCGATTATCAGTTCATCCTGGAAGCATGAAAATGTATAAAGACTTGCGAACTAGATTCTGGTGGAAAGGGATGAAGCGGAGTGTGTATCAATTTGTTTCAAGATGTTTGGTTTGTCAACAGGTTAAGGCTGAACACCGACGACCAGGTGGATTATTGCAGAATCTTGAGATTCCCTAATGGAAGTGGGAGCACGTAACTATGGATTTTGTTACCCACTTACCTATGACTTCACGTCAGTGTGATGCTATCTGGGTCGTTGTTGACCATTTGACAAAATCAGCACACTTTATTCCTTACAACCGGGAGTATTCTTATGATCGCATGACACGCTTATATGTCCAGGAAATAGTGCGATTACATGGGATTCCAGTGAGCATAGTCAGTGATAGAGACCCGCGATTTACCTCACGTTTTTGGGGTAGTTTTCAGGAGGCGTTGGGTACCACTCTGAGTTTGAGCACTGCATATCATCCGGAGACTGACGGACAGTCAGAGCGGACGATTCGTACATTTGAGGATATGCTACGTTCTTCTGTCATGGACTTTGGCTTATCTTGGCAGGATCAGTTACCTTTGATCGAATTTTCCTACAATAACAGTTATCATCGTAGTATTTATATGGAACCTTTCGAGGCATTGTACGGTCGACGGTGTCGTACTCCGTTATTTTGGGATGAAATCGGGGAACGACAAGTCGTGTGAGACCTCGGTTCTAAACAACTAATCTCGGCTTAAACAACAATTAAGCATACAAGATCCAAGACCAAAGTAAGAAAGAAATTTTTTTTTTAAAGGGGAGTGCGCTCGGGCGGGCAAAAACTGCCGCTCGAGCGCGCCCTAAACTCCAGCGCTGCTGGACTACTCGAACTGGTGTGCGCTCGGGCTGCTAAAATCTGCAGCTCGGGCACCCCCCCTGCAGCAGAAACAGAACAGAGCAGAAAAGCTTGGCATCACAAACCAAAAGTTATTCCATATATCAAACTCAAATTCATGCATTAAAAACATAACTTCTCCAGTTATTACATGAAATGCTAACGTTGATCAACTACGAACCAGTCTATAACATGCAATATAAGACTCTCATAATCGATACAACATAACAATGAAGTTCGAGATCTAAACATGTTCTAATATAACTAGATAAACATATTGACACGACTTCTAAACCGAGTCTCACTTCTACCACTTTGCCTCGGGGTTAACCATGCCTCTTCTGACTTGTTCCTGCCCCACCTGTTGCCAAGTACCCATACAAAACAAAGCAACAGCCGGATAAACCGATGAGAATGATAATCCCAGTAAAAACAACATATCAAGTAATACAACAATAAAAATGCTTTCAAGAAAACAACGAAATCAATAACGATGTAATGAAATGCATGTCTTTAAACCGGGATATCAAATCTGATAACGAGGGATTGCTGCTGTGCTTTTGGGATCCCGAGGGTGAGATTACGTAACGACTCACCGACTCACCCAATCGAGGTGGTGCCACGTATCCCACTCCTCTAGACTTTGAGCAACTATAGTGAGTATGCTAGCACTAGGTGAAACGACTACGACCTAGGCCACTCAATCATAGTTCCCAAACGTCTAAACAAAAAGGGCGGTTTTGCCCGCTGAAAACAAGATTGGCTCAAGATGAATGCATGACAGAAACATAAAACATAGCCATATAACAAAAGCTCAATCAAAACAACAAAACACAAGTTCCACATGCTAGAACGAGTGTAGATGCAAGTATGTGATTTTCAGGGAAGCTCGAGAACAAACTGTCCCGAGTATGCTATCCCGCTATCGATGTCTGCCTTTACCTTTCAATGCAGTAGTTCCAACTCTGGATAAGCTACAACAAAATGTTTAATCAACAACTAAACAATCCAACAACAAAGGCAACGGTTCAAGGAAATCTCTTTACCGTTCTTTGTCCAATTCTCGACGACCAAATGCTGCTAACACAGGGCTTGACAACTCCAAACGAATCTGTTCAGATACAATCAAAGATCAATTACCATGATCGACTTACAAGCCAAGTTCAACAACTTCAAAAATGGTTCAAATCTCCAAAACTCAAACCGACGGCATAACGGCTATAACTGAACAAACCGACAACGCAGACAGCAGTTCAATAGCGATATAACCTCATAACAATTCTAAGACAACCAAAACAAGGCAATCCCAACCAATCTCAAATCACAATTTTCGAAAATGGCTTACAAAAATCATAACAATTCCAAACGTCGCTCAAATTCAAAACCGATAGATAATAGATGATCAGAACTCTGTAGAGAACAACATACTCGAATCTAGAACGATTCTAACAACATCCAAAAACTAGAATGTATCTGATCGTAGAAAAACTTACGATAGAACGAAGCTCTCGCAGCCGTGATCGGTAAACTGCTTTCAGAATTAATTTCCAACGGCCGGATCGAGCTCGGAATGAAATCACAAACCTTGGAAACTCATTGGGTCGGCTTCAATGGTGATGGCGTGCAAGAAGGAAGAAGGTGAAGACTATTCTCCATCCAATCAAGTTGTAGATAATATATAAAAATCAATATTTGCGTTTTAGTCCCTGAAATTTCCAAAATTTGCAAAAAGGACCCTGATCAAAATTAAGTCGGCTCGTGAACTCTGCAATCTCCAATTAACTCAAATAAACTCATTTAAGATAAAAACTAGGCGTTAAAATTCTCCCCCACTAAGAAGAGATTTCGTCCTCGAAATCAACAAGAATCACAACTCATAAGATAGAATAAAGAACTAAAGACAGTAAGAAGAACTCACGTCATTCGAATAACTCCGGAAATCGCTGTCTCATGTCAGATTCTGTCTCCCAAGTCGCTTCCTCGACGCCGTGACGGCTCCACTGCACTTTCACCAACGGAATCAACTTGGTATGAGTTGCTTTTCTTTCCGATCAAGGATCTGAATCGGTCGTTCAAAATAGCTCAGAGTCTCGTCTAACTCGGCTTCATCAGGCTGAAGGATATGAGAAGGATCTGGATTATACTTTCGTAGCATAGAGACGTGAAAAACGTCGTGAATACCAGATAAAGATGGAGGAAGTGCAAGTCTGTAGGCAAGATCGCCTATCTTCTCGAGGATCTCGTACGGCCCGATGAATCTCGGAGATAACTTCCCTCTCTTTCCGAATCTGACAGTGCCTCTGAAAGGAGAAATCTTAAGGAATACATGGTCTCCCTGCTCAAAACTCAGAGGTCTACGTCTGACGTTTGCATACTTCGCCTGTCTATCTTGAGCTGACTTCATTCTGTTCTGAATGATCTTAACCTGCTCTGCCATATCTCTAAGCATCTCCGGTCCCAAATCTGGTGACTCGAACAAGTCGTCCCAAAACAACGGAGATCGACATTTCTTACCGTACAATGCCTCAAAAGGCGCCATACCGATACTCGCTTGAAAGCTGTTGTTGTAAGAAAACTCGACAAGAGGCAAATAATCCTACCAACTAGTGCCAAAGTCTAGCACTACCGCTCGCAGCATATCCTCTAACGTTTGGATAGTCCGCTCTGACTGTCCATCGGTCTGAGGATGATAAGCTGTACTGAGATGTAATCGAGTACCAAGTGCCCCCTGAAGACTGTGCCAAAAGTGAGAAGTGAATCTAGGATCTCTGTCTGAAACGATCAACTTTGGCACACCATGCAATCTCACAACATTGCTAACATACAACTCAGCCATCTGATCATGACGATACGTCATCCTGTACGGAATAAAACATGCAGACTTCGTCAATCGGTCGATCACTACCCAAATGGCATCGCATCCTCGAACGGATCGTGGTAGCTTCGTGACGAAATCCATGGAAATGTGATCCCACTTCCATTCAGGAACAGATAGACTGTGCAACAGACCTCCTGGTCGCTTCCGCTCTACTTTCACCTGCTGACAATTCAAACACCGAGATACAAACCTCGCTACGTCGCTCTTCATTCTCTTCCACCAAAACTGAATCTTCTGGTCGTTGTACATCTTACGACCTCCGGGATGAATACTAAACCTACTGCAATGAGCCTCTCAGAGAATACGCTGTCTCAATTCCGAGATATCAGGCACAACAATACGGTTATTCACATACAGTACATCATCTCTAACCTGGAATTCAGACTGATGCCCAGATCTGACTTTCTCTACTGAAACCTGAATGCTCGGCTCAGACTTCTGTGCTTCTCTGATTGTAACAAACAACTCCGGTTCGTCTTGAATAGAAAACACTCTGATAGTCTCCCTATCTGTTTCAAACTCTAAACCAGAAGTGCAACAATCATCGATCAACTGAGAAACACCAATAGTAGAAAGAGATAAAGAACAAAGCTTTCGGCTCAAGGAATCTGCAACTGCATTCGACTTTCCCGGATAATACTTGATTTCACAGTCGAAATCCTTCAACAGGTCTAACCATCTTCTCTGTCTCATATTCAGCTCTGCCTGTGAAAACAAGTACTTAAGGCTCTTATGGTCAGAAAAGATCTCGAAAGACTCACTATAAAGATAGTGACGCCAGATCTTCAGAGCAAAGACGATCGCAGCTAGTTGAAGATCATGAACCGGATAACGAGTCTCGTGCGGTTTCAGCTGCCTCGATGCATACGCTATCACATGCTTATGTTGCATAAGAACACAACCCAAGCCTCGGTTAGAAGCATCATAATAGACTGTGAAACCTCCAGTACCCTTCGGAATAGAAAGAATTGGAGCACTGGTCAGTCTCCTCTTTAGATCAACAAAGCTCGCCTCACAATCTGAAGTCCAAACAAAAGGCGCATTCTTCTGAGTCAGCTGGGTAATTGGCTTGACAATAGACGAGAAACCCTCGATGAAACGACGGTAATAACCAGCTAAACCCATGAAGCTTCGGATCTCTGGCACTAAAGTAGGTCTAGGCCAATTCATAACCGCTTCAATATGGCTGGGATCGACAGAAATCCCATCTTCAAAAATAATATGACCGAGAAAGACAACTCGATCTAGCCAGAATTCACACTTAGACAGCTTGGCAAACAACTGCTCAACTCGCAAAATCTGCAGTACGGTCCTCAAGTGCTCTGCATGGTCAGTACGGTTCTTCGAGTAGATAAGAATATCATCGATAAAGATAATGACGAACTCATCTAAATAACGCTGAAAGATACGGTTCATCAAATCCATAAAAACTGCTGGAGCGTTAGTCAAACCGAACGACATGACTATAAACTCAAAATGACCATACCTCGTTCTGAATGCGGTCTTAGGAACGTCTTCCTCTCGCACTCTCAACTGGTGATAACCTGACCTCAGATCAATCTTAGAGTAGACAGAAGAACCCTGCAGTTGATCAAAAAGGTCATCTATTCGGGGTAAAAGATACATGTTCTTAACTGTAGCCTGATTCAATTGGCAGTAGTCGATACAGAGCCGCATAGAACCATCCTTCTTCCGAACAAAAAGCACAGGAGCACCCCAAGGTGATACACTAGGTCTGATGTATCCCTTGGCAATCAAATCCTCAAGCTGCTCCTTCAACTCTCTCAATTCAATAAGTGTCATACGATAAGGAGCTTTTGAAATAGGTTGAGTACCTGGCACTAAGTCAATACTGAATTCGATTTCTCGAATAGGTGGCAATCCAGGAACATCTTCCGGAAACACATCAGCAAAATCTCTAACCACTGGTAAATCTACCAAAGCTGGGCTAGATTTCAGTACATCAACCGCATAAACCAAAAATCCTTCTGCACCTCTCTGTAACAAACGAGTCATAGATAACACTGAAATCAAAGGGATTCTAGATCGAGAACCCTTACCAAAGAATTTCCACTCGTCTGCCATTTCAGGTCTGAACCTGAAAACCTTCAGAAAACAATCAACTGTTGCCCTGTACTTGGTCAAAGCATCTATACCGACAATACAATCAAAATCTGACAACCCAAGAACAATACAGTCGAATTCTAACAAATTCCCCTCAAAACAAAGTTCACAGTTCCTGACTAATCTGACAGAAACAATTCCTCCACCCAAAGGTGAAGTAACAGCTACTATGGTAGGCAACAACTCAGTAGGCAAAGCATGCAATAACACAAATTTCTCAGAGATAAAGGAATGGGAAGCACCTGTATCTATCAAAACATGAGCAGAATGACCAAAAATCGAATAGTTACCTGCTATAACATCATCAGGTACTGCTTGAGCCTGATCCTCTGTCAGAGCAAAGACTCGTGCTTGCTGTCTCGGAGGCTGATTTGCACTGGTACTACCTCTCTGTCTGTTCTGCTGCTGTTGAGGTTGGAAAGAGTGAACTGCAGAAGACTGCCTCTCAGGCTGAGCTGTAGGTCTAGACGAACTCCCACTCTGAGCTCTATATCTGTTACGCTGTGGGCACACTTTAGAGAAGTGTCTCGGTTGCTGACAGGTGTTACAATTGCCAAAGACTCCCACACACTGATCCGGTGAGTGTCTTCCTCCACAATTGCTACAGTACAAGGATGATGATCCAGAGCTCTGTCCTGAACCAAACTGTCGGGAACCACTGGAACTAGACGAACTGTTCCCCTGCCTTTTGAACTGTTTACCTCTTGCCTTGTACTGATCCTTTCTGTTTCCCCCACTGCTACCACCTTCATACCTCTGCTGCTGGTACTGATGCTGAGATGGTTGATTCTGATAATGCCTCTATTGCTGAGGTGCCACCTGATTACCTCTTTTCCTCCATAAGCCTGCTTCTGCTCCATTTGCGTGATTCATGGCATCCGCAAAGTTGTTAGGCCTGTTGGTGTTAACCAACGTGAAGACGTCGGGGTTCAACCCATTGATGAACTGATCTACCTTAGCTTCTTCATACCCGGCAATTAGCGGCGCAAAACGCAACAGACTATCAAACTTGGCGACGTACTCTTCGATGTTCAGATTCCCTTGCTTTAAATTTGCAAACTCTGCTCCCTTATCCTTACGATACGAGATAGGGAAAAACCGCTTATAAAACTCAGATTTGAAAAGAGTCCAAGTAACTTCCGTACCTCTACTCTCAAATGCTTTCTTTGTCATGATCCACCAGCTCTTAGCACCACCACGCAGCTGATGAATTACTAACCTGATTCGGCGGTCATCGGTGTAGTCAATGGAATCAAACAACTGATCCATATCATCCAACCAACTCTTACAGTCAACTGGATTTTCTGAACCCATCAACAACGGCGGATTGAACGACTGAAACCTCTTCAGCAAGGTTTCCATAGGGGTTGCTGAAGCATCCAACTGATCAACTTCAGTGCTAGCTTGCTCAATCGCAGGGATAACTGGCGGTGTGTTTCTGTTTATCACTCGACGAGGACCCATCTGATAATCAAAGGTTAGGACACGAAATATCTCAATCGCTACTATCAGTGCCCTTACAACCGCTTGGAATACCGGATACCAGTCAATAACATAAACAGTTATATCTCAAGTAGATCATGCTTTATAAATTAAATCACAAAACCATGTAATTCAATAATTATCAATAATAAAGCATGCTCGCATGGAATTAAGTACACAGTTAAAATAATTCAAACACATGCGAGGAGCCAATACACGCAGACTCGATCTACCCGCTCGCTCTAGTTCGACCAAGAATCTTAATTCTCTGATACCACTTAATGTGAGACCTCGGTTCTAAACAACTAATCTTGGCTTAAACAACAATTAAGCATACAAGATCCAAGACCAAAGTAAGAAAGAATTTTTTATTTTTAAAGGGGAGTGCGCTCGGGCGGGCAAAAACTGCCGCTCGAGCGCGCCCTAAACTCCAGCGCTGCTGGACTACTCGAACTGGGGTGCGCTCGAGCTGCTAAAAACTGCAGCTTGGGCGCCCCCCCTGCAGTAGAAACAGAACAGAGCAGAAAAGCTTGGCATCTCAAACCAAAAGTTATTCCATACATCAAACTCAAATTCATGCATTAAAAACATAACTTCTCCAGTTATTACATGAAATGCTAACGTTGATCAACTACGAACCAGTCTATAACATGCAACATAAGACTCGCATAATCGATACAACATAACAACGAAGTTCGAAATCTAAACATGTTCTAATATAACTAGATAAACATATTGACACGACTTCTAAACCGAGTCTCACTTCTACCACTTTTCCTCGGGGTTAACCATGCCTCTTCTAACTTGTTCCTGCCCCACCTGTTGCCAAGTACCCATAAAAAACAAAGCAACAGCCGGATAAACCGGTGAGAATGATAATCCCAGTAAAAACAACATATCAAGTAATACAACAATAAACATGCTTTCAAGACAACAACGAAATCAATAACGATGTAATGAAATGCATGTCTTTAAACCGGGATATCAAATCTGATAACGAGGGATTGCTGCTGTGCTTTTGGGATCCCGAGGGTGAGATTACGTAACGACTCACCAACTCACCCAATCGAGGTGGTGCCACGTATCCCACTCCTCTAGACTTTGAGCAACTATAGTGAGTATGCTAGCACTAGGTAAAACGACTACGACCTAGGCCACTCAATCATAGTTCCCAAACGTCTAAACAAAAAGGGCGGTTCTTCCCGCTGAAAACAAGATTGGCTCAAGATGAATGCATGACAGAAACATAAAACATAGCCATATAACAAAAGCTCAATCAAAACAACAAAACACAAGTTCCTCATGCTAGAACGAGTGTAGATGCAAGTATGTGATTTTAAGGGAAACTCGAAAACCAACTGTCCCGAGTATGCTATCCCGCTATCGATGTCTGCCTTTACCTTTCAAAGCAGTAGTTCCAACTCTGGATAAGCTACAACAAAATGTTTAATCAACAACTAAACAATCCAACAACAAAGGCAACGGTTCAAGGAAATCTCTTTACCGTTCTTCGTCCAATTCTCGATGACCAAATGCTGCTAATACAGGGCTTGACAACTCCAAACGAATCTGTTCAGATACAATCAAAGATCAATTACCATGATCGACTTACAAGCCAAGTTCAACAACTTCAAAAACGGTTCAAATCTCCAAAACTCAAACCGACGGCATAACGGCTATAACTGAACAAACCGACAACGCAGACAGCAGTTCAATAGCGATATAACCTCATAACAATTCTAAGACAACCAAAACAAGGCAATCCCAACCAATCTAAAATCACAATTTTCGAAAATGGCTTCCAAAAATCATAACAATTCCGAACGTCGCTCAAATTCAAAACCGACAGATAATAGACGATCAGAACTCTGTAGAGAACAACATACTCGAATCTAGAACGATTCTAACAACATCCAAAAACTAGAATGTATCTGATCGTAGAAAAACTTACGATAGAACAAAGCTCTCGCAGTCGTGATCGCTAAACTGCTTTCAGAATTAATTTCCAACGGCCGGATCGAGCTCGGAATGAAATCACAAACCTTGGAAACTCATTGGGTCGGCTTCAATGGAGATGGCATGCAATAAGGAAGACGGTGAAGACTATTCTCCATCCAATCAAGTTGTAGATAATATATAAAAATCAATATTTGCGTTTTAGTCCCTAAAATTTCCAAAATTTTCAAAAAGGACCCTGATCAAAATTAAGTCGGCTCGTGAACTCTGCAATCTCTGATTAACTCAAATAAACTCATTTAAGATAAAAACGGGGCGTTACAAGTCGAGGGTCCTGAATTGGAGCAGCAGGTTGTAGACAAGGTAGATTTGATCAAACATATGATCAAAGTTGCTCAAGATAGACAAGCCAGTTATGCTAATATTCATCGCAGGCCACTTCAGTTTAAACCTGGTGAATATGTGTTTCTACGAGTATCACCTTTCAGGAAGGTGATGAGATTCGGCGTGAAAGGCAAGTTGTCTCCTCGTTTTATTGGACCTTTTCAGATACTGGAGAAGATCGGAGATGTTGCATATCGTTTGGCTTTACCGCCAAATCTTTCCAGTATACATAATGTTTTTCATGTGTCGTTACTTCGACAGTATATAGCTGATGAATCTCATGTGATTCAGTCTACTGATATTCAGCTAGAGCCAGATCTGTCTTTTATTGAACGACCAATCCGTATCTTAGACAAAAAGGAGAAAGTTCTTCGAAACAAGACTATACCACTTGTAATGGTACAGTGGCAGCGCCGAGGCGTTGAAGAAGCAACTTGGGAAAATGAGAGTCGTATGCAAGTAGAATATCGTGAGTTGTTTTCTTTGTATTTTTGATTACCATGTAGTTGTAATTACAGTTGTTGTAATAAAACGTGGTTTGATATTTCATATTGTTATCTTGATTTGTCATTAGATGTTATTTCGCGGACGAAATATCTAAAGGTGGGGAGAATGTAGTAACCCAGAACTCATTTTAAGATAATAATATGTTAAACATGATTAAGGGTTAGTAATTAACCAATTTCGGGATTTAATTGGACTTCAGAAGCAAGAAATGAAATTTCATTGTCTGAGCCAGTTCGGACGATCCGAAGAGGACTTCGAACGGCCCGAACTGTTGGAGAACGGTGATCAGATCAATCAGAATTGATACCCGGTGTAGCGGAAGTTTAAAATTTTTTTATATGGAACGATTCCATAATGGGTATCAAAACTTTACGATTAAATTGTGCGTGTAAAAATTAAATAACAATTATAAATTTTTACCTCCAATCTCGAATCGAGATTATGGACACCAACAGATTACTCTGCTCTTGTTGTATATCCCAGGAACTGATGGACGAACTGTTCTTCAATCAGGTCCACGAACAGAGATTTAATCCCTCTGATAGATTGCACTAGAAAATCTATCAGAAGTTTCTACGAAGAGAATTAACGAATTTGATCCGTTAAACCAGAATGCAAATTCAAAATTCACAGGCTGGATTTTCCCGAGTAGAGAGGGAGGGGGGCGGCCACTTTAGAAAACACAGCTAGGGTTTTCGAAAATATTTTGTAACCTCTGTTGTGTAATTTTTGTACTGCAATAACTTATTTATAATGTGGGCTGCTAACAGCTTAGGGCCCATTAGTCATAAGTTCAAGCCCGACAAGCAAAGCCCGCATGTTCAGAAATTAATATAAAATTCATCGTGACTCAGATTGATAAACCAATTTCACCAATGTTTACAGAAACCATTTCTGCATCTTTTAGAGTCAAGATAAATTTTCTGAATCCGAATTCAGTGATTTTCAAAAATGCCCATCCCTATGTCATTTTAGGAAATCTTACTCCTCTACTCTTAAATAAGAAGTACCACTTCTTTGTTCATTAAATTTAACTCTTTAAATTTAACTATCTCAACGGGGATTAAAAATCCATTACTCTGTGTGACCCTCAATGGTTCAGGGATACAGCTAGCCGTGGGCTCACAACTCCTTGTGACTCGGAACAACAATTTCCGACTTGCCCATCGAATCATGGTAAGAGCGCCTAGCAACATCGCCCCATGATTTCCTAGGTATCACTGATAGTGCCTGCAAGAACCAATAGATTTTGGTTAGCGTACAGTATGGTCCCTTCATCCAAATATCCCGATCGAATCAACAACCATTGGTAAATCGAGAGTCGTTCGAGATTCGATAACTATGCAATGCATCTTGAAGATCAAATAGTGACATCGCATGTGCTACTAAGAAACCATTTCTTAAAACACATCATGTACTCTGGCCATAGATTCGTCACACTAATATCTCCTCAGATTGCATAGGATATCCACACTCACAAGTATGTGGTGAATCCTTGACAACAAAGCATCGACTCCTATATGTGTTGTAACTGTACCCAATTCCGACACCTGATGACCCCAATAGAGTCGGTAAACGAGTCAAAGCACAGTACTAGCATATAGAGTCTCAATGATGTTTCAAGTAGTAAGGACTAATGGTGTACAACCAAAACCGCAGACTTTATCCACTCGATAAGTGATAACCACTTGGAAAGTCCGGATAGGGTAGTTCGATCATTCATCGTATGAATATCCATTTGCATGCTTTGAACATCTCTATGTTCCATATCAATGAAACTTGGTACTCGGCATCGCAAATGCTAGTCTCAATCTCGAGCGATCCTTATCCTTATTAACGGACGGCTCAATCGACTAGGAACCATTTAGAATATACAGAGACTATAAGATGTGTTTCATGATAGACATCCCCATGTACTACCACATCTTACATACACTATAGTATATTCAAGGTCTTTATCAAAACAACAATAGTATATCACAATATAACAATATGAAGAAAGATAAAGTCATTGCCATTAATAAAAGTGTAAATTATATTAAACAAAAGATTGTTTATACAAAGAGTCCTCAAAGCCCTTAGCCACAAGTTGGCTCACCGGGCACCCACTCTTTCAATCTCTCACTTGCCCTAAAGCCAACTAGTCATACTACGTAGACCCATTGCTTCGCGATGTTTGTCAAATAATGGTCCTGGCAAGGGCTTAGTAAGTGGATCAGCGATATTGTCTGCAGAGGTCACTCTCTCGAAAGTGATGTCTCCTCTTTCCACGATCTCCCGGATGATGTGGTATTTCCTCAGTACGTGTTTGGATCTTTGATGAGACCTTGGTTCCTTTGCCTGAGCAACGACACCCGTGTTTTCACAGTACACCGGGACTGGACCAACAACTTCAGGAATGACGCCCAACTCTTAGACGAAATTCCTCATCCAAACGGCCTCTTTAGCAGCAGCTGATGCTGCAATGTATTCTGCCTCAGTGGTGGAATCCGCTGTGGTGTCCTGCTTGGAACTCTTCCAAGAGACAGCACCACCATTGAGCATGAACACAAATCCAGAGGTTGACTTCGAGTCATCTACGTCACTTTGGAAGCTAGAGTCGGTATAGCCTTCCAATTTCAGTTCTCTTCCTCCATATACCATGAACATATTCTTAGTCCTTCGTAAGTACTTAAGAATGTCCTTCACGGCTTTCCAATGAATTTGACCGGGATTAGCTTGACATCTGCTCGTGACACTCAGAGCAAATGCTACATTCGGTCTGGTAAATATCATCCCATACATGATACTACCTATGGCTGACGCATATGGTACATGTGTCATTTTCTCTATTTCTTCATCAGTCTTGGGACACATAGACTTGGATAGAGAAACTCCATGACACATAGGTAGATGTCCTCTCTTGGACCCATCCATTGAAAACTGTTTCAATATGGTGTCGATGTAGGTTGCTTGAGTGAGTCCTATCATTCTCTTAGATCTATCTCTATAGATCTGTATCCATAGAATATAGGATGCCTCACCCAAATCCTTCATCGAGAATCTACCTGATAACCATATCTTTGTTGACTGCAACATCCCTACATCATTCCCAATGAGTAGGATGTCATCAACATAAAGTACTAAGAATGTCACAGCATCCTTAACTACTTTCTTGTACACGCACGGTTCCTCCGGGTTCTTGATGAAACCAAAATCTTTTATTGTTTCATCAAATTTTTGGTTCCAACTTCTTGATGCTTGTTTGAGACCATAGATTGATCTCTGAAGCTTGCATACCTTATGCTCGCTTCCCATGAATGTGTATCCCTCAGGCTGCGTCATATAGATCTCTTCCTTAATGTTTCCATTAAGAAATGCAGTCTTCACATCCATTTGCCATATCTCATAGTCATACCAAGCAGCTATGGCAATAAGGATTCTTATGGACTTGAACATTGCAACTGGTGAAAAGGTTTCATCATAGTCAACTCCTTGTCTTTGAGTATAACCTTTCGCCACCAATCGCGCCTTGTAGGTCAATACCTTACCATCAGGCCCAAGCTTTCTCTTGTAGATCCATTTACACCCTATTGGAACAATTCCATCGGGAGGATCTACTAAAGACCAAACTTGGTTTGTATGCATCGAATCTATTTCCGACTGCATAGCTTCAAGCCATAAATTTGAATCCGCATCAGAAATTGCTTCCTTGAAGTTTCTTGGATCACATCCAACGTCGGGTTCATCTTGATCCCCTTCAAGAAGAAGACCATATTGAATAGGAGGTCTAGAGGTCCTCTCGGATCTTCTAGGTATAAGCGTGTCTATCAATGGTTCCTGAGGTGTAGGATCATTATTTTGTATTTCGGGTTCTTCTCGAATTTCTTCGAGTTCCATCATCTCGCCTTTCTTATCCAATAAGAACTCCTTCTCCAAGAAGGTGGCATTCCTTGAAACAAACACCTTTGTTTCAGCAGGATGATAGAAATAATATCCGATTGAATTCTTTGGATACCCTACAAAATAACATAAGGTGGATCGACTATCCAACTTATCTTCCACTGTCTGCTTCACGTAAGCAGGACATCCCCAAATCCTCAAGTACGAATACTTAGGAGCTTTGCCATTCCATAACTCGTATGGTGTTTTATCCACTGCTTTAGTGTGGACGTTGTTCAACAACAATACCGCCGTTTCAAGCGCATAGCCCCAAAACGAAGGTGGAAGCTCAGTGAAGCTCATCATGGATCAAACCATGTCCAACAAAGTTCGATTACGACGCTCCGATACACCATTCAGCTGAGGTGTCATAGGAGGAGTCCACTGAGAGAGAATCCCATTCTCTTTCAGATAGTCCAAAAACTTGGTACTCAAGTATTCTCCACCTCGATCCGATCGAAGTGCTTTAATACTTTTATCTAGCTTGTTTTCTACTTCAGCCTTGAATTTTTTGAACTTTTCAAATGCTTCAGACTTATATTTCATTAAATATAAATACCCATACCTAGAATAATCATCAGTAAAGGTAATGAAGTAGGTATGGCCATATTGAGTACTATAAGAGTGGGTGCCCAGTGAGCCAACTGTGTGGCTATGGGCTTTGTTGACTCTTTGTATAAACAATCTTTTGTTTAATATTATTTACACTTTTATGGCAATGACTTTATATTACTTCATATTGTTATATTGTGATATACTATTGTTGTTTTGATAAAGACCTTGAATATACTATAGTGTATGTAAGATGTGGTAGAACATGGAGATGTCTATCATGAAATACATCTTATAGTCACTGTATATTCTAAAACCGTTCCTAGTCGATTGAGCCGTCCGATAATAAGGATAAGGATCGCTCGAGTTTGAGACTAGCATTTGCGATGCGGAGTACCACGTTTCATTGGTAGGGAACATGGAGATGTTCGAAGCATGCAAATGGATATTCATGGGATGAATAGTCGAACTACCCTATCCGGACTTTCCAAGTGGTTATCACTTATCGAGTGGATAAAGTCCGCGGTTTTGGTTGTACACCATTAGTCCTTACGACTTGAAACATCATGGAGACTCTATATGCTAGCACTGTGCTTTGACTCGTTTACCGACTCTGAGGGGGTCATCAGGTGTCGAGATTGGGTACAGTTACGACACATATAGAAGTCAATGCATTGTTGTCAAGGATTCACCACATACTTGCGAGTGTGGATATCCTATGCGATCTGAGGAGATATTAGTGTGACAAATCTCTGGCCAGAGTACTTGATGTGATTTAAGAAATGGTTTCTTAGTAGCACATGCGATGTCACTAATTTGATCTTCAAGATGTATTGCATAGTTATCGAATCTTGAGCGACTCTCGATATACCAATGGTTGTTGATTCGATCGGGATATATGGATGAAGGGACCGTACTGTACGCTAACCAAAATCTACTGGTTCTTGTAGGCACTATCAGTGATACCTAGGGAATCATGGGGCGATGTTGCTAGGCGCTTTACCATGATTCGTTGGGCAAGTCGGAAAGTGTTGTTCCGAGTCACAAGGAGTTGTGAGCCCACGGCTAGCTGTATCCCTGAACCATTGAGGGTCACACAGTGTAATGGAGTTTTAATCCCCGTTGAGATAGTTAAATTTAAAGAGTTAAATTTAATGAACTAAGGAGTTGGACTTCTTAAATAAGAGTAAGGGAGTAGGATTTCCTAAAATGACATAGGGATGGACATTTTTGGAAACCACTGAATTCGGATTCAGGAAAATTTATTTTGACTTTAAAACGTGCAGAAATGGTTTCTGTGCACATTGGTGAAATCGTTTCATCAATCGGAGTCACGATGAATTTTATATTAATTTCTGAACGAGTGGGCTTTGCTTGTCGGGCCCCAGCTTATGACTAATGGGCCCTAAGGTGTTAGTGGCCTGCATTATAAATAAGTTATTTCAGTACAGAAATTACACACAACAGGTCATAATTTTTGAGACAGAGCAAAAATCGAAACCCTTCTCTCTCAAAGAATTTTCGGCCGTCCCCTCCTGCTCTGCCCGAGAAAATTCCGGTCTGTGATTTTGAATCGCAGTAAGGAATAACGAATCAAATTCGTGTATTCTCTTCGCAGAAAACTTCTGATAGATTTTCTAGTGCAATCTATCAGAGGGATTAAACCTCTGTTCGTGGACCTGATTGAAGGCGTTCATCGGTTCCAGGGAGAGACAACAAGAGCAGAATTGTTCTGTTGGTGTCCATTAATCTCGTTGCGAGATTTGAGGTAAAATTTATTTAATTGTTATTTGAATTTTACACACACGTAATTCAATCGATGAACGGTTGATACCCATACCATGGAAACGTTCCATGAAAAATTTTTAAACTTCCGCTGCACCGGGTATCAATCGTAATTGGTCTGGGAACTCGCCAGTTTTCCAACAGTGGTATCAGAGCCAGGTTGCTCAGATCAATCGATTGAATTAATCAATTGTACAAAATTTTTGAGTCTCGGTTTTTGAAACAAAATAAATATTTTTAATAAAAAATTTTTTTTTTCCGGGGGCGAAACCCGGGCAGCGATTGGATCGCTGCCCCCAGGGGCGGCGCACGGCGCTGCCCAGGGCAGCGCTGTGCGCTGCGCAGGGCAGCGCTCGGCGCCGCCCAGCGGCGGCGCCAGGCGCCGCCAGGGCAGCAAGCGTTGCTGCCCTATGGGGGCAGCCGGGCTGCCCCGGCCCGCGCCCCGGGTGCGGGCCAACCCGGGAGGGTGCCGGGGGGCCCGCGGGAAAAATTAATATTTTATTAAAAATTAATTTTAATATGTTAAAATTTTATTTTTGGTCCGGTCAAAAATTGTTTTTGATTGGTTCACGAGATTTCGGATCGAATTGTTCGAGTCCGTAAATTTTAAAATTGATTTTGGATAAATTTGAATTTTTGGAAAATTTTAATATTTTATCCGTAAATTGAATTTTGAAATCAATTATTTTGGTACAATTGATGATAAGATATGATCTTATGATATATTGAGTAAAATATGATTTTATTTGTAAAATTGGATTTTATAGATAAAATATGATTTTATTTGATATGGAGATAAAATATGATTTTATATGTGAAATGTGATTTTATATATAAAATATGATTTTATCTTGTTTAAATTTGAATTGCCACAGCATGTTATCCAATAAATTAATTTTGAATTAAATGTTATTGGATAAGGATGATCGATTGCCATGACCAATTTTGTAGGTGTATGTTAGGAATTTACATTTTGTCTTTATTGTTATTGGTTTTATTAATGGGCCTGGTTTATGGCCCGATATGAATGTCATATGTAATAAAAGTGGGCTTGGTTTATAGCCCGTTCCCACCCCCTAAAAATGTATCCCCTACTTGTCATTGTTATTTATTGTAAATACATTAGATTTAGTGGGAGATCAAGATTTGAAGATGGTGGGCCCAGCAGACAATGAAGACTGAAGAAATGTAAATTGGAAGCATATGTAATAGGATTGCATTTGCATACTGCATATTACCTAGGATTGGACTAAGACCCGTGATTGGCAACCACGGGTCAATTAGAAATGGAATCGATCATCCTATATAATATGTGATATTATGATTGTATGCATGTTTAGACATAAATTGCGTGAATCCGGCAATGCATGCAATAAATTAAATATGATGAGACAAATATTTTTATAAATAAAATCCCTCATTTTAAATATGATTTAAAATTTATATCAAGATAAATAAAGGAAATTTAAATATTGTTTAAATGTTCCTACCTTCCATCAACGGTCAATGTATGTGATGCTACCCGCGGATACGGTCCGGCTCATATTATTGGGGGGGCCCGTCCGTCGGAAAGCTGTACATTGGATCGACAAATGTTGTAAGTTGGGTGGAACTCCCATGGGATCGGCTCATATTATTGGGGGATCCACATGGCGACCGTCCATCACAACTTAATATTGATGGGTCATCTTGACATGTCACTTTAAACGGCGTCATATTATTGGGCCCTTATTGGACATGAGGTAAATACATGGGGGTTGCTTTGGAAGCAATTGGGCTCTACCTTTTGAGAATTATGGTTGGCTGATATTATTCGGGACCATAAGTTTGTCAATTGGACTCCATGTTCTCACTAAGGAAAAAGTTTCCCGTTTTCACTAGAGGGTGGTGAAATCGTTAAAATAGTGGGAGTGAGATTCATAAAATTAAATTCGCCTATTTTATGTCTTAGTAAATTGTTAAACAATCATTGATATATGTCTGTTTTCCTTTTCAGTATTTCATACAATGAATTCGCGAAATCCTTTATTCTCGATCCTCGAACAAAACAAGCTGACTGGCGCCAACTATACGGAATGGTTCCGGAGGTTGAAGATTGTCTTAACTTCGGAGAAAATGCTCTATGTGTTAGAGAAAGCACCTCCGAAGGAAGCACCAGCTGATGTTAGTCCGGAGGAATTGGCCAAGCTTGATGCATGGTGGGACCATGACATCAAGACCAAATGCTATATGCAAGCCTCGATGTCTGATGAACTCCAGAGGCGATTTGAGGACACGGTGAATGCTGCTGACATTCACGCGCAACTCAAGGAACTTTTTGGGGCTCAATCGAGGGCTGAAAGGTTCTCTACTGTTAAGGAGTTGATGACGTGCCGCATGCGTGAAGGGACTTCGGTCCGTGATCATGGGGTACGAGTGATTTGGCTCATACAGAAGTTAGCGACCCTTGATTTGGTGTTGGAGCATGAACTCAATGTGGACTTGTTGCTTCTATCTCTTCCTTCTTCATTTGATGGATTCGTGATAAATTTTAATATGAACAAGATAGAGGCCACCCTTGAAGAGATGGTCAATATGCTCGTTACATATGAATCCACACTTAAGAAGGATAAGCCAGCTTTCTTGGTGGGCTCCTCATCTTCTGCTAAGAAGGGGCCAAGTATGAAGGGCAAGAAACGTTCTGCCCCACCCAAGAAAGTGGAACCCGAGAAGAAGCAAAAGACAAAGGCTTCAAACAATGGAAAATCCAAGGATGTTTGCCATTACTGCAAGAAGCCGGGTCATTGGAAGCGCAACTGCAAGGAGTATCTTGAGCAGTTGGGAACTGCAAAGGGTATGTTCTATATCGAAATAAACATGTCACTTAATACAACTTCTTGGGTATTGGATACCGGATGTGGATCTCACATTTGCAATGATTTGCAGGTGATGACAAGAAGTCGCAGGCTTAGAATGGGTGAGACCCAGCTGAGGCTCGGGAATGGTTCCAGAGTTGAAGCTACGGCCATTGGAGATGTTTGTTTGATATTGCAGAACGGTTTTAAATTATTGTTGAGAGATGTTTTATTTGTGCCAGATTTAATTAAAAACATTATTTCTATTTCTATGATTGATAGAGATGGTTATTTTTGTAATTTTGTGAATGGGATTTGCAATATTTACAAGAATGAATGTTTAATTGGAAATGGACAACTTGAAAACGATCTATACAATTTAAAACTAAAAGACGTTCCAGTAAATTGTATTGACAAACCGGCGACAACAAACAAAAGGAAAATCGATAGTCAAAACCCGGCAAACCTTTGGCACGCTAGACTAGGTCATATTTCCTCAAGGAGGATGAACAAGCTAGTGGGAGAGGGCATGTTTGATATGTCTGATATTAACTCTCTACCTACTTGTGAATCCTGCCTAAAAGGGAAAATGACTAAATCTCCTTTTAAGGGGAAGCCTGAACGTAGTCAAAATCTGTTGGATTTGATCCATACAGATGTTTGTGGTCCATTTAGAGTAGGGACTCAACATGGCCACACCTACTTCATTACCTTTACTGATGATTATTCTAGGTATGGGTATTTATATTTAATGAAATATAAGTCTGAAGCATTTGAAAAGTTCAAAGAATTCAAGGCTGAAGTAGAAAACAAGCTAGGTAAAAGTATTAAAGCACTTCGATCGGATCGAGGTGGAGAATACTTGAGTACCGAGTTTTTGGACTATCTAAAAGAGAATGGGATTCTCTCTCAGTGGACTCCTCCTATGACACCACAGCTTAATGGTGTATCGGAGCGTCGTAATCGAACTTTGTTGGACATGGTTCGATCCATGATGAGCTTCACTGAGCTTCCACCTTCGTTTTGGGGCTATGCGCTTGAAACGGCGGTATTGTTGTTGAATAACGTCCACACTAAAGCAGTGGACAAAACACCATACGAGTTATGGAATGGCAAAGCTCCTAAGTATTCATACTTGAGGATTTGGGGATGTCCTGCTTACGTGAAGCGGACAGTGGGAGATAAGTTGGATAGTCGATCCAGCTTGTGTTATTTTGTGGGGTATCCGAAGAATTCAATCGGATATTATTTCTATTATCCTGCTGAAACAAAGGTGTTTGTTTCACGGAATGCCACCTTCTTGGAGAAGGAGTTCTTATTGGATAAGAAAGGCGAGATGATGGAACTCGAAGAAGTTCGAGAAGAACCCGAAATACAAAATAACGATCCCACACCTCAGGAACCATTGCTGGACACGCCTGCACCTAGAAGATCCGAAAGGACTTCTAGACCTCCAGTTCGATATGGTCTTCTTCTTGAAGGGGATCAAGATGAACCCGACATTGGATGTGATCCAAGAAACTTCAAGGAAGCAATTTCTGATGCGGATTCGAATTTATGGCTTGAAGCTATGCAGTCAGAATTGGATTCGATGCATACAAACCAAGTTTGGTCTTTAGTGGATCCTCCCGATGGAATTGTTCCAATAGGGTGTAAATGGATCTACAAAAGAAAGCTTGGGCCTGATGGTAAGATATTGACTTACAAGGCGCGATTGGTGGCGAAAGGTTATACTCAAAGGCAAGGAGTTGACTATGATGAAAACCTTTTCACCAGTCGCAATGTTCAAGTCCATAAGAATCCTAATTGCCATAGCTGCATGGTATGACTATGAGATATGGCAGATGGATGTGAAGACTGCTTTTCTTAATGGAGACATTAAGGAAGAAATCTATATGAAGCAGCCTGAGGGGTTCACATCCATGGGAAGCGAGCATAAGGTATGCAAGCTTCAGAGATCAATTTATGGTCTAAAACAAGCATCAAGAAGTTGGAACCATAAATTTGATGAAACAATAAAAGATTTTGGTTTCATCAAGAACCCGGAGGAACCTTGCGTGTACAAGAAAGTAGTTAAGGATGCGGTAACATTCTTAGTACTTTATGTTGATGACATCCTACTCATTGGGAATGATGTAGGGATGTTGCAGTCAACAAAGATATGGTTATCAGGTAGATTTTCGATGAAGGATTTGGGTGAGGCATCCTACATTCTTGGGATACAGATCTATAGGGATAGATCTAAGAGAATGATAGGACTCACTCAATCAACCTACATCGATACCATATTGAAACGGTATTCAATGGATGGGTCCAAGAGAGGACATCTACCCATGTGTCATGGAGTTTCTCTATCCAAGTCTATGTGTCCCAAGACTGAAGCAGAGATAGAGAATATGACACATGTACCATATGCGTCAGCTATAGGTAGTATCATGTATGGGATGATATCTACCAGACCGGATGTAGCATTTGCTCTGAGTGTCACGAGCAGATATCAGTCTAATCCTGGTCAGATGCATTGGAAAGCCGTGAAGGACATTCTTAAGTACTTGCGAAGGACTAAGAATATGTTCATGGTTTATGGAGGACGAGAACTCAAACTGGAAGGCTATACCGACTCTAGCTTCCAAAGTGATGTGGATGACTCGAAGTCAACCTCTGGATTTGTGTTCATGCTCAATGGTGGTGCTGTCTCTTGGAAGAGTTCCAAGCAGGACACCACAGCGGATTCCACCACTGAGGCTGAATACATTGCAGCATCAGCTGCTGCTAAAGAGGCCGTTTGGATGAGGAATTTCGTCCAAGAGTTGGGCGTCATTCCTGAATTTGTTGGTCCAGTCCCGGAGTACTGCGACAACACGGGTGCCGTTGCTCAAGCAAAGGAACCAAGGTCTCATCAAAGATCCAAACACGTACTGAGGAAATACCACATAATCCGGGAGATTGTGGAAAGAGGAGACATCAGTGTCGAACGAGTGGCCTCTGCAGACAATATCGCTGATCCACTTACTAAGCCTTTGCCAGGACCATTGTTTGACAAACATCGCGAAGCAATGGGTCTACGTAGTATGACTAGTTGGCTATAGGGCAAGTGGGAGATTGTAAGAGTGGGTGCCCAGTGAGCCAACTGTGTGGCTATGGGCTTTGTTGACTCTTTGTATAAACAATCTTTTGTTTAATATTATTTACACTTTTATGGCAATGACTTTATATTACTTCATATTGTTATATTGTGATATACTATTGTTGTTTTGATAAAGACCTTGAATATACTATAGTGTATGTAAGATGTGGTAGAACATGGAGATGTCTATCATGAAATACATCTTATAGTCACTGTATATTCTAAAACCGTTCCTAGTCGATTGAGCCGTCCGATAATAAGGATAAGGATCGCTCGAGTTTGAGACTAGCATTTGCGATGCGGAGTACCACGTTTCATTGGTAGGGAACATGGAGATGTTCGAAGCATGCAAATGGATATTCATGGGATGAATAGTCGAACTACCCTATCCGGACTTTCCAAGTGGTTATCACTTATCGAGTGGATAAAGTCCGCGGTTTTGGTTGTACACCATTAGTCCTTACGACTTGAAACATCATGGAGACTCTATATGCTAGCACTGTGCTTTGACTCGTTTACCGACTCTGAGGGGGTCATCAGGTGTCGAGATTGGGTACAGTTACGACACATATAGGAGTCAATGCATTGTTTTCAAGGATTCACCACATACTTGCGAGTGTGGATATCCTATGCGATCTGAGGAGATATTAGTGTGACAAATCTCTGGCCAGAGTACTTGATGTGATTTAAGAAATGGTTTCTTAGTAGCACATGCGATGTCACTAATTTGATCTTCAAGATGTATTGCATAGTTATCGAATCTTGAGCGACTCTCGATATACCAATGGTTGTTGATTCGATCGGGATATATGGATGAAGGGACCGTACTGTACGCTAACCAAAATCTACTGGTTCTTGTAGGCACTATCAGTGATACCTAGGGAATCATGGGGCGATGTTGCTAGGCGCTTTACCATGATTCGTTGGGCAAGTCGGAAAGTGTTGTTCCGAGTCACAAGGAGTTGTGAGCCCACGGCTAGCTGTATCCCTGAACCATTGAGGGTCACACAGTGTAATGGAGTTTTAATCCCCGTTGAGATAGTTAAATTTAAAGAGTTAAATTTAATGAACTAAGGAGTTGGACTTCTTAAATAAGAGTAAGGGAGTAGGATTTCCTAAAATGACATAGGGATGGACATTTTTGGAAACCACTGAATTCGGATTCAGGAAAATTTATTTTGACTTTAAAACGTGCAGAAATGGTTTCTGTGCACATTGGTGAAATCGTTTCATCAATCGGAGTCACGATGAATTTTATATTAATTTCTGAACGAGTGGGCTTTGCTTGTCGGGCCCCAGCTTATGACTAATGGGCCCTAAGGTGTTAGTGGCCTGCATTATAAATAAGTTATTTCAGTACAGAAATTACACACAATAGGTCATAATTTTTGAGACAGAGCAAAAATCGAAACCCTTCTCTCTCAAAGAATTTTCGGCCGTCCCCCTCCTGCTCTGCCCGAGAAAATTCCGGTCTGTGATTTTGAATCGCAGTAAGGAATAACGAATCAAATTCGTGTATTCTCTTCGCAGAAAACTTCTGATAGATTTTCTAGTGCAATCTATCAGAGGGATTAAACCTCTGTTCGTGGACCTGATTGAAGGCGTTCATCGGTTCCAGGGAGAGACAACAAGAGCAGAATTGTTCTGTTGGTGTCCATTAATCTCGTTGCGAGATTTGAGGTAAAATTTATTTAATTGTTATTTGAATTTTACACACACGTAATTCAATCGATGAACGGTTGATACCCATACCATGGAAACGTTCCATGAAAAATTTTTTAAACTTCCGCTGCACCGGGTATCAATCGTAATTGGTCTGGGAACTCGCCAGTTTTCCAACAAGTACCAATTCTAAATGGACCACAAACGTCTGTATGGATCAAATCCAACAGATTTTGACTACGCTCAGGTTTCCCCTTAAAAGGAGATTTAGTCATTTTTCCTTTCAAGCAGGATTCACAAGTAGGTAGAGAGTTAATATCAGACATATCAAACATGCCCTCTCCCACTAGCTTGTTCATCCTCCTTGTGAAAATATGACCTAGCCTAGCATGCCAAAGGTTTGCCGGGTTTTGACTATCGATTTTCCTTTTGTTTGTTGTTACCGTTTTATCAACATAATTTATTGGAACGTCTTTTAATTTTAAGTTATATAGATCGTTTTCAAGTTGTCCATTTCCAATCAAACATTTATTCTTGTAAATATTGCAAATCCCATTCACAAAATTGCAAGAATAACCATCTCTATCAAGCATAGAAACAGAAATAATGTTTTAAATCAAATCTGGAACAAATAAAACATCTCTCAAAAGTAACTTAAAATCGTTCTGCAAAATTAAATAAAAATCTCCCACAGCTTTAGCTTCAACTCTGGAACCATTTCCGAGCCTCAGCTGGGTCTCACCCATTCTAAGCTTGCGACTTCTTGTCATCACCTGCAAATCATTGCAAATGTGAGATCTACATCCGATATCCAATACCCAAGAAGTAGTGTTAAGTGAAACATTTATTTCAATATAGAACATACCCTTCGCAGTTCGCAACTGCTCTAGATATTCCTTGCAGTTACGTTTCCAATGACCGGGCTTCTTGCAGTAATGGCAAACATCCTTGAACTTTTCCATGTTTGAAGCCTTTGTCTTGTACTTCTTCTCGGGTTCGGTTTTCTTGGGTGGGGCAGAACGTTTCTTACCCTTTGTACTTGGCCCCTTCTTAGCAGAAGAAGAGGAGCCCACCAAGAAAGCCGGTTTATCCTTCTTTAAAGTGGATTCATATGTTACAAGCATATTGACCATCTCTTCAAGGGAGGCCTCTATCTTGTTCATATTGAAATTCACCACAAATCCGTCAAACGAAGAAGGAAGAGATCGAAGTAATAAGTCCACGTTGAGTTCATGCTCCAACACCAAATCAAGCGTTACCAACTTCTGTATGAGCCAAATCACTCGTACCCCATGATCACGGACCGAAGTCCCTTCACGCATGCGACACGTCATTAGCTCTTTTACAGTAGCGAACCTTTCAGCTCTCGATTGAGCCCCAAAAAGTTCCTTGAGTTGTACGTGAATGTCAGCAGCATTCACGGTGTCCTCAAATCGCCTCTGGAGTTCATCAGACATCGAGGCTTGCATATAGCATTTGGCCTTGATATCATGGTCCCACCATGTATCAAGTTTGGCCAACTCTTCCGGACTTACATCAGCTGGTGCTTCCTTCGGAGGAGATTTTTCTAACACGTAGAGCATCTTCTCCGAGGTCAAGACAATCTTCAACTTACGGAACCATTCCGTATAGTGTGCGCCAGTCAGTTTATTTTGTTCGAGGATAGAGAATAGTGGATTGCGCGAATTCATCTTAATGAAATACTGAAAAGAAACAGACAATAATCAGTGATTGTTTAATTAATTTACTAAGACATAAAATAGGCGAAATTTATTTTATGAATCTCACTCCCACTATTTTAACGATTTCACTACCCTCTAGTGAAAACGGGAAACTGTTTTCCTTAGTGGGAACATGGAGTCCAATTGACAAACTATGGTCCCGAATAATATCAGCCAACCATAATTTTCAAAAGGTAGAGCCCAATTGCTTCCAAAGCAACCTCCACGTTTTTACCTCATGTCCAATAAGGGCCCAATAATATGACGCCGTTTATTGTGACATGTCAAGATGACCCATCAATATTAAGTTGTGATGGACGGTCGCCATGTGGATCCCCCAATAATATGAGCCGATCCCATGGGAGTTCCACCCAACTTACAACATGTGTCGATCCAATGTACAGCTTTCCGACGAACGGCCCCCCCCCAATAATATGAGCCGGACCGTATCCGCGGGTAGCATCTCATACATTGATCGTTGATGGAAGGTATGAACATTTAAACAATTTTAAATTTCCTTTATTTATCTTGATATCAATTTTAAATCATATTTAAAATGAGGGATTTTAATTTTGAAAATTTGTCTCATCATTTTAAAAATTTGTATGCTTGCGGGATTCATACAATTTTGTCTAAAACATGCATACAACTATAATATCATATATTATATAGGATGATCGATTCCATTTTTAATCGACCCGTGGTTGCCAATCACGAGTCTAAGTCCAATCCTAGGTAATATGCAGGTATGCAATGCAATCCTATTACATTGAGCTTCCAATTTACATTTCTTCAATCTTTATTGTCTGCTGGGCCCACCTCCGTCTTCAAATCTTCATCTCCCACTAAGTCTAATGTATTTACAATAAATAACCATGAAAAGTAGGAGATACATTTTAAGGGGTGGGAACGGGCCATAAACCAGGCCCACTTTTATTACATATGACAATTCATATTGGGCCATAAACCAGGCCCATTAATAAATCCAACAACAATAAAAACAAATGTAAATTCCTAACATACACGTACAAAATTGGTCATGGCAATCGATCATCCTTATCCAATAACATTTAATTCAAAATTAATTTATTGGATAACATGCAATGTCAATTAAATTTAAAAGGATAAAATCATATTCCATATATAAAATTTTATTTTACATACAAAATCATATTTTATCTTTTTATCAAATAAAATCATATTTTACATATAAAATCCAATTTTATACATAAAATCATATTTTACTCAAGATTTCCATAAGATCATATCTTATCATCAATTGTACCAAAAATAATTAATTTCATAAAATCTGATTTAACGGATAAAATTTATAAATTTTCCAAAAATTCAAATTTATCCAAAAATCAATTTTAAAATTTTTGGACTCGAACAATTCAATCCGATGCCTCGTGGACCAATCAAAAACAATTTTCGATCGGACCAAAAATAGAATTTTAACATATTAAAATTTTAATTTTAAAATTAAAAAATTAATTTTTCGCGGGCCGCCCGGGACACTCCCGGGCTGCCCGCGCCCCAAAGGGGCTCGGGCCGGGCAGCCCGTCGCTGCCCCCCCAGGCAGCGATCCAATCGCTGCCCGTGTTTTGCCCCAAAACAAAAAAATTTTTATTTTAAAAAATTTATTTTGTTTCAAAAAACCGAGGCTAAAATTTTTTTGTACAATCGATTAATTTAATCGCTTGATCTGAGCAACTTGACTCTGATACCACTGTTGGAGAACGGTGATCAGATCAATCAGAATTGATACCCGTTGCAGCGGAAGTTTAAAATTTTTTTATATGGAACGATTCCATAATGGGTATCAAAACTTTACGATTAAATTGTGCGTGTTAAAATTAAATAACAATTATAAATTTTTACCTCCAATCTCGAATCGAGATTATGGACACCAACAGATTACTCTGCTCTTGTTGTATATCCCAGGAACTGATGGACGAACTGTTCTTCAATCAGGTCCACGAACAGAGATTTAATCCCTCTGATAGATTGCACTAGAAAATCTATCAGAAGTTTCTACGAAGAGAATTAACGAATTTGATCCGTTAAACCAGACTGCAAATTCAAAATTCACAGGCTGGATTTTCCCGAGTAAAGAGGGAGGGGGCGGCCACTTTAGAAAACACAGCTAGGGTTTTCGAAAATATTTTGTGACCTCTGTTGTGTAATTTCTGTACTGCAATAACTTATTTATAATGTGGGCTGCTAACAGCTTAGGGCCCATTAGTCATAAGTTCAAGCCCGACAAGCAAAGCCCGCATGTTCAGAAATTAATATAAAATTCATCGTGACTCAGATTGATAAACCAATTTCACCAATGTTTACAGAAACCATTTCTGCATCTTTTAGAGTCAACATTAATTTTCTGAATCCGAATTCAGTGATTTCCAAAAATGCCCATCCCTATGTCATTTTAGGAAATCTTACTCCTCTACTCTTAAATAAGAAGTCCCACTTCTTTGTTCATTAAATTTAACTCTTTAAATTTAACTATCTCAATGGGGATTAAAAATCCATTACTCTGTGTGACCCTCAATGGTTCAGGGATACAGCTAGCCGTTGGCTCACAACTCCTTGTGACTCGGAACAACAATTTCCGACTTGCCCATCGAATCATGGTAAGAGCGCCTAGCAACATCGCCCCATGATTCCCTAGGTATCACTGATAGTGCCTGCAAGAACCAATAGATTTTGGTTAGCGTACAGTACGGTCCCTTCATCCAAATATCCCGATCAAATCAACAACCATTGGTAAATCGAGAGTCGTTCGAGATTCGATAACTATACAATGCATCTTGAAGATCAAATAGTGACATCACATGTGCTACTAAGAAACCATTTCTTAAAACACATCATGTACTCTGGCCAGAGATTCGTCACACTAATATCTCCTCAGATTGCATAGGATATCCACACTCGCAAGTATGTGGTGAATCCTTGACAACAAAGCATCGACTCCTATATGTGTTGTAACTGTACCCAATCCCGACACCTGATGACCCCAATAGAGTCGGTAAATGAGTCAAAGCACAGTACTAGCATATAGAGTCTCAATGATGTTTCAAGTAGTAAGGACTAATGGTGTACAACCAAAACCGCGGACTTTATCAACTCAATAAGTGATAACCACTTGGAAAGTCCGGATAGGGTAGTTCGATCATTCATCGTATGAATATCCATTTGCATGCTTTGAACATCTCTATGTTCCATACCAATGAAACGTGGTACTCGGCATTGCAAATGCTAGTCTCAATCTCGAGCGATCCTTATCCTTATTAACGGACGGCTCAATCGACTAGGAACCATTTAGAATATACAGTGACTATAAGATGTGTTTCATGATAGATATCCCCATGTACTACCATATCTTACATACACTATAGTATATTCAAGGTCTTTATCAAAACAACAATAGTATATCACAATATAACAATATGAAGAAAGATAAAGTCATTGCCATTAATAAAAGTGTAAATTATATTAAACAAAAGATTGTTTATACAAAGAGTCATCAAAGCCCTTAGCCACAAGTTGGCTCACCGGGCACCCACTCTTTCACGAACTTGACCACTAGGGGCTCCGAAGGTGAGCTTGTTGACTTCGGAGTTAAGGCTGGTTCGGACGATCCGAACTCAAGTTCGGACGGCCCAAACTTGTTTGTGCCAAGTAGGCAGGATTACTCAGCAATGAATTTTGACAAGTGTCGGACTTAGAGCACTTCGGACGACCCGAAGTAGAGATCGGACGATCCGAACTCGACGTGTCTCGCATGCAGACAGTGAATTGGATCGGACAATCCGAACTCAGGTTCGGAGGGCCCGAACTCGTCCGAAACTTTTTCTATAAATAGGGCTCATTCGATTTTATTTTAAAATACAAATTCCCAAGGTTCCTTCTTCAGTTATATAGTGTGAGTTATGCACTTGAGGACCCTATCGGTTATAAAAAAGGCTCTGGAATAACCAAGGAGTGGTTATAGTCATCCGGGACTAGCGACTCCAAAGGGCTATCTACGGACGAAGGTATGGTCCGGGAATCTATTTAAATTTTGGGAGTACTTATTAGCTTAGTTAAGGCTTATAGAATTTATGTAGTGATACGGTGAACTTTTGAATATAGGCTTGGAACCTAGGATTCTACTATACTTGAACTAGCCTAGAGGTACGTACACATTGACTGAGATTGCCAGCGAGTATACATGTTTATATGTTGCATTTATTTGGAATTATTATATGGCATGATATATGATTTACCGCTTTCTATATTCATATGTCATGTGCATATACATGAAAGAGTGGGTGCCCGGTGAGCCAACTTGTGGCTAAGGGCTTTGATGACTCTTTGTATAAACAATATTTTGTTTAATATAATTTACACTTTTATAAAGGTGTTTACTTTATCTTTTATCATATTATTATGTTGTGACATACTATAAGATGTTTAGATAAAGACCTTGAATATACTATAGTGTATGTAAGATGTGGTGGCTCATGGGGATGGCTATCATGAAACACATCTTATAGTCACTGTATATTCTAAACAGTTCCTAGTCGATTGAGCCGTCCGTTAATAAGGATAAGGATCGCTCGAGATTGAGACTAGCATTTGCGATGCCGAGTACCACGTTTCATTGGTATGGAACATAGAGATGTTCAAAGCATGCAAATGGATATTCATACGATGAATGATCGAACTACCATATCCGGACTTTCCAAGTGGTTATCACTTATCGAGTGGATAAAGTCCGCGGTTTTGGTTGTACACCATTAGTCCTTACTACTTGAAACATCATTGAGACTCTATATGCTAGTACTGTACTTTGACTCGTTTACCGACTCTATTGGGGTCATCAGGTGTCGGGATTGGGTACAGTTACGACACATATAGGAGTCGATGCTTTGTTGTCAAGGATTCACCACATACTTGCTAGTGTGGATATCCTATGCAATCTGAGGAGATATTAGTGTGACGAATCTCTGGCCAGAATACATGATGTGTTTTAAGAAATGGTTTCTTAGTAGCACATGTGATGTCACTATTTGATCTTCAAGATGTATTGCATAGTTATCGAATCTCGAACGACTCTCGATTTACCAATGGTTGTTGATTCGATCGGGATATTTGGATGAAGGGACCGTACTGTACGCTAACCAAAATCTATTGGTTCTTGCAGGCACTATCAGTGATACCTAAGGAATCATGGGGCGATGTTGCTAGGCGCTCTTACCATGATTCGATGGGCAAGTCAGAAATTGTTGTTCCGAGTCACAAGGAGTTGTGAGCCCACGACTAGCTGTATCCCTGAACCATTGAGGGTCACACAAGTAATGGATTTTTAATCCCTGTTGAGATAGTTAAATTTAAAGAGTTAAATTTAATGAACAAAGAAGTGGGACTTCTTATTTAAGAGTAGAGGAGTAAGATTTCCTAAAATGACATAGGGATGGGCATTTTTGGAAACCACTGAATTCGGATTCAGAAAATTTATCTTGACTTTAAAAGATGCAGAAATGGTTTCTGTGAACATTGGTGAAATTGGTTTATCAATCTGAGTCACGATGAATTTTATATTAATTTCTGAACATGCGGGCTTTGCTTGTTTGGCTTGAACTTATGACTAATGGACCCTAAGCTGTTAGCAGCCCATATTATAAATAAGTTATTGCAGTACAGAAATTACACAACAGAGGTCACAATTTTCGAAAACCCTAGCCGTTTTTCTCTCTAAGTGGCCGGCCCCTCTCCCTCTCTGCTCGAAAATTCCAGCCTGTGAATTTTGAATTTGCAGTCTGGTTTAACGGATCAAATTCGTTAATTCTCTTCGTAGAAACTTCTGATAGATTTTCTAGTGCAATCTATCAGAGGGATTAAACTTCTGTTCGTGAACCTGATTGAAGAATTGTTCGTCCATCAGTTCCTGGGATATACAACAAGAGCAGAGTAATCTGTTGGTGTCCATAATCTCGATTCGAGATTGGAGGTAAAAATTTAATTGTTATTTAATTTTTACACGCACAATTTAATCGTAAAGTTTTGATACCCATGATATGAAATTGTTCCATATAAAATTTTAAAACTTTCGCTGCACCGGGTATCAATTCTGATTGATCTGATCACCGTTCTCCAATAGTGGTATCAGAGCCAGGTTGCTCAGATCAAGCGATTAAATTAATCGATTTTACAAAAATTTTTAAGCCTCGGTTTTTGAAACAAAATAAATTTTTTTAAAAAATAAAAAAAAAATTTTCCGGGCAAAACACGGGCAGCGCACGGCGCTGCCCGGGATCGTCCCGGGCGGCCCGGGAAAAAATTATTTTAATTTTTAATTAAAATTTTAATATGTTAAAATTCTATTTTTGGTCCGATCGAAAATTGTTTTTGATTGGTCCACGAGGCGTCGGAACGAAATGTTCGAGTCCAAAAATTTTAAAATTGATTTTTGGATAAATTTGAATTTTTGGAAAATTTATAGATTTTATCCGTTAAATCAGATTTTATGAAATTAATTATTTTTGGTACAATTGATGATAAGATATGATCTTATGGAAATATTGAGTAAAATATGATTGTATGTATAAAATTGGATTTTTATGTAAAATATGATTTTATTTGATAAAAAGATAAAATATGATTTTGTATGTAAAATAAGATTTTATATATGGAATATGATTTTATCCTTTTTAAATTTAATTGCCATTGCATGTTATCCAATAAATTAATTTTGAATTAAATATTATTGGATAAGGATGATCGATTGTCATGACCAATTTTGTAGGTGTATGTTAGGAATTTACATTTGTTTTTATTGTTGTTGGATTTATTAATGGGCCTGATTTATGGCCCAATATGAATTGTCATATGTAATAAAAGTGGGCCTGGTTTATGGCCCGTTCCCACCCCTTAAAATGTATCCCCTACTTGTCATAGTTATTTATTGTAAATACATTAGACTTAGTGAGAGATGAAGATTTGAAGACGGAGGTGGGCCCAGTAGACAATAAAGACTGAAAAAATATAAATTGGAAGCTCAATGTAATAGGATTGCATTGCATACCTGCATATTACCTAGGATTGGACTTAGACTCGTGATTGGCAACCACGGGTCGATCAGAAATGGAATCGATCATCCTATATAATATATGATATTATTGTTGTATGCATGTTTTAGACTAAATTGTATGAATCCCGCAAGCATACAAATTTTAAATGATGAGACAATTTTTCAAAATTAAAATCCCTCATTTTAAATATGATTTAAAATTGATATCAAGATAAATAAAGGAAATTTAAAAATTGTTTAAATGTTCCTACCTTCCATCAACGATCAATGTATGAGATGCTACCCGTGGATACGGTCCGGCTCATATTATTGGGGGGGCCCGTTCGTCGGAAAGCTGTACATTGGATCGACAAATGTTGTAAGTTGGGTGGAACTCCCATGGGATCGGCTCATATTATTGGGGGATCCACATGGCGACCGTCCATCACAACTTAATATTGATGGGTCATCTTGACATGTCACAATAAACGGCGTCATATTATTGGGCCCTTATTGGACATGAGGTAAAAACGTGGAGGTTGCTTTGGAAGCAATTGGGCTCTACCTTTTGAAAATTATGGTTGGATGATATTATTCGGGACCATAGTTTGTCAATTGGACTCCATGTTCCCACTAAGGAAAACAGTTTCCCATTTTCACTAGAGGGTAGTGAAACCGTTAAAATAGTGGGAGTGAGATTCATAAAATAAATTTCGCCTATTTTATGTCTTAGTAAATTAATTAAACAATCACTGATTATTGTCTGTTTCTTTTCAGTATTTCATTAAGATGAATTCGCGCAATCCACTATTCTCTATTCTCGAACAAAATAAACTGACTGGCGCAAACTATACGGAATGGTTCCGTAAGTTGAAGATTGTCTTGACCTCGGAGAAGATGCTCTACGTGTTAAAAAAATCTCCTCCGAAGGAAGCACCAGCTGATATAAGTCCGGAAGAGTTGGCCAAACTTGATACATGGTGGGACCATGATATCAAGGCCAAATGCTATATGCAAGCCTCGATGTCTGATGAACTCCAGAGGTGATTTGAGGACACCGTGAATGCTGCTGACATTCACGTACAACTCAAGGAACTTTTTGGGGCTCAATCAAGAGCTGAAAGGTTCGCTACTGTAAAAGAGCTAATGACGTGTCGCATGCGTGAAGGGACTTCGGTCCGTGATCATGGGGTACGAGTGATTTGGCTCATACAAAAGTTGGTAACGCTTGATTTGGTGTTGGAGCATGAACTCAATGTAGACTTATTACTTCTCTCTCTTCCTTCTTCGTTTGACGGATTTGTGATGAATTTCAATATGAACAAGAAAGAGGCCTCCCTTGAAGAGATGGTCAATATGCTTGTAACATATGAAGCCACTTTAAAGAAGGATAAACCAGTTCTCTTGGTGGGCTCCTCTTCTTCAGCTAAGAAGGGGCCAAGTACAAAGGGTAAGAAACGTTCTGCCCCACCCAAGAAAACCGGACCCGAGAAGAAGAACAAGACAAAGGCTTCAAACATGGAAAAGTCCAAGGATGTTTGCCATCACTGCAAGAAACCCGGTCATTGGAAACGTAACTGCAAGGAATATCTAGAGCAGTTGCGAACTGCGAAGGGTATGTTCTATATTGAAATAAATGTTTCACTTAATACTACTTCTTGGGTATTGGATACCGGATGTGGATCTCACATTTGCAATGATTTGCAGGTGATGACAAGAAGTCGCAAGCTTAGAATGGGTGAGACCCAGCTGAGGCTCGGAAATGGTTCTAGAGTTGAAGCTAAAGCTATGGGAGATGTTTATTTAATTTTGCAGAACGATTTTAAGTTACTTTTGAGAGATGTTTTATTTGTTCCAGATTTGATTAAAAACATTATTTCTGTTTCTATGCTTGATAGAGATGGTTTTTCTTGCAATTTTGTGAATGGGATTTGCAATATTTACAAGAATGAATGTTTGATTGGAAATGGACAACTTGAAAACGATCTATATAACTTAAAATTAAAAGACGTTCCAATAAATTATGTTGATAAACCGGTAACAACGAACAAAAGGAAAATCGATAGTCAAAACCCGGCAAACCTTTGGCATGCTAGGCTAGGTCATATTTCCTCAAGGAGGATGAACAAGCTAGTGGGAGAGGGCATGTTTGATATGTCTGATATTAACTCTCTACCTACTTGTGAGTCCTGCCTGAAAGGAAAAATGACTAAATCTCCTTTTAAGGGGAAACCTGAGCGTAGTCAAAATCTGTTGGATTTGATCCATACAGATGTTTGTGGTCCATTTAGAATTGGTACTCAATTTGGCCACACCTACTTCATTACCTTTACTGATGATTATTCAAGGTATGAGTATTTATATTTAATGAAATATAAGTCTGAAGCATTTGAAAAGTTCAAAGAATTCAAGGCTGAAGTAGAAAACAAGCTAGGTAAAAGTATTAAAGCACTTCGATCAGATCGAGGTGGAGAATACTTAAGTACCGAGTTTTTGGACTATCTGAAAGAGAATGGGATTCTCTCTCAGTGGACTCCTCCTATGACACCTCAGCTGAATGGTGTATCGGAGCGTCGTAATCGAACTTTGTTGGACATGGTTCGATCCATGATGAGCTTCACTGAGCTTCCACCTTCGTTTTGGGGCTACGTGCTTGAAACGGTGGTGTTGTTGTTGAACAACGTCCACACCAAAGCAGTGGATAAAACACCATACGAGTTATGGAATGGCAAAGCTCCTAAGTATTCATACTTGAGGATTTGGGGATGTCCTGCTTACGTGAAGCAGACAGTGGGAGATAAGTTGGATAGTCGATCTACCTTATGTTATTTTGTAGGGTATCCGAAGAATTCAATCGGATATTATTTCTATCATCCTACTGAAACAAAAGTGTTTGTTTCAAGGAATGCCACATTCTTGGAGAAGGAGTTCTTATTGGATAAGAAAGGCAAGATGATGGAACTCGAAGAAATTCGAGAAGAACCCGAAACACAAAATAATGATCCTACACCTCAGGAACCAATTATGGACACGCCTATACCTAGAAGATTCGAGAGGACTTCTAGACCTCCTATTCGATATGGTCTTCTTCTTGAAGGGGATCAAGATGAACCCGACGTTGGATGTGATCCAAGAAACTTCAAGGAAGCAATTTCTGATGCGGATTCAAATTTATGGCTTGAAGCTATGCAGTCGGAAATAGATTCGATGCATACAAACCAAGTTTGGTCTTTAGTAGATCCTCCCGATGGAATTGTTCCAATAGGGTGTAAATGGATCTACAAGAGAAAGCTTGGGCCTGATGGTAAGGTATTGACCTACAAGGCACGATTGGTGGCGAAAGGTTATACTCAAAGACAAGGAGTTGACTATGATGAAACCTTTTCACCAGTTGCAATGTTCAAGTCCATAAGAATCCTTATTGCCATAGCTACTTGGTATGACTATGAGATATGGCAAATGGATGTGAAGACTGCATTTCTTAATGAAAACATTAAGGAAGAGATCTATATGACGCAGCCTGAGGGATACACATCCATGGGAAGCGAGCATAAGGTATGCAAGCTTCAGAGATCAATCTATGGTCTCAAACAAGCATCAAGAAGTTGGAACCAGAAATTTGATGAAACAATAAAAGATTTTGGTTTCATCAAGAACCCGGAGGAACCGTGCGTGTACAAGAAAGTAGTTAAGGATGCTTTGACATTCTTAGTACTTTATGTTGATGACATCCTACTCATTGGGAATGATGTAGGGATGTTGCAGTCAACAAAGATATGGTTATCAGGTAGATTCTCGATGAAGGATTTGGGTGAGGCATCCTATATTCTAGGGATACAGATCTAAAGAGATAGATCTAAGAGAATGATAGGACTCACTCAAGCAACCTACATCGACACCATATTGAAAAGGTTTTCAATGGATAGGTCCAAGAGAGGACATCTACCTATGTGTCATGGAGTTTCTCTATCCAAGTCTATGTGTCCCAAGACTGATGAAGAGATAGAGAAAATGACACATGTACCATATGCGTCAGCCATTGGTAGTATCATGTATGGGATGATATCTACCAGATCGGATGTAGCATTTGCTCTGAGTGTCACGAGCAGATATCAAGCTAATCCCGGTCAAATGCATTGGAAAGCCGTGAAGGACATTCTTAAGTACTTACGAAGGACTAAGAATATGTTCATGGTATATGGAGGAAGAGAACTGAAATTGGAAGGCTATACCGACTCTAGCTTCCAAAGTGACGTGGATGACTCGAAGTCAACCTCTGGATTTGTGTTCATGCTCAATGGCGGTGCTGTCTCTTGGAAGAGTTCCAAGCAGGACACCACAGCGGATTCCACCACTGAGGTAGAATACATTGCGGCATCAGCTGCTGCTAAAGAGGCCGTTTGGATGAGAAATTTCGTCCAAGAGTTGGGCGTTATTCCTGAAGTTGTTGGTCCAGTCCCGGTGTACTGTGACAACACGGGTGCCGTTGCTCAGGCAAAGGAACCAAGGTCTCATCAAAGATCCAAACACGTACTGAGGAAATACCACATCATCCGGGAGATCGTGGAAAGAGGAGACATCACTGTCAAAAGAGTGGCCTCTGCAGACAATAACGCTGATCTACTTACTAAGCCCTTGCCAGCACCATTATTTGACAAACATCGCGAACTAATGGGACTGCGTAGTATGACTAGTTGGCTTTAGGGCAAGTGGGAGATTGAAAGAGTGGGTGCCCGGTGAGCCAACTTATGGCTAAGGGCTTTGATGACTCTTTCTATAAACAATCTTTTGTTTAATATAATTTACACTTTTATAAAGGCGTTTACTTTATCTTTTATCATATTATTATGTTGTGACATACTATAAGATGTTTAGATGAAGACCTTAAATATACTATAGTGTATGTAAGATGTGGTGGCTCATGGGGATGGCTATCATGAAATACATCTTATAGTCACTGTATATTCTAAACAGTTCCTAGTCGATTGAGCCGTCCGTTAATAAGGATAAGGATCGCTCGAGATTGAGACTAGCATTTGCGATGCCGAGTACCACGTTTCATTGGTATGGAACATAGAGATGTTCAAAGCATGCAAATGGATATTCATACGATGAATGATCGAACTACCCTATCCGGACTTTCCAAGTGGTTATCACTTATCGAGTGGATAAAGTCCGCGGTTTTGGTTGTACACCATTAGTCCTTACTACTTGAAACATCATTGAGACTCTATATGCTAGTACTGTACTTTGACTCGTTTACCGACTCTATTGGGGTCATCAGGTGTCGGGATTGGGTACAGTTACGACACATATAGGAGTCGATGCTTTGTTGTCAAGGATTCATCACATAATTGCTAGTGTGGATATCCCATGCAATCTGAGGAGATATTAGTGTGACGAATCTCTGGCCAGAGTACATGATGTGTTTTAAGAAATGGTTTCTTAGTAGCACATGCGATGTCACTATTTGATCTTCAAGATGTATTGCATAGTTATCGAATCTCGAACGACTCTCGATTTACCAATGGTTGTTGATTCGATCGGGATATTTGGATGAAGGGACCATATTGTACGCTAACCAAAATCTATTGGTTCTTGCAGGCACTATCAGTGATACCTAGGGAATCATGGGGCGATGTTGCTAGGCGCTCTTACCATGATTCGATGGGCAAGTCGGAAATTGTTGTTCCGAGTCACAAGGAGTTGTGAGCCCACGGCTAGCTGTATCCCTGAACCATTGAGGTTCACACAAGTAATG
Organism: Henckelia pumila; assembly: GCF_033568475.1. Taxonomy (NCBI): domain Eukaryota; kingdom Viridiplantae; phylum Streptophyta; class Magnoliopsida; order Lamiales; family Gesneriaceae; genus Henckelia; species Henckelia pumila. Next base: position 33,116,554 of record NC_133121.1, on the reverse strand, counting down.
GATTTTTAATCCCCGTTGAGATAGTTAAATTTAAAGAGTTAAATTTAATGAACAAAGAAGTGAGACTTCTTATTTAAGAGTAGAGGAGTAAGATTTCCTAAAATGACATAGGGATTGACATTTTTGGAAACCACTGAATTCGGATTCAGAAAATTTATCTTGAATTTAAAAGATGCGGAAATGGTTTCTATGAACATTGGTGAAATTGGTTTATCAATCTGAGTCACGATGAATTTTATATTAATTTCTGAACATGCGGGCTTTGTTTGTCAGGCTTGAACTTATTACTAATGGGCCCTAAGCTGTTAGCAGCCCATATTATAAATAAGTTATTGCAGTATAGAAATTACACAACAGAGGTCACAATTTTCGAAAACCCTAGCTGTTTTTCTCTCTAAGTGGCCGGCCCCTCTCCCTCTCTGCTCGAAAATTCCAGCCTGTGAATTTTGAATTTGCAGTCTGGTTTAACGGATCAAATTCGTTAATTCTCTTCGTAGAAACTTCTGATAGATTTTCTAGTACAATCTATCATAGGGATTAAACTTCTGTTCGTGGACCTGATTGAAGAATTGTTCGTCCATCAGTTCCTGGGATATACAACAAGAGCAGAGTAATCTGTTGGTGTCCATAATCTCGATTCGAGATTGGAGGTAAAAATTTAATTGTTATTTAATTTTTACACGCACAATTTAATCGTAAAGTTTTGATACCCATGATATGGAATTGTTCCATATAAAATTTTAAAACTTCCGCTGCACCGGGTATCAATTCTGATTGATCTGATCACCGTTCTCCAACAATACACGTTGAGCCTATACCTTGATATACCTGATTATAGAGCCGCTCAGCTCTATACTCGATAGTCTGTCACTGAGAGTACCGCGACGGCGGGGACATTTATGTGTGACTACTCTGGTGTACTTGATGAGTGTGGTTGCACCCAGAGATTGATCCGTGCGGTGGCAGCACTCATGTGGCGCCGGTTCTGAGCATGACTTTTCAGATGACCCTTTACCAGTCATCATGTTGCATGCATCATATTTATACGTGTACTCATGTTTATGTACTGGGCGTTAGCGCTCACGTCCTAGTTGTTATCTTGGACACCCTATTCCATGGGGAAGGTCGCAGGATGGACGGAGCTGGTGGTTCAAGGCAGAATTAGGGAGCAGGCCTTGAGGAGTTAATTATACAGCAGGATTCGATATAGCTGTATAATGTTTACTTTTAAATATTTCGATATGGTTGTATCACTACTGATGAATAAGCTTGACACTTTTAAGCTGATATGTAATTTATGGTTATGTTTCCACACGTTTTACTCTGTTAAGTTATTTTGCTGTATTAAGTTTAATGCATGCTATTAGTTTCCAGTTAGTAGGTGATACCATGCAGGGTCACTACAACACACATAATCATGTTAAGCCTATACCTTGATATTACCAGTAGAGGGGTTGCTCAGCCCCGAGTTATATGTGGATGGATTCCATGGATTCAGATCTGGTTACTTTTGTCCATTTATTCTTATGGTATGGGAGTACCTCCTGATGTGACAACGCAGTGTATTGCATACAATGGTGCCTACTGTTTGAGAAAGACTTTCTACCGTGAAAGATTTTCGGTACTCTTTCATTTGCATTAGCCTTCATGGCATGTGTATACTCATAATTTTGTACTGAGCATTGTTAGCTCACGTCCTCTGTTTTTGGTTTCAGACACCCCATTCTACGGGACAAGGCTTATGTTAGACGGACCGGGAGGTAGCAGTCATTGAGCTGCAGTAGGGTTGGATTTGTTACGTACCAGGTTTCTATTAGTGGATTTTTAGTACTGTTATTCGAAGGGATTTTATAACATTTGGATACACTTAATTTCAGTACCGGCTGCATTCCATCGGAGATTTTAGCTGTATCATTTTTAGTTTCCGCTGGTTTTACTGATTATTGCTTTAAGATATTTTTTGCATGCTTAAGCTTTGATTTGTTAGTGATTCTGGAACCGGTCACTACATTTTAAGTATAAGATTGATACACTTATAAACAAGGGAGTGCAGATCTAGAAACGTGAAGCGAGAAAACCAGAGAGAGTCATTTAAGAATTGACAAATGCCTAAGAAGAAAAATCAAGAGCTTTGAAGCATTGAAGGAGGTCGAAGATTTTTACATCCATCGTCGCTGGATTCCCGTGTTTCCTTGGAGTGTTGAGAGCACTTGGAGATAACACTTGCTACAGTGTGGGTCGAAGACCTTTTTGTGTCTCTCTAATTTTGGCAACTGGGATCGACACCGTATTGGTTTTACTATTATGACGTTTGTCTATTTGTAGGGTGGTGTTTATTTTATCCATGTTTTGAGAAAATTGATTTTTCATCATATTTACTAGTATTGAGTTTTGTAAAACAGGTTGAAGCTTTTCTAGTGAATATTTTCGTCCCGATGCATCGTACAAGTACTTGGTACTTATGCATAATTATTCTCGAGTATTTAATTATTTGTTTTATTTACGCTTTAAATTATTTTGATGCACGTTGTCTCAAGTATTGACAACGTACACCTAGAGATGACACTTTTTAACATCTGATATCCTTTTTGTTTTTCACAACATGTCGAAGGCAGACACCCTTTTCACGGTTTATTAAATTGTTGTCTTTTATACTTTAAATAATGCTAATACACAATGGTTGACAAAAAATGTTTTCGTAGCCCCCAATAAATTGTTCATAGACAACAATTTTTAAAAATCTCTGTCTTTTATCCCTCAAAAACAACGGTATAAGAAAAAATGCTCAAAGACAACAGTTTTAGTTAAAAATATTGTTAAATGAGAAAAAGAAACAACGGTTTTGTTGTTTTAAAAAAAAAGAAACAACGGTTTTATGAAAAACCGTTGTCTTTTGAGTGTTGTTGTTTTAAGTTTTTCTTTTACTGACTGAAACCGTTGGTAAATTTGTGGCACCAGTTGAAAAAGCTGTCTCATATTGGCGATGATTTAATTTAAAAAATTAATCCGTCACCATATATGTAACGTTTAAATTAAGCCATGGCAAGAATATTATCATCTTAGATCTAGAGTTCACATGGTTGAATTGGCAGCATATGTGTGTCCGAAAAGATGAAGGAGGGCTAGGATTTCGGAACTTGCAAGCTTTTAACTTAGCATTATTAGGGAAGCAAGGATGGAGGCTTCTTACATCTCCAAAGGCATTGATCAGTAGAATTTTCAAAGCCAATTATTATTTAAGAGGGATGCTTTTAAGTGCAAAACTTGGTCATAATCCAAGCTTCACTTGGCTTAGCATTTGGGGCGCAAAAATGGTGCTAAATAAAGGTTGTAGATGGAAAGTTGGGACAGGTCATAACATCGATGTATGGAAGGACACTTGGTTGCGAGATGATACAAACTTCTTTGTCTCAACTCCTGTTAACCCAAAAATGATTGGAATGAAGGTGAACGAGCTCTTTATTCCGGGATGTCAAACTTGGGACCATGAATTATTGCATGAATACTTCAACAGCAGAGATGTACAAGAAATATTGAATATTCCACTTCCTGTAACCTTGAGACAAGATCGAATAATTTGGCACCAAATAAAGGATGGGGTATACTCGGTCAAAAGTGCTTACAAAATAATCATGAAGGAAGTGGAGCAACAGGGCAAATCACACAACACAGGAAAATGGAAGGAGCTATGGAAAATATAAGTCCCACCTAAATTTAAATCCCTGCTTTGGCGAGCTGCTCGAAATTGTCTTCCTACAAGAACAAACCTTCGTAGAAGAGGAATAAGCTGCTCTCTCATGTGTGTGATATGTAACAGAGATATGGAGAATACATGGCACACCTTTGTCTCATGTCCATATGCAACAGAATGCTGGACGAATTCAAATATGAAGGATATTGTTGACCAATGTGCAAAAAACGCTGATGGTTTTGTGGATTTGTTTTTCAAAGTGCTGACGGTAGGAGATAAAGTGAATGTTGGAAGATTCGCAGGTGTGCTCTGGAGTATTTGGAAACAAAGAAACAATAAACTATGGAGAGATGCAATGGACAATTGCAATCAAGCTGTGTTTAGTGCATTGGATATCCTTTATGATTGGTTGGCCATAAAACAAAAAGGAACAGGGGGCAAGGAAAATAATGCAATTGCAAGAACACCTACAGAATGGAGAAAGCCGCAAGCTCACTTCTTGAAATGCAATGTTGATGCAGCATTCTTCACGAAAACCAAAATCATGGGATTTGGAATGGTGGTCCGTGATACTGAAGGAAAATGTGTTGGATATCGTTCAATGATAGTGGAAGGGCTATGTGAGGTGAAGGAAGGAGAAGCGATGGGACTACGAGAAGCTCTTTCATGGATTCGTGGAATGAAGTTCAATCGAGTAATATTTGAGATGGATGCTCAAATAGTTGTGAAGGCCTTTGGCTCTACAAAAACTGATGAATCTGAATTTGGAGCTATAATAGAGGATTGTCGGCGTATTATGCAACATGAACCAAGTTTTCTATTGCTTTTATTAGTCGGTGAGCCAACGGGGTTGCTCATGCTTTGGCAAAGGAATCCCGATTCCATGCTAATCCTAGTTATTGGTCGAGTCCACCAAATCATATTGGTGATATTGTAAGTCCAGAAGCTCTTATTTATCAATAAAATGTTTCCTTTTCAAAAAAAAAAGAGTTCACATGGTGACAGTTCAATCAAACCATTACTAGAAACAGGGGTGAGACTATGCTGCACCTGGAGTTCTTCTCCAGGTGCAGCATAGCCCTTGGATCAATAGGGCCCACATGTTATCATGTGAGCCCTCCCTTGATCTAAGGGCTTAGCTCCACCAGGTGTAGCATAGTCTCACCCCTAGAAACAGTCGTGAAGAATTGCTATATATTTTTTAAGGTTCTAGCTAGCGATGGTTTGTTAATATAAACTTGTACAGTATTAGCAAAAAAATCTTAAAACAGATACTAAATATTGCGCGATAAATAATTTAGCGGTGGTGAAAATGTTGTCGTGAAAAAAACGTGTTGAGTGGCGTTTCTAACTGTCGCAAATTCTGTTTTTTGTTGTAGATATATTGTTCTTGTAGTGTCTCTATTCCACGACAGTGTACCAATTTTTCAGTAAAAATTGAACTAGTTCAAAGCAAAAATGTCTCAAAAAATATTCACAAACACACAAAGCATGCAAAAGATGTTAGTTTAAATAAGAAAAAACATAAAAATAAAATAGCGTTTTATTTATTTCTGAATAACATGAAACATATGCATGTAGTCAAATTAACAAGAAGAAGTTTTTATTTATTTCTGAATAACATGAAACATATATATATATATATATATATATGTAGTCAAATTAACAACAACAACAACGTGAAACATTTAACTAGTAGAATTTCTCAAAATACATGATGATAAATTAATTGAAATGGAATGAAGGAAATTAGATAACATGCAGTAATAATCATCCAACGTAGTACAATGGATCAGGCACTTTGAATGTCCGTTTGCCTGCATTTTCCCCAAGCAAATCGCTCCATTGATCTCCGATATTGCCCACGATTCTGTAGCCTTGCCTCACTAGCTCTGTCCTCCTCTTCGATTTGTAGGCCACTGCCGGCGAACCTATGTCTGCCTCCCCTCTTCCAATTCGAAAAAAAAAAACATCAAGTCATAAAAATAAATGAGATTTTAAATTTCATATATAAAATATATTAAACATAAATTATTGTATACTGAGTCGTGGGTTACTTTATATCCCACCTAGAGTAATTCACGTTATATGTATGATTAGATCATGTGAGTCTCTCGCGTTAAAATGAAAATTTAGATAGTATATCATGAAAGTAAATTTTAAAATTTAGACATAACACGTCGTATCAAGATAAGATTTCAGATATAACAGTACTAGCGAAGGTCCAAGTCGTCTCACTGATCGGTTACCCCTCAGCTATTGATCATGCTTTCCATGATTTCTGGTTTTTCACTAGATGTTAAATATTTTTTCTACTAAATATAAATTACGCTGGTTTATTTCAATCACTATATACATTGTAAATATTTATGATAAAGTTGTATGCAATTCGGCATCTAAGTCCCAAATTGTTTTTGAAAAAAAATAAAAAATTTGAATTTGCAGATTTTTTTCCCAACATAGATCTTATGCTCAACATGATTGACTAAATGAGTAGCATATATTATATTTTATTATTATACTATAATGTATTATCATGAATATAATTAACTTTTATATTTTAGTTATCTAACAAAAATAATGACTGACGGAAACCAGAAAATAAACATAATTATTTTCTCTTTAAAAATTACACTCAGAGAATATTTTCTTAAAATATTTTAAAGAAACCGATTTATAAAAATTTTGTACAAACATATACGTTAAGTTTTTTTGACATTTTTAAAATTCTTGTTCAAACGAAGCCTTAATTTTTACCTGAGAATGAGCTTTTCCCAACTAGTGTAACCAGCTTTATGGAGATTTGCAATCCTTGCATCTCTGAGTATTTCATTTGTTCCCGTTAAGATCACAGTCTTGATCCCTAGAGACAATATTTTTTTGTACAAATACCGCACGGTCGGGATTGCCGGTGCCGTCGCTTCCGCCACCCACTGGTTAAATTTCGTTGCATTGTACGGTAGTGCCCTAAAAAATATATATAATTAATCATCAGTAGGTTTTTATATATATACTTATATATATACATAAAATACATATATATATGTATTTGTATATGTGTGTGTGAACAACCACGTCAATATTATATTAGTAAATGTATATATACGCGTGAACAACAAGGTACGTATATTATATTTTTAAAAGGGTTGACTACGAAGGGGACCTCATCCTATATGAGTCAGAGGTTCATTAGCTTACTTTTTTCTTCTGCAGAAAATTACGGAATCAATTCCTTACTTTTTTCTTCATCATTTTATACATTTTTGTTAAATTATTTTGGCCACAATCACGTGCTATTCGTGTTTTATTAATTTATAACATAAACTAGCAATTCAGGCATCCGATCATATTATATATAAGATGAATTTGTATTAATAAAATTATGTAATGAATTTTATTAGTTGTTTTTTAAATTTTTTTAATCACTAGTAGTGGTTAAATTTTAAAATAAGTTATGCTTTTTTTATATACTCAAAAGCAACATTATAATAGAAATCTTTAAAGATATCTTTTTAGATTTAAAATTATCTTAGTTTAGGCGACAGGAAACTGTTGTTAGCCGTTAAGACTCTAACTGGTTGCGTAGTTGCTATTAGAATGTTGTAAAGAAAGTTAAAATATAAAGAAGAGAAGCTTTGTGAATTTCAGTGTGTATTCAAGTACTATTCATCAATGACCACTTACAAGAAATATATACAACTACGTTGACATAAAGATACGCTCCTAAATCTTACAATTGATTACATTATATTTGATGATGTCGGAATTTTACCTCGGGTTCGGTCTGGTAGAATGGATTCCCCAATTTCTTTATTTAGCAGGTCGGGTCGGGTACCACCAAGTTCTGCACAAGCAACAACTAGGTCAAGGGGTGCCGAAAGTGTTTTCGGCGTGACCCCTCCGATGCCTAAATCAGTGTCTTGAAGGCAGAAGGTATGATTAATACGAAAACTGAGAGATATGAGTGCGTGAATAATGAATAGTGAATAATGAATAATACCTGTATTTATAGTAAAAATAGAATAAGTTACCTAGTCGAATTATAACATGTTAGGGAGTAGGACTCCTCACTCATTGGTCACTTTGTAAGCTTATCTCTATCTCATAAATATTTGATAAGATCTAAGCTTATCTCGTATATATCAAAATCCCACTTGAATTAGAAAAAGATTGTTCATGGCCCATTAAAGCATAACCTAGCTCGGCCCATTATGACCAGCCCAGGTCATGACAAAGCTCAACATAGCTTTGGACTGGACTGGACCCTACCACCCTGGGCTATGCTAGGTAAACCCATTATAAACGGGCTCGGGTGGAAATATTTTATCGGGGTAACAATATTGTAGGAGGAAACTAATCTTAAATTGATCTTTGCTAATTATATGAAGTACAACATGAAAAGTACATCTAATCGAATCAATTGTGTAAATCAAATATAATCTTTCCTTTAACACTCCCCTCAAGTTGGAGCGTGAATGTCGAGAATGCCCAACATGCCCACACGTGTATTGAATGAAGATAGATCGAGTGCCTTGGTGAATATGTCCGCGATCTGATTTTCACTTGATACATAGGCTGTCTTAATTTCTCCTTTATAGATTTATTCCCGCACAATGTGGCAATCTATTTCAATGTGTTTTGTCCTCTCATGCAAAATTAAAGGATTGGCGGCAACATGTATAGCTGCTTGATTGTCACAATATAAGGTGACTGGCTCTTGGTGATCAATGCCCAAATCTCGCAATAAGTATCTAAGCCAAGTTACTTCCACTACAAGAAAAATAATTATTTATAGCGCGATATCAACAACACATAATAGAAGTACGTCGTGAATACTATTATTTACAGCAGGCTGCTCCATGGGCAGTTAAATTATACTATTTACGGCGTGGCACGTGGTGTATAGTGATGAACTAGAATATAATATCTACAGCGAGCCGCAAGCCGTTGTTCTTTAATTCTATATTATTTACAACGTAAGACGCGTCATCTATAGTGGTGAGAACATCTACAGCGTGTGGTACGCCGTCTTTGGTTTTTTTTCCAGGTATTTAATCGACAAGAGGCAAAACCCCTATTCTCATAAGCGCCACATGCTCATCTCATATTCTCTCTTTTGACCGCCCTTTGATTCCAAAAAATCTCTCCCACATAGCTTCTCGCCCTTGAGTAATCCATCATCTCGCACATACCTTCTGGCAGAGAAGAAATCGAGAAGTCATCCCTTGTTGGGTAATCCATCGTCTCGCATATAGCTTATGGTTGAGAAGCCCACCGAGAGCACAACTAAGAAACAGGTCAGTTAACTTTTTTCTTCACCTTTTCTCCTTTACCGAAAAAATTCTATGATTTTGGATTACACGAATCGAGAAGTCGGTTTCCGATTAATGGGCATTTGAAGTTGGGTTTGGTCGTTTTCATTGTAATGAGGTTCAGTAGACACATGTTTAGCTAAAGGAATGTAGATTTTCCTGCCACTGATGAACTCATGCTTTTTTTAAGACAAGGACTCCAAAAACTCCCATTTTAAGCTTCAAACAAAACCATCTTATTTTCTTACTCTCAAATCGGTTATATTGCAAGCAGCAAAAAGCACAATAATTTTGTGATGGTACCCGCCATCAAAACACAAAATTAAAAGGGAAAATCACCAGCAAATAAAACAGAAACAATCGTATACCAAGTCGTTCTTTAAAATTTGATGCATCTCTATAGTTGATGCTTCAGAACCAAACTTCCTAGGTCTGATATTGGACTTTAACATTGATGTAACTTATCCAGTACAAACTTAGGTTGTTCCGTTTTCCCCTTCAACATGTTATTTTTTTGCTAATCGGTTAAAGTTTCGTTTTTGCTTGAAAAGTTGAGTATGGTGATGCCTACAATAGAGCTGATGTTCAAGTGCAACATAATTTGATGGACTACTTATAACACAGCCACCATGGCTGCACTTGAAACACGACCTATGATACGAACATCCATCTACCGCTGCCTTTTCAAGAGGGTAGACTTTCTTGTTGCAAGTGAAAGGTTTTGACGTCTCAATTACAGAAATACCAGAAATTAATTTGAATAACTTTTTGAGTAAGTGTTATCTCATAGTGTTATGAACACTTCAAGACAAACTACACACTAGAGTAATTTAAATAAAATAATATAGCATAAATATTTATGCGAAATAATCAATAGAAAATAAATAGTTTACAAAAACTAACTAGTGATCGTATATGAAAACCTACTTTTTTCAACAAGTTGAGAAAATAAATAACTTCCTAAAACTAGTAAGAACTAGAATAGAAAAACCAATAGGAAGTTTCAAACACATGTGCCGAAAAACAAAAATCAAAGAACCACTTTCAGAACAACACTTCACTCGCGTGTTCTTCAATGTTTTCAATACTACTCGGAAACACCGTGTTACGACTATTACTGCTTCAGAAATTCTTCAACGATCGATCTTCAAAGCTCCAAAATTCTTTCAGTAATTTAGTATAATTTTTTTTATTTGATTTGCTCTAATCGTCTCTCTTAAGTATCTCGTATGTCTTCTCTTCTCTCCTTTAAATAGACCTAAGAAATCCTTCAATGAATAGAATCGTACAAATTGAAGGGTGGTCTTGACGTACTTTTAGACCTATACCTGTTCATGTTTCCCTTTTGAAATCTCCTCTCCTGTCAACCTCTAGTCATAAGGCTGTCACTTTGTGGCTGGGAGTGTGTCTGAAATTTTCTTTGTAATTCTTTGGCCTTAATGGTAGACTGTACTTCATCTAATGTTATAGTTTGATTCCTGCCATAGAGCAAAACATCACGAAAGTTTTCATAAGAGTGAGGCAAGGAATTCAATAGGATCAAGGTCTTATCTTCCTCTTCCAACTTGATTTCAATGTTCTCAAGATCGTCTAAGATCTTGATGAATTCGTCAATATGTTCAAAGATTCCCTTGTCATCAGAGATCTTGAATGAATACAGTCTTTGTTTCATATAAAGTCTATTGGCTAAGGATTTAGTCATGTACGGGTTTTCCAACTTAGTCCAAACCCCAGCAGCCGATGTTTCCTTCAAGATTTCCATAAAGTGGTTTATCCCCCAAGAAAAGTATAATTGCACTCTGACTTTTAACATGTTCTAAGTTTTCTCCTTGTCATCCCATGTCAAAGCATCATCACCTTTCAAAGCTTCAAGAAGTCCCTGTTGAATCATGATTGCATGCATCTTGATTCTGCATAACCCAAAATCATTGATGCCATAGTGAATTTCTCAATGTCGAACTTCATAATATTTTCCCATCTGTTTTGTTTCCCCTTTTCAATTTTCCACAGTCGACGTCAGTTGTTATGTAAGATCAAAAAACAAACGCAACAATCCACAGAGTCCAGACAAATACAAGATAGAATTGTGCAGCAAGAAGCAACAAACAATATGTAAGCATACAACTCACATCAAGCAAGAACACAATGTGATTACGTGGTTTGACCCTTGAACTAGTTCTACATCCATGGGAAAACAAGCTACCTCTTTTATTATCAAACACCAATGGATATCTGATTACAAATCAGTTTCAAATAGAAGAATTACAGCTCAAGATTCATTCGTTGATTTCTACACTTCCTGATTCTATCAATTCTTGGACGAACACTTCTCTCTTATTTCAGTGTTCTTTGAGCCTCTTATTACAGCCCTCCCTTTCCCTGCAATTTTGAATCTATCAGTTAATGTATCTCAATCTCCCAACTGATTTCAAGAGATGTGTTTTTTTTATCTCCCTCAACCATCAACCACTTTCTGCTCCCGAACTTGATTTTTCCGGATTGAAATATATGGCCCAATAAGCTAAATTGATCACCCTGGCCCAAACAAGAGCAAGTTCAAGATACATGAACCAACTTAGATAGGCATTGCTTAAAAAACTATTTTTGCTTTGGGTTTTCGTGACGGTTGTATTCCACCGGTTGGTGTTATAAACTCGGTTTCGATTTCTGCTGCATAACTGCTTTCTCGTAAGTAGGTGATCCGGGTATGATCACATGACATCCAGATCCAACAATTATTTTAATATATGTATAGATGATAAGTTAGAACGAGATTTCATATACAAATTTTGAATTTGGATTTTTTAAGGAATCGAGAAATCCTACAAATCTAAGAAGACATGAGTTTTTGAAGGAATCTTTATATGTGAAAAAAAAATTCTTTATTTTTTAAATAAAAAAAATGGAAAAACCAAAATTTTAAAAAATAATATCGAATGTCACATACAGATTGAGAATGTTTACTGGAAAAATAAAAGATTGATTATTGGGGTTTAAATAGTAAAATAGAGCAAAATTAAAGGAGAGTACTCCATTCCACGTTTTCGTGGATTGAAACAATAAACGAAGAAAATTACAAGATGTTAATTTTCTAGAAAATGTTTTTTTTATTTAAAATCATCATAAATCATATATGTTTGATTATAGTTTTACGAAATTATATAATCGTTTCCACTGTAGTTCTGGTTTAAATGGCCATATATAAATCATTTCGAACGCTCATTGATTTCCAACTGATCATGCCACCTTGCACCATGTGAGCCATATTGAATAAAAGTAATTTCAGTAGAAATGATCTATTTATAAACTTTCAATGATTTAACAACATGCATAGGCGTGTTTATTACAAAACCAAATTGAGCTCCCATAGATGCGACCTTATCTTCTTAGACAACGTAAAATAATACAAACTAAACAAAAAACAGAGCACAACATCAAGAGAACAACAAGGAATTAAGCAGTAAACATAATATATTCATTATGATCATGCTATTAAACTGATCCCTTGAATGATCAAGCTATCGGCAAGAAGCTGATTCGCAGCCTGAGACGGATGCACACTGTCCCAGAACACGTACTCGGATGCGTTGCTGCAGGTGCCTATCGACTTGGGATTGCAAAGCAACGTCGTTGTCTCCACCGTCCCAGTCCCACAACAACCTTTCGTCGCTTCTTTGAACCCTACAAAAACAAACACGGGATTAGTACTCTTGGAATGCATTGCCTTGTGAGGGAGTACTAATTGGTTTCTTGGTACCGTTTTTGGCAGGATTTGAAATGATGTCGTATAGAGGTTTGAAGATGTCGAAAATAACGAGTTTGAGGCCTGGAAGTTGTTTCTGCAGCTGTGTTGCTGCCGAGTTGAGCTTCTTGTTGAATGCTTGAGCATCAGTGTTGAGCCTCGACACGCAGCCGCTTTCGTGGAAACCGAACAGGGTCCTTGCTGCAGGGAGGCAGCCTGTTGGTGGAAGTGAAGTCACCCCAATTCTTCTTGCTCCTAGTCCATGTAAACTCTGTTCCAATTCCAAACATATATACAAGCCAATTGATATATATAGTACGTGAACAACATTAACTTCTTTTAAAACTATTACAAAAAAACAGGATGCTTAATTCTATTCATATGAAATTGGACAAGATTTTTATATAGGACTCACGGCATTATACATACGGTAAATGAGATCCTAGGATATGAGTAATACCCAAATCATGCATCCAACTCTTCGTATTTTTACATATAGACGTAATTAATTATATATTATTGACGTGACAAATCATGAGACATTAGAACTATCATTGAGGTATTACTCATATGCTAGGTTGAAATCTACCTATACATAGCTAGGTTGAAATCTACCTATACATACGGCATGAACTTTTGTAATTTGGATTCAAAGATTCAAAATCTTCTCTTACGGATCCAGGGTATATTTTTCATATATACATATATATATACTCATGCACGCGCACACACTCGAACAAAAGGGTGCAACAACACTTATTTATATATACCTTGATTGTATTTGTAAAGATGCCGATAAGATATGACGAGTACTGATCAGGAGTGTAGGATTTGAAGAGGAAAGGGTTCACGTAATAATTCTGAACAAAATCACTGCTTCCAAAAGACACCAAGTATATTGCATCCTTAATAATTGATGCTGCTTGCTTGCTTCCAGCCACGCTTGCTAGCTTCCCTTGATACTCTTTGTAGTACTGTATTTGTTGTGTCAATGAAATTGCTTGCTGCAAAAATATATATAATATAATACCAGTAAATAAAGTCCACTAGTATACCCCTATATATAATTTGTTTGGAGTAATTTCTATGTGAAATTAAGTAAGTTATCCAGATACTAATAGTTAAATATGCTAATATAGTATATTGTTTAATTTGATAGACTGGCATCTGGGCGTGACCTAAAATATTTAATTAAATTTTGATTATGATAATTATGATAAATAATTAATGAATAAAAGTTAATCCTCACACTTAAAAGAGCTGTGCGATCATCATATCCAGCTCCAGCGGAAGCAAAATTGGCTCCTATAAGAAGGCTCTTTCCTGTTGCCTGTGGACTGAGATATGCCGGCGGGTAGCTCGTAAATCCAAGATTTTCAGCTGCGGAATCAAATGCAAAAATATCCCATTTCGTTAGCAAATGCCTGAATTTTCAACGACTCAAAATCTTGAAATCATAACCTCTGGAAAGCTAAATTAAGTTACTTTGTACAATTAAGCTAGTTCAAATATCATATAGCAATATATATATATTTTAATGACTACACTAATACATACTAGTATGTGAAAATTATGGATCAGCATGTTTGGCCGCAAAATTATGCAATACAGAGTAATGTGGTACTGATGTACTAAAATTAAGGCAAGATTTAGGGAAAATATAAAGAAATTAATTAAATATACCAGTAATATCCGTGGCTAATTTCCCATTACAGAACCTGCCCGTAGCTTCGTGGTTCTTGAAATCCCTGCCATAAGGTGGATAATTTGCCTTGAAAATGGTGTGAACATAATCATTATTTCCCACATCAACCACAGAATCACCAAATGTGATGATCGCGGGAACCAATGTTACACCCTGAGAGTAGACACGGCTGCACAAAATGGCAAAAGCCAATGCATAAACTAGAGAAAACACCATATCTTTTACTTTACAAACAAAAAAAAAAAGGTGAATTTCAAGAACTTTTAGATTATAAGATTTCGGACTTTAAGGCAAGATATTTATATGTACATTGGGTGTGATGCTTAGTGCCACTGGTGTTGAATTAATAAGGGAGATGGGCGTTGAGTTTGCCATTAATGATTTGCTAAAGAAGTGGTTCTGAGACATTAAAAGCTTCTCACTCTAGTAAATGCATGTATATCCTCTTTTTCTTGGAGTACAAAAATTTTCTCATTTGTATGGAGTGTAAGAATATGGCTAATATATATATTTGGCACGATAAAATATATGAAGTTAATTAGGCTCCTATGACCATGGCTTGCAAGCTTGGTTTGAGCCAGCTTATTGGTGCTATATATGTTCAAAGTTCAAACTCGACTAATTAATTTATCAAGAATTACACTGCCCTCGCTCGACTCGATCCGATCAAGATCTGATAATGTACTGATTATTTAGAGTACTTATATAGGCGACTGCATGCAGTATCCAAAAATTTTCATGACGGAGATTTGAGGAAAAGATGAAACTTAGATTTTAATTATACAAAATTAAACTTTTGAAACCTTTATCTTTTCGCAATTGAAGGATACAACTAATCACTTTCCATAACTGTAATATGAAGTCTTGGGTCATACGCACTACATTTATTTTCAATTCCTTAGTTGTCACATGCACATAAAATAATGAATCAATAATATCTAATATGAAGCTATAATAAAGTAGTTGGGAGGGCATGCTGAAAATGCATCTGGGCTGCGGCCACGATGGGAAGTAATGATAGCATGTGATTGACTTAATTTCTCAAGCACAAGATTTGATGGATCTAGCTTTCTTGAGAGGGGGAAAAAAATTGGAGACAAACATATAAATGTTGTTAAATTTATTGCAAGAAGTTGACAATTAAATGGTTGTAAAGTAGTTGCAAGCATTTGAATTTATTGCACTGCATCAAATTAATTTCCTTTAGACCTTAAAAGTTTTGTAAACAAGTATATGTTGGTAGGATATTCTTTGTTGGATCTGGAGTTTTAGAAACAATATGTTTGGGATTGCTCTCGCTTGAAAAGTAATCGAAACACAGAAAATCTGAGTAGTTATTTGCTTATAATTTTTGATATAATGGCCAATGTTCAATCGTATATATAATATAGATCAGAGAATAACAAATATGGATTTTTATACTGGAGTTCACATCATCCGTGATGTGAATATTGTTGGCCCATTTTTGGATTAATATTGCTTTCTTGCTTGAAATTTGGGGTGGACTGAAGAATATAATTGAGATATGTTTAATTAGATGAGTTGATTTATAGAATTACTTCATCATAGTTATAAAAATGAATAAAGTAATGAGATATGTTACACGTACATGGAGGATTACACGTTGAGTTACAAATTGCACTTGAAATTACATAATTATTCTTGATGTATTGTTTTAAAAAAAAATTTCCAAATAAAATGGATGGATAATTTGGTAATTTCAAGTGTAATGTGTAACCTAACGTATAATCCTCTGTGTACATGTAGCATCACCCTTAAGTAATTGTATGAAAGAGTTAAGAAAAAAAATATATATTATGAATATTGTAAATAATATTTGTCAAAAAATTTATCATTTAAATCGATTTTTTTTTTTAAAAAAAAAGCCAAAACAGGACCAATAATTATAAAAATAAACTGAATTACCAAATTAACGAAATTTGGCTTAGATCATGATTTATGGTACATCTACTTCCAGTATATCATACGAACACTTACAGCTGCAAGAAAATTTGGTATGAATAAAAAGAGGGGTTGTCATGTGAACGTATGCTATTCTAGTATGGGCCTGCAAGTACATCTTACATATGGTTGATATGGATAGAGTGAGAGCACTTGTACTCAACTTTTACATACATACACTTATTTTTGCCATTTTAATTTATTACATTTTCTTCAGGATGTGAATTGTAATTAGGTCCTGTGTATTATATTTTGAAATGATAAATAATATTAATTTCCCTAATTTAACACACTGTTCTGCGATTCCTTTGGGAAAAAATAATATAAAAAGGTAAATCCGTAGATTCCATACTGGCATTTCGTTTTTTTGCCCACCAAGCATATGCATTGGAATGCACAATTTCGTCCTATATTTATTCACACATATATGGCATACTTTGCCCCGATCGTTCAAAATGATCTAATGATTTTACTCACAGAAACACAAAAAATAAGAGAGAACCCAAATTTTTTATGAAGAACCGAACATCTAACTAATCAATGAAAGTCTGAAGTGCAGCAGCATCATTTCTTTTAAGAATTAAATCATCGACATATACTAAGAGATATATGATGACATTACGAGAGCGAAAAATAAATAAGGATGTATCAGCCACGGAGGCAACAAAACCAAGATTGATCAGAAACCGATGCAAGGTTGTGTACCAGGCCCGGAGTGCCTGTTTAAGACCATAAATCGCTTTGTTTAACTTGCAGACATGCGCCGAAAAATCAGAGTTAACAAAACCAGGCAGTTGACCCATATAAACACATTTATCTAGCTGACCCTGGAGGAAAGCATTGTTCACATCCATTTGACGAAGAGACCAACGACTGAAAACAACCAAGGACAAGAGAATTCGAACAGTGGTGGGTTTTGCCACAGGACTAAAGGTGTCAGTGAAGTCAAAACCGGGACGTTGATGAAACCCCTTGACAACCAGACGAGCTTTGTCGCGATCAATAGAACCATCAGACTTCCTCTTAAGCCGAAAGACCCACTTGCAACCAATAACATTTTGTGTCATATCCGATGGAACAATATCCCATGTATCGTTACGATGAAGTGCATCAAACTCCTCAGACATGGCAGCACGCCAGCAAGGAACCTTGAGAGCAAGAGTATGCGATGTAGGCTCAGACGGGGCAACGTGAGTGATAGCAGTGATACTGAAGCGGGGATTGGGCCAAAAAATATTATTTTTGGAACGGGTGACCATAGGATGATTGTTGGAATCAGGGGGGGTAGGCGGTGGGTCGGCAGGAGGGGTTGCGTGAGTGCATGGGGAGTGGCTCGGTGTTTGGCTCGGGGTCGGGCTATACGGCAAGGGACATAGGGCGAGGGAGAGGTGTAGTTGGGCGTGGGGAAAAGGGCTCAACAGGTAAAGAATCAACGACACAGGGGTCCTCCACAAGCGATCGAGGCGTCGTACCAGAGCAACGTCTATTGTCAGAAATGAAAGGAATATGTTATTCCTGAAAATTCCTTAATTCTAAAAAAAATATTTTATTTAAAGTTTTTTGTCTTTCTTGGACATGAAGATACTTTGAGATATCATGTTTAAATTATTTATTTTTTTATTTAAGAAGATTGAGTTATCCTTGATATTATTATCTAATTATTTTGTTTCTCAATCTTTGTAGATTTGGTGTGATCAAATCTAGAGAATCTTATGCATACAAAAAAACCAAGAAGGGAAGGATTCTTGCCTATATATTGAGATAGGCGTGCACAAGAAAAGAGAGGAACATATAGAGAACGTACGACCAATTGAGATTTACTTCATACGTTGTGAGAGAATTATTGAAGGTGTGTTGGTCGTGTAGCCTTGAAGCCTTGAAGAACACGTGAAGATCGAAGATCAAACATTGGAGTGTTCTATTCGAGTTTCGGCCTCAAGGATTCATCTCCGTGTTTTGTTCATTTATTCTATTTTCGTATAGAATTTTAGGAGATGCTTTTCTTTGATTTATTTTCTCATATGTTGGAGAAAATTGATTTTAAAATGATCACTAGTTTTAGGGTTTGTATAACTCTTTGATTATTTTTTAGTGAAAGTTTTTTCCTGAGGCGCTGCAAGAGTATTTTATACTCTTGCTTAAAATATTTGAGTCTATTTATTTGGTTGCTTGTTTTTTTTATTCACGCATAAATTATATTCCGCTTCAAATTACTCAAGGTATTATTGAAGGTGTTGTCAGCACCTTGTGACAATACCTAAAACTGTTTATGTGCAACCCATATTTCCTTACAAGTGGCGTCAGAGACATATTCTTGATATACTAAGAAATGATCTTGGTTTTTTATTTTATTATAGGGAATAAGATGGACTCATCGTCTGTTGCGAACTCGTTTTTGAAACCTCCGGTTCTTGATGGCACTACGCACTATGGAAGACAAGGATGCGTTATACTATCAAAGCGATGGATACTCGTGCTTGGCAAAGCATTCTGACTAGTTGGACTCCACCAAAGATACTGGATCTAGAAGGAGAATACGTTCTCAAGACAGAAGCAACTTGGACTGCCGAGGAAACACAGAGTTCAAGCTACAATGCTAAAGCAATCAATACAATTTTTTCATCTGTGGATATGAGAATGTTTGGACTCATAGCTGATTGCACCATTGCTAAGGATGCGTGGGAAGCTCTTCAAGAACATTGCGAAGGATCTGATAGTTTGAGAAGAACAAGACTAAGATTACTAAACATGATATTTGAGAATATTATGATGGATGAGAATGAGACTATTGCTGATTACAATAAGAGACTTAGGGAGATAGCTACAGAGGTGCATGCTCTTGGAGGACCTATTGCTAGTGAAAGTATGGTGAACAAGGTTCTTCTATCGTTTCCAAAGAGATTCAATGGGAATATTTGGGCGCTTGAGGAAGTAAAAGACACCTCAAAGATGAAGATGACTAAACTGATAAGTATCCTTCAAGTTTTTGAGATGAACATTACAACACAAGAGAAGGATAAAGGGAAATCAATAGCTCTTCAAGCTTCAAAGCCCTCATACGAGGAGTATGTTCAATTGCACCAAGAATTTCATCAGTCTGATTTAGAGGATGATTCGATCACACTCATGACCATAAAAAAATTAATTATTATCTGAAGAAGATGAAAGAGACAAGAAATACGGATAAAAAACTCAAGGCTCCAATGTTTCCTAGCAAGCCTCTGAGAATTACTGGACCAGAACAGTCACCAAGGAAACCTACTGATACTCCTAAGCCTCGACTGATGTTGGAAGGGAAGAAGAAGTCAGTACCAAAGAAGTTAGACATGGTACAATGTCATGCTTGTCAAGGCTTTGGACATTATGCAAATGAGTGTGCTAACACGCTTAGGAAAGGTATGAATACGTCTTTAAGTGATGAAGAGTCTGATGAAGAAGAACAGGAAGATGAAGAAAGCCACACTGCCTTATCTGCCCTACTGGAAAGCAAAAAGAAGTTTCAAGTCAATCCTTTAGGTGTTGCCGCAGGTGTTGCCACACCTGGACGTAACACCTCCCAAAGGTCAGTCTGTTTAAATTCTTCCATTACTGATAATGTGTGTAATAATGATTCAGGTGATGATATAATATCCATGTAAGAAGCTCGGATGATGTTTGAAGAACTACATGCTGATTGGATTGAAAGAAATAAGATGAACATCATCATTTCAAAAGAAAATTCTTATCTAAAAGCTGATGTGTCAAGGCTTGAAGTTATGCTGAGTAAGAAAGACATGGATTTAAGTCAAGTAAAAGAAGAACTGGGAAAATTAAAAGCTACTTTGGCCAAGTTTAATTCAAGCACTACCAAGCTTGTTTCACTACTCATGATGGGAAGGGATGGTACGGCTGGTTTAGGTTTTTAAAACAGCACATTTGAGGTTGGTGAAAGTTCAAAAATCCCTGTGTTTGTCAAGGAAAGTAGTTGTATTGAAAGCTCAACCAAAAAGGCCACACCAACTAGTCCTCCAAAACCAAAGCCACAGCTTACTGTTCCTACAAAACCTAGAAGGAAAGGTAAGTACATGTGTCACTACTGTCATAGACCTTGTCATATCAAACCATACTATTTTAAGCTGCAGGAAGACTATAGACAGAGATCTGCATCGAAGGTGTTGCTTAAGATATTGCCAACAACTTCACACAACATCTACAGAAACATACCTACTGTAAGAAAATTTTGGGTACCAAAAGCTGATATTCACTGTTATATGATTTATACTGCTTTGAGAACTAATGTTTCAGGTGCTTGGTACTTTGATAGCGGCAGCTCACGTCATATGACAGGTTCCAAGAATTTTCTCACTGATTATGTTGAACATAAAAGTGGAAAAGTAACCTATGGAGGTGGTTCAAAGGGAAACATTGTTGGAAAAGGAACACTAAATGTTGCTGGGTTGCCTAAGCTTCCCAATGTGCTTCATGTTGAAGGGCTTACCGCAAACTTAATAAGCATCAATCAAATTTGTGATGATAATCTTCATGTGCAATTTGATAAGAAATTATGCAAAGTATTTGATAGTTCTAATTTGTGTGTCATGACAGGTACTAGGTCATCAGACAACTGTTATCAACTTGGAGAAGAGATGGCTTGTAGGCACACAAAAGTGACTGAATTTGATTTATGACATAAAAAATTGGGTCATGAAAATTTCAAGATACTAAAGAACTTGAGTAAGTTAGATGCTGTCAGAGGTATGCCTAACTTAAAATCTACTATTCCATTTATGTGTGAAGCTTGTCAAAAAGGAAAGCAGACTAGGGTGTCACATGAGGTGTTGCCAACATCTGTGACAACACGCTGCCTTGAGCTTGTACATATGGACTTGATGGATCCAATGGATGTTGAAAGCTTTGGTGGTAAGAAATATTATTTTGTTTGCGTGGATGATTTTTCACGACATACTTGGGTAAAATTTTTGAGAGAAAAATCAGACACATTTGATGTCTTCAAGATACTGCTCACTAAGATTTTGAATCTCCACAATCTGAAGGTAATCAGGATTCGTACTGATCATGGTAAGGAGTTCGAAAACTATTTTTTTGCAAGTTTGTGTGATAAGAAAGGTATTTATCATGAATTTTCTTCTCCTAAAACTCCACAACAAAATGGAATTGCTGAAAAGAAAAATAGGACTTTGCAAGAAATGACAAGAGTGATGATGAGTTCAAAAAATATTTCAAAACGTTTTTGGGCTGAAGCCTTGAATACTGCATGTCATATTTCAAATAGAGTTTATTTAAGGAATGGTACTACAGTGACGTCCTATGAAATTCTCATGGGAAAGAGGCAAAACCTTAAATATTTTCATGTTTTTCGATGTGTATGTCAAGTTTTGAATGATAGAGATCATCTTGCTAAGTCTGATGCAAAAAGTGATAAGTGTATGTTCTTGGGATATTCATCAAATAGCCGAGCCTATAGGATGTATAAATTGAGAACGAAGACTATTTTTGAGTCTATTAATGTTTTATTTGATGATTTTGCAGATCTAAAGAAGAAAACAGCTGAGGATGAATTTGAAGATCTGCTTGATAATTCTGGAAATTTAGATGTTGTCCAAGGTGTTACAACACCTCCGACAACACCTTCTGCAGAAATTCCAGAAACAAAAGATGAACAACTTACTGAGAATATTAATGACGAGAACAATGAAGTGAATGAAGTTGGAAAGAATATTCCAAGCAAAATTCAGAAGAATCATTCAACCTCACAAGTCATTGAAGATGTACATGGAAACATGCAAACTCGAAGGAAAGAGAAAGTGGATTATCGAAATATGGCAGGTTTAATATGCATGAGTTCTACGTATTCTCAGGTAAGATTTTCTTGTTTCGTGTCAAACATTGAACCAAAATATGTTGAAGAAGCTTTAAAGGATGAATTTTGGGTCAATGCTATGCATGAAGAGTTAGAACAGTTTGTTAGGAATGATGTTTGGTACTTGGTACCGAGTCCTGCTCATGGTAATGTTATAGGAACTAAGTGGATTTTCAAAAATAAAACTGATGAGTCAGGAAACATCATTAGAAATAAAGCTAGGTTTGTTGCTCAAGGGTATACACAGGTTGAGGGGGTGGATTTTGTTGAAACCTTTGCTCTTGTTGCCCGCATTGAGTCAGTCCGACTTCTGCTTGCTATTTCATGTAATATGGGAATGAAACTTTTTCAAATGGATGGAACAAGTGCTTTTTTGAATGGGATCCTAAATGAAAAAATTTATGTGAAACAACCTAAAGGGTTTGAGGATCCAAATCACCTTGATTATTTGTATAAGTTGAAAAAGGCGTTGTATGAGTTGAAGCAAGCACCACGTGCATGGTATGGATGATTAACCGAGTACTTGCTCAATCTTGGCTTCAAAAGAGGTGAAGTAGATAAGACTTTATTTGTGCAAAAGTCTCAAGGTAATATCTTAATTTGCCAAATTTATGTAGATATAATATTCTTTTGTGCTTCAAATGACAAACTTGTTGATGATTTTGTGAAGTGCATGACTTCTACATTTGAAATGAGCATGGTGGGTGAGTTAACTTATTTCTTGGGTTTGTAAGTAAAACAAATGCATGATGATATATTTTTGTGTCAAAGAAAGTATGCTAAAAATTTGGTGAAAAAGTTTCTGAATGAAAACACTAAACACATGCGCACACCTATGGGGTCTAATAAAAGCTGTCTAGGGAGGATGTTGCCGAAGGTGTTGACAACACCCTCTACAAAAGCATAATTGGTAGTCTTTTGTATTTGAGTGCTACTAGACCTGATATCATGTATAGTGTTTGTCTGTGTGCTAGATACCAGTCTAACCCAAAAATTACTCACTTAAAAGCCGTGAAACGTATACTGAAATATGTGGCAGGTACCTTGAATTTGGGTTTGTGGTACACTAAAGAAACAAATTTTAATTTGGTAGGGTTTAGTGATGCTGATTGGGCGGGGGATTTAGATGAGAGAAAGAGAACTTCGGGAGGATGTTTCTACTTGGGAAATAACCTAGTGTCTTGGTATATTAAGAAACAACATTGTGTCTCACTTTCTACTGTCGAGTCTGAGTATGTTGCTGTCGGTAGTTGTTGCTCACAACTCCTTTGGATGAATCAAATGCTGAATGATTATGGAGTTAAGAGTGATACTCCTACTGTGTACTGTGATAATTCTAGTGCCATTGATATATCCAAAAATCCAGTAAAATACTCTCGAACCAAACACATTGACATTAGACATCACTTCATTTGAGATTTGGTCGAGAAAAACATGATCTTAATTGAGTTTGTTGGAACAAATAACCAATTAGCTGATATATTCACAAAAGCTTTGGATTTTGAGAGATTCTCCAGTCTAAGAAAGTCTCTCAGTATGTGTGCATTATAGACAGAACAGAGATGTTGTCCTGAGTATTGCCAACACCCTGTGACAAAACCTTTTCATGCATGTGCATTTCTAGGTTCATTAGGCATATTGCATTCATGCATTCATTCTGTTTTGTGATGTATTGGATACTTTGTAACCATCTACTATTTTTCACTCAGGATTCTTTGCAAAATTGTTTTACAGTTTAATATGGATTAATCGAAGAAGAGTTCTGACTAAGTCACGAAGTAGTGGAGGGATGTTCGTGTATTCTATGATCATATCCCAAATGAAAAGTGATTTTCAAAATCAGAATCTCAAAAGAACAAAAATAGTAAACTTGAATTGAGTCAATCATCAAATTTGATTGAAAAGCAGAAGCAAATGGAAAAAGCTACCTAAAGGGGTCCTTTGAAGATCGTTTCCTTTAGTTTGCAGGCTACCATTTCTGTAATAATAAACTGGATACCAAAAGTCTTTCTGAATCATGAAGTGTTGCTGGAAGATGTTGCCAACATCGTTGAAAACACCTTATTTGTCAACATATAATTTTTGCATGTGATAGAATTTTATTTTTATGTCACACTCTGTTTTAGAAATATTTAGGACATGCATATTTTTATTTGTGAATATCTTTTGCCGAAAGGTTATAAATTCTGATTGAACAAAATTTTGATTTTTGCCCTATCCACTGAATTTTTGAATTTGAATGGGATTAAATTTTGTTTCAGTGGTGTTGTATTCCGATGAGGAGTTAAATTTGGAGATGTTTGGTGAAATATTTGGACCGAGATTATTGCTAAAAATCAGAGAGATTTGTTTCCTAATTTGAATCGGATTTGTTACCGTTCGAGCTTATTACCGTTTGTGGATTTTTGTTACCGTTAGAGGGGCTGTAATTCGAATGAGAATAGGAAAGACTGTGTGTGTTATTTATATTTGGGTATTTATCTGTTTTTGGAAATACATTATTTCCTGTTTCTACCGGCGTTCCTCCTTATTTTCATAACCTCTACTCACGTATTGCCATAATTCCTTCTCTGTTTTTCACTCTCGAAAAAAATATATTCAAATGACAGGAAAAGGTTTTGACTCGCATGATATTCGATCGGAGATGGGCCTTTCGGAAGATGTTGGTCAAGGTGTTACAACACCTTCGTCACCACACCCTCTGTCTGAGCAAGCCTTGATTCCTATGGCTGAAGAACCTGTGCCTCTGGACTCCATCGCTCTAGGTGAGTGAGGTAATGAAATTGATGTGGAAAACATGCCAGATATGTCAGTTGTCAACAAGGTGTTTCCTTTGAAACCCTTGACTCGTCGTTTCAAGCGTCAAGCCGGATACAATCCTGACTACACCGCCTCCAAACGATTCCGTGAAAAGTACAACCATCAAGACCCTCTCTAGTGGACACCGAATTTTCCTCTCGAGATGCAAGCAATGATGAAAATTACAAGCTAGTACATTGAAAAAGGGGCAAAGCTAGTGCCATGGAACCATCTGTTCCAACCATCCCCGTTCCTTTTGAGTCAGAAGAAAAATCAAAAGAGGATCCCTCTTCTACTGATGATTCAACAGAGTCTGTGACTCCATCTTCTACTGATTTCAAGGAAGATGCATCTTCATCCGTTCCTGTTGTCGAGGAGACTCAAACCACTGTTCCTCTTGCTTTTTTTTTTTTTTTTTATGATGAAGAGGCTTCTATAGCCAAATTTTTGGTTGGGATGAAGACTTCCAAAATCAAGAAGCCTACTGTTGCTGCTACTGCACCTATACATGAATCTGATGATGAACCAGACGAGGAAATGATGCAGGAATTCAAAGACAATTGCCCACATCCCTATGATAGTTCAAGCACTGATTCAAGTGAAGATTCAGATGCTGAGAAATATTTGGAAGACGAATCAGAGTCTGATGACTCTGCAGATGAATAAGGGGATGTTGAGGAAGGTGTTGCCGGCTGATAAGTGCAATTTATGCATTTAATTTATATATGATTTTACTTGGCTTTTGTCATGTATCGAGTGGATTTTATGCGTATTAGTTGTTGTTTTTGTGAGTTTCAAGGATGAGCGCAAAAGTAGAGAGAAAAGGGGAATGATGAATTATGGAGCAGCAACTTTAGAAAATTACTGGGCATTTTTTAGACATCCAAATCTGATCTTCACATTCATAATAAAGTTTAGGATGTTTTGAAGTTGCTGTCAAAATTTCAGCTCGATCCAACAGCTATAACATTGGATATGGTTTTTTCAAGAATGCTATGCGCTGGACACAAGCTGTAGCACCCCAGCGCCATAAAACTAGCGCTCCAGCACCCGACGGTTTTTTCCGAGAATTTTTTATGCCGATCAGCTCCCCTGCGACAGAAACTGGCGCTCCAGCGCCTCCTGTACGAAAAAACCAACAGAATTTTGAAATCTTAAAAGTCTCGATTTCACGGGCTTTATTTGACGGGCTTCGAGGAGCAATAAAAGGGAAAAGAGCTGCACACATCAGCGACACACAAGACGCACAAGAATCCGCACACTTTGAAGAAAATTGAGAGGAGAAGAAGCGGCACCCAAACAAGAGAACCACACACAACTACACATTCAAGTAGGCTTGGGACACGAATTTGAGACGTGAGAGCGAACGACAAGGAATAATCGAATCACAAAACAGAGGAAATTCATCTGGGGACGGACTGTGATTTTTATTATATGCCTTGATTTATTATGAGATTTTTGAATATGTCTATGTGTTTAATTATTTCATTATAAACTTATTAGTTGTTTCTAAATATTGACGGATCTTGATTGGAGTTTCATGTTTTGACTATTATTTTGCCTACTATTATTTATTCTTAACAATTTATTTGTGTATTCCTGTTTTGATTGTCTTTCAATTACTTGATCAATAATTGAATTGTTATATTTATTTGAAATCTAGCACTCGGGAGAGGCGATTTTGAATAGGATCATAGGAAAACATAACCTAGGATTTTTGTAGAGTTTGAGAGGCTTACAAGTTCTTTTGAGGTCACTGAAAGAGAACCATAGAACTTGATTAAATTATTTTATTGTTTGATTTTGGATAGGGATATCGAAATTGACATTAGAATAATAAAATTTACTCGGCACTCGGGAGAGGAAGTAAATAACACTTAAGAGTTCTTGGCCTATAAATTGGAATAGATGATATTATCAATTGATATGATTTACATGAATGAAAATTGAGTGAAATATTGTATCTAGAACCCGTCTCAGATCGTGTACCCAAAGCCATCCTTTAAATTCTAGATTCTTTCTTTTATTTTTGTTTATTGAATTTCAAATTTTGATTTTCTAAACAAAGTTGAGATTATTTTAATTACAGTATTTAATGTGAATATAAATTTTCAATTCTCGTGGGAATGATACTCTACTCATTATATATTAAAACTTGACACTCGTACGCTTGCGAGCATTTTTCACAACACCGACACCCTGGACAACACTTTGAGTGAAGACTATCGGGTAAATGAGTCTTATTCCTCTAATTTTTACTCAAAGGAGATTGTTGATGACTAGGACAAGTATGCTGATCGAGATTTCCTGGACGAGCACAATATTGATTTAGAAAGCTATGGAGCTCAGAACATGGTCAGATTCTTTGAGGTAAGAAACATGATGTCCACTGTTACCACTGCTGGTCCGTACTGCAGGGCACTTGTTCGTGAGTTTTATTGCAATTTGACTGTTGTGAAAAATGCTCGCAAGCGTACGAGTTTCAAGTTTTAATATAGTGATTAATCAAGTATCGTTCCCACATAGAGTAAAATGAAAAATATTTAGTTCTTGTAATTAAAATAGTCCAAATTTTATTTAGAAAATCAATGATCAAGAGGGTTGCATAAAATTTAAATAAACAGAGGACTTTATAGCATGCACACAAAATTCAGAGATTTATCAATCAGAAGAAAAATGTTCTAGAGGTATAGATTTTACCTGGTTTCAACAACAATCATTCCTAAATAATTTATTTTCATGAATTACTTTCAATTAATAACCAAGAACACTTAAGTGTATTATTCCCTCTCTCGAGTGCCGAATAAAATATAACAACCACAGTTCATTTCCAATATCCCTATTAAGAATCTACTTGCAGTGATCTCTGTAAAAAAATGTTTTTTTCTAAATTCCGTTAAAATTATATACTCTCTCAAGCTATATAAATAATTAACAGTGTAATTTCTATTGGTCCTATTTAAAATCACCTCTGTCGAATGCCAGATTCTAAATAAATATTACAATTCAATTATTGATCAGGTAATTGAAAAGACAATCAATTCTAGAAAAACAATTAATTTAGGAGAATTCAATTCATTAAAAATCAAAAGTCGTAAAAGTTGTCTACACCATGTTCCATCGTCCCTCTAGACTAATGAAATTTAGTTCATGGTGAAAAATAAGCAAAAATAAATCATGTTCATGAAACTAGACATCAAGTTTTGAATTAAAAAATAAAATATTAAGAAAACAAAGCCGAAGTAGCGTCCGCGTCCTTCATCTTCGATGTTTTTCCAGATTTCTTCTCTTTCACGTGTACAACCCTTCTTCTCTCAATCTTCTTCAGGTGCTGCAACTTCAGATTCTGATGTGTTGTTGCGTTTTTCTTGTGTTGTTATGCGGCCGCCCTTTATATATGTGTTTAGAAACCCACAATCAAGCCCAAGATCACGTCTCCAAAATTTTCCAAACTCTGTAATGTTTCCAAAATTCCTCAGCCCGTAGAAGCGTTATATCATGCGCAAATGCACATTTCTTTCAAAATCTCGATTCCCGCATATGCTTCTAAAATAGCACAGATGCGCTCTTTTCGTTTCTTAGTTTTCTGGACTTTGGTGCATATTCTCAAGACTTTCCCGCATCTGCGCCTCTTCACTTCTCAATTTTCTGGAATTTTCCGCATATGCATGAGAGTTTCCCGCATCTGCGCTTGTTCCTTTCTTCAATTCTCTTCCTTTTGCCGCATATGCACCACATTTTCCCGCATATGCGCCATGAAATTTTTCAGCTACGCGACAGTTTTAAAAAATTCATATCTCGCAATCTAACCGTCGGATTGAGCTTAAATTTTGACAGTAGCTTCAAAAATCCTGAACTTTATTCTGAACGGTAGAGATTGGATTTCGATGTCTATAAAATTCCTATTAATTTTCTGAAGTTTGTTGTCCCGTAATTCGGCTTTCCTCTTCTTCTCTCTACTTTTGCGTCATTCATTGCATCTCACAAAAACAACAACTAACACGCATAAAATCCACTCCATACATAAAAAAGCCAAGTCAAATCATATATAAATTAAGTGCATAAAATTCACTTATCAAATTCCCCCAAACTTAAACTTTTGCTAGTCCCTAGTAAAATAATAATGAGCAATATAGTTGACCTCCGAATTTATACATTCCAATATTCAATACACATGTCGGATAATTTTCTCAAGAGTTCTCGTGTGTGTGTGATTTTCCAATCTTATCTACCCCCCCAACTTTCGATAAAATCATGCAATCCGTAAGATTCACAGATTCATTAATCCCACCCTCAAGTTTCAAGACACTTTCCACCAAGTTCAACTTCTAATTGCACAGATCAACATGACTTTTTCAGTTAACATTAGGCTCAAGTATAATAAGCAGGAGATAAGCATCCATATGTATATCAATGTAAACAAGGACTCAGAATTCAAAGCAAAGGGAATTGAATATTTTCAATTTGTGCAGGATGATGAGTAGCTAAAATTTTTTTATTTGCATTGCCAGACATTAGTCTTTGCTTTCTTCTACTCCATACATCTCTATCTTTAGGCCTTGTATTTGGACTACAATTTCAGTCCATTTTTTTTTTCTTTTCAAGGCCTCCCCTCACCTTACTTTCTACTCCATTACTTTTCTTTGAACTTTTTATCTACTCAATTTGTTTTGGATTTTTTATGATTTATATGACTAACAAATGAATAATGGCTAAAAATGCTCATAGAATTCAAAAATGCCTAAATCACTTCTTTGCTCTTAAAAATCTACCTTAGTTTCAAGTAAAAATCACAAGAGTTAAGAATCAAATCCTCTAATCCAAATCACAAATCCACATAATTTTTTTTTAATTGCTAGGAGTATAAAAAATCATGGCATTCGTGCATAAATGTGAGAACTCAAGATTAAATATAGCTAACATAAACTTTTTTAGCACACCAAATTTATTTTCATCATAGGCCAACACAATTACAACATCATGCCTTCAACTCCAACTAACTCATAAAAAATTTCAAATTTTCACAATTTTTAAACATCCCCCCAAACTTAAATTATGCATTGTTCTTAATGTACAATATTCATTAAAAACAAGGGACACATACCTTAGGCACCAAGCATCAGTACTCGGCACCATCTTAATCACTCAAAACTCTTCATCAGGGGTGGCTCCTAAACTCTTTCAGCTCTATTCTTTTTCACCTACACAATTCAAAATCATTATTAATGTCTAGTTTCCTCATGATAAAAATAAAAACAAAAACAACTAAAAGAAAATAAAAAACGCATTAAAACTATCTTGGGTTGCCTCCCAAGAAGCGCTTAGTTTATAGTCCATAGCCCAACTGTATTTCAATTCTAGCCCGGTTCCGCTTTGTTGAGGGTCTTTCCTTTTGCTTTCACCCTCCAAATATATTCAACAAACTTTTGAAACTTTGATTTCTTCTTCGTTTTCTTCTTCTTCTTTGGCACCTTCAGATCATTTTTCTTCGAATCTACCTCATGAACAAGTTTGGGATGGCAATCCAGCTTCACAACTCGCTCAATCATGCATAATTTCTCGATGGGTGGATTACTTGATTTCTTGAATATGTTAAAAATAACTCTTTCGCCATCCACACCCATCGACAACTCACCATTCTTCACCTCAATCTTGGCATCAGCAGTGGCCAAGAAAGGTCTCCCCAATATCAGTGGCATATTTGCATCCTCCTCCATATCTAGAACAACTAAATCCGTCGAAAAAATAAATTTATATATTTTTACCAAAACATCTTCAATGCTTCCAGGCGGATATGTGATAGATCTATCAGCTAGCTGCAATGCAATCATTGTGAGCTTCACCTCGCCAAGTCTTAAGCTTCTGAAAACAGACAAAGGTATCAGATTAATGCTAGATCCTAAATCGCAAAGTGCATTATTAAAATAAGAAGAACCAATAGTGCAAGGAATAGTAAAACTCCATGGATCCTTCAGCTTTTGTGGCATCTTCTTTTGGAGCACATCACTACATTCTTCAATTAAGCTCACCACCTCGTTCTCTTGCAGCCTCCTTTTCTTGGACATCATCTCTTTAATAAACTTTGCATAATTCGGAATTTGTGCCAAAGCATTAGCAAAAGGGATGTTGATATGTATCTTCTTGAAAATCTCCAAGAATTTTGAGAACTGCTCGTCCACTGCCTTCTTCTTGAACCTTTGGGGGTATGGAAGAGGAGGTTTGTACATCGGTTTCTGCTCAGGTTCAGACACTTTCTCCTCGACCTTCTTCTCTTCAACTGCAACTTTTTCAGACGTCTTGCTCTCAGATTTTCCTTCTTCAGTATCCACTGCTTCCCATTCCTCAATGTGATAGCATTACACTGCTCCTTGGGATTTACCTCTGTGTTTCTTAGAAACTGGCCTCTGTTGTTATCTTTCAAGGAATTCGCAGCTGTCCAATGCTAGTCTCCATAGATTGAAGCACAACACCCATGTTGGCCACGTGCGTCTCTAAGCTGTCCAGGCGAGTCTCAGCCCTCGCCATCCTCTTGCTCGATTCCTGCACAAAAGCATTAACAACATCCTCCAAAGGAGGCTTACCCTCACTCTTATTTGTATTGTATCCCGGAGGAGGATTCAACATATTATTATTGTTAGCATAAGAAAAATTTTCATGATTACGCAGACTAGGGTGATAAGTATTGGGAACAGGATTACCTCTGTAGCCCCCATAACCTCTCTGATTTATGTACTACACTTGTTCAGGATAGTGAGATTCTTCTATAGCACCTGTAACACCTACTGGTTCTGCAACACTCACTTTATTCAACGCAGCTACCTTTGTAGTCAGTGCAAATAATTGTGCAGTGCTAGATGTAAGAGGATCCACTGCATACACTCCAACTGGATTCTTGACTCCCATACGCTCAGATGTCCATTGAAAACTATTGATCGTCATCTGCTCCAACATATGATAGGCCTGTATAGGGTCCTTAGCAAAAATGGTTCCTCCAGCAGCAGAGTCCACCGAAAATCGAGTAGGCGCATTCAGCCCATTATAGAACAGCTCAATTTGCTCCTAATATGCAAATTTATGGTTAGGACGTCTTAATAACTCTTTATACATTTCCCATGCCACGTAAAGCTGTTCAGAGTCCATCTGCCTGAATGTGCTGATTTCAATCTTAAGTTGGGTGGATTTGGCAGGAGGAAAATATTTTGCAAGAAATTTTTCTGTCATCTCCTCCCATGTAGTGATATTCCCCAACGGCAGTGATTGTAGCCAACTTCTGTCTTGGTCCCTGAGAGAAAAAGGAAATAACCTTAAGCGTATAGTATCCTCAGACACACCAATAATTTTTACCGTATCAGATATTTCCAAGAAAGTGCGCAGGTGTAGATGAGGATCGACAGTGGCGCTCCCATTAAATTGGTTCTGCTGAACCATTTTGATCAATGCAGGCTTTAGCTCAAAATTGTTAGCATTGATAGTTCCACGAGCTATTACTGAGTAGTGAGCCTGGATTACTGGCCTGAAGTGCTCTCTAATTGGCACCAAGGGAGCTTGATTCTCTTCAGCCATTCTGTCAATTTCTTCTCTTCTAGCTCTTCTCAAAGCACGTGCAATTCTCTTGATCTCCGGATCAAAAAACAGATAATTTGCACTTTGAGATCTTCGCAAAGAATTCAATTAGTAACTTAAAATAAAATAAAAAAACTCTAAATTAAAAATTAGACTAATTGGTAACAAGACTAAACAAAAATCAAAATTTACTCCCCGGTAATGGCGCCAAAAACTTGTTGTGAAAAATGCTCGCAAGCGTACGAGTGTCAAGTTTTAATATAGTGATGAATCAAGTATCGTTCTCACTTAGAGTAAAATGAAAAATATTTAGTTTTTTTAATTAAAATAGTCCTAATTTTATTTAGAAAATCAATGATCAAGAGGGTTGCAGAAAATTTAAATAAACAGAGGATTTTATAGCACGCACACAAAATTCAAAGATTTATCAATCAGAAAAAAAAATGGTCTAGAGGTATAGATTTTACCTGGTTTCAACAACAATCATTCCAAAATAATTTATTTTCATGAATTCCTTTCAATTAATAACCAAGAACACGTAAGTGTATTATTCACTCTCTCGAGTGCTGAATAAAATATATCAACCACAGTTCAATTCCAATAGCCCTATTAAAAATCTACTTGCAGTGATCTCTGTAAAACAATGTTCTTTTCTAAGTTTCGTTAAAATTATATACTCTCTCAAGCTATATAAATAACTAACAGTGTAATTTAAATTGGTCCTATTTAAAATCCCCTCAGTCGAGTGCCAGATTTCAAATAAATATTACAATTCAATTATTGATCAGGTAATTGAAAAGACAATCAATTCAAGAAAAAATAATTAATTTAGGAGAATTCAATTCAATAAAAATCAAAAGTCGTAAAAGTTGTCTACACCAAGTTCCATCGTCTCTCTAGACTATTGAAATTTAGTTCATGGTGAAAAATAAGCAAAAATAAATCATGTTCATGAAACTAGACATCAAGTTTAGAATTAAAGAAGAAAAGATTAAGAAAACAAAGCCGAAGTATCGTCCGCGTCCTTCGTCTTCGATGTTTTTCCAGATTTCTTCTCCTTCACGTGTACAGCCCTTCTTCTCTCAATCTTCTTCAGGTGCTGCAGCTTCACATTCTGATGTGTTGCTGCGTTTTTCTTGTGTTGTTATGTGGCCATCCTTTTTATATGTGTTTAGAAACCCACAATCAAGCCCAAGATCACGTCTCCAAAATTTTCCAAAATCTGTAATGTTTCCGAAATTCCTCAGCCCGCAGAAGCGTTAAATCATGCGCAGATGCACTTTTCTTTCAAAATCTCAATTCCCGCATATGCTTCTAAAATAGCGCAGATGCGCTCTTTTCGTTTCTTAGTTTTCTGGACTTTGGTGCATATGCTCAAGACTTTCCCGCATCTGTGCCTATTCACTTCTCAATTTGCTGGAATTTTCTGCATATCCATGAGAGTTTCCCGCATCTGCGCTTGTTCCTTTCTTCAATTCTCTGCCTTTTTCTGCATATGCACCACATTTTCCCGCATATGCGCCATGCAATTTTCCAGCTGCGCGACAGTTTGCAAAAATTCATATCTCGCAATCTAACCGTCGGATTGAACTGAAATTTTGACAGTAGCTTTAAAACATCCTGAACTTTATTCTGAACAGTAGAGATTGGATTTGGATATATCTAAATTTCCTAGTAATGTTTTGAAGTTTGCTGTCCCGTAATTTGACTTTCCGCTTCTTCTCTCTACTTTTGCATCATTCCTTGCATCTCACAAAAACAACAACTAACACGAATAAAATTCACTCCATACATAACAAAAGCCAAGTCAAATCATATATAAATTAAGTGCATAAAATGCACTTATCATTGACTAAAGCAGTGAAGGACCCTCGGTATGTCAAATATGGGAAAGTGTATGTGCGAGGACAGATTTTTGCTTTCAGTCCTGCCATGATCAATGAATTCCTCCATACAATTACTAGTGATGATGCTGATCTACCTTATCTTGATATGATGACCTCTGTCATCACTGGTGGTCAAGTCACAACTTTTTCGTCTCATCCTAAGAAGCTGTCTGCAGCAAACATCACTTCTTTGTACTCTGTTCTGTACAAGACGTCAGTTAAGACCTGGACTCCTTCTGGAAACTTCACGGTGGTTACCAAGCATCAGGCTCCAGTCTTGTATGCCATTGGTACTGGATCTGCCTTCAACTATGGGCGACTGGTGTTTAATACAGTCATGGCTTTCGCTGACTGTGCACAACCAACTCTGAAGTTGCCATATCCTTCTCTGATCTATTCGATGCTGCTATCTCAAGAAATTGTGAAGGATGATGATGAGCTGCTCACTGAGCCTGGGGAAGTGTTGAAGATTTCACCTGCATTACTGCAAGAAAACAGGAAGATAGACCTTCCTTGGTCAGAATCAGATGCTTCTGCCGGTGTTATAGTAGGTGTTTCCAACACCTCCTCTTTCACTGCCATTTTTGTACCTCCATCTACTGATCAGAATGTTGATACTACTTTTATTGAAGCTCAACTATTGCATGCTGAGCAGAAGATAGCACAAGCTAAGGCTGATCTAGCCTATTATGAAGGGTTGAAGACTCAATACGAGTCTCTACTAAGTGGACTTGGCCCTTCTGAACAAAAAGGGGGAGAAGAAAGTGGTGAAGAAGCTGATGCAGAAAAAAATGCTGATAATGATAGCTCATTTGAGAGCAATCAATTCTAGAGTGTTTAGTTGGTTTAGTTATTGATTTGATGTTTTCTTGTTGTTGATAAGTTTTTTTCCTGCTCCTAATCAAAACTTCTTTTTGTGGTTAGCTTTGATATAATGTTTGTTTCTCTTTTTATATGTTTGCTGGTTTGGAGTGTAGTAACTAGATATTGCCAACATCTCGTGACAACACCTCTGCTTACACATAGGGGGAGAATCTGTTCAGGGGGAAGTTTTGATTAAGGGGGAGTTAAGTTGTTTTATTACTATAGTGTTTTATCCAGAAAGACAAAAAAGGAGAGATTGAAAGGAATATGTTTTTCCTGAAAATTCCTTAATTCTAAAAAAAAGATTTTATTTAAAGTCTTTTGCATTTCTTGGACATGAAGATACTTTGAGATATCATGTTTAAATTATTTATTTTCTTATTTAAGAAGATTGAGTTATCTTTGATATTATTATCTAATTATTTTGTTTCTCAATCTTTGTAGATTTGGTGTGATCAAATCTAGAGAATCTTATGTATACAAGGAAACCAAGAAGGGAAGGATTCTTGCTTATATATTGAGATAGACGTGCACAAGAAAAGAGAGGAACATATAGAGAACGTACAACCAATTGAGATTTAATTCATACGTTGTGAGAGAATTATTGAAGTTTTGTTGGTCGTGTAACCTTGAAGCCTTGAAGAACACGTGAAGATCGAAGATCAAACATTGAAGTGTTCTAGTCGAGTTTCAGCTTCAAGGATTCATCTCCGTGTTTTGTTCATTTATTCTATTTTCATATAGAATTTTAGGAGATGCTTTTCTTTGATTTATTTTCTCATATGTTGGAGAAATTTGATTTTACAATGATCACTAGTTTTAGGGTTGCATAACTCTTTGATTATTTTCTAGTGAAAGTTTTGCCCTGAGGTGCTGCAAGACTATTTTATACCCTTGCTTAAAACATTTGAGTCTATTTATTTGGTTTCTTGTTTATTTTATTCATACTTAAATTATATTCCGCTGCAAATTACTCAAGGTTTTATTGAAGGTGTTGTCAGCACCTTGTGACAACACTTAAAACTGTTTATATGCAACCCATATTCCCTTACAAGAACCACCACTGGAAAAAGGAAATGCAGACTCAACAAAGACAACATGATGAGAAACAAAGACTCAACCAGAAGATGGCTCATAGCAGAGATAGGTGTAGTGCGTAAGAGAATAGCCAAGGAAGACACAAGGGAATAACCGGTGTGTAATCTTATGAGGAGAGTAGGGACGGAGCCAAGGATAACAAAGACAACCAAAAATTTGAAGCTTTCATAGGTTAAGTGTTGTGGCGAAGAGACACTCAAAGGAGTATTTATATTAGAGGTTGCGTTTTGGTAGGAGATTTAAGAGACAGGTGGCAGTGGCAAAGGCAAAAGGCCAAAAATGAGTAGGGAATGACACATGCTGGAAAAGGGCAAGCCCAGTTTCCACAATATGGCAATGACAACGTTCAGAGTAGCCATTATGTTGAGGAGTATGAGGGGGAGTGGTGAGATAAGAAATTCCATGCACACTAAGAAATTCTTTGAGGGCAAGAAATTTCCCACCATTGTCAGTATACAGAGTGAGGATGGGACGATTAAAGCGCTTCTCAACCAAACATTTGAAACATTTAAAGACAGATAAGACATCCGATTTATGTTTTAGGGGATACAACCAGATATATTTGCTATAGTGATTAAAAATTATAACATAATATTTATACCCATCATTTGAGATAACCGGAGAGGTCCAGAAATCAGAAAATATTAGATCAAGAGGTAATTAAGAAGTAAGTGAAGATTCATGATACGGAAGTTTGTGACTTTTATGGCATAAACACGAATTACAATGAAAGTGACGAATTGAAGAAGAACAGGACACAGACTTAGACACAACAAAATAACGTAAAACTCGAGCAGACGGATGACCTAAACGACTATGCCAAGTAGGAAGAAACACGATAGAAACAGAGAGTACCAGTGGTGGAGAGGACGGAGATGCAGACCATGAGTAAACACCTTCTTTAAGTGGACCTTGATGGAGAATAGCCCCCATGCAAGGATTCTTCACCTGAAAATCAGAGGAAGAGAAAACAACAATGACATCATTAGTTTTACAAAGTTGAGACACAGATAACAGATATTTGTTAATTGAAGGAACGCATAGGGCATGTGGAAAAAAAAGTGTAGAGGAACTAGAGGGTGGTAGGAGACAACCTGTGTGAGTTATGGGGAGACCACTGTCATCACCAACAACAACACCATTAGATCCAGCATACGGAGTGTGAAGAGATAGGTTTGATAGATCGGCGGTGACATGATGTATGGCTCCAGAGTTTAGGATTCAGTCAGATGATGCAGGCGAGGCAACAGTTTATGCGGTGGCCGAGGAAGAGGGCGATCCCGGGGCAGCATGTGGTTGACCACCATGAGGCATAGAAGACGTAGCTGGAGTGAACTGAAAGTAGGGACAACGCCTAGTAGAGTGACCCTGGAGGTTGCAGAGCTAACAGTGCCCTAGATACTGGCGCGAGAAGCGCTGGCTCTGCGCCTGGGCGGGCTGGTGGAACACAGGCCGCGGGGTACAGGCATCGCCGTGACGAGGCTGGGTGGTCGAGGCGCCGATAACATGAGAAGGTGGCGGGCGATGACCTTGATGGTTGGAGCGCTGGGTCGAATGGGCTATGGACGAAAGAGCAGAAAGGGAGCCCTGTGGAGCCACAAGATGAGCCTCATGATTGAGAAGCTTTTCATAGAGCTCCTCAAACAAGATGGCAGTGTCACGGGCTTCAATGGCATGAGAAAACTCCTTGTAATCATCATCAAGTCCATGCAGAACTTTTGTTGTAAGATCTTCGATGTCGAGCGGAGCATTCATGAGGGCCAGTTCATCAGTCTTTGATTTGATGACCTGCATGAATTCAGATATGGTTTGGGATCCCTTGACCAGATTCCGAAGCTGTGTCTTGAGTTGAGTGATGCGACCACGAGAGGTCTTGCCATAGGTATTGGCAAGAGTGGTCCAGACGTCAGCGGTAGTGGTGGCAATAGCAATAAATGAAATCAAGGAATGAGAGAGGGATCCTATGATGATGTTCAGAATCAACTGGTCCTGACAAATCCAAGCGGTATACTTAGGATTCAAAGAGGAAGCGTCAAGAACGGCGGCGGCCATGGCGGCGACGAGGATAGTCCGAGGTGGACAAGGGTAAGATCCATCAATAAACCCAAGGAGATAATGACCAGTGAGGAGGGTCATGAACTGGAGACGCCAGGAAAGATAGTTTGTGGATGTCAGCTTCAAAGGCGCATGATCAGCAACATTGAAGGAGATCGGGAGCGTAATAGCTGGATTAGGTGCAACAGCCATATGAGTCGCCGAAAAAAAAATATTGGAAGAGGAGGGGCGGCGGCGTGGTAGGGATAGGGTTTAGTGTCGTAGGCCGGGAGCTCTTGATATCACGTAAAAACATTTGAGAAATATATTTTTCATATATCTCAAAATAAAGATACAATGTATATTTATATATAATCTCACGAGATAGAGATAAGGAAGAAAATAAATAAAAAGATACAAAAGATATACACAAGATTTATAAAAATATATTTCTAATAATATATACTTGGCTTGAATTCTTGTGTGCGGGTGTGCCAGTCACCGATTGTACTAAAGTGTGAATTTAACTTCTAGCAAGAAGTTGTGAGTCTCGATTCACTAGCCTTTTGTATCTCTTCGGAATTGGATGCAATATAATCAAAATTTAACCAATATAATAGAATATTGTTAGATTTCAACCAAATACTAAACAATGATGAACTTAGGGCGAGAATTAAACTTACAAAAAATACATTTTTTTAATTGACAAACACCTTTTATACTTGTTTCAGATGTGTTTAAATACAAGGAAAGAAATAACAATGAATCTTAATAATAAGGAAACTAAGTGCACATAACCACTATTTTTTACTGATTCCAAAGAAAGCTCGAGAACATGCACATCTTGGGAAATACTTTAACTCATCAATACCCGTCCCATTGACATGAACCTTCTCCTCAAGGTTCACATTGTTCCCTCACTCTTCTTCTTCGAGGGTTACATTACACCTATTAATAGGTGTGAATTTCTAATCACAATTAAAGTGTTGTCCTTGTGCTCTTCTTTTTTGTATCGATCCCATCCCTATGTGAGTAGTTTCATAGGCAAAGTATTGGAATATAATGTATGTATTTTGTATATTATGTATCCGTTTATCTAGTTATCTTTTAATATTTGTAATATTATCTTTCTTAGGTTTTATGTTGTATATAAACATCTCATGCGTTCATTCTTTAAGATATATGAAAATATTGTTCTCTCATTAGTTTCTACATGGTATCAAGAGCCCACGACCTACGCCACTAAAACCTAACCATAACCTCTAGTCTTTGCCACTGCCTCCCATCCATGAGAAAAATTTTCATTCTTTTTTTTTTTCGTTTAGCTCTATGGCTGCCACTAGCACCGTTACTACTCCGATCTCCTGCAATGTTGAGGCCCATGCATTCTTGAAGCTCACATCTTCAAACTATCTCTCTTGGCATCTGAAGTTCACGACCCTCCTCACTAGTCATGATCTCCTTGGATTTATTGATGACTCTCATCCTTGTCCGGCCAAATCATTCACAACTCCAATCATCGCCACTCAAACACTGAATCTCGAGTATACCTGTGAGGTCCAAAAATCTACTAGTTTACTCATGATATTTTTAAATGATTTTATTGTTTATCGTTTTATGTATTTTATTTGTGAGATATAAAGTTATGATATGATTATGCATGATGTTTTAATGTTGCAAATTAGTTTTAATGTTTTCAGGTTGTGATTAATTCTGGACTGAGGAACGATACTATCCTTCGAACAAAGTTAAGAAAATTTTTTATGTTTATTTTAAGTTTATAGTTGGTGCAATGTTATTTTAATATTTGAAAGCGAAAAATTTAAAAATTCTCTGTTTGAAACTAATGAGCCGACTTTCAACCCCATTAGTTACAAATTGTTTGAGCGTGTAATTCTTTCCCTCAAACTTTTCTCTCAAATCACATTGCGCCTACTCCTATTGCCCTCTCCCTCTTCATGTTCAAAAGCTGCAACAAGGGCAAGAAGAAACCTCTGTTCTCGTCCGTTTGAGGCTAGAATCACTACCAAAGTGCTGATTATCCCCAGAACACAACGATCGGACAAGTTTTTAAATTCTTTTGAAACCACCATTCAAGATATATGTATTTTGATAAGAAACTTTTGTGTGATGATGTATATGTATTGTATAATGCATTGATTCTTTGAGTTTTCGAAGAGCATGATGTAGGATTGTGATACGTGAACCGTTCTTAATGTTTTGTGTAAAAATTTCGGAGATTTGATGAGGAAGACGAGTGAAACAAGGATTTTTTGTGTGTGTATTTTGAACGTAAAGTTTTTGGATGCAAATCTTTTGTAGATGGTTGCCTTGATTGAAGCATTTTCAAATATTGAGTTTTTTCACTAGTATGATCACAAATTTCAATGTGTGGGTGAATTTGATTGAATGAGAATCAAAAGGATCGAGTTAGGGGACAAAAGTCTTCAAAACCCTTGTATTTCAAGCAGTAGCAGGATTGAGGCACCGTCGAGAGGTGCCTAGGAAATGCCAGTGTGGGGACCTCGGGCGCTAATCTAATATTATAGGGTGATTAATAACGAAACAAATTCAATCTGTAATATAGGACATTTGGCGACGCAAAACTTTACATTTGGCGACGCAAAAACACGTCGCAAAAGATAATTTTTTTTTTCAAATAGGGGTGTGCTCGGTCGGTTAAAAAGTGCCGACCGAGCGCCCTCCCCTAACCCAACTCTCGGGTTGGGAGTTTCTGGGCTGCGCTCGGTCTGCCAAAAAGAGCAAACCGAGCACAACTCTGAGCAGACTCTTTCCCTTGTTTTCAGCAGCAAAAATTGATCATTCCAATCCATTCTAATCCATATTTTACAAGTCCAAAACATGAATCAATATCAAGAACAAGATCTACACATGTTCATAAGTCTATATCACATTCATCTAGTGATACTACTACAAGAAAATCAAGCTTATACTCTAGTATTCAACGAGTACAACATATATACAAAACTCTTGTTTCTTTCTAACATTACACCATTCATAATACATGTTCCCTTGCTTAAAAACCCGAGTCCTCACATGCTAAGCTTTATATCGATCTATCCTTGTCGTTGTTGACTCGATCTCGCCCCACCTATTGCCATGCACACATACAAACAAAGCAATAGCCGGATAATTCCGGTGAGAAACATAATTCCCAGTATAATTGATATAAACATGCTATAAGGCTTAAACAAAAACACAATGCATGTTTCAAAGAAAAGTATATAAAGTCTGAAACAAAGAGTTCTTGGTTCTTGGGATCCCGGGGAATAAAATCTTTAACTAACCACCGACTCTCCCTTTCGAGGTGGCATCAAACATCTTAAATCTCCTGACTTTGGTACAATTATAGTAAGTCATCTAGCTCTAGGATTTAATCTATAGAAAAGGATATAAAGTCTGACTTACTACAAATTACCAAACGTCAATTGCAATCTAGGCCGCCAGACCCTCTATGCGTGTTGGTTTTGGCTCAAGAGGATTGCATACAAAACTAATGCAAATCAATATATAACAAGCCAAAGCCATACATAAAATTCATGCTAAACAAGCAAGGTCAAGTAAGCATACAAACAAGTAAATCAACTAGGCATACAAGTATGTGGTTTAAGGGAATTCGAGAATTGTATCTATCTCGAATATTTTGTCCCTTCAAGGTTGTATCGATTTATACCTTTCTTTGTTGAGTCGGAAAGTACTTCAAAGTTGCAAACATAACAACAATAACATATATCAAATTCTGCTCGAAGTCATTGAAAGTCGAACAATCAAACTAACTTCAAACCTCAAGCTTCAACTCTTTGCCGATTCAAATCCGGATTCTCGAAGTTGAATACGTCTAGACAAGGCTGAAAATGAAGTGATAACAAGCGATAAAATCAGCTAACAACACCATCTAAACATAGCTGCTATGATAGACTAAAAAGTGTAGCAATTTATGAAATCGACGGCATAACGGCTAAAAACCGGCAACCGAATCAATATCCAACGCAAGATACCACATCATTTTCATCATATTCTCCAATACCATAACAATATACATACACGGCCAAAAATATCAGAAAAGGAAGGGTTCAATTCTTGCTTCCTAAACTCATATAAAATCCAAACGATAGTTTTTTATCGAGCCGTCTTCGAATACATATTCGGTACTATCACATAGATGCATAAAGCCAAGAATAAGCCAAACCCATTTTCAACATAAAAATAAAATCTGAGAAAATTGAATGAAACTTTTACCAAAACGTAGCTCTTGGAGCGGTGATCGCAGATATATATTTATCTTGAATTTTTGACAATCGGATCGCAAGAAATCGAAGCTCAAAGAAACTGAAAATGGTGTTTCTTGTGTTTCTGAAATTCTGCTACCTTTCTTCTTAATGTTCCACGTAAAAAAGCTAGGAAACAAGTGGAGATTTAGATATATATAGCATAATTGAAGTTTAGTCCCTGAACTTTTGGCCATTTGCAATTCAGTCCTCGGAAAAAGGATTTAATTCAATTTCAATCCTAATTCATTTAAGAATATTAGAATTTAATTCTAAACTCTAAATATTCCCAAATTAAATATTTTTGAATTAAAATTAAATAATCCCGGGCCTTACATTTCTCCCCTTCTAAGGTATGAGTTCGTCCTCGAATTCATAAGCAATTTGTATAACCAATCTGTATACGCATAAGATAATGAAATAAAAAAAAAACAGAATAAGAACTTACATTACTGAAACAACTCTGGAAATCTCTTTCTCATATCTGACTCAGTCTCCCAAGTCGCTTCTTCAGTGCCATGTCGACTGCACTGAACTTTAACCAACTGAATCATCTTGTTTCTGAGTTGTTTGTCTTTGCGATCAAGGATCTGAATAGGCTGCTCAAAATAACTGAGAGTCTCATCGAGTTCTGCTTCATCAGGCTAGAGAATATGTGAAGAATCAGGCTGATACTTCCGAAGCATAGAGACATGGAAGACATCATGAATACAAGACAGTGATGGAGGAAGAGCGAGTCGACGCCTATCTTCTCGATAATCTCATAAGGACCGATAAAATGCGGAGATAACTTTCCTCTCTTGCCAAATCTGACTGTACCTCTGAATGGAGAAATATTCAAGAATACTCTGTCTCTCTGATCAAAAGATAGAGGTCGTCGTCTGATATTTGAATATTTTGCTTGTCTGTCCTGAGCTTTTTTTCATTCTTTTCTGAATAAGCTTCACTTTTTCAATCATTTCCCGGATCATATCAGGTCCAACATCAGGTACCTCTGAGATATCATCCCAGTACAACGGTGATCTGCATTTCTTTCCGTACAGTGCTTCGAATGGAGCCATCTCAATGCTGGTCTGATAGCTGTTATTATAATAAAATTTTGCAAGTGGTAATGTATCTTGCCAACTAGTACCAAAGTCTAGTACTACAGCTCTTAACATATCCTCAAGTGTCAGGATAGTCCGCTTTGACTGTCCGTCTATTTGAGGATGATAAGCTGTACTCAGATGCAATTGAGTACCAGGAGCTTGTTGCAAGCTATGCCAAAAGTGGGGCTAATTGCATTCACACCCCCTGTGAAAAGTCTAAAAGGCATAAAACCCCCTAAGAAATATTAATAGGCTAATGCATCCCTCAGTTTTTTAAAATGTAGCACATTTTACCCCAATGTTATACAAACTCGGGCACATTTATACCCTCTCATAGGGGTTTTTATGCTAATTTTTTTAAAACATAGGGTCTAACATGCTATTAATTTTACACAGGGGGTTTTATGCCTTTTATACTTTTTACATGGGGTGTGAATGCAATAAGCCCGCCAAAAGTGTGATGTAAATCTAGGGTCTTGATGTGAAACGATAGATTTAGGCACACCATGTAATCTTACCACTTCTCTGACGTAAATCTCTGCCATCTGATCATGTCTGTACGTCATTCTGTACGGAATAAAGCACGCTGATTTCGTCAATCTGTCAATAATCACCCAAATGGCATCGCATCCTCTGGATGACGTGGTAGCTGTGTAACAAAATCCATGGAAATGTGATCACATTTCCATTTTGGAACTGATAAACTCTGCAATAGACCACATGGCTTCTTTCTTTCAGCTTTTACCTGTTGGCAATTCAAACATTTGGATACAAATTCGGTCATATCTGACTTCATCTGTTTCCACCAGTACTGCATTTTAAGATCATAATACATTTTTCTGCCACCAGGATGAATACTGAATCTACTACTATGAGCCTTTTTCAATATCTGTTGTTTCAAGTCTGAAACATCTGGGACAACAAGT
This sequence comes from Henckelia pumila, assembly GCF_033568475.1. NCBI lineage: Eukaryota > Viridiplantae > Streptophyta > Magnoliopsida > Lamiales > Gesneriaceae > Henckelia > Henckelia pumila. Next base: position 33,071,735 of record NC_133121.1, on the reverse strand, counting down.
CTGTTATTCACATATAACACAACATCAGCACTGACCTGATATTTAGATTGATGCCCAGTTTTGATCATATCAATCGATTTCTAAATATTCTGATCCACTTTCTGTGCTTCTTTAATTCTCATCAAAAGTTCTGGCTCAGCTTTAATAGCAAAAACTCTGATAGGCTGCCTATCTGTTTCAAATACTAATCCAGAAATACCACAATCTTCTACCAATTGAGATACACCTATCGTAGACAAGGATAATAAACATACCTTTCTACTTAAGGCATCTGCAGCTGCTTAGATTTACTTGGATGGTATTTAATCTCGCAATCAAAGTCCTTCAATAAATCAAGCCATCAACGCTGTCTCATATTCAATTCTGACTGCAAAAACAAATATTTTAAGCTTTTGTGATCAGAAAAAATTTCAAACTTCTCACCATACAGATAATGTCGCCATATCTTCAATGCAAAGACGATAGCGGCAAGCTCCAAATCATGGATAGGATACCGAGTTTCATGTGGCTTTAACTGTTTTGAAGCATAAGCAATAACATGACCTCGCTGCATAAGCACACAACCCAGACCCTTGTGAGAAGCATCACAATATACAACAAAATCACCTATACCTGAAGGAATCGTCAAAACAGGTGCACTGGTAAGCCTCTTCTTCAGCTCCACAAAACTAGCTTCACAAGCTTCAGTCCAAACATACGGCATATTCTTCTGAGTTAATTGCGTAATAGGCTTGGAAATGCTGGAAAAACATTTGATAAATCTGCGATAATAGCCTGCTAAGCCCATAAAACTCCGTATTTCTGGTACTGATGTAGGTCTATGCCAATTAAGTACTGCCTCTACTTTGCTTGGATCCACTGAAATGCCATCACCTGAAATGATATGCCCAAGAAACACAACTTTCTGCAACAAAAACTCACATTTCGATAACTTGGTATATAATTTTTCAGTTCTCAAAGTCTTTAAGATGATTTTGAGATGTTCAGCATGATCATGCACATTCTTATAATAGATCAAAATATCATCGATGAAGATAATGACAAAGTCATCTAAATATTTCTAAAACACTCTATTCATCAATCCCATAAATACTGCAGGAGCATTGGTTAATCCAAAAGGCATGACAATGAATTCATAATGTCCATACCTTGTTCTGAAAGCAGTTTTAGGGATATCTTCATCTCGTACTCTCAACTGATGATATCCGGATCGCAAATCAATCTTCGAATAGATAGCTGAACCCTGTAGCTGATCAAACAAATCATTTATTCTAGGCAGTGGATATTTATTCTTTATGGTTACCTTGTTCAATTGTCGGTAATCTATACACAATCGCATAGACCCATCTTTTTTTCGTACAAAAAGTACCGGAGCGCCCCAAGGTAAAACGCTCGGCCTAATGTACCCTTTCTCCAGCAAATCTTCTAACTGTTCCTTTAGCTCCTTCAATTCAATTGGTGCCATTCTATAAGGAGTTTTAGATATCGGTTTCGTACCTGGCATTAACTCAATGCTGAAGTCTATTTCCCGAACTGGAGGTAAACCAGGAATTTCATCAGGGAATACATCAGCAAATTCATGCACTACCGGAATATCTGTCACTGCTGGACTGGATTTCAATACATCTACGGCATAGATAAAAAATCCTTCTGCCCCTCTCTGCAATAAACGAGTCATAGATAACACAGATATCAAAGGAATCTTGGCTCTAGAACCCTTACCATAGAATTTCCACTTCTCTGCCATTTTAGGTCGAAATCTAACCACTTTCTGGAAACAGTCAACGGTCGCCATGTACTTGGTTAACATGTCTATACCAATAATGCAATAGAAATATGATAATCCAAGTACTATGTAATCCAAATCAATTATATTTCCATCATATTGCAAGGAACAATTTCTAATTAATCGAACAGAAACAATGCCTTCACCCAAAGGTGAAGAAATAGCAACAACAGTAGGCAATGGCTCAGACGATAAAGAATGCATAATAGAAAATTTTTCAGATATAAATGTATGTGATGCACATGTATCTATCAAAACATAGGCAGGATAACCAAAGATAAAGCAGTTACCTGCTATGACATAGTCAGGTGCTGCCTGAGCCTGATCATCAGTAAGTGCAAATACTCGAGCCTGTTGCCTAGGAGGTTGAGTCACAGTCTGGCTTCCTCCTGGTCGAGTCTGTTGCTGTGGCTGGAATGAATGCACTGATTGCCTTTATGCTTGAGGGACTGGTCGAGAAGAACTTGCACCAGTGGTTCTGTCAGTTGCTCTTTGAGGACATACCTTAGCATAGTGACCAGGTTGCCGACAAATATTACAAACACCTAATACACCTCTACACTGATCAGTAGCATGTTGACCACCACACTTGCCACAATAAACCCCTGAAGTTGCAGAACTCTGACTGGAACCAAGATGTCTCAGCCCACTAGAACTAGATGAACTACTGCCAGGCTTCTTAAACTGTTTACCTTTAGGTTTGAATCTCGAATCCTTTCTGCGACTGCTTCCACCCTCAAATCTGTAGGATGGTTGGTGAAATGGTGGCGGATTCTGTGGCACTGATGCTGATACAGGCTGTTGAGGTGGCTGTGGAATAAACGGTGCCCCTCTTTGTCGCAATAAAACTGCTTCTGCTCCCTTAGCTTTATTCAGTGCTTCAGCAAAATTTTTGGGTCGTCCACTGTTCACTAAAGTAAACACATCTGGATTGAGGCCATTAATAAACTGGTCTGCCATAGCCTTCATCAGTCGCTGCTATATGTGGGGAAAATTTCAGAAGACTTGAAAATTTGGCCACATATTCTTCTATATTTAAATTGCCTTGCCTCAGATTGGCAAATTCAGCACCCTTATCTTTCCTGTAGGATACTGGAAAGAAATGTTGAAAGAACTCAGTTTTAAAGACAATCCAGGTGATACTCGTACCTCGATGTTCCAAAGCTCTTTTTGTAGTAATCCACCAACTCTTGGAAACTTCATGAAGTTGATGTATTACGAGTCTGATACGACGATCATTTGAATAATCTAGCAAGTCAAACAGCTGTTCTATATCTTCCAGCCAATTCTCACAATCAACTGAATTTTCTGTGCCTTTCAGTATTGGCGGGTTGAACGACTGAAAGCGTTTCAGCACTGTTTCCATAGGATTAGCAGTAGCATCCATCTGAGCAGTCGATGTACTACCCTATGCATTCTGAGGCTCAGCCACTGGCGGTGGTACTGGTGCTGGTTCATCCTGAGGAACAGCCAATGTCTGTCGAGTAAATGGTGCTTTACGGGGAGGCATATCTAATTGTCAAATAGATTAGTGCATAAACAATTTCATATTCTGCAATTTATCCCATCCTTCTCTGATTAGCATTCTCATGCGTTCTCATGAGAATTCAGGTTCTGATTGAGGATAATCTGGAATAATAGCTCATGCAAAGCACGCATTTATATTGAAACACATAATCATGCAATCACATAATTATTGGACATCTAAAGCATGCTTGCATATAAAGCACATAATCATAAATAACAGAGAATCTCATGCAATATAAAACAATCAAACAAACTCAATCTACCCCGCACATCAACTTCCATCTTAATCCAGAAACTTACGCTCTGATACCACCTGTTGTGGGGACCTCGGGTGCTAATCTAATCTTATAGGGAGATTAATAACGAACCAAATTCAATCTGTAATATAGGACATTTGGCAACGCAAAATTTTACATTTGGCGACGCAAAAACACGTCGCAAAAGATAAATTTTTTTTCCAAATAGGGGTGCGCTCGGTCGGTTAAAAAGTGCCGACCGAGCGCCCTCCCCTAACCCAACTCTCGGGTTGGGAGTTTTTGGGCTGCGCTCGGTCTGCTAAAAAGAGCAGACCGAGCACAACTCTGAGCAGATCTTTCCCCTGTTTTCAGCAGCAAAAATTGATCATTCCAATCCATTCTAATCCATATTTTACAAGTCCAAAACATGAATCAATATCAAGAACAAGATCTACACATGTTCATAATTCTATATCACATTCATCTAGTGATACTACTACAAGAAAATCAAGCTTATACTCTAGTATTCAACGAGTACAACATATATACAAAACTCTTGTTTCTTTTTAACATTACACCATTCATAATACATGTTCCCTTGCTTAAAAACCCGAGTCCTCACATGCTAAGCTTTATCTCGATCTATCCTTGTCGTTGTTGACTCGATCTCGCCCCACCTATTGCCATACACACATACAAACAAAGAAATAGCCGGATAATTCCGGTGAGAAACATAATTCTCAGTATAAATGATATAAACATGCTATAAGGCTTAAACAAAAAACACAATGCATGTTTCAAAGAAAAGGATATCAAGTTTGAAAAAAAGGGTTCTTGGTTCTTGGGATCCTGGGGAATAAAATCTTTAACTAACCACCGACTCTTCCTTTCGAGATGACGTCAAACATCTTAAATCCCCTGACTTTGGTACAATTATAGTAAGTCATCTAGCTCTAGGATTTAATCTATATCCCTTGCCACTTACTACAACTTACCAAACGTCAATTGCAATCTAGGCCGCCAGGCCCTCTATGCGTGTTGGTTTTGGCTCAAGAGGATTGCATACAAAACTAATGCAAATCAATATATAACATGCCAAAGCCATACATACAATTCATGCTAAACAAGCAAGGTCAAGTAAGCATACAAACAAGTAAATCAACTAGGCATACAAGTATGTGGTTTAAGGGAATTCGAGAATTGTATCTATCTCGAATATTCTGTCCCTTGAAGGTTGTATCGATTTACACCTTTCTTTGTCGAGTTGGAAAGTACTTCATAGCTGCAAACATAACATCAATAACATATATCAAATTCTACTCGAAGTCATTGAAAGTCGAACAATCAAACTAACTTCAAACCTCAAGCTTCAACTCTTTGCCGATTCAAATCCGGATTCTCGAAGTCGAATACGTCTAGACAAGGCTGAAAATGAAGTGATAACAAGCAATAAAATCAGCTAACAACACCATCTAAACATAGCTGCTACGATAGACTAAAAAGTGTAGCAATTTCTGAAATCGACGGCGTAACGGCTAAAAACCAGCAACCGAATCAATATCCAACGCAAGATACCACATCCTTTTCATCATATTCTCCAAAACTATAACAATATACATACACGACCAAACATATCAGAAAAGGAAGGGTTCGATTCTTGCTTCCTAAACTCATATAAAATCCAAACGATAGTTTTTTATCGAGCCGTATTCGAATACATATTCGGTACTATCACATAGATGCATAAAGCCTAGAATAAGTCAAACCCATCTTCAAAATAAAAATAAAATCTAAGAAAAGTGAATGAAACTTGTACCAAAATGTAGCTCTTGGAGCGGTGATCGCATATATATATTTATCTTGAATTTCTGACAACTGGATCGCAAGAAATCGAAGCTCAAAGAAACTGAAAATGGTGTTTCTTGTGTTTCTGAAATTATGCTCCCTTTCTTCTGAATGTTCCACGTACAAAAGCTAGGAAACAAGTGCAGATTTAGATATATATAGCATAATTGCAGTGTAGTCCCTGAACTTTTGGCCATTTTCAATTCAGTCCTCGAAAAATGATTTAATTCAATTTCAATCCTATTTCATTTAAGAATATTAGAATTTAATTCTAAACTCTAAATATTACCAAATTAAATATTCTCGGATTAAAATTAAATAATCTCGGGCCTTACAGCCAGGGCCGTGGTTCTAGCGCCTAAGCGCCACCCAGGGGCATTAGGCGCTTCCTAGGTGTGGCCCTGACGCCCATGTGCCTTCCAAGTGGCGCCTCCGCGCTAGGGGTCTCCTGGGACATTTTTTAAAATGTTATTTTTATGTCCTAAAGCTACTTTTAAGGTCTTTTAAGGTGTTGGAACTATTTTTAAAATGTTTCATGTAAATGTGTTAAATTTTTGAATTTAGAACGGAAAGAACGACTCACATTGATCAATTTAGCTATGTAGTACATTTATATGTAATTTTTCATCGCAAAAGTTATTTTCATTCTGAAAGCAAAGTTTTATGAATGTAAAGTTGTTGAACTCATTTATTTCAAATAACATGCATGATTTTTAAGCACGAAAGGTTCAAAGACATTAAATGTTCATGAAATGTTTATGATGAGAAATTATGACGTAGTTAGGATGATGATAATATTTCAATGATGCATGATAAAATATTTGAAGTAGTATGTGTCTTTGTAGTAGCAGTACAGAAATGGTACTCCTGGATGAGCTTCGGAGAGGCCCTCCCAAAGAATGAAGGTGCGCATATTGGCCAAGGCTAGTATAGATAGTACAGAGATGGTGCGCATATTAACCAAGACTAGTATGTATGGTACATCTATATGTTTGTTGTCCCAAGACCGTGATCATGGGAACACTATGTGCTCATAAGATATGAATACCACAATTGCACATATTTCATCACCCCAAGATGAATAAGTTGATGTTTATGTTTTTAAGCATGATTTTTATGGTATATTTACACGTTCAAAGAATTATGAATTTTATTATGTATTTATTCTGTATATGAATAATGTTTGTTGAGTCTTTAGACCCACTATACCTGAATAGTGCAGATAATTATGAAGTTAATGATGTCATTGACGACAATGAAGGACATGAAGCGGAGTAGAAAGTCGGGCAGGGAAAAGATGTGTGGGGACCTTGGGTGCTAATCTCATCTTATGGGGCAATTAGAATATACAATAATTGAATCATAATAATCAACCAAGTAAGGAAGGAAGGAAAGAAACTAATTTTTTTTATAAAAGGGTGGCTCGCTCGAGCGAGCACCTCTCGGGTTCCAACGCCCGAGAATGGCTCGCTCGAGCGCACCATGTGCCGCTCGAGCGAGCTGTGCTCTTCCCCTGCTACAAAATGTCAGCCCTTTTGCTGATCTTTCTTGTTTTGTTGATATGAATGCATCTATACATACCAAATATGTTGTACAAGAGAAGAAGAACATGATAACTTGATTTAAAACATGTAAACATCATTCATAAGCTACATAAGTTCTTCCAAAGGTGAAACAAACATCTAAAATCACAAGTTGTTACAACTACTCATAATATACAAAGTAAATATCATCTTGTCTAAGTTCACAATATCATACATTATCTGCTAAAACCCGAGTCACCACATGCTACTCTTTAACTGGATATAGTTTGGTCGTCTCTGACTCGATCCTGCCCCACCTATTGTCATGCACACATACAAAACACAGCAATAGCCGGATAACTCCGGTGAGAAATATAATTCCCAATATAAATAACAAAACATGCAAGATATTAAACATGAATGCAATGCATGTTTCAAAAAGAGGCTATCAAATCTAATATGAATAAAATCTCGGTTCATGGGAACCCGGGGAATAAAATCTTAACCAAAACATCGACACTCCCAATCGAGGTGACATCAAGTATCTCAATCCCCTGAATTTGGTGCAACTATAGTGAGTCATCTAGCTCTGGAAATGAATCTACAATCCATGCTACTCAACTATAGCTCTCCAAACGTCATTTTGCAATCTAGGCCAATCAGCCCTCTATGCTTTTCAAGGTAGAGTTCAAGATGAATGCAACATAATCTATATGCATTAAATACAGTACAACATCTAATCAAATAAGCAGACAAAGCAACAAAGATCATCTAATCACATAAGACACATAATCAAACAAAAGCAAATACATATGTGATTTCAAAAGGGAATACTCGAGAATCAAATCTATCTCGAGTGTTCTATCCTTTCTGGATTACTGTCATTTATACCTTTTCTTTTCTTGAATTGTAGTACTTCAAATCTTCTTCAATTCTTCCTCGGTTCGAAGGGTTGACTTCACGAGTTCAACAAACCTCAATACAAAGCTGAAATGAAGTGATAATCAGCTACAAACTCAGCTATAAATTCAATCTATGCATAGCTAATTCAATGAGTTCAAAAGTGTAGAAATTCTGAAACCGACGACGTAACAGCTAAAAACCGGCAACCGAAACAATATCGAAATCACTTCAACATTCAAATCAAGTACAATTCATCAACATATCAGCATATTCTCGGTCAATACCCATACATTCAGAATTGGAGCTCTTCGAAAATAGCTAAAAAATTCATACAAATTCAATCGGCGTTTTTTCTTTGATCCGTCTTCGAATTTATAATCAATGCTAGCTCATATACGCATATAATCAATAATAATAAAATTCCATCATATCTTCAAAATTAAACTATAATAGAACTCAAGAAGATATATACCAGAACGTTGCTCTCGGATCGGTGATCACATATATATATTCGATTCTAAAATCTGACGGCCGGATAACAAATTATCGGAGGTTTAAAGGGACAAAAATGGCGTGAGATATAGTTGTTGTTCTTCTCTCTTCTAATCTGATGGATTCACGTTGGAAATGATGAGTAAGCAAGTGATGTTTAGATATATATATATATATATATTGCATATTTGTAGTTTAGTCCCTGAACTTTTGGCTATTTGCAATTCAGTCCCCAAAAAATCAATTTAATTCAATTTCAATCCTAAATAATTTAAAAATATTAGAATTTAATTTTAAACTCTAAATATTCCCAAATTAAATATTCTCGAATTAAAATTAAATAATCTCGATCCTTACATTTCTCCCCCTCTAAGACATGATTTCGTCCCCGAAATCACATGTGATCTGTATATGCAATCTGTATACACATAAGATAATGGAATAACAGAAAACAGAATAAGAACTCACAGCAATGAAACAACTCTGGAAATCTATGTCTCATGTCTGACTCAGTCTCCCAAGTCGCTTCTTCAGTGCTATGTTGACTCCACTGAAATTTAACTAACTGAATCGTCTTGTTTCTGAGCTGATTATCTTTACGATCAAGAATCTGAATAGTCTGCTCAAAATAGCTCAAAGTTTCATCAATTTCAGCTTCATCAGGTTGAAAAATATGGGAAGGATCAGGCTGATACTTCCGAAGCATAGAGAGATAGAATACATCATGAATACCAGACAAAGATGGAGGAAGAGTGAGTCGATAAGCAAGATCACCTATCTTCTCGATAATCTCGTATGGACCGATAAAACGTGGAGATAAATTTCCTCTCTTGTCAAATCTTACTGTACCTCTAAACGGAGAAATCTTCAAGAATACTCTGTCTTCCTAATCAAAAGATAGAGGTCGAAGTCTGATATTCGCATATTTTGCTTGTCTGTCCTGAGCTATTTTCATTCTTTCCTGAATAAGCTTCAGCTTCTCAGTCATTTCACAGATCATATTAGGCCCAACGTCAGGTACTTCTGAGATATCATCCCAGTCAAAGGTGATCGACATTTCTTTCCATATAGTTCTTCAAATGGAGCCATTTCAATGCTGGTCTGATAGCTGTTATTATACGAAAATTCTGCAAGTGGTAATGAATCTTGCCAACTAGTGCCAAAATCTAGCACTACAGCTCTAAGCATATCCTCAAGTGTCTGGATAGTCCGATCTAACTGTCCATCTGTCTGAGGATGATATGTTGTACTCAGATGCAATTGAGTACCAAGAGCTTGTTTCAAGATATGCCAAAAGTGTGATGTAAATCTAGGGTATCGATCTGAAACGATAGATTTAGGAACACATGTAATCTTACCACTTCTCTGACGTAGATTTCTGTCATCTGATCATGTCTATAAATCATTCTGTACGGAATAAAGCACATTGTTTTCGTGAATCTGTCAATAATCACCCAAATGGTATCGCAACCTCTAGATGAACGTGGTAGCTGTGTAATGAAATCCATGGAAATGTGATCCCATTTCTACTCTAGAATAGATAAACTCTGCAATCGACCACCTAACTTCTTTCTTTCAGCTTTCACCTATTGGAAATTCAAACATTTAGACACAAATTCTGTGACATCTGCTTTCATCTGTTTCCACCAATATTGTGTCTTCAGATCACTATACAATTTTCTGCCACCAGGATGAATACTGAATTGACTGCTATGAGTCTCTCTCATAATCTATTTTTTGAAATCTGAAACATCTGGAACAACAAGTCTGTTATTCATATATAAGACATCATCATAACTGACCAGATATTCAGATTGATTCCCATATCTGACCATCTCAATCGACTTTTAAATATTCTGATCAACCTTCTGTGCTTCTTTGATTCATATCAACAACTCTGGTTCAGCTCTAATAGCACAAACTCTGATAGACTGCATATATATCTGTTTCAAATACTAATCCAAAAATACAACAATCTTCTACCAAATAAGATACACCTATCGTAGATAGGGATAAAGAACATACCATTCTACTCAAGGCATCTGCAACAACATTGGATTTCCCTGGATAGTCTTTGATATCGCAATCAAAGTCTTTCAGTAAATCAAGCCATCTTCGTTGCCTCATATTCAATTCTGACTGCGAAAATAGATATTTCAAGCTTTTGTGATCAGAATAGATTTCAAACTTCTCACCGTACAGATAATGTTGTCATATATTCAATGCAAAGACGATAGCGGCAAACTCCAAATCATGGATAGGATATCGAGTCTCATGTGGCTTCAACTGTCTCATGACATAAACAATAACATGACCTCTCTGCATGAGCACACATCCAAGTCCCCTGTGAGAAGCATCACAATATACAACAAAATCACCCGTACCCGATGGAATCGTCAAGACAGGTGCACTGATAAGTCTCTTCTTCAACTCTAGAAAACTAGCTTCACAAGCCTCTGTCCAGACATACGGCATATTTTTCTGAGTCAATTGCGTAATAGGCTTGAAAATGCTGGAAAAATCTCTGTTAAATGATAAGTGCATTTTGTGCACTAAATTTGTTTATGATTTAAATTGACTTTTGCGATTAATTGGAAGATATTGCGTGAGTTTGTTGTTGTATTTGTGTTTACAGAAAAGAATGGAATATGATGAATTTAAGTGGAATTAAGCCCAAAAGGTTGGAGTTTAAAGGAAAAATCAAGAGTTGAAGAAGAGAAGGAAAAGCTCAAATTCGAGGTCAAGGCGCGCCCGCGCCTGTTAGAGGGGCTCCCGCAAAGTTTGTGAAGAACTTGAAGAGAAATTCGAGAAGACGGCATGCCCGCGCGTTCCGGGATTCTTTGAAGGATGAAAGTGCGTGAATGACGCGCGCTCGCTCAGTTTACTGCGCGCCCGCGCCGTCGCATGTTCATAATAGAATGTACGATTTTTTATGGAAACTTTAGGGATTTTCTTGGGCTGATCTTGGACGATATTTAGGGCATAGAAAAGGAGTTTTTTGAGTCATAAGGGGATCTATTAGCCGCCACACACTTCAAAAAATAATTTGGAGAGCTTGAACGTGATTTTGGAGCGAAGAACATCAATCAACAAAGACGGACGTCGATCGACTGGACACAGAAGACCTACTATGGATTTATTTTCTTCATTTGAATTATATATTTATTGAATTGATGTTAGGATTTATAAACATGTTTTGTGTTTATTTAAATTTGATTATGAACTAAATTTTTAGAGTCTAGAGGTCGGAAGGAACCTGGTGTAGACACGATTATGATATTTTGATTTTATTGAATTGAGTTTCTCTAGATTAATTATATTTCTAGAATTGAATGTCTTTTCAATTACTTGATCAATAATTGAATTGTAATATTTATTTGAAATCTGGCACTCGACAGAGGCGATTTTGAATAGGACCAATAGAAATTGCACTGTTAATTATTTATATAACTCGAGAGAGTGTATAATTTTAACAGAAACTTTTGAAGAACATTGTTTTACATAGATCACAACAAGTAGATTCTTAATAGGGATATTGAAATTGAACTGCAGTTGATATATTTTATTCGGTACTCGGGAGAGAGAATAATGCACTTAAGTATTCTTGGTTATTAATTGAAAGGAATTCATGAAAATAAATTATTTAATTGTGATTGTTGTCGAAACCAGGTGAAATTTAAACCTCTAGACCATTTTTTCTCTGATTGATTAATCTCTGAAATTTGTGTGCATGCTATAAAATCCTTTGCTTATTTAATTTCTTTGAAAACCTCTCAACCTTTGATTTTTTAAATAAAATTGGGACTATTTTAGTTAAAGTACTAGATAATTTCATTTTACTCCTCGTGGGAACGATACTCTATTCACTATTATATTTAAACTTGACACCGTGCACTTGCGGGCACAAATATCGCAACAATAAATCCGCGCCGTTGCCGGGGAGTAATTTTTGATTTTATTATATTCTTGTTACCAATTAGTCTAGATTTTAATTTAGAGATTTCATTTAATTTAATTTAAGTTACTCAGTGATCTCTTTTTGTTTGTCATTGCAGTTCATGCGAATATCTCAAAATGCGAATTCTCTACTTTTTGATCTGAAGATCGAGTGAACTGCACGTGCTTTGAGAAGAGCGAGAAGAGAAGAAGTTGATGGAATGGCTGAAGAGAATGTGAATCAAGCGCCCCTGGTGCCAATCAGAGATCACTTCCGGCCGACGATCCAGGCTCACTATTCTGGAATCGCTCGAGGGACCATTAACGCCAACAATTTTGAATTGAAGCCGGCCTTGATCAACATGGTTCAACAGAACCAGTTTAATGGGACTGCAACTACTGATCCTCATCTACACCTGCGCACATTCTTGTAGATAACTGATACGATAAAGATGAATGGTGTGTCTGAGGATATTATACGTTTACGCTTGTTTTCTTCTTCTCTCAGGGATCAGGCACGGAGCTGGTTGCAATCGTTTCCTTTAGGAAGAATCACTATTTGGGAGGATATGGCTGTTAAATTTTTAGCGAAATATTTTCCACCTTTCAAGTCCACCCAGCTGAAGATAGAGATCAACACCTTTCATCAACATGATTCAGAACAGCTATATAAGGAATGAGAAAGGTACAAATATTTACTTAGACATTGTCCTAATCATAATTTTGCAGATTGGGAGCAAATCGAGTTGTTCTATAATGGTCTGAACGAGCCTACTCGAATGTCGGTTGACTCTGCTGCTGGAAGCACCATATTTGCTAAAGATCCTGTACATGCCTATGATATGTTGGAACAGATGAAAATCAATAGTTTTCAATGGTCATCTGAGCGTATGGGTGTCAAGAAGCCTGTGGAAGTGTATAGCGTTGATCCTCTTACGTCTATCACTGCCTAATGATCTTTATTAACAACGCAACTAGTTGCTTTGAAAAAGGTGAGAGTTGCAGATTCAGCTGGAGTTTCAATTGACATTGAAGGATTCCATCCACCAAAGGAAGTGAATTATCTCAATCCTAATGGCTACCGAGGATATAGAGGCTATAGAGTTAATCCTGTTCCCAACATTTATCACTCATGTTTGAGAAATCATGAAATTTTTTTATGCTAACAATAAAAATGTGTTGAATCCTCCTCCGGGGTACAATACAAATAAGGGTGATGGTAAGCCATCTTTGGAGGATGTTGTTAGTAATTTTGTGCATGAATCGAGAAGAGGATGGCGAGGAATGAGACTCGCCTTGACAACTTGGAAACAGATGTGGCCAACATGGGTGCTGTGCTTCAATCTATGGAGACTAGCATTGGGCAGCTGGCGAATGCCTTGAAAGATAACAACAGAGGCCAGTTTCCAAGCAACTCAGAAGTAAATCCAAAGGAGCAGTGTTATGCTATCACACTGAGCAGTGGGAAACAAGTGGATAATGAAGAAGGCAATCGAGAGAGCAAGACATCTGAAAAGACTAAAAAATTTGTTGTTGAAGAGAAGAAAGTAGAAGAGACGGAGATGAAACCTGAGCAGAAACCGATGTACAAGCCTCCTCTTCCATATCCCCAAAGGTTCAAGAAAAAAACTCTTGATGAGCAGTTCTCCAAATTCTTAGATATTTTCAAGAAAATTCATATCAAAATCCTCTTTGCTGATGCTTTGGAGAAAATGCCAAACTATGCAAAGTTCATCAAGGAGGTGATGCCCAAGAAAAGGAGGCTGCATGGGAATGAAGTGGTCAATCTAACTGAAGAATGCAGTGCTGTGTTACAATAGAAGATGCCCCAAAAGCTTAAGGATCCAGGGAGTTTTACTATTCCTTGTTCAATTGGTGGATCTCATATTATTATTGCATTATGTGATTTAGGGGCCAGTATTAATTTAATGTCATTTTCTATTTACAGGGCATTGGATCTTGGAGAGATGAAGTCGACATCAATCACTCTGCAGTTGGCAGATAGAAGCATAAAGTATCCACGAGGTTTCGTAGAAGATGTACTCATCAAGGTGTATAAATTCACCTTTCCAGCAGATTTTGTGATTCTGGATATGGAAGAAGAGCACGCCACGCCATTGATTTTTTGGAGACCACTTTTGGCTATGGAGGATGCGAAAATTGAAGTGAAGAAGGGTGGATTGTCGATGGGTGTGGAAGGCGAACGAGTAATGTTTAATATATTCATGAAGGCACCAAATCCACCCATCGAGGAATTATGTATGATTGAGCCTGTTGTGAAGTTGGGGGGTTGTCAAAAGGCTGTTATTGTGGTTGAATCATCAATGGAGAAAGCGCAAAGTTCACCGAAGAAGAATACCAAGAAACAGAAATCAAAATTTAAAAGGCGGTTCGTGAAATATATTTGGCGAGTGAAAGAGAAGGGGAATACCTAAAACCGGTGAAATTCGGGCTGACGACTATAAACCAAGCGCTACTTGGGAGGCAACCCAAGCTCTTTCCTTTAGTTTATTTACTTTTGTTTTCATTTTATTTAAATTTTTGTTAATTAATTATTTTCAGTGCATTTTGGTCAATTTTTAAAGCCAATTTTTGTCAATTTTCTAAAAATTTTCAGGCTTTGGAACATGCAATTTGCAACCGACGCGCGCCCGCCCTTTTTCCCATGCGCACCCGCGTGATGAATGACCAAAACATTATGTGATATGCGATACTGACGCGCTCCCGCCGCACTTTTATGGCGTGCCTGCGCAATGTCTGTAGGATTTTTAATATGATATGTGAACAAAATGCGCGCCTGCCCTTTCCCTTGAGCGCCCACGCGATGAAAGCCTCAGAAAATAATGTGAATGCGTACGTGATGCGTGCTCGCCCCACTTTCATGGTGCACCCGCGCGACGGATTTTTAAAGCCTGAAACATAGCCTTCTCACATAATTTCCGTCCCAAACTCTCTAAATCCCTAATTCCCCAACCCTCCATCCTTCACGCCTTCATCTTCTTCCTCTAATTTCCTTTCACTTTTATATATAATTTCATTGCTAAACTTCTTCCCCTTCTTATCTCCCTCATTTACATATATTATCCATATTTTATACCATCCTCTTCAAGTGACGGGTTGTTTAACACTTTCAATCGGCGAACAGATTATTTTTTGGCTCAAAGGGTGGATTTGTTGTTGTGTCCATATTCCTATCACGATCCGGAGTAAGTTCTTCGTAGTGGTAAATTCTAATTCCATGTTTTGTTGAAATTGTGAAGGTTGGGCATGTTGTGTTGGTTTGATTGTGTTGTGGTAGGTTGATTGAGAAGTGTGGAGTGGTTCTTGTAGTTGGAGTTTGTGGATTAATGTTGTGATTGAATTGGAAGTTTGTGGAGTTCAATTGGAGTTTATATTGCAAAGTTTTTTTTTCTATTGTGAGTGTGGCTACAAAGTGTTTGTTTAATGGCTCCAAAGAGAAAACAAAAACATGGGGCATCTTCTTCATCCGCTCCGGCCTATAACAATCATCGTTTTTGGAATGAGAAGGCTGCTGAAAACTATCAAAAACTCTTGTCAAAGAGTATGCTGGCCGAGAGAGGATTTGAAATGACGAGTGGTTTTTATCCCGACCATCCTGTTTGTGCGGTTGGGAGGACCGTATTTGCTAGACATTGGGCTACTTTTGTCAAACCACCTATGGATGTTGTGATGTCTCTGGTTAGAGAATTTTACGCTACTTTGAAAGTGGGAAATGATGGGATGCGGGTATTAGTGAGAGGTAAATTGGTACCTTTTGATGCACACACCATTAACACTGTTTATGAGACTCCTCCTCTTATGCATGATGAATATGCTGAGTTTAAGGGTGAGGCAGTTGATAATGATGCGGTTCTGAGGCGGTTATGTGTACCGAGAGCTGAGTGGTGCTTGGGTCAAGAGAATATGCCACATATTTTTGAAGAAAACTGATTTGGTGGAAGATGCCAAATGTGGTACACCTTTATTTGTGCGAGATTGAAGCCCACTCTTCATGACCATGAAGTTACACACTAGAGAGCGCTTTTGGTTTATTGTATTCCCGTGGGCAAGACCGTTGATTTGGGCCAGATTTGTCAAGATACAATTTCTAAGGTGGTGTCCGGGAGAACCACTGGTTGTCTTTCTTTACCGTCTTTGATTACTGATTTATGTGTTGCTCTGGGGGTGACATGGCCTAATAGCAAGGAGTTGTTGAAAGTACGAAATCCGATTCATTGTGTGCCTTCTAGGCGATTTGTTGCGGAGCCGGAGAGACGCGCACGTGATGAGCGAAGGGAGTTCAATGCTCGAGCGCTGCTCTACAAGAAGCAGCACCCCATCATGCTGCCCCTTTACATTGACTGATTGAGTTACTTTTCTAGAGGAGGCGATGTGTCAGCAACTGACATTTAAGCAGGATTCCAAAGCCTTTATGCACTACATGATGGATTTTACATCGGCACTGGCTCATCAGTTTCCAGGTGCTGCGAGTTCTTCATATCCATTCCCTCCACCACCACAGTGGCAGCTCACTCATGATACTACTAAGCAACCACCTCCTTTTGATGATGAAGATGGAGGCAACCACTGACGGTCGTCGTCTAAGGTACATGTCCTTTGGTCTTTCTTTGCACATCATTGAGGACAATGCTGGTACCTAAGTTTGGGGGGTGTCAAAATTTGGTTAACTTTTTGTGTTTTTGCTTGTTTTTAGTTTAGTTTGATTTTGGTTTTTTAGGATTTTTTGTGTTTCTGAAGGTGATATGTGTTGTGGTTGGCTTCCATTTATGTGAAAATGAAAGTTTTGTGAATGTGAAATGAGTGAATGTTGCAAGATGTCAAGAAGGAAATGGAAAGATGGCCAATGATAAATAATTTTTTTTTGTAACTGAAATCCATGAATCTCTGCTTATCTGACCAAATTTTTGAACTTATGGAACCAATTAAACTATTGACTTCTTATATACTCTATGATTTGTGCTTGAATCTGAATTTTGAAACATACAGACATAGAAATGATTGAGGCATTGTTTGGATATTTTAGGCTTGTTTTTATAGAATGAATTTTCCTTAGTTGCCTATTTCAGCTTTCACGAATTATATGAGTACTTGAGGTACAATCTGAAATTTGTTGAAAAACATCGTTTACTGTTGATGATTGTTATTTCTGCACTGATTGAAATTTGTATGATTTAATTTTGTTTGAGACTTGTCTAGAACTAGTTCGGACACCCCTCGAGGCAAAATACGGGCATTACTGTGATTAGAAATGATTTAGGCAACTTTTCTGAAAATCGTTTGTGCCTTTCAAGCTACCTATTGATGCATGTTGTCCCTAGTACCTTGTTTGAGCCTTATTGAAAAACGAATGGCATGCATGAAAACATGTGATAAACCTTATTTGGCATTGTTTCAAGGTCCTATATTTACTACCTATGAATAGCCTAAACACTATTTCCTACCTTTAAGGGAGTAATTTGAATGTTAGAATTTTTTTATGCTCCTAATTTATATTTGTGAATATGGAATGGTGTGGTGGAAGAATTGGAAAAAAAAAGGTAGTAGTAAAAATAAACGAAGAAAAAAGTGATGAAAACGGGATTGAAAAAGTTGAGAAAAGAAAAACAATGTTGTGGAAAAAGAAAAGAATGAAAAAGTCAATGAGATGAAGAAAAAGTGAGAAGTGTGAATGAAAAGTAGTGGAAATTAGACATAGAGCATCATTTACTTCCTTTTTTGATTCTTATTCCTTCGTTTGTAGCCATGAGCCAGACGTTACATTACAAGTAGATTAAGTCATATTGACCGAGTAACAGTTGCCCAATATACTAGTGGAGAAGGTTTGCGAGAGTTTAGCCTATGGACTATCGATTGACACTTTTAAGGAGTATGAATTTTTAATCAAAACACGCACACACTATTTTTATTTGAATTAATCTAATTGTGAGTGTTTTTGATTAAATATCCTTAACTTTGATCATGTTCTACCTTGAAAATTCCTCATGATCTATGAATGTTTGAATTGAGTTCAGATAAGAGTATTTTGAAACGTGAGTTGCGGAGTTTATAAGTTTATGAGGTTGAACTGTTTTTCTTGATAAATAATTTTTCAAGTGTTAGTAGGTTGGATATGATTGGATTTGAATTGTTTTTGAAATCAACAATGAGGCCATTGATTCATAGTACTTCTTGATGGTTCTTGTTGCTGCATATGTGTTATAGATTTTTGGGTTTTGTGTTGGTTTTGTTTGGGACGAACAAAAGTCTAAGTTTGGGGAATTTGATAAGTGCATTTTGTGCACTTAATTTGTTTATGATTTTACTTTACTTTTGTGATTTATTGGGAGATATTGCGTGAGTTTGTTGTTGTTTTTGTGTTTGCAGGAAAGAATGTAGTATGATGAATTTAAGTGGAAAGCCCAAAAGGTTGGAGTTTAAAGGAAAAATCAAGAGTTAAAGAAGAGAAGGAAAAGCTCAAATTCGAGGTCAAGGCGCGCCCGCGCCTGTTAGAGGGGCGCCCGCGCAGTTTGTGAAGAACTTGAAGAGAAATTCGAGAAGACGGCGCGCCCGTGCGTTCCGGGAATCTTTGAAGGATGAAAGTGCGTGAATGAGGCGTGCCCGCGCCGTCGCATGTTCAGAATAGAAGTGTCCGAGTTTTTATGGAAACTTTTGGGATTTTCTTGGGCTGATCTTGGACGATATTTAGGGCATATAAAATGAGTTTTTCTGAGTCGTAAGGGGATCTATCAGCCGCCAAACACTTCAGAAAATAATTTGGAGAGCTTGAACGTGATTTTGGAGCGAAGAACATCAATTAACAAAGACAGACGTCGATCGACTGGACACAAAAGACCGACTACGGATTTGTTTTCTTCCTTTGAATTATATATTTATTGAATTGGTGTTGGGATTTATAAACACGTTTGGTGTTTATTTAAATTAGATTATGAACTAAATTTTTAGAGTCTAGAAGTCGTATGGAACCTGGTGTAGACACGGTAATGAGTTTTTGATTTTATTGAATTGAGTTTCTCTAGATTAATTGTGTTTTTAGAATTGAATGTCTTTTCAATTACTTGATCAATAATTGAATTGTAATATTAATTTGAAATCTGACACTCAAAAGAGGCGATTTTGAATAGGACCAATAGAAATTGCACTGTTAATTATTTATATCTCGAGATAGTGTATAATTTTAACAGAACCTTTAGAAGAACATTGTTTTACATAGATCACTACAAGTAGATTCTTAATAGGGATATTGGAATTGAACTGAGTTGATATATTTTATTCGGCACTTGGGAGAGGAAATAATACACTTAAGTGTTCTTGGTTATTAATTGAAAGAAATTCATGAAAATAAATTATTTAGGAGTGATTGTCGCCAAAACCATTTGAAATCTAAACCTGTAGACCATTTTTCATCTGATTGATTAATTTCTGAATTTTGTGTGTGCGCTATAAAATCATTTGCTTATTTAATTTCTCTGAAAACCTCTCAACCTTTGATTTTCTAAATAAAATTGGTATTATTTTAATTACAAGTACTAGATAATTTCATTTTACTCCTCGTGGAAACGATACTCAATTCACTATTATATTAAAACTTGACACCGTGCACTTGTGGGCACAAATATCGCAACAATAAATTTGTGATAATAGCCTTGCTAAGACCATAAAACTTCGTATTTCTGGCACTGATGTCGGTCTAGGCCAGTTGATCACTGCCTCTACCTTGCTTGGATCCACTGAAATGCCATCAACTGAAATGATATGCCCAAGAAACACAACTTTCTACAACCAAAATTCACATTTCGATAACATGGAAAATAATTTCTCATCTCTCAAAGTCTGTAATACGATTCTGAGATGTTTAGCATGATCATGCACATTCTTGGAATATATCAAAATATCATCATTAAAGACAGTTACAAAGTCATCCAAGTATTTCTGAAATATTCTATTCATCAATCCCATAAATACTGCAGGAGCATTGGTTAAACCAAAAGGCATGACAATAAATTCATAATGACCATACCTTGTTCTGAAAGCATTTTTAGGGATATCTTTATATCGAACCCTAAGTTGATGATATCCAGATTTCAGATCGATCTTAGAATAGATAGCTGAACCCTGCAACTGATCAAACAAATCATCTATTCTGAGAAAAGGATATTTACTCCTTACTGTCGCCTTGTTCAGTTGCCGATAATCAATACACAACCGCATAGAACTATCTTTCTTTCGTACAAAAAGTACCGGAGCGCCCCAAGGTGAAACGCTTGCTCTAATGTACCCTTTATCAAGTAAATCATCAAGCTGATCTTTCAACTCCTTCAATTCAATAGGTGTCATCCTGTAAGGAGATTTAGATATTGGTTGCGTACCTGGCATTAACTCAATACTAAAGTCTATTTCCCGCACTGGAGGCAATCCAGGAATTTTATCAGGAAATACATCAGCAAACTCATGCACCATTGGTATATCTATCAATGTTGGACTGGATTTCAGCACATCTACAGCATACACCTAAAATCCTTCTGCACCACTCTGTAATAAACGGGTCATAGATAACACAAATATTAAAGGGATCTTGGCTCGAGAACCCTTACCGTAGAATTTCCATTCATCTGTTATTTCATGTAGTGACCCTGCATTGAATCACCTACTAACTGACAAGTAATACCATGCATTTAACTTAATAAAGCAAAAATGTTTAACAGAGTAAAACGTGCAGAAAAATAACTCATAATTTACATATCAGCGTAGTACAACATATCCAAGGCTTAATACTATAGTGATACAACCATATCGAACAACTAGAAAGTAAACCGTCTAATACATTTATACAGCTAAACAAATCCTGCTGTATAAAATCCCCTGAAAAGCTCTGGCTCCCTAGTCCTGCCTCGAACTACCGACTCCGTCCATCTTGAAACCTTCCCTGTGGAATAGGGTGTCCAAGATAACAACTAGGACATGAGCGCTAACACACAATACATAAACTTGAGTAAACATATGTATACGATGCATGCAACCGTGATGACTGGTAAAGGATCATCTGATAAATCATGCTCAGTACAGGTGCCACATGAGTGTTGTAACCTCGTGGAGAAACCTCTGGGTACAACCACACTCATCTATACACTAGAGTAGTCAGACATACATGTCTCCCTCCCCCCCCACCCCGGTCGCGGTACTCTCAATGACAGACTATAAAACAAGTATAGAGCTGAGCGGCTCTATAATCAGGGTATAACAAGGTATAGGCTCAACGTGTATGTGCACATGACATATGAATATAGAAAGCGGTAAAACATATATCATGCCACATAATAATGCCAAGTAAATGCAACATATAAACATGTATACTCACTGGCAATCTCAGTCAATGTGTACGTACCTCTAGGCTATTTCAAGTCTTAGTAGGATCCTAGGTTCCAAGCCTATATTCAAAAGTTCACTGTATCACTACACAAGTTCTATAAGTCTTAACTAAGCTAATAAGTACTCCCAAAACTTAAATAGATTCTCGGCCCATACCTTCGTCCGTAGTAAGCCCTTTGGAGTCACTAGTCCCGGATGACAATAACCACGTCTTGGTTATTTCAGAACTTCTATAATAATCGATAGGGCCCTCAAGTGTATATCTCACAATATATAACTGAAGAAGGAAACTCGGAATTCGTAATTCAAAATGAATCCGAATTAGCCCTATTTATAGGCAAATTTTCGGTCAATTTCGGACCCTACGAACTCGGGTTCGGATCGTCCGATCCAGCTCAACATCTGCATGCAAGACACGTCGAGTTTGGACCATCCGATCGCCACTTCGGGTCGTCCGAAGTGTCTTATGCATGACACTTGTCAAAATCCATGGCTGAGTAATCCTGGCTGCTTGGCAAAAGGGAGTTCGGGCTGTACGATCCTGTGTTCGGATCGTCCGAACGTGCCTTAACTCCGAAGTCAACAAGCCCTCTTCGGAGCCCCCGGATTGCTGAGTTCGGATTGTCCGAAGTGCTCTTCGGACTATCCGAACTGGCCCAAACATTGGAAGCCCAATTCTTGATTTTGAAGTCCGATTAAGCCACGAAATTGGTTAATTACTAACCCTTAATCATGTTTAACATATTATTATTTTAAAATGGAATCTGGGTTACTACATTCTCCAACCTTTAGATATTTTGTCCGCGAAATAAAATCTAAAGATAAATCAAGATAACAATATGAAACATTAAACCATGTTTTATTACAACAAATGTAATTACATCTTTACATAGTAATCAAAAGTACAAAGCAAACAACTCGGGATATTAGGCTCGCATATGACTCTCGGTTTCCTAAGTTGCTTCTTCTACGCCTCGGCGCTGCCATTGTACCATCACAAGTGGTATAGTTTTATTCCAAAGAACTTTATCCTTCCTGTGTAGGATAAAGAGTGGTCGTTCGACATACGATAGATATAGCTCTAGGTGAACGTCAGTAGGATGGATAACATGTGACTCATCAGCTATATACTGTCGAAGCAACGAAACATGAAAGACATCATGAATACTGAAAAGATATGGCGGTAACGCCAAACTATATGCAACATCTCCGATCTTCTCCAATATCTGGAAAGGACCAATGTATCGTGGTGATAATTTGCCTTTCACACCGAATCTCATCACCTTCCTAAAAGGTGATACTCGTAGAAAAACATATTCACCGGGATCGAACTGAAGTGGCCTACGATGAATATTAGCATAACTGGATTGCCGATCTTAAGCAGCTTCGATCCTCCGCTTGATCAAATCTACCTTGTCTACAATCTGCTGCACCAACTCGGCACCCTCAACTTGTCGTTCTCCTATCTAATCCCAGAATAACGGAGTACAATATCGTGGACCATAAAATTCCTCGAAAGGTGCCATATCAATACTACGATGGTAACTGTTATTGTAGGAAAATTCGATCAAAGGTAACGGATCCCGCCAAGACAAACCAAAATCCATGACAGAAGAACGTAGCATATCCTCCAATGTACAAATCGTCCGCTCTAACCCAAAAATGTGAAATAAATCTCGGGTCTCTATCACTGACTATACTCACCGAAATCCCATGCAAACGCACTATCTTTTGGATGTATAAACGTGTCATGTGATCATAAGAATATTCTCAGTTGTAAGGAATGAAATGTGTTGATTTCGTCAAACGGTCAACAACGACCCAGATAGCATCACACTGACGTCAAGTCATAGGCAAGTGGATGACAAAATCTATGGTCACATGATCCCACTTCCATTCGGGAATCTCAAGATTCTGCTGTAATCCACCTGGTCGTCGATGTTCAACCTTGACCTGTTGAAAAACAAAACATCGAGAAACAAATCGATATACACTTCACTTCATTCCCTTCCACCAGAATCTGGTTCACAAGTCCTTTTACATTTTCATGCTTCCAAGATGAATTGACAATCGACTCCTGTGAGCTTGAGAAAGAATATCGTTCCTAAGCTCCGCAACATCAGGTACAACCACTCGATTTGATAAGCACAATAAACCATCTGTCTGATAATGGAAACAAGATGTATTAACCACATTGGCTAGACGTGCCAAACACTGAGTCTTAACATCATATATCTGAGCATCTCAAATCCGAGAATATAAATCTGGCTCAGATAAAATAGTATACAAACGAATCTCATTTCTTTCGTTCTTGTGCTTGAGCATAAAACTCAGTGAACAACACTCATGAATCATATGAGATAATTCACTAGTCTAATGTGTATAAAGTCTCACCTGCCGACTCAAAGCATCATCAGTTAGATTAGCAGAACCTGGATGATAATTGATCTCACAGTCATAATCTTTCAGCAAATCCATCCAGCGTCTCTGTCGCATATTCAACTCTGCCTGAGTGAATAAATATTTCAGACTCTTGTGATCCGTGAATATCTCAAATTTCTCGCCATAAAAATAATGTCTCCATATCTTGAGTGCAAATACAATGGCGGCTAACTCGAGATCATGCACTGGATAATTATTCTCATGCGTCTTCAACTGTCGAGAAGCATAGGCAATAACATGTCCATGCTCTGTCAGAACAAATCCTAGCCCCTGACCAGAGGCATCAGTTTAGACAATATAACCTTCTAATCCAGAAGGTAAAGCTAGCACAGGTGTAGTAGTAAGACGTCTACGCAGCTCGTGAAATGATTCCTCACAATCCAAGGACCATATGAAGGCAACATCTTTCCGTGTAAGCTGAGTCAAAGGTCTGGCCAACTGTGCAAAATTCTCGATGAACCGACGGTAATAACCAGCTAGACCCATGAAACTTCGAATCTCAACAACCATCGTCGGACGAGACCAGTTCATCACTGCCTCTATCTCACTTGGATCAACAAATATTCCTTTACTACAAATCACATGACCAAGAAACACGACCCGATCAAGTCAAAATTCACACTTGCTCAATTTCGCATACAGCTGCTTATCTCGTAACGTCTGCAATATAATTTTCAGATGTTGTGCATGCTCATCCTTGTCATGAGAAAATAAAGGAATATCATCAATGAAGATGGTGACGAACCTATCCAGATATTTTCGAAATACCTAATTCATCAGATTCATAAAGACTGCCGGTGCATTTGTAAATCTGAATGGCATCACCAGAAATTCATAATGCTTGTATCTGGTCCTAAAACAGTCGTAGAAATATCTTAGTCTCGTACCCGCATCTGGTGGTATCCAGATCTCAGATCTATTTTGGAGTAGACAGAAGTACCCTGTAATTTATCAAACAGATCATCAATTCGCGGAAAAGGATACTTATTCTTGATGGTGACACGATTCAACTGCTTGTAATCAATACATAATCGCATCGATCCATCCTTTTTCTTGATGAACAACACAGGTGCTCCCCACGGAGAAACACTCAGATGAATATATACCTTATCAAGCAGATCCTGCAACTGCTGTTTCAATTCCTTCATCTCTGACGGCGCCAGACGATAAGGTGCTTGGGATATATGTGTTGTTCCTGGTACTAGGTCAATACCAAATTCAACCTCTCGAACCGGAGGAAAACCAGGAATCTCATCAGGGAATACATCAGGAAACTCGCTGACCACAGGTAACTGATCAATACCCGGACTACTCGTGGACATATCAACTGAATAAATGAGGTAGCCCTCCCCACCCGACTCTAATACATGACATGACTTCAAAGCCGATACAAGTGGCATAAGAGGTCGTGCTCCCTCACCATAGAAGTACCAGCTATCACCCTCATCCGGATGAAACTTTAACAGTCTCTGATAACAATCCACAGTAGCGTGATACAAAGTCAGCATATCTATTCCCAAAATACAATCAAAATCTGCCATAGCAAAGATCATCAGATGACAACACATGACCCTCAAACTTTAGAAGGCAACCCATCACTAGACATTTAGTTACTACCTCCTGCTCCAGCGGAGTAGATACAACTAAATCCTGGTCTAATGATACAAATGGTAATCTATGTCTCTTAACAAAGCGACTAGAAATAAAGTATGCGATACTCCAGTATCAATTAAAACAAGTGCAGGAATATCACATAACAGAAAGGTACCTTCCAACATGCGAACGCTTCCCTCAGTAGCCTGCTCCTGTGACAGAGCAAACACATGCCCCTGCGTGTGTGGACGGAAACTAGAAGAACTAGGTGGTGCTGGCTGCTGACATGGATGATTAGAATCCTAAGATCCCATATGCGATCCTGATCCACTCGCAGCTCCCATACGCTGAGGACAATCTCGCCGCAGATGTATCTACTCACCACAGATAAAACATGCACCAGAAGCCTTCCGACAAGAAGCTGCAGAATGCTTTCCACCACAGTGACTGCAAAATTCATCTTTCTTCTTATTCTTTCCAAACCGGAACATACCTCGTGAACCACGAGATCCAGATGAAATAGTAGTAGAAGAAGACGTAGTACCAGACTGCACAACAGCCCTAGGCCCAAGAGATACACTAAGTTGTCTTGGCATCATACACAGTGCTTGCCTGTTGCTATTCTCCACTTGACGACATCAATTAACCAGAGTCTCATAAGATGTCGGATCATCACAGACAACAACCTATGAGTAGATATCCTGATTCAAACCTTGCAGAAAGATATCATACTTGGACGCGTAACTATCATTGATATGGGGACTGTAAGGTAGCAGATCAATGAATCGTTGTTGATACTCATCAATAGTCATAGATCCCTGTCTCAGCGTAAGCAACTCCATCGATTGTGCCTGACGGACAGTTGGAGGAAA
Source organism: Henckelia pumila (assembly GCF_033568475.1). NCBI lineage: Eukaryota > Viridiplantae > Streptophyta > Magnoliopsida > Lamiales > Gesneriaceae > Henckelia > Henckelia pumila. Next base: position 33,045,193 of record NC_133121.1, on the reverse strand, counting down.
ATATAATTTCTGAAACTGCTGACAGAAATCCTCCCAAGTGACCCGTCCTCTCTCAGTATGCGCCTGAGCTGCCTTGGCATCCCACCATAAACGTTCACGTCCATCTAGAACAAACTCTAGAACTTCCATCTTCTACTCCTCTGTACACTCAAAAGCACAAAAAGCACTCTCAATCCTAGCCATCCAGTTCCTCGCTTCCTCAGGATTCTCGCCTCCCAACAAGGGTTTCGGTCCTACCTGCATGAACTTATTGATAGTATAGCGATGTCTACCCTCGTGAGGAAGATGATTACGATGACGATGGTGACGATGCTGATGGCCACCTCCCTGGCCAACACTACCATGACTCTCGTTACCTCCATCAGCCATTATCTAAAAAGATTTGCACATTAAAATCTCAAATGCGCAATAATTACTCAAGACTAAAATAAATCCCAAGTACTAATCCCAAAATCTAAGCATGCTTTGATACCAAAAATGCAGTGACCCTGCATTGAATCACCTATTAACTGGCAAATAATAACATGCATTAAACTTAATAAAGCAAAAATTCTTAACAAAGTAAAACGTGCGGAAACATAACTAATAATTTACATATCATCTTAGTACAACATATCCAAGGCTTAATACTATAGTGATACAATCATATCGAACAAATAGGAAGTAAATTGTCTAATACATTTATGCAACTAAACAAATTTTGTTGTATAAAATCCCCTGAAAAGCTACGGCTCCCTAGTCCTGCCTCGAACTACCGGCTCCGTCCATCCTGCGACCTGCCCCATGGAATAGGGTGTCCAAGATAACAACTAGGACGTGAGCGCTAACGCCCAGTACATAAACATGATTAAACATATGTATATGATGCATGCAACCTTGATGACTGGTAAAGGGTCATCTGATAAATCATGCTCAGTGCAGGCACCACATGAGTGCTGTAACCTCGCGGATCAACCTCTGGGTACAACCACACTCATCTAGTACACTAGAGTAGTCAGACATACATGTCCTCGCCTTCGCGGTAGTCTCAATGATAGAATATAAAACAAGTATATAGCTGAGTGGCTCTATAATCAGGGTATAACAAGGTACATGCTCAACTTGTATCATGTGCACATGACATATGAATATAGAAAGCGGTAAAACATATATCATGCCACATAATAATGCCAAGTAAATGCAACATATAAACATGTATACTCGCATGCAATCTTAGTCAATGTGTATGTACCTCTAGGCTAGTTCAAGTCTTAGTAGGATCATAGGTTCCAAGCATATATTCAAAAGTTCAATGTATCACTACACAAGTTCTATAAGTCTTAACTAAGCTAATAAGTACTCCCAAAAATTAAATAGATTTCCGGACCATACCTTCGTCCGTAGTATGACCTTTTGAGTTGCTAGTCCCGGATGACTATAACCACGCCTTGGTTATTTAAAAATTCTATAATAACCGATAGGGCCCTCAAGTGTATATCTCACACTATATAACTAAAGAAGGAAACTCGTAATTCATAATTCAAATTGAATCCGAATGAACCCTATTTCTAGGCAAATTTTCGGTCAAGTTTGGACCCTCCGAACTCGGGTTCGGATCGTCCGATCCAGCTCAACGCCTGCATGCAAGACAAGTCGATTTCGGACCGTCCGATCGCCACTTCGGGTCATCCAAAGTGTCCTATGCATGAAACTTGTCAAAATCCATGGCTGAGTAATCCTCCCTGCTTGGCATAAGGGAGTTCGGGCTGTCCAATCCTAGTTCGGATCGTCCAAACGTGCCTTAAATCCGAAGTCAACATGCCCTCTTTGGAGCCCCCGGATTGCTGGGTTCGGATCGTCCGAAGTCCTCTTCAGACCGTTCGAACTGGACCAAACACTGGAAGCCCAATTCTTGATTATGAAGTCCGATTAAGCCCTGAAATTGGTTAATTACTAACCCTTAATCATATTTAACATATTATTATCTTAAAATGGAATCTGGGTTACTACATTTCAGGTCTAAATCTGGCCACTTTTTGGAAATAGTCCACGGTCGCTCTGTACTTGGTTAACATGTCTATGCCAATAATACAATCGAAATCTGATAATACAAGTACTATGCAATCCAAATCAATCACATTCCCATCATATTGTAGTGCACAATTTCTAATTAATCTGATAGATACAATATCTTCACCAAAATGTGAAGAAATAGCAACAACATGAGGCAATGGTTCATAAAGAATTCATCATAGAAAATTTCTTAGAAATGAATGTATGTGATGCACCTGTATCTATCAAAAGATAAGCTAGATAACCAAAGATAAAGCAGTTACCTGCTATAACATCGTCAGGTGTTGTCTGAGCCTGCTCCTCAGTCAATGCAAACACTCTTTCCTGTTGTCTAGGATATTGAGTCACAGTCTGGCTTCCTCCTGGTCTAATTTGTTTATGTGGCTGAAATGAATGCACTGCAAATGATTGCCTGTCAGCCTGAGATACTGGTCTAGAAGAACTTGCACCTGGTGTTCTTTCTGTTGCTCTTTGATGGCATACCTTGGCATAATGACCTGGTTGATGACAAATATTAAAATTACCCAATACTCCTCTACACTTATCGGTATCATATCGTCCACCACACTTACTACAATAAACTCCGGAATCTTTGAACCTCTGACCTAAACCAAACTGCCTCTGGCCACTAGAATTGGGTAAACTACTGTCTGTCTTCTTGAATTGCTTCCCTTTTGGCCAAAATCTAGAATATTTTTTGCCACTAATACTGCTTCCTCCCTCAAATTTGTAGGGTGGTTGCGGCAGTAATGGCGGATTCTGTGGTGCTGGTACTGGTTGTTGAGGTGGTTGTGGAATGAACGGTGATCCTCTCTGTCTAATAGACCTGCATCTGCTCCCTTAGCTCTATTCAGTGCATCAGCAAAGGTATTGGGTCTCCCACTGTTCACCAAAGTGAAAACATATGGATTTAAGACATTGATAACTAATACTCCATGGCTTCATCACTTGCTGCTATATGTGGGGCAAATTTAAAAAGACTAGAAAATTTTGGCCACATAGTCTTCTATATTCAGCTGACCCTGTTTCAAACTCGCAAATTCTGATCCTTTGTCTATTTTGTAGGAGACTGGAAAGAAACATTGATAGAATTCATTTTTAAATATAGACCAGGTGATAGTCGTACCTTGTTGTTCCAGGGGTTTCTTTGTAGTAATCCACCAACTTTTGGCAACTTCATAAAGTTGATGTACTACCAATCTGATACGACGATCATCTGAATAGTCAAATGATTCAAACAGTTGTTCTATATCTTCTAACAAATTCTCACAATCAACTGAATTCTCTGTCCCTTTCAGCGTTGGCGGTTTGAACGACTGAAATCGTTTCAACAGTGTCTCCATCGGTGTAGCAGTCACATCCATCAAATCAATAGATGTACTACCCTATGCATTATGAGGTTCTGCCACTGTCTGTGGTACATTTGGCTGTTTTGGCTGAGGAATAGTCACTGTCTGTCTAGTCACCGGTGCTTTACGGGGAGACATATCTGATTTTCAAACAGATTAGTGCATAAACAATATCATATTCTAAAATTTATTTCATCCTTCTCTGATTAGCATTTTCATGCATTCTCATGAGAATTCAGGTTCTGATCGAGGATAATCTGGAATAATATTTCATGCAAAGCATGCATTTACATTGAAAGGAAATAATCATGCAATCATATAATTCTTGCAATAATAAAACATTCTCGCATATAATTCACATGATCATATTCAACATTCAATCTCATACAATATAAAGCAATCAGATAAACTCAATCTACCCCGCTCATTAACTTCTATCTCAGTCCAGAACCTATGCTCTGATACAACCTGTTGTGGGGACCTCGGGTGCTAATCTCATCTTATGGGACAATTAGAAAATACAACAATTGAATCATAATAATCAACCAAGTATGGAAGCAAAGAAACTAATTTTTTTTTAAAAATACAACAATTGAATCATAATAATAAACCAAGTATGGAAGCAAAGAAACTAATTTTTTTACAGGGTGGCTTGCTCGAGCGAGCCTATGGTGCGCACGAGCGAGAACCTCTCGGGTTCCAACACCTGATCATGGCTCGGTCGAGCGCACCATGTGCCGCTCGAGGGAGCTGTGCTCTGCCCATGCTACAAAATGTCTGCTCTTTTGCTGATCTTTCTTGTTTTGTTGATGTAAATGCATCTATACATGCCAAATATTTTGTACAAGAGAAGAAGAACATTATAAATTGATTTACAACATGTAAACATCCTTCATAAGATACATAAGTTTTTCCAAAGGTGATACAAACATCTAAAATCTCAAGTTGTTACAACAACTCATAATATACAAAGTAAAGATCATCTTGTCTAAGTTCACAATATCATACTTTATCTGCTAAAACCCGAGTCACCACATGCTACTCTTTAACTAGATCTAGCCTGGTCGTCTCTGACTCGATCCTGCCTCACCTATTGTCATGCACACATACAAAACACAACAATAGCCGGACAACTCCGGTGAGAAATATAATTCCCAGTATAAATAACATAACATGCAAGATATTAAACATGAATGCAATGCATGTTTCAAAAGGAGGCTATCAAATCTGATATCAATAAAATCTCGGTTCTTGGGATCCCGGGGAATAAAATCTTAACCAAACCACCGACACTCCCAATTGAGGTGACATCAAGTATCTCAATCCCCTGACTTTGGTGCAACTATAGTGAGTCATATAGCTCTGGAAGTGAATCTACAATCAATCCACTCAACTATAGCTCTCCAAACGTCATTTAACAATTTAGGCCAGTCAGCCTTCTATGCTTTTCAAGGTAGAGTTCAAGATGAATGCAACATAATATGTATGCATTAAATACAATACAACATCTTGAACATCTAATCAAATAAGCAGACAAAGCAACAAAGATAATCTAATCACATAAGGCACATAATCAAACAAAAGCAAATACGTATGTGATTTCAAAAGGGAATACTCGAGAATCATATCTATCTCAAGTGTTCTATCCCATCTGGATTACTATAATTTATACCTTTTCTTTTCTTGAATCGTAGTACTTTAAATCTTCTTCAATTCTTCCTCGGTTCGAAGGGCTGACTTCTCGAGTTCGACAAACCTCAATACAAACCTGAAATGAAGTGATAATCAGCTACAAACTCAGCTAGAAATTCAATATATGCATAGCTAATTCAATGAGTTCAAAAGTGTAGCTATTCTGAAACCGATGGCGTAACAGCTAAAAACCGGCAACCGAATCAATATCCAATTCACTTCAACATTCAAATCAAATAAAATTCATCAACAAATCATCATATTCTCGGTCAAAACCCATACATTCAGAATTGGAGCTCTTCGAAAATATCTAAGAAAATTCATTCAAATTCAATCGGCGTTCTTTCTTCGATCCATCTTCGAATATATAATCGATGCTAGCTCATATACGCATATAATCAATAATAATAAAATTCCATCATATCTTCAAAATTCAAATATAATAGAACTCAAGAAAATATATACCAGAACGTAGTTCTCGGAGCGGTAATCGCAGATATATATTCGATTTTGAAATCTGACGGCCGGATCACAAATTATCGAAGGTTTAAAGGGATTAAAATGGCGTGAGATGTAGTTTATGTTCTTCTCTCTTCTAATCTGATGGATTCACGTTGAAATTATGAGTAAGCAAGTGAAGTTTAGATATATATTGCATATTTATAGTTTAGTCCCTGAACTTTTGGCTATTTGCAATTCAGTCCCCGAAAATAAATTTAATTCAATTTAAATCCTAAATAATTTAAAAAATATTAAAATTTAATTCTAAACTCTAAATATTTCCAAATTAAATATTCTCGGATTAAAATTAAATAATCTCGGGCCTTACAAGATGCACGAGCATGCTGGTTTAAGAAATATGTTGAACGTAAAGTTTTTGGATTTTTGGCGTGTTTAGTTTGAAGGTAAATTTTTTGGACATAAATCTTTTGTAGATAGTTGCTTTTATTAAATCCTTTTCGAGCATTGAAATTTTTCACGAGTATGATTACTAATTTCAATTTGTGGGTGAGTTTGATTGAATGGGAATCGAAAGGATCGAGTTAGGGGCCAAAAATCCTGAAAACCCTTGTATTTTACGCAATAGTAGGGTTAAGGCGCCGTTCGGTGGCGCCTAGGAACTGCCAGATTCAAATCCCTAGCTCCTAGGCACCACCCAGAGGTGCCTAGCTGCTGCCAGGGCCGTGGCTCTGGCACCCAGGTGGCCTCCGAGGGGCACCTCAGTGCTAAGGTTCGTCCTGAAAATTCTTTTAAATGTTATTTTGATGTCCTAAAGATACTTTTAATGTTTTTAAGGTGTTGGAACTATTTATAAAATTTTCATGGAAAGATGTTTAAGTTTTGAATTTATAGCGAAAGGAACGACTCACGTGGATCAATTTAGCTATGTAGTAAATTTATATGTATTTTTTCCTCGCAAAGTTATGTTCATTATGAAAGCATTATGTTTTATGAATGTAAATAAAATGCATGATTTTAAGCACGAAAGGTTTCAAAGACATTTATGATGAGAAATTATGACGTATTTATGATGATGATAATGTTTCAATGATGCATGATAAAATATTTTGATTTATGTGTCTTTGTGGTAGCAGTATGGGACTGGTACTCTGAGATGAGCTCCGAAGGGGAACTCCCAAAGAATGAAAGTGCGTATATTGGCCAAGGCTAGTATGAACAGTACAAAGATGGTACTCATTTTATCCAAGACTAATATGGATTGTACATCTATATGCTTGTTGTATAATGATCATGATCACGAGAACCCCATGTGCTCATAACATATGAATACCACAATGGCACATATTTCATCACACCCAAGATGAAGAAATTGATGTTTATGTTTTTATGCATGAAGTTGATAGTATGTTTACACGTTCAAAGCATGATTTTTATTAAATATTTATTTTTGTATATGAATAATGTTTTTTGAATCTTTAGACTCACTATGCTTGAATGATGTGAGAAATGATGAAGTTAATGATGTCATTGACGAGTGTGTCGAGGAACATGAATCTAAGTAGACGTTTGGGTGAGAGAAGATGCACGAGCGCACTTTCAGAAGATTTTTTTACTTTGAACGTAAATTTTTGGATTTTTGGTGTGTGTATTTTGAACGTAAAGTTTTTGGATGAAAATATTTTGTAGATGGTTGCCTTGATTAAATCCTTGATTGAATGGGAATCGAAAGGATAAAGTTGGGAGCCATGGCCTTACCACCCAGACGCCCTCCGTGGGGCGCCTCACTGCTAGGGGCCCTCCTAAAGAATGAAGGTGTGCATATCGGCCAAGGCCAGCATGGACAGTAGAGAGATGGTGTGCATATTAGCCAAGACTAGTATATATTGTACATCCACATGCTTGTTGTACAACGACCGTGATCACGGGAACCGCACGTGCTCATAAGATATGAATACCACAATTGCACATATTTCATCACCCCCAAGATGAAGAGGTTGATGTTTATGTTTTTGTGCATGATATTTATAATATGTTTACACGTTCAAAGCATGATGAATTTTATTATGTATTTTTATTTATATGAATAATGTTTGTTGAGTTTTTAAAGTCACTATTCTTGAATGGTGAAGGTAATGTTGAGTTAATGGTGTCATTGACGAGTATGTTGAGGGACATGTAACAAATTAGACGGTTGGGCAGGGAGCAAATGTACAAGCGCGCTGTTAAAAGAAATTTTATGTTGAACGTAATTTTTTTGGATTTTTGGTGTGTGTATTTTGAACGTAATGTTTTTTGATGCAAATATTTTTTAGAAGGTTGCCTTGATAGAAGCCTTTTTGAGTTTTAAATTTTTTCACGAGTATGATCACAAATTTTAATGTTTGGGTGATTTTGATTGAATAGGAATCGAAAAGATAGAGTTAGGGGCCAAATTCTCGAAAACCATTGTATTTTAACTTAGTAGCAGGGATGAGACACCGTTCAAAGGTGCCTAGATGCTACTAGGGCCATGGCTCTGGAACCTAGGAGCCACCCAGGGGCGCTTAGGCATCACCTAAAGGCACTGAAAGGAACTAGTTAGGGGCCAAAATCTCCAAAACCATTGTATTTTAACTTAGTAACAGGGATGAGACACCGTTCATGTAGTAGCCCGGTTCCATTTTACAATATTAAATTATTAAAAATGGTTAAGCTTGGATTATAAGCTTAATTTGGATTTAATCGGAACGAATTATGGATTTTTGGCCAAGAACAGTTCGGAGGGTCCGAACCAACGTTCGGAGGCACAGGACAAGGATCGGAGGCTACGGTGAGTTCAGAGCGTCCGATCCAGGATCGGAGCGTCCGATCTAGGATCGGAGAGTTCGATCTCAGTTAGGCCATTCAGTTGATGAGGTGTCAACACTGATCGGACACGCAATAGTTTGGAGCCTCCGAAGTTGAGATCAAAGCATCCGAACTGTGCATGCAGTGACGTGGTCTGCATGCAAAGATCGGAGCGTAAGAACCTCCCAATTGGAGTATCCGATCTCCGCCTATAAATAGGTCATCCTAGAATCACATTTCATTCTCGGTTCTTTGGGGTGATTTTTAGCCTTCCTAGGCTTGGTTCGGAAGCTGGCAAGGTGCTCCGGATTACAGCGAAGTGATGCCCAAGTTCTGGGGCAGTCGTCATCAGCGGGCTGAAGACAGACGAAAGTATAGCTCTAGCTCCTTATAGAAAATAGGGAGTATTATATAGCTTAGTTAAGGCTTTTAGAATAAGATTATGATGTATGAGTATTTTTCATTGTAGTGCGGACTAAAGGATTGGACATAGAGCTGGTTGAGTTTGCCTAGTTATCTGAGGTACGAAAGTACTGTTCGATATACCTTGACTGAGTATGCATGTATTATGTGGTGCATTTTTTATATGTCATGATTTTATCTGCATATATTATGTCACGTTATCATGCTTCATGCATAATCATATTGAGCCTGTATTCTTGACATAGTCAGTAGTAGGGTGCTCACCCTACATGCAGTGATGATTGGACAGACTCGTGATTAGGTCACCATTATCCACTGGGTACATGAGTCACCTCCTGATGCGATGGCGGAACGTGCTATATACCCTGGGCTTGGTCTGTGAGCAGTATTTCTTGACCTTGAGTCTTGGTACCCGTACACTTGCATACATGCACATATAATATTTGTATACTCATACTCTCGTGCTGAGCATTTTATGATCACGTCCTCGTACTGTTGTTTGGAAACCTTATTCCATGGCGCAGGTTTGCGTTTGGATGAGGCAGGTGGTTCCAGGAGAGCTTAGGCTGTAGAGTGGCAGTAGTTGGAGATGTTTGTGTTCTGACTAGACTTTTAGTATTTTTTTCATTCGGGTTTTTACACTTTCGATATGGTTTTATAACTATGTATTTACAGATTCCTTTCCTCGGGATTGTAACTGGTTTTCTTATGGTTTTCGCTGATTTTTTTTCTGATCTTTATTTAATTAAGTTAAATGTATACGTAAGCTCTTGATTAGTAGGTGGTCATGGTGCGTGTCACTAAAGTTCGGAGGAGCCTAGGCGCTACTAGGGCCATGACTTTGGCATCTAGGTGCCACCTAGGGGCGCCTCAGCGCCAGGGGTCGTCTCGGTACTTCTTTTAAATGTTATTTTGATGCTTTGAAGCTACTTTTAAGGTCTTTTAAGGTGTTGGAACTATTTTTAAAATATTTCATGTAACAATGTTCAAGTTTTGAAGTTATAACGGAATGAACGATTAACGTAGATCCATTTAGATATATAGTGCATATATGTACTTTTTCCTTGGGAAAGTTATGTTCATTATGAAAGTATGATGTTTTATGAATGTAAAGTTGTTGCTCATTTTATTCCAATAGAATGCATGATTTTTAAGCATGAAATGTTTCAAATACAAGAAATGTTTACGACGAGAAAGTATGACGTAGTTATGATGATGATAATGTTTCAATGATGCATGATAAACTATTTTTATGTTTTTTGTGTCTTTGTTATAGCAGTACAGGACTGGTACTCTGAGATGCGCTCGGGAGGGGCACTGCCAAAGAATGAAAGTGGGCATATTGACCAAGGCCAATATGGACGGTACAGAGATGGTGCACATATTAGACAAGACTACTATGGATGGTACATCTATATCCTTGTTGTACAACGATCATGATCACGGAACCCCATTGATAAGTTCATTTTTTGCACTTAATTTATATATAATTTGATTTGGCTTTTGTGATGTATCGAGTGAGTTTTATGCATATTTGTTGTTGTTTTTGTGAGATTCAAGGATTGAAGTTAAAGTACCGAGAAGAAGAGGAAAGAGGAATTACGGATAGAAAACTTCAGAAAATTACTAGGAATTTTTGAAACATCCAAATCCAACCTCTACCGTTCATAATGAATTTTAAGATGTTTTGAAGTTGCGATAAAAATTTCAGCTTGATCGATCAATTAGATTGTGAGATATGATTTTTTGAAAAATGTCGCTCGGTTGGAAAGGAGCAGTAGCGCGGCTGTTTTAGGAAGAGGAGCATCTGCGCATAAAGTCAATTTTTGGAGGAAAAGAGAAGCGCCTCTGTGTTAGAAATAAGACAGCTGCACCTGTTGCGTGAGAAAGAGAGCAGAAGTGAAAGAATTAAGAGAAGTTGCGCAAAAAGTCAAAAAACTTGAGATTGAACAAGCGCATATTCGCTTATAAGAAGGAAAGTCTGCGCCATAACCAAAGAAAGTTTGCGCTTCTTGAAACGAGCAGCTGCACTACTGATTCCTTGCGAGTCTGCGCTATTGCAAAAATATGGAAAAATATCAGAATTTCGGAAATTTTGGATGAAATTATGGAGACGTGATCTTTGTGCTTGATTGTGGGCTTTTATACACGTATAAAAGGGAATTTTCAGAAGATAAAAAAAGAAAGCAACCGCCACAATCCACAGAAAAACAAATTAAGAGCCTTAAACGTGAGATTTGAGAGAATTTGAAGGCGAGAGAAATCTGAAGACGTGAAGAACGTGAAGAACAAAGGCGAAGATCGATCGACCGGACACAGCATCGAATATTCGAATTTGTTTTCTTTCTTTTGAACTTATTATTATTGAATTCATGTCTAGATTTCTGAACATGAATTATTTTTGCAATATTTTGATCATGAAATAAATTTCATTAGTCTGGAGGGATGATGGAACCTAGTGTAGACAACTTTTACGACTGTTAATTTTATTTGATTGAATTTCTCCTAGATTAATTGTTTTTCTAGATTTGATTGTGTTTTTAATTAATTGATCACTAATTGATTTGTTATATTTATTTGAAATCACTGCTTGGGAGAGAGGATTTTGAATAGGACCATTGGAATTTACATAGTTAATTGTTTATATAGCTCGAGATAGTTTATAACATTAATGGAGCCTTAAGAAGAATATCGTTTTACCCATATCACTAAGACTAGATTTTTAATATGCATATTGGAAATGAATCTTAGTTGATACATATTATTTGTTGCTCGGGAGGAGAAATAATATATTTAAGTGTTCTTGGCTATTAATTGAATAAAATTCATGAAAATAATTTAATTAGAAGTAGTTGTTGTTGAAACCATGTGAAATCAAAACCTCTAGATCATTTAATCTCATTGATATTTTCTGAAGTTGTGTGCGAGCTTTGCTAAAATTTTTTGAATTTATTTAAGTTGAAAACCAAAAATATTTATTTAATTTTTTAGATAAAGTTTAGACTATTTTTATTACAAGAACTGAATAATTTTCACATTACTCCTCGTGGGATCGACGCTCTACTCACTAAACATTAAAACATGACACCGTGCACTTGCGGTTTGATAGGTGTTGTTTTTATGTGTTTTATTGCATTATTTTGCATTCGTTTTGCATTTGCAAGTTTTGCATGTTTTTATATTTTTAATGTCATTCATGTTTAGTTATTAAGTATTTATTGCATTCGAATCACTTCTCATGATTTTTGATTGGTTGTAGGCAAAATATGGAGAAAAGGAAGAGTTTGAGCAAGAGTAGAGTCACAAGAATGAATTACAGAGCAGCAGTGGTTAAAAATTCATTTTTAATGATTGAAAGATCCAAATCCAATCTCCACCTTCCCGATTGAAGCTCAAGATGTTTTGAAGTTTTGTCCAAATTTCAGCTCAATACGACGGTTAGATTGTGAGATATGATTTTTTGAAAATTGTCGCGCGCTGCAAAAAATCATATGCGAGAAACACATTTTTGGGGCAGAACCTTGGGCGCATAGGCGGGATTTTTTGGCCACCTAGGCGCGAAACGGACTGAAAAAAATCAGATTTTCGAAATTTTAAAGTCTCAACTTTTCGGGCTTTGTTTGACGGACTTTCAAGGGCTTATAAAAAGGACTTTTGAGACGCATCAGAGGAGGGAGAGCAGCCGCCATCAACCAAAGAGAGAAAGGAACGTGAGAAAAGGGAGACGACGTGAAGAACTCAACCAGAAACAAGAACCGCAAACACTAGTTTTATATTTTCTCCTTTTTTTCTTTTTGTTTGGATTGAGGGGATCCTACCCCCAAAACTTTGTTTTGATTTCTTATTGAAGATTGAATTTGGTTTTTTTAAGTGTTCTTGATTATATTATTGTGTTTATTGCAATTTTTGAGATTGATCAACTTCGAATTGAATTTATGTGTTATAATTGATACTGAAACGAGAATTTATGACATGATAGAGTAATATAATCCATGGATCTACAACTTGCATACACACATGAGGTTGGATACATGTTGATAGTTATCGTCCAATAGGTCGAAAGCTATAGGATTCTACAAATCGTTAATGCGGTTGCAATTGTTAAATAACGCAAGGACACTTGGTTATTGCAATTTGTTAATTAGATTAATATATCTTGACAGAGTATATTGATAGATTAGGAAATTCCGTCAAAAGCATGGCTTGAGAATTAAAATTCAATCGTAGAGAAGATTAAGGGGTAGGTGAACCGAGATCCTAACAATTTTTTATTTATTTCTTGATTTTATTTTATTTCTTTTGCATTCGTTTCGTCTTAATTAACTAAAGAATAATACTCGAGGTAATTTTGTCATAAATCAATCTATGTGGGATGATACTCGTACTTTGTACACTATATTATTACTTGACTCATGCACTTGCGATATATTCGAGCTTAATTGATATATATATTTAGGTTGATTTTCAGTTGTAGTATTTGCTCGATCAGCACAAAATTACACAACACCCATGTCCTCATAAGATATGAATACAACAATTGCAGGAAAATTCTCGGTTTAGTCCCATACATTCTGGGTAGTCCGCGGTTTAGTCCCATATTGTAAGACCCCGAAAATATTAAGTTATTAATTTCCAGAATTAGAGATTTAAATTCCGAGTTGAAAATATTTAATTTGAGAATTTTCGGATATTAAGATTTTAATGTCGGGATTCTTAAATTAAAAGATTAAAATATTTGAATTTAATATTTATGGGATTTAAGATTTAAATTCCGAGATTAGAAATAAAGAGGACTCAATTAGAAGCGAAATATTGAATAAGGACTGAATTGCAAATAGTAAGAAATTCGGGGACCAAAGTGCAATTAGCCAAGGCAAGTGGGATGCACATGGCATAAAGGGGAAACGTGTATTCACCATCAGATTTCAGCAGCAGCAAGTCGAGAGAAATGAAGGAAAGAAGAGGAAGAAGTCGATTTCTTCATTTCACGTTTTGATCAAATTCAATTCGCCCGGTAGAATTTCAAATTGATCATATATTTGCGATCACGGCATCGACGGCTATGTTGCAATGTAAGTATTATGAAGTTCTACGATGTTTAGATTTAAGATGTTGTTTGATTTAAGATTTGATTGTATAAATATGTTCTAGTATATACGACGATAGCATATCTAAGTCGGATCGAGAAAAGATCGTCGTTTGAGCATGTTTACGATTTTTGGAAGCATTTTAGAATTTATGAAAATATATGCTGCTGGATTTCGAGATTATGTTGAAGAAATGATGATGATATCAAGTTTAAACGGCTTATGTATTGATGATTAGGTTTTTGGAATTACCGGTTTCGAAGCGTTACGCCGCCGGTTTGAGTTTTGATTGATAAATCAAGTCTTGTAGTTGTTTAAGATTGATGAGATTGAAAGCTGAGATTGAGTTTTATAATACTTCATTTCAGATTAGAGTTGAAGTTATCAAACTCGAGTCGAAGAATTCGACTCGTTGAAGTTGAAATGAAGTTCGAATCAATAATGTCCTTGACTAGCAAGATTGAATGAGCAAGAGCTGGAATGAGCAGATTTGGATAAGTTGATTAAATATTCGCAAGGTTTGAATGCTTTAGAACCGAGATCGAAAGGTATGAATAGACATTAGACAAGATAGGAAAGACAACTCGAGATCGATTGTGACTTCGAGTTTCCTAAATCACATACTTTCATGAATATTTTCTAATACATTATTTGATGTATTTATAATATGATCTTTGAATTTGAGTATGTCTTGTTGATATACCTAGATGCTTATAGATTTGTTATGCATCTATTGATTGTGAAATAATTGTTATAGATTATGTTGGCGTCATTCTTATGCTTCTAGATTATGTTGCATTCATCTTGAGCCAACTATTCCTTTGAGATTTTAAATGGCAGATCCGCCAAAAGAATACGGATGTTTGGACGTATATCGAGGAACATAGGATGTAGATCGACTCCTATTGCCAGAATCTCGATATAGTGGGCCAAAGTCTGGGAAAAAGAACTCAACGCCACCTCGAATGGGAGAGTAGGTGAGAGAGTGGTTGTGTTCTTCTTCCCCGGGATCCCAGAAAAAGAATCTATTTCTCATATTTGAGTCCAAGACTTTAAAACCCTTTGAAATTCAGCATGCATTGTATTATGTCAAGAACTTGATGTGATGAAATGTGGTGTGGGTTATAGCTTGTCAAGATAGGATATGATATGAGATTACTTGTTTATCAGAGTTGATTCCAAGATATTAGAATTCTTTGCTATGTTGAGTTATGATATGTTTTGAGGTCATATTTTTTGCTATGCCTCAAGCTATAGAATAATATTTATGGTTGTCAGTGCAAGAATGGTAGGTTCCTAATAAGTTTATATGCATTTGATTCAGAGATGATCTATGTCATGAATTACATGAACTTGCTATGTTTATATGCTTTATATACATGTCGTTCATATTGGGATATATTTATCACTGGAGTTATCCGGCTATTGCTTTGTCTTTGTATGTGTGAATTGCAATAGGTGAGCAAGAGCGAGTCAGACGGGACTTGGATAACTTGAGATTGAAAAATTTAGAAGAGGAGACTCGGGTTAAGAAGAAGTAGAGTTGCTGTCAAAATTTATGCATATAAAGATTTAGTTTGGTTTTGCGAATTTAAAACTAGACTTGGACTTATTGTTTTGTATTTCTAGAATCATGTATGAGATTTGCATGTTTTGAACTTTATGTTCTACCTTAAATCAAGTATATAGATCATCATAGAATGGATTTGAGGTGTTTGATTGTTGAAAGTACATCAGAAGTGGAATTTTACAGCAGAATAGTAAAAGTGAGAATTTTTCTGCCCGTTTGAGCGCACCCGCGCCCTGACGAGAAAAATTCTCTGCCAGGTTGGGACCCGCGCTGGACCGGGCGCACCCACGCCCATTTTTTTTAAAAAAAAATTTGGCTTACTCTTTTGATTGCTTGATCAGATTGATTATTGTAAGCCATGTTGTTTAATTATCAGATTAATACTGATTGTGATTAAGTGTTGAGATTAGCACCCGAGGTCCCCACAACCGGTGGTATCAAAGCGGAAAGTTCTTGGACTAAGATAGAATTTGAGCGGGGTAGATTGAGTCATATGCATTTATTTTATTTCATGATTAATGTTTTACTTGATTTGATGAATTGTATGAGAACATGATTTATTGCTTGAGAAATGCCTGCTCTACTGATTTAAGAATTACATGCTTATATGCTGATGTGCATACATGAGTTATTGAATTCATATGAGTAATTGAATTCGTTGTAAGAATGTATTATTTGAAAAGCATGAGAATTTTCAAGCATGTGTTATATTAAAAAGCATGAGATTATATGTATATTATACTGAAATGTATTTTATACTCTTTGCATTATATATCGATTCTGTTATAGAGTAAGACAGATTTTGCAGATAGAACGAGTACTTCAGACAGAACATGTGTTGTGGTAAGTTTTTAACTCGATAAATATGAAGATTACACTAAGGTGGGTATTAGTGAGCAACTCCAGAGCTATTAATCACCGACTCAGAAAGATACAGAATATGTCATGGCTAGAGGAGGTTGATTCGAAGAGCTGGATCAATTGTTCGAGTTGGGAATACTCAGATGAACATAGAACCAGCGTGATTGTATATCAAGTCCATGACTTAGCAAGAAGTTGGTGGATTGTGAAAAAGAGACTGTTAAAGAATAGAGGTACTGAAATTGTTTGGCAGTTATGTAAACAGAATTGTTGTTAGAAATTTCTCTTTGTATTTGATAGAGAAGGAAGAATAACAGAATTTGTCAAACTGAAGCTTGGAAACTTGAATGATTTGGTTGAAGTCATTGACAGAAAAAAGAAAACAAGAACCGGTTGTATGAGGAAGAGTGGAATTTTATTCACGCCTCTGTAGTTGAGAAAACTACGATCATCACCGCAAATACAGATTCCATAGCGGTACAGTTATGAAGCAAGAGGTGGTGACAATAGCAGCAAAGATCGATTAAGTCTAAGGGTCAGTATTTTCAGACATATGAGAATAGATTCCTTAGCTTAAGCAGATCGAGAGGAAATCAAAATGAAGATCAATCCTAGAGACATACTGAGGATTAGACTCAAGCTGCACCTGAGAATGAGATTGCAGGTAACAGAATTATCTTGAGTTAATTAACTTGTTATGTTATTGGTACAAGATATATATTTATAGTTGAAAGCTTTTCTATGTTATAACCTCTGTATGAGAAGAGAGTATCGATTAAATTAATTAGAAGAGTGGAGCTACAAGTTTAAATAAATAAGAGTGAACATGATTGTGTAGTACTTGGGACATCTATGTATGTTTGCATTATAGATATGAATGCACTAACCAAGTACAGTACAACAGAATATTGATTCCACGAAGCGATTAAGCGAGAGCAAAAAGTGCATCTGAATGCAATTTTATAGTAAGAGTTTTAGAACTTAGATTAATTTATTTCGATACTGTGTGTATCCAGTTTAATGCAGAAAGGTTCCGAAATAAGTATATTCGATGCACTCGATATGTTAAGAACTAAACCAAAATTGGTAGATATGCCAGTGGTTAGAATTTGCAGATATATTCCAGGTGAGATTTCAAACTTTAATTTAAGATGTGAACTGGAGTTCAATAGAGAGTTGATAAGATTATGAATTGTATACCGCTAATAAGAGTTTACATATCTGATAAAGATAAGAAAATCAGTTATAGTTGAGTTGTTTTCTTTGAATATGCTGAAGCTATTACATTAGATTGGAGATATGATTATTGAATTTCTTGATATCTATTTTGGGGTTCTTTTCATTCAACCTCAATCAATATTGATTGGCTCTCATTTTTTTGTTCATAGAGCCTGATTTGATTCACTCGCTTTGAGTTATGAGATGCAAGTGAGTTGTTTTCACTTTTCAGATTTTGTTGTTCAGATATTTGATGATCAAGATTAGGAGAGTCCCCTAGGTTTTCATCAATTTTTTTTATTTTGAGAATTATTGATACTTTGATGGATATTTCAGTGTATTTTGAGATTGTTAGCTCATAACTAATCGAGGGATTAGAGTACTATCCAGATTTATGGGTTGATTGTGTGATTTTCCAGAACTTGGGAAATAGAAAGAGAGAATAAGATGGGCACATGAGTAATTGATTACAGATTTATGTGTTTTTGGCTTGAATTTTCAGATAAATCTGTGTTTTCTAGCTTGAATTTTCAGATAAATTCACAACCAACAAGAATTTTTCAATCGAAGATGAGCCAGACTTGCTTAAAATGATTGAATAAACACAAAATTTTGATTAAAGCATTGAGAATTCAATAGAGAATGTCAAATCAAGACATGAGTTGAAGCCTCAGATCAGAGTGGATGGGTGTTATTGTGTGTAATTATACGTTCGTGCCAGATGTTTCAAAAATGAGAAATAAGATTCTGAAAGAGACGCATTCCAATATCCATTCAATAGGCCTTTTGTCAGAAGAGAAAAAAAGCATATGCGATAGAATTCGTGTGTTTCAGAGCCACAAAGTATAGAGAGTTAATTTGAAAAGTTGAAAGATATTGACCAGATGGGTTAAGTTATAGTTTAGCAACTCCAGAATCGAAATAAGATTGCATTCCGAAAGATTATGTCACTAAACTACCATGATAATCAAGAATTTGTAATTCAGACTGTGGTAGTTATTGTCAGATTGATTACATCTGCTATATAAGATGTTATATAGATATGACCAGATAACTGATCTGTAGGTCAGAATTGTTGTTAGATTACATGGTAAACCAAGAATTATTGTTTCAGATTGAGACTTTAGGTTTACTATTGATTTATGGTACAGATTATCAGAAACTCTGAGTACTTTTTGGTATCAGAGTACATAATATCATCCTCAGATTGATGTACAGTCAAAGCAGGCTATCCATATTTTGAGGATATGCTCAGACTTGACGGATAATCAGAGCGGATTATCCAGATTTCAAGAATATGCTCAAAGGGTGTAGTGACCCTTACCGAGATCACCAACTAATCAAAAACTTAAGCATGCAACTAATTTAATTAAAACAATAAGCCAGAATAAACTGCGGAAGCAATAAATATTAATACAATCTCAAGGAAAGGAAACTGCAATTACCCAAATAGCTTATACAACCAAATCGAAATGTTATATTATCCAAAAGGAACATAAAATAACCGACGCGAAATCCCAACTAGTCGTCCACTGCCTAGACCTTCCTAGATCCACCCGCTTCATCCAATCGTAAACCTGACCCATGGAATAGGGTATCCAAATACACAAGGTACGAGAAGTGAACATAAAACACTCCGCACGAGAGTATGAGTATATCGTATTATATAAATACATGAATGCAAGTGTACCGCCTACTGACTAGAGGCCAAGAATCAGATAACAAAGACAGACCGAGCCCTGGTATGTAGCACGTTGTGCCGTCGCTTCAGGAGGTGGCTCACATACCAAAAACCAGTGGATGCTCCGGACCCAAATCGATGGAAGTCCATCTACTAACAAGATAGCGTAAAACCCTACTACTAGACATCTCAAAAGAGATAACTCAATATGCAAATGCATGCAACATAAAATCATGTCATATAAATCATGCAGTCACATAATACATAATACTCAGTCAGGATATCTCGAACAGTACTTTCGTACCTCAAATACTAGGAAAGCTCTACCGACTCTAAGTCCATGCCTAAACTCCGCACTACACTGCAAAATGATATTAATATCATTATAGTGCTCTAAAAGCCTTAACTAAGCTATTGCATACTCCTAAATATTTTTAGGAAGCAAAAGCTATACCTGCGTCCGTCATCAGCCCGTTTTTGTCGCTTGCTTCAAAACTAGGCCACAGCTCCGCTATGACGCCTGGATCGCTATGCCACTTCCGAATTCCCAATGGGACGCCTAAAATTCCCTAGATCTAATCTATAAGATTAAGGAATCGAGAGAGAGAGGTGATTGGTGAGTCTGAAAATGAATCTCGGAACCCCTATTTATAGACATTAAATGGAACGTCCGTTCCTCCATCGTTGCGTTTGTTTGCCATCGTTGCGTTCGTTCAACGAACGTTGCGTCCATTGGTCACTTCATGTGCGTAAGCAATGGCGTATTCTTACTGGCACGAATGTTGCGTCCGATCCTAGGACGTTGCGTCCGTTCAACCTGACCCTTCGGACCATTTCTGATCATTATGGGTCTAATTTCGGACTCCGTTAATCCATTAAGAGTTCCCTTAATCAGGTTTAACTTAACTAACATGATTTACTGGATTGATTGACACTTAATCACTAATTTTGGGTACGGGCTACTACATTCTCCCCCACTTAAGATATTTAATCCTCGAAATCCGATCTTAAGTACTGAATGTAAAACAACATGCAGGAACATTCTTTATTCAAATTAAACGTTTACAAAGTTCACAACTGGATACAACAGGGAAATAAAGTAAAAATAACTCAGGATGTTCCGAACGCATCATGCTCTCGAATTCCCAAGTGGCTTTTTCAGTGCCTTGACGCTGCCACTGAACTAAAACTAAAGGAATGGCATTATTCCGCAACACCTTATCCTTATGATCCAGAATACGAATAGGCCTCTCTTCATATGTCAAATCAGTATCTACTTGGACCTCAGACGGCTGTAGAATGTGAGACTGATCCGCCACATACCGTCGCAACAGAGATACGAGAAACACGTCATGAATACTGGACAGATACGGTGGCAAGTCCAAACGATAAGCCAGATCACCAATGCTCTCCAAGATCTCAAACGGACCGATAAATCTGGGAGGCAACTTGCCCTTGAGGCCAAATCTGAGAATCCTATGGAAAGGTGAAACTCTCAGAAACACTTTCTCCCCAACATCGAATTGCAAAGGCCTACGCATAATATTAGCATAGTTGGCCTGACGATCCTATGCAGTCTTAATCTATTTCTAGATCTGATCAACAATATCTGCTGCCTGCTGGACTAATTCTGGTCTCTCGGCCCGTCTCTCCCCCACTTCTTCCTAGAAAAGTGAAGTACAACAACGCCGTCCGTACAACGCCTCAAAAGGTGCCATCCCAATGCTACGATGGTAGCTGTTGTTGTACGCGAACACAATCAATGGCAAATGATCCTGTCAGGCTGAACCAAAATCCATAATGCATGCTTGAAGCATATCCTCCAAAGTACGGATAGTGCGCTATATCTGCCATCTGTCTCAGGATGATAGGCAGTACTCAAACTGTGAGTAGTGCCCATCGCACGCTGAACACTCCCCTAGAATCTGGAAGTAAACCTGGGGTCTCGATCGCTGACAATGCTCACAGGCACTCCATGAAGTCGAACGATCTCCTGGATGCACAACCGAGCCGTACGATCCACAGTGTACTCTTGGCTACAGGAAATGAAATGAGCGGACTTGGTGAGTCGGTCCACCACAACCCAGATAGCGTCACAATTCCTCGAGGATACCGACAAATAGGTCACAAAATTCATCGTGATAAGCTCCCATTTCCAATCTGGAATAGGCAGACTGTGAAGAAAACCTACAGGTCGTTGGTGCTCTGCCTTGACCTGCTGACAAACCAAGCATTTTGAAACATACTGATACACGCTGCATTTCATTCCTTTCCACCAAAATCGAGTACGTAGGTCCTTGTACATCTTGTTGCTTCCCGGATGAATACTAAACTTAGTGCGATGTGCCTGAGACAAGATCTCCTCTCGCAACTCTTCATCCTTCGGAATCACAAGCCTACCGACAAAGACAAAAAACCATCTGACTGATAATGAAATCCAGACGTGCTACCCTCGTTGGCTAGACGAGCCAAACGCTGGGTCTTTGGATCATATATTTGAGCTTCCCGAATCCACGAATACAATGCCGGATCAGATAATATCGCAAACATCTGGATACCCTGCATACCCTTCTTGTGCTTGAAGGTATATCCTGAAGAACAACAAGCCTCGATCTCACGAGACATCGAACAAGTCTGAAGTACGGATAATTGCACCTTGCTAATCAAGGCATCAGCAGTGAGATTAACAGCTCCTGGATGGTACTTAATCTCGCAATCATAGTCCTTAAGCAAGTCCATCCAACACCTTTGTCTTATGTTCAACTCCTCCTGAGTAAACAAATACTTGAGACTCTTGTGGTCGGTGAAGATCTCAAACCTCTCGCCATATAGATAATGGCTTCAGATCTTCAAAGCGAATACAATAGTTGCCAACTCCAAATCATGAACCGGATAATTATCCTCGTGGACCTTCAACTGTCTAGAATCATATGCGATCACATGCCCGTTCTGAGTCAGAACACAACCTAACCCCTGAAAAGAAGCATCTGTGTACACCACATACCCTCCAGATCCTGAAGGTAATGCCAACACCGACGAAGAAATCAACCGCCGTCGAATCTCACAAAAATTCTCCTCACACTCGGAGGACCACTCGAAATCAACACCCTTGCGGGTAAACTGCGTCAACGGTCGAGCTAGCTGTGGGAAGTTCAAAATGAAGCAACGATAATATCCTGCTAGACCTAGAAAACTACGGATCTCAGCAACCGTCTTCGGACACGACCAATTAAGCACAGCCAAGATCTTACCGAGATCACCTACTAATCAGAAACTTAAGCATGCAATTAAATTAATTAAAACAATAATCCAGAATAAATTGCGGAAGCAATAAACATTAATATAATCCCAAGGAAAGGAAACTACAATTACCCAAATAGCTTATACAACCAAATCGAAATATTGTATTATCCAAAAATAACATAAAATAACCGAGGAAAAATCCCAACTAGCCGTCCACTTCCTAGCCCTTCCTGGATCCACCCGCCTCATCCAATCGCAAACCTGCCCCATGGAATAGGGTTTCCAGATACACAAGGTACGAGACGTGAACATAAAATGCTCCGCACGAGAGTATGAGTATACCGTATTATATAAATACATGAATGCAAGTGTACCGCATACTGACTAGAGGCCAAGAATCAGATAACAAATACAGGCCGGGCCCTGGTATGTAGCACGTTGTGCCGTCCGAACTCTGTTAATCCATTAAGAGTTTCCTTAATCACGTTTAACTTAACTAACATGATTTATTGGATTGATTGGCACTTAAGCACTAATTTTGGGTATGGGCTACTACATGTAGTGCTAGATCTAAGCACTAGTTGACAAGATTTATTGTCACTTATTTAATTTTATTACCAACAGCTATTAGATAGATATAGAGATAGTTGTTTTAGAATCATTAGAAGATAAGAGAGATATAATTTCCCTTTATTTGGGATAACATTTCAGAGGCCTTAGTTATCGGGCTAGATTTAATTGGAAAGAGGACAAAGAAAGCGAAGATCAATCCAAACTAGAAGAAGGGCAGTGTAAGATATACAGATTAAGAATGTGAATGATAGATACAGATCTCAAAGTTGTAAGCAGAAGGACAGGGTAGACTTGAGACATGTCCTTTTCAGAGCATAGAACTATTTAGAAAGAGAAACAAGTTGTCACCGAAGCTGATTGCACTGTATAAGATCTCAGACAGAGTTAGTGATTTCACTTACAGATTAATTCTTTTCAGTTCTATAAGATAGATCGGAGATGTTCCAAGTGTCTAAGCTAAGGAAGTATCAGTCAGATTCTTCCTATGTACTTCAGTCAGATGAGACAGAGTTTGATAAGATTCTAAGCTAAGTCGAGTATTCGACAGATCCTTGATTGGGAAGAGAAAAAGCTCGGA
The DNA here is from genome assembly GCF_033568475.1 of Henckelia pumila. Taxonomy (NCBI): domain Eukaryota; kingdom Viridiplantae; phylum Streptophyta; class Magnoliopsida; order Lamiales; family Gesneriaceae; genus Henckelia; species Henckelia pumila. The sequence continues at coordinate 33,021,579 of NC_133121.1, read as the reverse complement.
GAGCATTCTCCTCGGGTAATCAAAGTACAAGAGAATAGACATAGAATTGGAAGAAATAACCTAAGAGATAGATCAATATGTGAGATAAGAGATTCAGAGCTGCATGATTGAAGTGAGTATTTCTTCAAGCAATCATTCAGTCTATCATATTTGATACTAATATTGAATGCAATTTCGAGGACGAAATCATATCTTAGAGGGGAATAATTGTAAGGCCCCGAAAATATTAAGTTATTAATTTTCGGAATTAGAGATTTAAATTTCAAGTTGAAAATATTTAATTTGAGAATTTTTGGATATTAAGATTTTAATATCGGGATTCTTTAATTAAAATATTAAAATATTTGAATTTAATATTTATTGTATTTAAGATTTAAATTTCGAGATTAGAAATAAGGAGGACTCAATTAGAAGCAATATATTGAATAAGGACTGAATTGCAAATAGTAAGAAATTCGGGAACCAAAGTGAAATTAGCCAAGGAAAGTGGGATACACATGGCATAAAGGGTAGAACGTGTATTCACCATCAGATTTCAGCAGCAGAAAGTCGAGATAAATGAAGGAAAGAATAGGAAGAAGTCGATTTCTTCATTTCACGTTTTGATTAAATTCAATCCGCCCGATAGAATTTCAGATTGATCATATATTTGCGATCACGGCGTCGAAGACTACATTTAGACGTAATTATTATGAAGTTCTATGATGTTTAGATTTTTATGATTTTGTTAGATTTACGATTTGATTGTATAAATATCTTCTAGTATATACGACGATAGCATATCTAAGTCGGATCGAGAAAAGATCGTCGTTTGAGCATGTTTACAATTTTTCAAAGTATTTTCAAATTTTTAAAAATATATGCTGCTGGATTTCAAGATTATGTTGAAGAAATGATGATGATATCAAGTTTAAATGGCTTATATATTGATGATTATGTTTTTGGAATTGCCTGTTTCGAATCGTTACGCCGTCGGTTTGAGTTTTGATTGATCGATCAAGTATTGTAGTTTTTTTAGATTGATGAGATTTAAAGATGGTATTGAGTTTTATAATACTTCATTTCAGGTTAGAGTTGAAGTTATCGAACTCGAGTCGAAGAATTCGAGTCGTTGAAGTTGAAACGAAGTTCGAAGCAATCAAGTCTTCGACTAGCAAGATTGAATGAGCAGAATTGGACAAGTTGATTAAAGATTCACAAGGTTTAAATGCTTTAGAATCGAGATCGAAAGGTATGAATAGACATTAGACAAGATAGGAAAGAAACTCGAGATCGATTGCGACTTCGAGTTTCCTAAATCACATACTTGTATGAATATTTGCTATTACATGATTTGATGTATTTAGAATATGATCTTTGAGTTTGAGTATGTCTTGTTGATATACCTAGATGCTTATAGATTTGTTATGCATCTATTAATTGTGAAAGAATTGTTATAGATTATGTTGGCGTCGATCTTATGCTTCTAGATTATGTTGCATTCATCTTGAGCAAACTATTCCTTTGAGATTTTGAATTGCAGATCCGCCGAAAAAATACGGATGTTTGGACGTATATCGAGGAACATAGGATGTAGATCGACTCCTATTGCCATAATCTCAATATAGTGGGCCAAAGTCCGGGAAAAAAAACTCAACGCCACCTCGAATGGGAGAGTAGGTGGGAGAGTGGTTGTGTTCTTCTCTCCCGGGATCCCAAAAGAATCTATTTCTCATATTTGAGTCTAAGACTTTAAACCCCTTTGAAATTCAACATGCATTGTATTATGTCAAGAACTTGATGTGCTAAATGTGGAGTGGGTTATTGCTTGTCAAGATAGGATATGATATGAGATTACATGTTTATCAGAGTTGAATCTAAGAAATTAGAATTCTTAGCTATGTTGAGTTATGATATGTTTTGAGGTCATGTGTTTTGCTATGGCTCAAGCTATAGAAAAATATTTATGGTTGTCAATGCAAGAATGGTAGGTGTCTATATGTTTATATGCATTTGATATAGAGATGATCTATGACATGAATTACATGAACTTGTTATGCTTATATGCTTTAAATACATGTCGTTCATATTGAGATATATTTCTCACCGGAGTTATCCGGCTATTGCTTTGTCTTTGTATGTGTGCATTGCAATAGGTGAGGCAGGAGCGAGTCAGACGGGACTTGGATTACTTGAGATTTAAAGATTTAGAAGTGGAGACTTGGGTTAAGAAGAAGTAGAGTTGCCGTCAAAATTTATGTATAAAAATATTTAGTTAGGTTTTGAGAATTGAAAACTAGACTTGGACTTGTTGTTTTGTATTTCTAGAATCGTGTATGAGATTTGCATGTTTTGAACTTCATGTTCTACCTTAAATCAAGTATATAGATCGCCTTAGAATGGATTTGAGGTGTTTGATTGTTGAAAGTACATCAGAAGTGGCATTTGACAGCAGAAGAGTAAAAGTGAGAATTGTTCTGCCCGTTTGAGCGCACCCGCGCCCTGACGAGAAAAATTCTCTGCCAGGTTGGGCGCACCCCCGCCCATTTTTTTTTTAAAACAAAAAACTTTGGCTTACTTTTTTTCTTGCTTGATCAGATTGATTTTTGTAAGCCATGTTGTTTAATTATCAAATTAATACTAATTGTGATTAAGAGTTGAGATTAGCACCCGAGGTCCCCATACATATCAATTTAGTGACCCATTTTAGTCCCATATTTTTACATTTTTTTACTCATTTTGTTTTCCGTCAATTTGGAGTTAGATTTTAACTAAGAATGTCGAATAATTACGCTTCTCCAAGAATAGAGCTCATTCCTAATTCCTCTGCTCAAGCCATAATTCTCCCTTGTGAAAATCGGCGTCCACCAATCATCTGCAAAATTCCACAGCTTTGAAGCTTGTCATTAGCTCTATTCACCAATACTCGCAGGGTCAAGGTAACCATGAACACTTGTTTTCGAATCGATTTTCAAGTTTAACTCTTTTCACCAATCCTAGCACGGTCTCGAATTCACCAATATTTTTAGTTTTCCCTTCCCTAAATTCATAGATAGAACCAATGCTAGTTTTCTCTTGGTTTCAAGGTCCTTAATTATGTATAAATTGATTATTCTCGAAATTTTTATTACTTTTTTATTTTTCCTTTTTCACTTCAATTTGAATGCATGACTTTGTCCGTTCGTGTGTTGTATGTTAAACAAGATAAAGGGTGGAGATGATTTCCCTTTTTCCCCTTTTAGTTTTCCTTTTCATAAATTCATACATAGAACCAGTGCGTTGCGTTGACTTTTTTTATGTATATAAGCAATGACTTTATTTATAGTTTTTTTCCTTCACTAAAAAGTGGTTGGTGATTTGTTTATGTTCTTGGTGTTGTTGTATGGAATACAATGGTTTGTGCTAGTTGAACAACATGACTTCTTTAATTCCAGGAACATATTCACTTATTATATCAGTATTTATTCATCCGTGGAAGCAAAAGTTACGCCCCTTGTGCACTAAATTAAATTATATTGGTGCTTGATTTGTGCAAACTGCAAATAAGAATAAAAGCGCAACATCATGCAAATTAATTTCACATTCAGAACATACTTTTATGTGTAAATTTGTCTTGCACATTCAATTTTTTTAGGTTAATGGCATATATTTGTCATATTGATTGATTATTAATAACATTCAGTTTTTTTTTTTTGTTGCGTTAAATTAGGATATCGATATAGATCTATTTCCTAAAATAGTGGTGAACCCTTGAATTTAAAGTTTTCTTTTATTGTAATCATACATTTTTTTTAATATAAATTAATTAATATCGATTTTAATTTTTTTGTGAATTGTAGGAAAAAATTTATGTTGTCTTCATTAGGCATAAACCTGGTGTATACGAGACATGGGAAGAAGCTCATAGTCAAGTCAACAAATTTAGAGGTGCTTCTCATAGATCATTTTGGAGCAAAAATGAAGCATCAAAAGCTTTTCGTGCATATATAGAGAAACAACACACATCTGCTTCATTTACATATCGCGAAGAAATTTCACGTGCAACTTCTACGCATCTTTAAACAGAAAATCCAATGAAGCTGAAAATTTAGCTCAACTAAAAGATTTACTTTTAGATTTAGAAAATGAGAACTGCGATCATGAATTGATGGTTGCAGGGATAGTGGAAGACATTAAACAACTAGTAAAATCTCTAGAAATCATTGCCTATTAGATATCCTCGTGTATCTTTGACTTGGATTTGTAGCGTTCGTTCTATAACGCAAGACTATGTAATTTCTATTGTCTACTCGAAAAAATATTTTGGTTTCATCGAACCAGTGTTTCATTTCCAGATTTGGTGATGAATGTGGCTTCTTTTGTGGTTTTTTTTTTTTTTTTTTTGCATATTGTTTTGTGCTTTTTGTTTTTAATTCCAATAATTTGAGTTCATTAATTATGATGTGGTGGTGAATTTTAGTTCTATTTCATCTTCAAGCAGGATTCTGTGCAGATCATATTCTTTAATTATGCTGTGGTGGTGAATTTCCCTTTCTCTTTTGCTCATAAATATGAGAAACTTTATCATGTAGCTAGTGACTCAAGTATTTTATGGATGGTGCATATATATATACATATATATATATATATATATATATATATATGAGGAAAGTTGGATTTTAGAGACCCCATGTAGTTTGAGTGATGTTCATGAATTAGAAACACAATATCTACTGCTCGTGAATTAGGCAAAAAGAAACGTTGAAAAAATGGGTACGATGATTATAACAATGTAGTCTTGGCATAGTTTTCTATATTTTTTATTTCACTTCATTATAAAAATGTAATAAATCCAACCGAGCCAAGTATAACAGATAAGTCAAATAAGAGTGTAGGCTGAATACAACACTTTCTCAACCCAGAAATTCGACGTTGTAAAAATGTATCTAATGCAATGAGCTTGAAAATACCAAGTATAGAATTGTTGCAACCCAAAATAAAGTAACATATGGAAATTGTTGCCTCGTTACATAAAAACTCAAATTTCATGCTAAAATATGATCCTCGGACTTCCCTCTGCTCGAGCTCCCACCTTTAGTCCTCCCCACTAAGACATAACAAATAATTCACCATTTGCAGGGAAAAGGGGTTGATAATATAGCATCAATAGAAACATATTCTCATGCTAGAAAACTGAACTTCTAATTTGACAGATAAATCAATAAAGTACTCAATGGCATCTCATTAGCAGGATACGTCAAATCCAACACAAAACTTAAACCCACGCAGAAAAGCATATGACCTCCTCACCAGTAAACACTGGTCACATCTTCAGGTATCACTTGTAAAGATGTTTTACTTTTGTGGACCAGTCTTCTAGCATCATGTCAATTGTTGATATGGACACAAGGATAGATCAACCACCATCGATGTTGGCACAAGAGTCTTACAATAGAACCAAAGAAGGACCCATATTCCCAACGCTCAATATCATAGATAATACACAAGTCAAAGGCAAAACAAAATCCTAATTCATCAAGAAGATAATTGAACAAAGGACATAGAATTAGAATTATATCATTAAACAAAGCCTGGAGCCCGTCACAAAATTAGGAAATTCCTTCGATAATCCTACAAAATTGATGCAAAGAAGCACCTAAGATTTCCCCCACAGATCAACATAAATACTAATATGTTAACTAATTTAGAGCGCCCAAAAAAAATTTCTTGAACAATCCAGTAAAGAAACCAAATATATATATATATATGGAATTCATGGAGCCACATGCCAAAAACAAAGGCAGTAGTAGTAACTCAGACCACCATGAATATGCTTCCTCCCTACAACTCGTCTCTCCCCATCATTTCTTCTTAAAATATTACCGGAAAGATTTAGAATTGATCACGGGATTTGCTGGTGAAGATGATGACTGTCCAACTCTACCTTGAACTTCAGTTTTGAGATAGACTGACATTAACCGATTATTCCCGAAATGTTGGTAGACTGACTATACGTACTTCAGTTTTGTGATGAAAGCAGTTCGGTGACATGTGCAGTTTGGGTAGGGAAACTGCTTGGCTAAGCAATCTGGGTAAGTAAATTGTTTTGTCCATTTAGCAGTTTGGGTCGAGATCTGTTTACTTAACCAATTTTGCGCAGTTCAGTTTAGTGGTGCAGTTTGGCTATGCGATTTTACTTAATGACTTCCTCAACAATTTTTCTCTTTTTGGTGTTTGACAAAACTTAGCACTTGAATTGTTTGTATTTTAGCAAAGAATCTTTAACTTTTAACTGAATTGTTTTTCCCTTTTTGACAAACACAAAGATACGATGTAGATCATTTTTCTTGAGAAAATTTCATTAATATCTTCAAAAGAGATAATCCGACAGACAAGTGTAGATAAAATAATCGATGCTGAACTCTTATCGGTGACTAGATGGATGTCTATAAGTTTTGGGTCCTAGACTGGTAGGATTTTGTCTGCTAGACTGGCCCTGATGACCTCCTCGTGGTTTAGTAGCTTGAGAAGAACTGGTTTGATTAATAAGAATTTGATGTGCAACAGAAGATAATTTCTTGTTCTGGTTGGTCATGATCACATGAAAACTATCATTCTTCGTCCCCTGCAAAATCTGAACTTGAGTGGACAGATTATCCATTTTATGTTCGAGCCTGTCTTGAGATTGCAGTAGTTGAGGCTGAGAAGATGCAGCTTGATTTAAAAGATTTGAGTGGACAGATTATTCACTTTAAATTCCTCAACATAGAGCGATCAAATCATGATATTTGGGCTGTTGCGTGGTTTAAAATATTTGAGTTGCACCGTTAGCACCAGTTACAGATTTTGGTAAAGCATCAAGCACTCGGTCCTACAATTGGTAACAAAGTCAAGGTCATGAATTCGATTCCCATTGACAATGAGTGCAATTATTGTGAGGAAGATTGTTGGGTGCAATAATTGTCCCTGCTGGTTAGAGCGATCGAACCATGGAGCTTGAGTTGTTGTACTGTTTAAAAAGTTTGAGTTGCACTGTTACCACCAGCTATAAATTTTGGTAAAGAGACCAGTGTTAGATCTTACATTATATATTAAAACTTCCAGAAATATATATATATATATATATATATATATAATATTTCTATTATTATATTTTAATCAATAATTTAATGAAAAAATTTAGAAAATAGTTTTGAATAACAATATTTATGAAGTAATGACTACTAAATTCACTCATTCTTTACCTAATTGATTCAATAAAGCATATTTTATTATATGTAGATGAGTCATTTCGTTTTTGTTATATTTATCTAAACAAATGAAATTGGAGATCTAAAAATAAGTGTACCCATATATAAATGGGGAAGAAAAATCAAACGTAGTCCAATTCATTCCGGAAAATTGTTCTATTTTGGTATTTAAGTAGTTAAAATTTGATCTTAGTAATACTTTCAATCATATGTTATAAGCACTCAACACTACAACAAAATAATACTAACAAACAAAAAGAAAAATATAAACTTTTATGGTTGATATAACGGTGTATCTTAAATCTTTTAAACTACACAGTTGTTTAAGTATTACGTTTTAATTACTCTATTTAGCAGAGATAGTTATTGTATCACGTATAAAAATAATCAAAGAAAAAAATAGACTAACTTATTTTTGATATTTTTGTTAGATGAACGTATGTTCATGCTGATGGAACGAGTTTATTTTCGAATTAGAATAATGTAATATATTATTTTAATAAATAAAAATGTTAAAATTTTCATATTGGTTTTCAAACATTCTTGAAACCATCACCCAAACTGATTATCACCATTGAGATTCAGCCACTAATATCAAATATGAATTAAGATTCACTGATTCAGTCCACATGTCACATAATTTCGTTTGAACTGCCTAGTCCCATATATTTTTTCATGGATAAAGATATAAATATTAAATATATTATATTTGAGTACTAACAATTTCAGATATGGTACAAATTTAATATTTTGAGTACAACATTGGAACAATTTTATTAATGTCAAACTTACTGTACAAACATATTTGTATACAAAATATTTATATTAAAGCACTTATTCATTATTAGCTAGTACGTACATTAGTAATTTTAAAACCACGAAAATTAACAATTTGTGTGCACTAATTTATTATATTTGAGTACATAAATATTAAATTTACGTATTGATTTATATATTTATGGTATAAATTGTTTCAAATTGAGTACAAAATCATGATTTATATTTTTATTTTTAGAGGAAATATAACACAAATATTTATACCAAGAAAACCTGTTTTTATAACATATTTGAAATAGTTAGTACTCAAATTTCATATATTTTAACCCGATTTTTATTTGTTATACTTATTTCATCACTTCGAAAATGATTTTTGGGTCTAGGGAATGCAAACAAAATTTTTATGAATCAATGAGCGAAAAAATAATAAAATTCTGATAGCAACTGAAGCATAATCAGACATATGATATGGGATTTTTTTTTACACTTAATAATTTTTTACATTACTAAATATTATTTTATTTTTATCTAAAATTTTAAATATTTATTTAATCGAGTCATCATAAAATTTACACGAAAATTAATGTCACGTAAAATTTATATATATAAACGCTTCGCATACAAAAAATACTAGTACACGTGTATGTATGTATGTATGAGAGTTTTTTTATGATGTCCAACACTATATGCTCACTTCATGCCCATCATGTACAAGTCAATTCATCTATTGTACCGGTCAACTCATCTATTGTACATGGTAGGCATGAAGTGGGCATATAGTGTTGGGCATCATAAAAAAACTCGTATGTATGAATGTAATTTATTCAATGTCAATGTGCACTGAAATGTATCAGTTGTGCACATTGACCACGGAGTAAATCAAGGGACAAACTCATAAATTTTATTCAGGAGGGCACAATCAAAGACGGAGTCAAGTTGTTCAGCTTTGGCGGTAGTCCGTTGACCCAATTTTTTCATTTTTATACATTAAATTTAGTCTAATTTTACAATAACCCGGAACAATTTTAAAAATAAATAGATACAAGCTCAACTCATAAAAAAATAAACATCTTAGAAAATTTTAGTCGGAGTAGAAATAAAAAATTGGTTACGTTATTGGACACAATTTATATTAAATTATAATTTATATCAACTAAAAGATGAACAAAAACTTTAAAATATTATCATCAATTCATAAAAAATCATGATACAGTTAATTGATAAGTTACTAAGTGTTTTTGTTTCAATATATAATACCAATATGACTTTTAATTTACCTATATGACTTTTTATTTTATTAAATATTAATAATAGAAGTAATATAATAATAGTTCAAAAAAAAAAATATTGAGCGAGGGTGGCATGCCCCCTGGACCTTACATGGACCCGTCGCTGAGTACTAGTCTATACTCATCTGATAAGAGCATGTACAAGGGCCGGTCAAGTGGAGCGATCAAGCCCACTTGACCGGCCCACTTCATCACCTTGCCCCTCCAAGGGGCGAGGATACCGCACGCGGAAGTTTCCGCGTGCGGTCAAAATGGTGGGCCCCGCGCGGAGAAGCCCACCATTTAATAAAAAAAAAAAATTTAAATAAACAGCCAGATCTTTCTGGCCGTTTGAAGATCAAAGGGCCAGAAAAATCTGGTCCTTTGATCTTAAAAAAAAAAAAGAAGTAAGTTTAAAAAAAAAATGGTTGGGATGATCTGGCCGTTGAAGATCAACGGCCAGATCAATCCCAAACTATTTTTTTAAAAAAAAAATATTAAAAATTAAAAAAAATTTAATAAAATCTGATTTTTTTTTTTTATATTCTGAAAAAGTACAAACGGTAATATTTTTCAAATTCAAGCATTCTTCTATAAATAGGTTTGGATGCATCTCATAAAATTCACAATTTCTACTACTTGAATTCCAAAAATTCTATATTCTCCAACTTTCATTATATTTTCAATCCAATTTCGAAAATGGATTCATGAAAAAATAATGATCTCAATACTCCTTCACCAAATAATTCTCAATTCACCGACGAGCAAATGTTGAGTTTTATGTTCAACCAAACTCAATTCTTCCAAAATCCATCGAAATATCGCCTCCTACCTTTGAAGCCCCGTCTACTAAATCTAGAAGAAAAGGAAAAAATATTGTCGTTGGCGATGATGGTGAAAGCATTAGAAGGAAACCTTGGACGAAGGTTGAAGATGAACGTCTTGCAAAGTCATGGTGCAATGCTTCAACCAATCCGGCACTTGGCAATGATCAAAGCAACTCGAGTTTTTGGGGATTGGTTTGGAATGAATATAACCATGAGTTACCAAATGGATGGAAAATACGCTCACCGGACAACATGCGGCAACATTGGAATGATGTTTCAAAACCAGTGTTCGCCTTCCAAAACAAAATAAGTGAACTTGAAGCACTCAACCAAAGCGGATCTTCATTTGATATGAAGGTATGAATTCATAATTTTTTTAAATTTAAATTCAACATTTTCGAACTTGTTTTTTTTTTGTTTTGTTTAGTATGCTCTAGCTCAAACGATGTACGAACAAGATCATAACCATCCATGGTCTGATGAGAATGCTTGGTTAGTGTTGAAGGATCAACCAAAATGGAAGATATGGTCGTTCGATAAATTCGTAGGAGGTTCGACGAATGCTACGAAGAAGCTTAAGAATATTGAGGGTGAATCATCTCCATCTCCTTTCTCCACACCATCTAACACACAAACCGACGAAGAAGGAGATGATGTGCAAGAAGTGAGCAAAACCACCAGGCCGATGGGACGGAAGGCCTTCAAAAGGGCAATGAGAGGAGAAGGATCGAAAGATACAAACATGGTGGAAATTTTGAAAACAATACATGAAGTAGAAAAAAAAAAAGGATGAAGAGAGGACTGCTTTGACAAAAGAGCATTATGCAACAATGGCTCAAAATATGGAAAAAAAAGTTCGAAATGAGGATGATGGAACACGAGATGAGGGTGAGGGAGCAAGAAAGAATGGAGAGAGAACAAGAAAATCGAATCATGGAAAAAGATGTTAACGATCCAAGGCTCACTGACATTCAACGTTAGTACTACATGAAGATGCAAGAACAAATTCTTCGAAAAAGATTCAATTAGTAATTTATTTCAGTGCTATCTCATTATATTTTATTCGGTTGTAATCCTTTTAAATTTATTGTCTTTTTTTTATTCTTTGTATTTTGTTATTGCGTGTAATCTTTATTTCGAGTGATTTTATATTTCAAGTAAGTTTTAAATTTTAATTATGTGTATTTTAAATTCATTATATTTATGTTCAATTTTATTATGTTTAAAAATATTAAATATAATTAAATAATAATATTTAATTTTTTATATTTATGTTCATTTTTATCATGTAATTATTAAATTTAATTATGTATATTTTTAATTTCTTAATTGTATTTTTAATATGTTTTAAAAACATAATTTAAATAGATTAAAAAAATAATATTTCAACATCACCACTACAACATCACCTCACCATTGTAGAAACGTACAATGAAGTTATCAACGCTGACATCATCATGCGATCAAGTTACCAACTTGACCACACCAACTTCCTCACATCCTTGTACATGCTCTAACACGATAGCTTCAAAACAAACTTCTGAGTTCTGATAATATATGTTATTTAACCTTCTGAATATGAATTGTTTTCCTTCTGAATTCTGATATTGCAATGCAGGGCCCCATCACCTAGATTTGGGAGTAATTGTGTAAAATATGTATTTTCATAAAATATTAAATTGCTATTAATACATTTTAAACATATAATAAAATTTAACGTTAGCAAGTTCATCAGTTGAAAATATATTATTATTATTATTATTATTATTATTATTATTATTATTATTATTATTATTATTATAGTTGAATGTTGAAATTTAGAGTTGAATGTTAAATAATAAGTGTGTGATGATGTAGGTAATGATGTATTTAAATTTTTGGAATTATCTCCAATTGAGATCTATAAATAGGTCTTCATTTGTGATGAAAAATATAATTGAATTGAGAGAGAAAAATTTGTGAACTGTACAGAGTTTGATATATTTTGAGTTTTGGAGTTTTTAATTTTTACCATAAATTTTTACTTTTTCACAACACGTTATCAGCACAATCGCTCGAAGGTTTCGTAAAATTTCCAAAGCTCTAAAACACAAGGAAAAGGCAAAAATATTCAACAAGTAAGAATTTTTATTTTACTATTTATATATTTTTAATGTGTATATATACTAATTATATTAATATATAATTTCATGTTATTATATAAAAGAATGTCTATGACACCGATCTTATAATAACGTGATATGATATATATTTATTATGTATATATACTAACTTTATTAATATATAATTTCATGTTATTATACAAAAGGATGTCTATGACACCGACCTTATAATAACGTGATATTATATATATTTATTATGTATATAAACTAGCTATATTAATATATAATTTCATGTTATTATATAAAAAGATGTCTATGGCACCGTCCTTATAATAACGTGATATGTTATTGTGTATTTATATACTAACCATATTCGTATAATCTCATATTATTATATAAAAGGATGTCTATGAAATCGACCTTATAATAATGTGATATGATATACATAATTATTTAATTATGATTATCATTATATGCATCACATGATTATCACTAATTTTTATTCAACACATACTCGTTTTTTTTCCTTACCCCCAATGGTCACAAACGGTATGAGCAAAGCTAAACAAAAAAATAATTCCATGGAAGTTTGCATACCCGATAGTGGTACAACGCACACTATTCTCCGAGATAAAAGATATTTCTTGGAATTAAAACCAAAAAAAAAATGGTGAATACAATATCAGGTCCTGTAGACTTGATTGAAGGTTGTGGAAAAACACATTTTTTGTTACCTAATGGTACAAAATTTTTGATAAATGATGTTTTATATTCACCAAAATCAAAAAGAAATTTGTTGAGTTTTAATGACATATATTCTCATGGGTATGATACTGAGACGATAACTGATGGAAATCAGAAATATATGTGTCTCACCACATATAAATCAGGAAAGAAATATGTTGTTGAAAAATTATCAATGCTCCCTACTGGATTGCATTATACACATATAAGGCCAATCGAATCAAATATGGTGGTTAATAGTTCTTCAATATTAACCAATTGGCATGATCGATTGGGACATCCTGGTTCAATAATGATGCGAAAAATTATTGAAAATATACATGGTCATCCATTGAAAGACCAGAAGATCTTTCAGAATAATAAGTTTCAATGTAAAGTATGTTCTCTTGGAAAACTTATTATAAGACAATCGCCAGCTAAAATCTAAACAGAATCACCCATATTTCTTGAACGTATTCAGGGTGATATTTGTGGGCCAATTATCCACCATGTGGACCTTTTCGATATTTTATGATATTGATCGATGCCTCTAGAATATGGTCACATGTATGCTTATTGTCAACTCGGAATATGAAATTTGCAAGACTAATGACTCAAATAATAAAATTGCGGAATCAATTTCCCGATTATACAATCAGGAAAATAAGACTTGATAATGCTGAAGAATTTACTTCCCAAACTTTCAATGATTATTGTATGTCAATGGGAATTACTGTTGAACATCCTGTTGCTCATGTTCATACACAAAACGGATTAGCTGAATCATTGATTGAACGTCTACAACAGATTGCTAGACCAATGATTATGAGAACAAAACTCACTATTTTTATATGGGGACATGCAATTTTATATGTTGCGGCATTAATTCTCATCAGACCAAGTGCATATCATAAATTCTCCTCATTGCAGCTTGCATTTGGTAAAGAACCAAATGTTTCTCATGTGAGAATTTTTGGATGTATGGTGTATGTGCCTATTGCACCACCTCAACGATCAAAAAGGGTCCTTAAAGAAAAATTGGTATTTATATCGGTTATGATAGCCAATCAATCATTCAATATCTTGAGCCTCAGACAGGAGATGTGTTTACAGCACGTTTTGCTGATTGTCATTTTAATGAAGAAATCTTCCCAATATTAGGGGGAGAAAAGAAACACATCGAAAAAGAAATCACAAGGTATGTACCATCATTGTTACATTTGTATCCAAGGACCAAACAATGTGAAAAAGATGTACAGCAAATTGTGCACTTGCAAAGAATTGAAAATCAAATGCCAGATGCATTTGTAGACACAAAAGGGGTAACAAAATCATATATACCTGCTGTAAATGCCCCTGCTCGAATTGAATTGCCAAAGAAACAAATTGAAGACATTCATGATGTCATAAAACGCTTGAAGCGTGGAAGGCCAGTCGGTTTCAAGGATAAAAATCATCGGAAAAGAAAAGTCATAGAGAAACACGATTATCACAAAATAGAAAATGGTGTTCCAGAAGAAACACCTGATGATGAAAATGTTCTGTCAGAACCACAAACTGACGAGAATCGTGAAATCTCTATCAATTATATTTATACTGGAACAATATGGAACCGAAGAGATATAGAAGATATTGATGAGATATTTTCTTATAATGTGGCATGTGACATCATAAATGAGAATGAAGATCATGAACCAAAATCTTTTGGTGAATGTAAAACTCGGCATGATTGGACAAAATGGAAAGATGTCATGCAGGTTGAATTAGATTCGCTAAATAAACGCAATGTTTTTGGACCTATAGTCCTCACACCTAAAGGTGTAAAACCTGTTGGATACAAATGAGTTTTTATTCGAAAGAGAAATGAGAAAAAATGAAATAGTCAGATATAAAGCCAGACTTGTTGCACAAGGTTTTTCTCAAATGCCTGGAATTGATTATGAAGAAACATATTCTCCTGCTATGGATGCAATTACGTTTCGATATTTGATTAGTTTGGCAGTGTCTGAAAATTTGGAAATGTGTCTTATGGATATTGTTACAGCTTACTTATACGAATCACTTGATAGTGATATATACATAAAAATCCATTAAGGATTTAAGATGCTTGAAGCACAAAGTTAAAAACCCAGAGAATTTTATTCTGTAAAATTGCAAAGATCATTATATGGGTTGAAGCAATCCGGCCGAATGTGGTATAATCGGTTAAGTGAGCACTTGATGAAAAATGGATATGTAAATGATCCAATATGCCCTTGTGTTTTCATCAAGAAAACAACATCAGGATGTGTAATTATTACTGTATATGTTGATGATTTAAACATCATTGGAACGAATAAGGAAATTCAAGAAGTTATGATGTACTTGAAGGAAGAATTCGAAATGAAGAATCTTGGAAAAACGAAGTACTGTCTGGGTTTGCAAATCGAACAAAAAGAATGTGGAATTTTTGTTCACCAGACAAATTATACAGAAAAAGGTCCTTAAACGTTTTAATATGGATAAATCAAATCCATTAAGTATTCCAATGGTTATAAGATCATAAAACATAGAAAAAGATCAATTTCGTCCATGTGAAGATGATAAAATTATTCTTGGTCCAAAAGTACCATATCTAAGTGTCATTGGTGCCCTGATGTATCTTGAAAATTGTACTAGACCTGATATATCTTTTGCTGTAAATTTATTGGCAAGATTCAGCTCATATCCAACAAAGAGGCACGAGAACGAAATTAAAACATATATTCTATTATATACAAGGAACGACAGATTTGGGACTTTTGTACTCAAAAGACACCAATCAAAGTATAATTGGTTATGCTGATGCTGAATATTTATTTGATCCACATAAGGCACGTTCCCAAACCGGATATGTATTTACTCGTGGAGGCACTGCAATTTCATGGCGTTCACATAAACAAACACTCGTAAGAACTTCATCAAATCATGCCGAGATTATTGCGCTACATGAAGCAAGTCGTGAATGTGTTTGGCTAAAATCAATGACACAACATATCCAAACTTCTTATAGATTATCAGTAGACAAGAAGCCTGTGATGCTGTATGAAGATAATGTTGCATGTATTGCTCAAATGAAAGAAGGATACATCAAAAGTGACAGAACCAAACATATCCCCCCCAAAGTTCTTTGCCTACACTCAAGAGCTTGAGAAGAATAAAGATATTGATATCTGTTACATTCAATCAAGTGAGAACTCATCAGATCTCTTCACAAAGGCGCTTCCTACGACAATATTCAGAAAGCATATATATAACATTGGGATGCGAAATCTACGGAATACGTGAAGAATCACTCGGGTTAACATTAGGGGGAGTTTACGTTGCTGCACTCTTTTTTTCGTACTATAGTTTTTATCCCACTAGGTTTTTTCTAGTAAGGTTTTTAATGAGACAGTATAAAACACGTAATAAAGACATACATCATATCACGGTCATCATCACAAGGGGGAGTGTTGAAAATATATTATTATTATTATTATTATTATTTTTATTATTATTATTATTATTATTATTATTATTATTATAGTTGAATGTTGAAATTTAGAGTTGAATGTTGAATAATAAGTGTGCGATGATGTAAGTAATGATGTATTTAAATTTTTGGAATTATCTCCAATTGAGATCTATAAATAGGTCTTTATTTGTGATGAAAAATACAATTGAATTGAGAAAGAAAAATTTGTGAATTGTAGAGTTTGATATATTTTGAGTTTTGGAGTTTTTACTTTTTACCATAAATTTTTACTTTTTCACAACACATACTACACCAACCCAACCCCCCCCCCCCCCCCCTCCCTTTTTATTTTTTATTTTTGAGTTGTTTTTTCCCCATTTTCATTTGCTTAGAAAATATAGATTCCATTTTTTTATTATTTTTAGAAATATTTTTATATTTATATGTTTGTTGTTTGTAACATCATATAAATTGATAAGTGTATTTTATAGACTTAATTTAGTTATGATTTTAATTATTAAATATTTGTTTCGAGCAGATTTATGTGGATATTTTGTTGTTTTTATGATTGTAGAAAATTATTGAATTTTTTTTGACAAGTGAAGAAAAATAAGAATTTAGAGGAGAAAGAAATTAAAAGAATAAATGAAGAAATAAGAAGTGGAGAAGAGAAAAGAGAAACAAAAGAAGAAACGATCAGACAAGAAAGGAACAGTGTAGGGCTTTATTTTTTTATTTTTATTTTTTTTTGGAAGGAAACACCGCCGGAAGCGGGGGGGGGGGGGGGTTGGTTAGGCAGACCCCTACCAGTATATATAAACATAAAAAAGCGAAACAAATAAAACCTAACGGAGGAGTTGAACTAGGCCAAGACCTCCCCAAAAGACTATACAAATGTAATAGTAACATCAGAACAACTAGGGTATCGGAAAAAATACAACTAGAACAATCCTAGAAAATAAGAAAATAATTGGGCTTTCTTTTGGGCCAAGTGTTTAGCGCTTAAGTTAGCGCTAAAATAGGAGTGGAGAAACGCTAACGCGCAAGTTTCCTTGAGATTTGAGAATCGAGATCAGAGTCCTATGCACGCTCGCGTGAATTCTGAGGTGCCCGCGCGTCGCGTAAAATAGGAGTTGGAAGATTTAATCCGGAAGGAAACTTTTTATTTTATTGGGCTTTATTCTTGGGCTTTTGAGTACGCTATAAAAAGAGATTTTTTAGTCTAAGATGGAGGGAGAGCCGCCACACACACAGAATATATCAGAGAAGAGAACGTGTGATTTCTGAAGGATTTTGGAGCTTTACTTGAAGAACGAAAACGGAGATCGATAGACCGGACACGGCGTCGACGACGGATTTGTTTCTTATCTTTTATTTTAATTCTGAAGTTATGTTTGGATTTATGAATTATTGTTTTATTCAGAATTTTATTATGAACTAATTTTTATAGTCTAGAGGTCGGATGGAACCTGGTGTAGACGCTTTCATGAATTTTTGATTTTATTGAATTGAGTTTCTTCTAGATTAATTGTTTTTTTTTGAATTGATTTTTTTTTCAATTATCTGATCAATAATTGATTTGTAATATTTATTTGAAATCTGGCACTCGGGAGAGGAGATTTTGAATAGGACCATTAGAAAATACACTGTTAATTATTTATATTGCTTGGGAG
The DNA here is from genome assembly GCF_033568475.1 of Henckelia pumila. Lineage (NCBI taxonomy): Eukaryota > Viridiplantae > Streptophyta > Magnoliopsida > Lamiales > Gesneriaceae > Henckelia > Henckelia pumila. Next base: position 33,003,526 of record NC_133121.1, on the reverse strand, counting down.
AGTATATAATTTTAACAGAGCTTTTAAAAAGAACATTGTTTTGAATTGATCACTGCAAGTAGATTCTTAATAGGGATATTGGAATTGAATTGTAGTTGATATATTTTATTCGGCACTCGGGAGAGGGAATAATACACATAAGTGTTCTTGGCTATTAATTCCTTGAAATTCATGAAGATTAATTAATTAGGATTGATTGTTGTTGAAACCAGGTGAAATCTAAACCTCTAGACCATTTTTCTCTGATTGATATTCATTTGAAAGTTGTGTGCCTGCTTTTAAATCATCTGATTATTTTATTATTCTGCAAAAATTCTCAAAGTTTGATTTTCTAGATAAAGTTTAGACTATTTTAATTACAAGTACTGAATATTTTCATTTTACTCCCTGTGGGATCGATATCTGATTTTATCACTATATTAAAACTTGACACTCGTACGCTTGCGAGCATTTTTCACAACAAGTTTTTGGCGCCGTTGCCGGGGAGTAAATTTTGATTATTTTTTAGTCTTGTTACCAATTAGTCTAGATTTTAATTTAGAGTTTTTATTTTATTTTATTTTAAGTTACTAATTAATTTCTTCTAATTTTTAATTGCAGTTTATGCGACGATCTCAAAGTGCAAATTCTTTACTGTTTGATCCAGAGATCGAGCGCACTGCACGTGCTTTAAGAAGAGCTAGAACAGAAGAAATTGAGAGAATGGCTGAACAAGAAGTAAATCAAGCTCCCGTGGTTCCAATTAGAGATCACTTCAGGCCGAAGATCTAGGCTCACTACTCTGGAATAGCTCGTGGAACTATCAATGCAAACAATTTTGAGCTAAAGCCGGCATTGATCAACATGGTTAAACAGAACCAATTTAATGGGATCTCCACTGCTGATCCTCATCTACACCTACGCACCTTCTTGGAGATAACTGATACGGTAAAAATTAATGGTTTGTATGAGGATATTATACGTTTATGCTTGTTTCCGTTTTCTCTCAGGGATCAAGCCAGAAGTTGGTTGCAATCACTGCCGCTTGGAAGCATCACTACTTGGGAGGGGATGGCAGAAAAATTTCTTGCGAAATATTTTTCTCCTGCCAAAACCACCCAACTGAAGATCGAGATCAGCACATTCAGGCAGATGGATTCTGAACAACTCTATGAGGCGTGGGAAAGGTATAAAGAATTATTAAGACGTTGTCCTAACCACAATTTTGCAGATTGGGAACAGATCGAGTGGTTCTACAACGGATTGAATGCGCCTATGAGAATGAATGTGGACTCTGCGGCTGGAGGTACCATTTTTGCTAAGGACCATGTGCAGGCCTATGATATGCTGGAGCAGATGACGGTCAATAGTTTTCAATGGCCATCTGAGCGTATGGAAGTAAAGAAGCCAGCTGGAGTGTATGCAGTGGATCCTCTCACATCCATCACTGCTCAATTATCTACACTTACTACACAGGTAGCTGCGTTGAATAAAGTGAGTGTTGCAGAACCAACAGGTGTGCTGGGTGCTATGGATGAATCTCACTATCATGAACAAGCCCAGTACATCAATCAAAGAGGTTATGGAGGCTATCAAGGTAACCCTGTCCCTAATACTTACCATCCTAGCTTGCGAAATCATGAAAATTTTTCTTATGCTAACAATAACAATGTGTTGAATCCTCAGGGGTTCATGACAAATAAGAGTGAGGGTAAGCCGTCTTTGGAGGATGTGGTTAGTACCTTTGTGCAGGAATCTGGTAAGAGGATGGCGAGGACTGAGACTCGTCTTGACAGCTTGGAGACGCACATGGCCAACATGGGTGCTGTACTTCAATCTATGGAAACTAGCATAGGGCAATTGGCGAACGCACTAAAGGATAATAACAGAGGCCAGTTTCCGAGCAACACTGAGGTAAATCCCAAGGAGCAGTGCAATGCCATAGAGTTGAGAAGTGAAAAGAAGTTGGAGTCCAAGAACCTGCTGTTGAAGAGGAGAAATCTGAGGAAAAAGTCGAAGAGAAGGAGTCTAAACCTGAGCCAAAACCGATGTACAAGCCTCCACTGCCCTACCCGCAGAGGTTCAAGAAGAAAGCTTTAGATGAGCAGTTCTCCAAGTTTTTGGAGATTTTCAAGAAAATTCACATCAACATCCCCTTTGCTGATGCTTTGGAGCAAATGCCAAATTATGCAAAATTCATCAAGGAGATGATGTCCAAGAAAAGGAGACTACTAGAGAACGAGGTGGTGAATCTAACTGAAGAGTGCAGTGTGGTGCTACAAAAGAAAATGCCACAAAAGCTAAAAGATCCAGGGAGTTTTACTATTCCTTGTTCTATTGGTGGTTCTCATTTTACTACTGCACTATGTGATTTAGGGGTCAGTATTAATTTAATGTCGTTGTATATTTACAGGGCCTTGAAGTTGGGAGAGATGAAATCGACTATGATTTCATTGCAATTAGCGGATAGAAGCATCACATATCCATTGGGTATTATTGAAGATGTGCTAGTCAAAGTGGATAAATTCATATTCCCAGCGAATTTTGTAATTTTGGACATTGACGCGGATCATGGTGCTCCACTTATCTTTGGGAGACCATTCTTGGCCACAGCGGATGCCAAAATTGAAGTGAAGAAGGGGGAATTGTCGATGGGTGTGGAGTGAGAACGGGTATTTTTAATCTATTTATGAAACCACCTAATCCACCCATCGAAGAATTGTGCTTAATTGAACCATTTGTGAAGCCGGTGGGATGTCAAAGAGCCGATATTGAGCCGGTTGCAAAGAGTAAAGCGTCAAGTTCATCAACAAAGAAAGCCACGAAAAAGAGAGCGAAATTTAAAAGGCGGCTCGTGGAATTTATTTGGCGTGTGAAAGAGAAAGGGAAGACGTAATACCAGTGAAAGTCGGTCTGACGACTATAAACCAAGCGCTTTTTGGGAGGCAACCCAAAATTTTTGTTTTGCTTTATTTTTATTTTTTATTTATTTATTTTTTATTTTTTGCTTTAATTTTGTTTTTGTTTTTTAGTTAATTTATTTTTTTAAAATTATTATTGGGAATTTTGGAGGCTTGATTTTATAAATCTTTGAATTGTTTCAGGAATTTAGAGCTTCTGGCAGAGCTTTGTGTGCGCTTGCTTATGACTCTCCCGCGCCCGCCTCACCTCTACGCATACTTAAATGCGCAACACATGCTATCGCGCTCACTATTCGCGCATAACTCAGCGCTATCGCGCATCACTTTCAAGCGCCAACAACCAACTCCATCAGCGCCTCACCTTGCGCCATCGCGCCTCCTCACCCCTCATCCGTGCTAGACATAGTGCTAACGCGCCTCCTCCATGCACCATCTCCTTGCGCTAACGCACCATCCATCAGCTCTCCTCCATGCGCTATAGCGCTCCCAGCCCTCTCCATTAGCGCCTCTCCATGCGCTAACGCGCCTCCTGCTCCCCAACAGCGCATCAATCATTCCCATCAGCACCACCTCTGTGAGCAATCGAGCATGAGGCTTTCCTGCAGCAGCAATTCCTTGCGCCAACGAGATAACCAACTGCACTCTTCATTGCGCATACAACACCTCTTCTGCGCTACATTCTATGCAAATGCGCAAATCACTCGTTAACAGCGCAATCCTTGTGCAATTGCGCATTAACACTCCTCCCCAATAGCTTCATCCATGCGCACACCAGCGCTTATCAGTGCAACACTCCTCTTGCTTTAAGCGTAAACTATCAATCTTCAACAGCGCAGCCTCCAAGTTCACATCAAGATCACCGATAGCTACACCATGAGCGATTGCCTCTTCACCAGCAATCTCACCCTCATGCGCAATTGTGTTTGCCAGCAACGTGCTAATAGCTTCTTCAAAGGCCATTCTTCCATGCGCCATCCAGCTCTCCAACAGTGCATGAACACTAGCACATTTGCAGTGCTCTATATTGTCTTGCATGCTTTGGGTTTCAATTTTTGTGTTTTAACCATGTGCATGTCTCCTTTTCAGGTTCACTTGGATGTTCATGTTGTGCGTCTTCAATTCCCTCCGATGATCGGTTTCTGATGGTGTTCTACATGCTGGATATTATTTTTTCATGACCATGATGGTTACGCCGAGTCCTGATGCTCGGTGTCGAAGGTATGAGTCCCGTGTTATTTTTATAGTTTTTAATCATTAGGGACAATGATTACATTAAGTTTGGTGGGGTGAATCAATATTTGATTTTTTTATTTGATTGGTAGTTGAGTAGTTGAATTTTATTATGTGTGCTTCATAGATAAAATTTTTGTTGAGTTTAGTTGTTTTTGAAAATAAGTCGAGAAATAAATGGATGCATGGCTGATGAAAAATTGTTTTGTGCTATAACTGAAATCCATGATTGTCTACCTTTCTAACAAAATGTTTTTTGAAAAAATGGAACCAATTGAATGAACTATTTCCTATATACTCTATGATTAATACTTGAATCTGATTTTTGAGACATACAGACATAGATATGATTAAGGCATTGTTTGAAATTTTTGGGCCTGATTTTATTGAAATTAATTTATCCTTAGTTGTCTATTTGAGCCTACACGTATATTAGTACTTTGAGGTACGGAATAATCTGAATTTTGTTGTGAAAATCATCGTTTACTGTTGATGATTATCTTTTCTACACTGGTTGATATTTGTATGATTTAATTGTGGATTGAGACTTGTCTAGAACTAGTTCAAACACTCTTTGAGGCGAAATACGGGCAAAAATGTGATTAGGAATGATTTAGGCGATTTTTCTGAATTCGTTTGAGCCTTTCAACCTACCTAATTATTTATTTTATCCCTAGTTCCTTGTTTGAACTTTATTGAAAATCGAATGGCATGCGTGTAAACGTGTGATAAACCTCCATTCGTCATTATTTCAAGGTCCTACATTGACTACCTGAATAGCCTAAACACTATTTCCTACCTTTAAGGGAGTAATTTGAATGCTAAAATGTTATATGCTCCTAGTTAATATTTGTGAAAAATGGAATGGTGTGGTGGATGAATTGAAAAGATGAAAAGAGGTAGTAGAAGAAAAAAAAGAGTTGTAAAAGTTGTGAAAAGAAAAAAAATTGTGAAAAAAGTTGAAAAATCAATGAAGTGAAAAAAAATGTGAAATTGTGAATGAAAAGGAGTCGAAATTAGAGCATAAATATAAATTACTCCTTAATTTAAATTCTTATACTTCGTTTGTAGCCATGAGCCAGACCTTACACTATAAGCTAATTAAGTCCTATTGACCGAGTCTCAGTTGCCCAATATACTAGTGGAGAAGAGTTGCGAGAATTTAGCCTATGGACTGTTGATTGATGCTTTTAATGATTATAAATTTTGATCGAAACACGCACACACTCTTATTTCGTTGCATTTACCTAATTGTGAGTGTTTTTGATTAATCTTCTAAATTTGATCCTATGCTACCTTGAAAAGTCCTCATGATCTATGAATGTGTGAATTGAATTTGGATAAGGGTGTTTTGAAATGTGAGTTGCAGAGATTGTGAGTTTATGCGGTCATTTGGTTATGATTGAAACTTTCAAGTTTTAGTAGGTTGAATGAGATTGGATTTGAAAATTCTTGGAAATCATTGCTAAGGTCATTGCTCCATAATATTTCTTGATTATTCTTGTGAGTTGTTGTTGATAATGAGTTTTAGAATTTGGTTTTTAATAGTTTTGCTCGGGACTAGCAAAAGTCAAAGTTTGGGGGTATTTGATAAGTGTATTTTATACACTTAATTTAGTTATGATTTTAATTGTTAAATATTTATTTCGAGCAGATTTATGTGGGTATTTTGTTGTTTTTGTGGTTGTAGGAAATTATTAAATTTATTTGGACAAGTAAAGAAAAATAAGAATTTAGAGGAGAAAGAAATTAAAAGAATAAATGAAGAAATAAGAAGTGGAGAAGAGAAAAGAGAAAGAAAAGAAGAAACGATCAGACAAGAAAGGAACAGTGATGGGCTTTCTTTTGGGCCAAGTGTTTAGCGCTTAAGTTAGCGCTAAAATAGGAGTGGAGAAGCGCTAACGCGCAAGTTTCCTTGAGATTTGAGAATCGAGATCAGAGTCCTATGCGCGCCCGCGTGAATTCTGAGGCGCCCGCGCGTCGCGTAAAATAGGAGTTGGAAGATTTAATCCGAAAGGAAACTTTCTATTTTATTGGGCTTTATTCTTGGGCTTTTGAGTACGCTATAAAAAGAGATTTTTTAGTCTGAGATGGAGGGAGAGCCGCCACACACACAGAATATATCAGAGAAGAGAACGTGTGATTTTTGAAGGATTTTGGAGCTTTACTTGAAGAACGAAGACGGAGATCGATAGACCGGACACGGCGTCGACGACGGATTTGTTTCTTATCTTTTATTTTAAATCTGAATTTATGTTTGGATTTATGAATTATTGTTTTATTCATAATTTTATTATGAACTAATTTTTATAGTCTAGAGGTCGGATGGAACCTGGTGTAGACGCTTTCATGAATTTTTGATTTTATTGAATTGAGTTTCTTCTAGATTAATTGTTTTTCCTAGAATTGATTGTCTTTTCAATTATCTGATCAATAATTGATTTGTAATATTTATTTGAAATCTGGCACTCGGGAGAGGAGATTTTGAATATGACCATTAGAAAATACACTGTTAATTATTTATATTGCTCGGGAGAGTGTATAATTTTAACAAAGCTTTTAAAAAGAACATTGTTTTGAATTGATCACTGCAAGTAGATTCTTAATAGGAATATTGGAATTGAATTGTAGTTGATATATTTTATTCGGCACTCGGGTGAGGGAATAATACACGTAAGTGTTCTTGGCTATTAATTCCTTGAAATTCATGAAGATTAATTAATTAGGATTGATTGTTGTTGAAACCAGGTGAAATCTAAACCTGTAGACCATTTTTCTCTGATTGATATTCATTTGAAAGTTGTGTGCGTGCTTTTAAATCATCTGATTATTTTATTATTCTGCAAAAATTCTCAAAGTTTGATTTTCTAGATAAAGTTTAGACTATTTTAATTACAAGTACTGAATATTTTCATTTTACTCCCTGTGGGATCGATATCTGATTTTATCACTATATTAAAACTTGACACTCGTACGCTTGCGAGAATTTTTCACAACATAAATCTTAGTACCCTCCTAGAGTTGGGTTCATCTAGCTACAAGTGTAAATCCATTCAAATTACAAACCACAACTAACTTTAAATTTAAGGTGCATTTTTTTCGAATGAGAGTGTATTTGATTTCAAATATAAATCTCAAATCAATTATATCAATTTGGTTTAAAATTATAATGAAGGGTTTGAAATTTGTTATGTTGCCCAAGTATATATATTTTAAATTTTCTCACAAATCAAAATTCTTCCATCCAAATAAAATCGTATTAAATTATAAGAGACTGCTTCAGAAAATATCACTATTGATACAAAGGCTCCTAAATCCTAGGGTGTCAAAAATCAAACCTATTCGTCAATTCGACACGAGTCGACTCGGAAAATATCGGGGTAGGGTTAGGAGTTTTTGGGTTCGGATTGAATTGGGTTGATTCGAAAGCAAACCTGAAAAAATTAATCGGGTTGGGTTCGTGATCAACCCGGGTGACCCGAAACATTTTATTATTATTATTTTAATGAAAATTAAAAAGATTTGCTACATTTTTATATGTTGTATGTTTGAAAAAATTTATTGTATATTGATATAATATATTTTTGTCAATTAATGTTTATTTTGTACAGTTTTGATTTTTTAAAATATTTTTTTTATTTTTTCATTTTTTTATAGTTAGTATAGTTTAAATTTTCTATAACTAGACTTTCAAATTTAAGTTATATATAAGCTTATATTTTATTATTATGTGATTAAATGATATTACTATTATTATTGTATGTTTTTAATTTTATTTAATTATTTTGTTAAAAAAATCGAGTTTGTTCAGGTTGATCGAGTAAGTCGAGTTTGGATAATGTCTCGACCCATACCTATCCGACCTATCCGAATTGACACCCTATTAAATTATATATATCATAAAATTGTTCAAAATTTAATCAAAAAGACAAGTAGTAAGTTGAAAAAAATGTTATATTTATTAGTTGTATTATAATATTATCTTTATTAGTGTTTAAGGATATTTTAGTCTATTTATTTTCATTGTAATCCCTAGTTATAAATACTCTTTATTGTATTCTGATTTATTATGCAAGTCAATAAGAAATCTCTAGCCTCCTTTTTTTCTCTCTGTCATCATGGTATCAAAGCCTAGGTTTATGGATTCTCCTTTTTTGATTTTGGTATTTCCGTTTTCCCTTTGATTTGTTCTCGCTCGCGTTGGTTTGTTTGGATTCAATTAATTTTGAGAATTTCGAATCCGTTGATTTTGGTTTTGGGGTTTTTTTTGTATTTGTGCCTCTTTCATCATGGTTAGTCGTAAGGATGATTCACTTCAGTCGATTAGTGTTCAATTGGATGGTAAAAACTATACGTATTGGAGCTACGTTATGAAGAATTTCTTGCGTGGAAAATCTTTGTGGATCTATGTTACAGGTGTACGCATTAAACCTACAGACGAGACGGCAACCAACTATGCGGACTTGGTCGACAGTTGGGAGGCTGATAATTCGAAGATTATTACCTGGATTAACAATTCTGTTACCCACTCCATTGGCGTTCAGTTGGCTAAGTATGAGACGGCTAAAGAGGTCTGAGATCATCTGGCTAGATTGTACACACAGTCTAATTTTGCCAAGAAGTATCAGTTGGAGACCGATATTCGCGCACTTCAGCAGAATGATATGAATGTTCAGTAGTTTTATTCTGCCATGACTAATCTCTTGGATCAGTTGGCTCTCACTGAGTCTGCAGAGCTGCAAATATTTGAACCATATTTGGCTCGTAGACAAGAACAAAGGCTGGTACAGTTTTTGATGGCTCTTCGAAATGATTTCGAGGGATTGCGTGGGACAATTCTACATCGTTCTCCTCTTCCGTCTGTTGATTCTGTAATTAATGAACTGTTAGCAGAGGAGATTCGGCTTAAGTCTAAAGCAGATAAGGGGTCTGTCACACCTACAACTCCATCTGTCTTTGCTGCTCCACGACAGTCTCTGCCTAGAAACCAAAATAGACCAGCTCCTAAGGTCTCTTCGGATGAATGTGCTTTCTGCAAAGAAAAGGGTCACTGGAAGGCTCAGTGTCCGAGATTGTTGGGTAAAGGAAAACAACAACAGCAACAACGACAACCTCAACCACCACGCCCGCCACAGACTGCTCCATGGTTGTATCGCCCACCTCAGGCCAACAATGCAGTTGCTGCCCCGTCCTTGGATCCACATATGTTGGAGCAGTTTCAACAGTTCCTCGCTTTCCAGCCTCATGCCATGTCTGCCTCCTCTCATAAAGGTTTGTCCTTGTCCGATAATTCAGGTAAATCATCTCCCCTGGGATCTTAGACTCAGGTGCTTCTCATCATATGTCTCCTGATATTGATTCTTTTGCGTCTGTTAATTCTTCTCCATCTTTGTCTGTCATGACCGCCGATGGTACTCCAATGCCATTGGTAGGAATTGGCTCTGTTCACACATCTAGTTTATCACTTTCAAATGTATATCACATTCCTAGTCTAACTTTAAATCTTGCATCTGTTGGTCAATTGTGTGATTCGGGTCTCTCAGTTCTTTTTACTTCTACCAATTATTGTGTTCAGGACACGCGATCTCAGAAGGTGATTGGGACAGGCCGTAGGGAAGGGGGACTCTATGTCTTGAATGAGATAAAAGTATCAGATGTTGCTGCATCTAATGTGGATTTGTCGTCTTTTTGTTTGAGTCGTTCGTCTTTTGATTTTTATCTTTGGCATTCTCTTTTAGGTCATGTTTTTGGGTCTCGTTTAAAGTTTTTGGTGTCTACAGGAGTTTTGGGTCATTTGGACAGTCATGATATTTCTGATTGCAGTGGTTCTAAACTGGCTAAATTTTTAGCCTTGCCTTTTTATAAAATCATTTCTTTTTCAATTGCGCCATGTGATCTTGTACATTCTGATGTGTGGGGACCTTCTCCTGTATACACCAAAGGAGGTTCCAGATATTATGTTTCCTTTATTGATGATTTCACTCGTTATACCTGGGTTTATCTTATGAAACGCATGTCTGATTTTCTTACCATATTCCGTAACTTTAGAGCTCTTGTGAAAACCCAACACTCATCTGTCATTAAATGTTTTCGGTGTGATTTGGGGGGTGAATACACTTCTAACGATTTTTCTCAGTTACTTGCTTCTGATGGGACTATCCACCAAACCTCACTACAACAAATATAGTCATACACAACACTATAAAGACAACGGTTTTCAGAAAAAACCGTTGTCTTTTACTCTTTAACAACAGTTTTATTTAAAACCGTTGTCATATGTCCAAAAAACCCGCTCAAAGACAACGGTTTTTTAAAAATCGTTTTCTTTAATAGGTAAAAGACAATGGTTTTAAATAACCGTTGTCTATGAGCGGATTTTTTTTCCTACGACAACGGTTTTTAATAACTGTTGTCTATGAACGTGTATTTGATGTTATACGACAACGGTTGTTTATATCCGTTGTTCTTTTGTGTTGATTTATGTCATCTAAGACCACACTTTACTCAATCCGTTGTGGTTTCATTTTAATTTTATTTTCATTTTAATTTTAAGAAATACACGTTCCTAATTCCTTTCTCTCACTCTCACAGCTAACTCACTCTTCTCTCCAAAACCCAACCCTAGTCGCCCTTCTCCTCAGAGCTCACGCCACTCTTCTCTGCCCCGCCCCTCTTCTCCGCTCCGCTCCTTCCATTTCCTCCACCCGAGCTCAAATACCACCCACCCATCTCCACCCACTACCTCCCTTCCATTCACCGCCCCCCTTGAATTCCCCCTCCTGTTTGCGCTTGAAGGTTATAGAATTGCCCCTTAAATGTTTGGGTAATAGTACGCTTGGGTTGTCATAACCATCGTGTTGACGCCAATGTATCAAGGAATGTCGACCTGAATCTTCAAATTTGGCCCCTGTTAGTTGCGATAAGTTAGTGCTTTTAATTTTCTTCTCATTTATACTTTTCGTTCTTTTATGGAATCTTTTAAGGAACTCTAGCATGAATTTTTCTAGTTGCGTGGTCTTTAAATGTCAATAAGAAGAGGAAACTCAAGCTGGGCAGAGGAAAAATGATTCCAACGACATAGATTTGAGGCCTCTCAGTTTTCTCTATATTTTTTCGATCTCTTCCTGCCAATTTTGTTGTGAATGTGAATGGATTAAAAAACCATGTCATAGCAGAGTAGCGGCAGAGTTTGGCAGGTACTCCACGAAACTTCAAAATATTTTGTTCCTATGCTTTATTTTGATGTGAAATTACTTGTCTAGTCGAGACTGCATTTTTGTCACAACTTAAATATCGAGGTTTTTTTATGTGAAATTTCTTATTGATGTGAAAAATTGAAGATAGAGATACAGAGAGGGGCGAGAACTATACTGGATTTGTGCAGAGAGAGAATGGATGGTGTCGATCCTATGATGAGTAGGAAGAAGAGATTGAAAGAACGGCTGGGGTTCAACCGTTTGAGCTGTTGTGGAATCCCATCTTTTCTATCTCCTCTCTGCCCCTTGAGCTTGTCTTATTTCATGTACCTTACATTGCAGATCTTGTAGGACAGGAACATTCAAGTTTTCTTGATCTTTTTCTCCTAGGAAACATTCAAGTTTTATGCAAATCACTTTGACAATCTGGCCAGAGAGTATTTGAGCTATGAAGACTCCTAAAAAAAGGTGATTTTCTTGTAGTTTTTTAGAGAACTTCATCTCTTAATGAAATTCGATTTAGTCGCTTCAGTAAGTGGCTACCCGATTATCATATGGTAAATTTTTAGTTGACAAATGTTTTGCGGCTCAAGAAAATGTTGGGGCTACACAGGGAGAGTTCCAAAGAAAGGCAAAGGCTGAAAATGTATGGGCTGTTTAGGGAGGAACCTGAATAAAGGGAAATAGAGAATTATGGGGAAAAAGTAAGACAAAATAATGCAGCAAATGCGAAAAGTTGTACTTGATTCTTAACTTCATATAATCTTATTTTATGTTTGTTTCTTTGGATTTGTTTCCTTTTACCCTGCCTCTGTCATATGATTATTTGGACAGTCCTTGAAGAAACAATACACGAAGGGAAAATTTAATTAATTAGGCTGCAGAACTTCAGCAGCTGAAGCAAGGTGAAATGAGTCGTATCGAGCAGGCATGGCTGGCTGGCTCAAGAGACTGCCCTGGCACTTTCAGAGATGGAGAAAGAAAAATGTAGAGCAGCCATTGAAGCAACAGAGAAAGCAAATAAAATAGCGATTGACTTTGTGTTGAACATCAGGCTATTCGTATGTTTTCTTCAATTTTTAAGTTTAAACTTGCTTCAAATTCCCCAAGATCATTTTGCTTATTTTCTTTACATTATGTAATTTTTTGCAATTTGGACCCCAGTAGTGTGTGCTATTTTTTCCCCAACAAGTGAGGTTCAGATAACACCTTTTAGCATAGTACTTGCTGTTATATTTTTATCTAATGACATAAAAATCTAAATATCATTAAGTTGTTGCTTGTTTAAACTTGATATTTCCCCTGCTTTCTAATTGCTTCATTGTGCTAGATTTGTTGGTAGATATTTGAATTAAAGCACACGCTATTTAGTTGGACTGACCAATCATTGTTGGCTACTAAATGTATAATATATAGTATTATTTCCTGGGATTAGTTTTGATTGCTTCGAACTTTGATCCTGCCAGTTTATGTCGTCTTAGTTTCTTGTTCTTGTAATTTTAGAAGCTCTACTTCTATTCTTATGCTTTGAATAGTTTTTGTCACCTTATACTGCCAAAGGATGATGAATAGATTATGATCCTAAGATAGAAATCTTGAAGAGTTTTCATGGGGCAGCCACAAGATTGAATCCTTTTGTGGCTGATCTTTATAAACCGAAGGAATTCGAGGAAGCGATTCAAGTTGTGAGTTTGTTTTCCATGTTGCGACACCATTGCTCCACTCTACGGGATTCAAGGTCTTTCTTTTAATTTTTGATTTATATATTTCAATATCCCATTTAATTTGTTTCAAGCAGAAAATTATATATATATATATATATATATATATATATATATGATTGATTTGGACAGCACGACAATACGGTGGATGTGATTGTTGATTCAACTAAGAGCACTACAAGTCTTTGTATCGGATCAGGAACAGTGAGAAGGATTATCTACACTGCCTCTGTGGTGGCTGCTTCGCCCTTGAAGGAAGATGGGAGTAGATACAAAGAATTCATGGACGAAACCTGTTGGATCCCTCTCCATATCTCCAACCCTTACACCAATACTTATGTTCAGGTACTAGATGACTTAGCTTGTTACATAAGTACGACCTTTGAGTGAAATATTTTAATTTAATTTTTAGGAATACACCAAGTTGAAGACATTGGCTAAAAAGTAAATTTTAATTTGTTATAATGTTTACATATTTATGAATAATTTTTTTTAAATGCATTTTTCTTCAGAACCTTCTGTTGTATTGTGGCTATTATGCATTAGATCTATATAATTGTGGAAAAGAAATTGCAGAGGCTGCAAAGGCATTGAATTGTCCAGTGAATCTGTGTGATTTCTGCTTGCTGGTATTGAGGTGACGATTTACTATTTTTCTTGTGTTTTTTTCTGATAATTATTGCTTCCCGTTTTTGGAGTCGATGATCTGTTAGTATTTTTGTCTTTATTTCTTTTTTTTTTGTATGCACTTTAATCTTTAGACAGTGGTGAAATTAGTAGATAAATTTTGTGAATTTAAATTTGTTTCTTGATTTTCTTTCTCTCCTAGTGATTTGAGATGTAAAATTTATGTTGTATTTTTGTTGAGTGAAACACCACTTTCTAAATGCTAAACCTGTTTTCATTTACTTGTAGGTTTTTTCTTTGTTATGATGTTTTAACTTGTTGATTAATTTTAGAATCTACATAAGTTGTCTGAAGCTGATATTATGAATTTGGCTGCTGGAGTTGAATTCAATACCCTTCATCCAACTGGAAAAGCAATTGTGGAGGCTGGAAAGGCATTGAACTGTCCAGTAATGAAGGTATATACCCTTCGAAGTCTTGTATAGGTTCTAACTTGGGTATTAGAGATATTTTAGTTTGTCATTACCGTTTTAATAAGGCGTATGATAAATTTTATGATGTCTACACCGCAACATGGTAAGCTATTACCAACTCGGCATCCGGTTTCGTTCGGGTTTTAAGATTTAGTTTCTTCTTTCCCAGGAACGGTAGAGGTTTCTTTTCATTTAGACATATCTATTCCCGCCTGAGATAATTTTCAATGGAGTATCTTTCCGTCTGTTTTCCTACCTACAAGAATTTTATGGTTATGTTTTTGTGCTTTTAGGAACATTATTATATTTTCATGATAGTATGCAGATGCACAATATAGCGTGTCTTTAGTTATTGTCTTCATCAATTTTTCAAATTTGGTAATGATGTTATTTTCACCAAGTAAAGGTACTTTTTAGGCTTTTTAGTGATCATGTACTTTATAAGGGATGCAGGTAGCAATTTGGCGAGATCCCAGAACAAAAAAGATTGATAATAGCTTTCAGGGGAACAGAACAAGTAGGTTTGCTATTTTTCCGATCAGTACACCAAGTATTGTCTGTTTTCCTTGCTGATGTGCTGAAAAGTTTTCCATCCATACAAGCTGGAAGGATCTGAGGACATATTTGATGCTAGTTCCTGCGGGGTAATGCATCGATTTAAAAAAAAATCCTGCTTTCTTTTCTTTCAATCATGTATTTATTGTGGCAAATGCTTAATTCTCTTCAATCCATTAACATGAACCTGTTGTAAATAAATGTGAAGCACTTACCCAAGAAATTTCCGATGAAGATGATGCCTTTAGAAGCACTATATTTGGATGCTTGCTTAAAGTTAATATTTCTGATCTTCTGTACGCTTCTATAGGATAAATCCTGAAAGGTTAGGTGGTGATTTTAAGCAAGAAGTATAGCTACTATTTAGGTTGTTAGCTTCAGTTTGGCAACTGCATTTATTGGACCCACGGTTATTAGCATGCAATTGCTTCTTAAATCTGTTGATTCATAGTGGCTTCTTGAGTGCTTATGATTTAGTTAGAACAAGATTGATCTCACTCATTAAACAGGCTATTGACTATCGGTATATCTCGTTCTTTTATCTGGAGCGTTCTCTTTTATAGACCCAAAATTCTGATCTGCCAACCGAATTTCTGTCGAATTAATTATGTTAACTTTTATAGGTAACTTGCAAAAAAGCATAATTAAGGATTGCCTCTTTTGAATTAGTAGTAGAGGAAAAAAAACATAAGTCTTAAATGTTGCTCCTGTTCTGAATAACTATATCACCTTACTTGTGCTATATGTTAGAGGTGATTCTTTGGAAGTAGAGGAAAAAATCATAGCTCTTAAAGTTATGCTTTTGATCAGAGAAGTGCTAATAGGTGTCATGGTTTTATTTATTGAAGGAACAAGTGAATTTTTTAGATTAAAATGGGAATGACTTGTGTCTAAAATATTTTACAAATATTGCTCTTGCAAAATTCGAAGATGACAAGAAGTTTTCGTAGGCTTGGGAGGAAAATTAAAAAAGCAAAGTGGAGAACAAGTAAGTCTCTGATTTCTCCGGATATCACTTCTAAATTTCTTGTGAAAAATTGTATGAACTCGTGTTTCAGCTATGAAATATGGGAAAGAATGGATTCCGATGGGGTGAATTCTTGCTTTGAGCGATTTATGTAAATTTTTTTTGTATGAAATTACTTGGATCTATTTGAGATTGTGATCACAATTTAGTGTGATGGAATATGGCTCAATAGAAGGTAGCAGATATAGCTTCATGGGAGAACACCAAGAAGACATCTTTTGACGCCCAATTAAGAAAACTTGAGGTAAAAACATTCAACTTCGATTTGCTTGTTTGCATATATCTTCAAATTTGCGTGTGTTCTAATGTAAATATTTTGGTTATAAAGCTATTCATGATCATCACTTTTGGTTTACATGAAATCCTGAACAAAATTTGAAAGTTATAAATATAAAATGTTGAGCCAGACTTTTAATCTACAGGAAAAACTAGAGAAGAAGGAATATTATGCAAAAAGTATGAAAAACAAGGCGGCACTAATACACACAGCAAAAGAGAAGAGAGACATGGTTGAAGCTACACATAAAGATGAGATATTCAAGGCAACGGAGGCGGCTAATACATGCATACCATGCAACCAAGAAGATTCCTGAGAAATCTTTTCGATGCTTTTAAGGTGAAGTGTCTTGTACGTGTTTAGCAAAGAATGAACTGCGAAGTTTCAGGATTATATTGTAAAGTTTGTTGTTTTGATATGATGTTTTGTAATACTGAAAAATTGTATATTAAATTTTATTTTGAAAATTTTAAATTTTGATTGATTTATAATATTGAAAATTTGTAAATTAATTTTTTTTATTTTTATTTAAGAAACGACAACGGATTTAACCTGTTGCAAAACTGTTGTCATAAGTCTGAAAAGACAACGGATTTAAACTGTTGCAGAACTGTTGTCGTACACCTACTTAAGACAACGGTTATAAACCATGGTGAAATAGTGTGTACGACAACAGATATTAACTGTTGCATATCCGTTGTCATATGTTGGAATCCACAACGGATATAAACCGTTGTTGTATGTTATATTTTCGACAACACCTAAAAGTACAACGGTTTTTTGACCCCTACGAAATCCGATCCGTTGTCGTATCCCTTTTTTCTTGTAGTGCCTCGTGTACAGATAATCCTCAAAAAAATGGTGTTGCTGAAAGAAAACATCGTCATCTTGTTGAAACAGCTTGTTCGTTCATGTTGTCAGCCGAGGTTCCTAGTGTGTATTGGGGGGAAGCAGTACTTATGGCTGCTCATGTAATCAACAGAATTCCAATATAATTCAGGTTTGTGCCCGTTTGAAAAGTTGTATGGTCATTCACCTGATTATTCCTCGTTGCGCGTCTTTGGTTGTACTTGCTTTGTTCTTCGACAACAAGTTGAGCGTAATAAATTGTCTCCCCGGTCCGCCTTATGTGTTTTTTTGGGTTATGGTGTTGGTCAAAAGGGATATCGTTGTTTTGATCCAGTTAGTCAAAAATTGTATGTCTCGCGTCATGTTGTGTTTTTAGAGCATATTCCATTCTTCTCTGTTCCTGCTAGTTCACATCATATGACACCGTCAGATCTAGTTCATATTGATCCTTTCGATGTCGAACCCGATAAAGCTCTATCTGATACTTTGGTTCACGAGGCATCCACCTCACATGCCCTTGCTCCTACGACCACCCAATTGTCGGATGCGATTACGGATGTTCCTCTTCTGCATCAGTCCACTCGCACTCGTAAGTCTACTAAACTCCCCGATTTTGAGTACTCCTCTTATTCTAATTCATTTGCTTCCTTTGTTGCGTCTGTTCATCGTCTTTCTGAGACTTTGTCCTATAGAGAGGCAATTCTTGATCCCCTTTGGCAGGCTGCTATGGCTGAGAAACTTACTGCTCTACACCAGACTCATACATGGGATTTGGTTCCGCTTCCATCCGGAAAACATACCATTGGTTCTCGTTGGATCTACAAGATTAAAACCAAATCAGATGGATCCATTGAGCGATACAAGGCTCGACTTGTTGCTAAAGGCTATTCCCAGGAGTATGGCATGGATTATGAAGAAACGTTTTCCCCTGTTGCAAAAATGACAACTGTTCGCACTCTGATCGCAGTTGCTTCCGTTTGCCGATGGAGAATATCTCAGTTGGATGTCAAGAATGCTTTTTTGAATGGTGACCTTCATGAAGAAGTTTATATGATGCCTCCTCCTGGTGTCGCTCATCAGCCTGGTGAAGTTTGCAAGCTTTGCAAAGCTCTTTATGGTCTCAAACAAGCACCACGTGCCTGGTTTGAGAAGTTTTCTATGGTGATCACTTTACTTGGCTTCCTTTCTAGTCACCATGATTCGGCTTTATTTGTCAAGCGTACAAGAATAGGTCGTATTCTCTTATCCTTGTATGTTGATGACATGATCATTACGGGTGATGATTATGATGGTATTGCATCTTTGAAATCTGAGTTGGCACGTTGCTTCGCTATGAAAGACTTGGGTATGCTACGTTATTTTTTGGGAATTGAGGTTGCCTATTCTCCAAAAGGCTATCTCTTATCTCAATCAAAATATATAGCTGATTTGTTTGAGCGTGCTCGACTTACTGACAACAGGACTGTTGATACTCCCCTTGAGACCAATGCTAGATACTCTCCGTCGGATGGCACTCCTTTGGCAGATTCCAGTCTCTATCGTACCATTGTCGGAAGCCTGGTTTATCTTACCGTGACTCGCCCAGACATTGCACATGTTGTTCATGTGGTTAGTCAATTTGTCACTGCCCCTACTACAGTTCATTGGGCTGCCGTTCTTCATATTCTCAGGTACCTTCGGGGCACTCAGTTTCATAGTCTCTTATTTCCTTCTATGTCTTCGTTAGAGCTGCGGGCTTACTCTGACTCAGATTGGGCTGGTGATCCTACGGACCGCAAGTTGACCACTGGATTTTGTATTTTCCTCGGTGACTCGCTTATTTCGTGGAAGAGCAAGAAACAAGATGTCATCTCTCGGTCTTCTACTGAAGCTGAGTATCATGCAATGGCCTCAACTACCTGTGAAATTGTTTGGTTGCGTCGGTTGCTTGCTGATATGGGTATTTCTCTTTGTCACCCTACTCCACTACATTGTGATAATCAGAGTGCTATTCAGATTGCACGAAATTCAGTCTTTCATGAACGAACCAAATATATCGAGATTGATTGTCATGTCACTCGCCACCACCTTCAGATCGACACCATCAGATTGCCATTCGTTCCTTCTTCTTTGCAGATTGCTGATATGTTTACAAAATCACACCCGGCTTCGCGCTTTCGTTTCCTGTCTGACAAACTCTCAATGCTTATCGCTGTAGCATCGTGAGTTTGAGGGGGGATATTAGTTGTATTATAATATTATCTTTATTAGTGTTTAAGGGTATTTTAGTCTATTTTTTTTTATTGTAATCCCTAGTTATAAATACTCTTTATTGTATTCTGATTTATTATGCAAGTCAATAAGAAATCTCTAGCCTCCTTTTCTTCTCTATGTCATCAATATTTACACATTTGATCATACACTCAGTTACATGTTACCTTTGATGTCACAAAACTATCTTAAGGAAGATATATTAATTAGTGCACCTAAGACCGTGTATGTAATCGAACCTGCATATACAACATAACTCACAGTCAAATACATCATAAATCATAATAGCTAGCTAGCAAGCGTGGAAAAGTTGACAAGTTAGCTAGCTAGGGCCCCGATTCCAGTAGGCGCGAGGCGGCAAACAATCATCGTCTCTATGGAATTCATTACCAGGATAACTAAACTCCAAGGTCTTGAATTTGTATAATGTGAATATAAAAGTAAAAAGATTACTGAAAGAACAATTAATCTATTTTCAGGGACGCCACTGATGATATTGATAATCATTTCCGGGGTAATTTTCTGAAGACAACATGCTAGAAATTTTCTTTGGATGTGAGGTGCTCTAGGAGTCAATGCCCTGGACCAAACTAATCCACAATCAATTTTGAATTTCGAATGCATCGGTTTGATCGCAACGTATCCTAGTAAAGTCGGTGGAATTAAGCAAATTAAAATGAAATAATATTTTTAGAAAAAAAAAAAAGAGAGAGAGAGGAAACAAACAAGAAGAAATTTAATAATAAGCAAAATGACATATATCATCCCTGTGAAATTCCGAGTTTGCTGATAACTCTTTACGAAAGTTTTTGGAGCTAGTAGCCCCCTATGATTCTAGATCTGTAACATACACACCCCTTCTTGCTAAAAATGACGAAAATGTCCTTTGACTTTTATGAACTCTTTAATTTATCACATTTTATTGAAGATTTAAATGAAAACACTAATGCATTAACTTATATTTTCAATTAAGTTTATTTATACAATCACTATAATTAATTTAAATATTAAATTCTATTTAAAAAATAATTAAACTTATTACATAATTTAATGTAGTAATAAAATTTACTATTAAAAAATATTACGTGTATAACAAATATTAATAAAAAAATAATTATATATAATTTTCATAGTTGTTTAACTAAAATTTTATTATTTTATTCAATTAAATATTAAATATAAAATTATAAAACAAAATTAATTTAACTATTTATTTATGTAGGGGTATTTTATTTTCGTCATTTTTTAGCTGAAAATAGCGTGTATGCTAAAGATCTAGAATTAAAGGGGGTAATTAGCTTAAAAAATTTTTATAAGGGTTATCAACAAACCAGAGATTTCACAAGGGTGATGTATGAAATTTCCCTTTAATAATATCCACATAAAAAGAGTGGTCAATTCATTTAAGAGACCCCTATGGATTATTAAGTTATTGCATGTTCCCATCGAGAAACGGTAGTCGTTTGTTTGTAAATTTAATGTGGCAGAGGAAAGACAATTGATTAGGTGCGAAGAAGGCATAAATGTAGAGCAATTACCGCGCATATATATATTATTTCTTCCTTCGATGGGACTGCTTTGTTTCAGAGACCATTCATCCCAGCAATTTACTTTACCTAACTTCGGTTTTAACATAAATGGAAAGATGTATTATGCTTCACAATTTTCCCAAGAGCATGAATAGACAAAGCACATCTATTTAATCGTGTCAAGTAGAACACATTTTTTATGGAATTTGAATTTTTTGTCGGTTTTTTTTTTATTGTCACCGTGTGAGTAACATATGACGCGTATCAATATAGGTAAAATTAAAATGGGATTCTCCACGATCTGGATTGAGAAGGTGATGAGATGTGTTCACACAGTTAAATACTCGTATTCTCTCAATGGTGAGATCACGGCGTCTATGAATCCAAAAGGAGGATTGGTTCACGAAGACCCACTTTCCCCTTATTTTTTTTTTTTTGTAATATGTGCCCAAGGATATTTCTGCCCTTATTCTATCTTATGAAGCAAGAAAATTGATAATAGGTGTCAGCATTGCGTTTTCTTGCCCTTCTATCTCTCACTTCTTCTTTTTTTTTTTTTTTTTTCCCGCAGAAGATAACCTGGTATTTTTTAAGGCTACGCAAACCGACGGCTATGGGGTTCGCAGTTGCTTATCCCTATATGAAAAGGCGTCGGGCCAACTCACGATCAACTTTAAGAAATCCTCACTTTCATTCAGCGCCAATACAACTTAGACGGTTGCCAATCGAATTAAATCATTGTTGTCTATTCGTATTGTGTAGGGTCATGATGCGTACATGGGCCTTCCTACCTTCTTTATGAAGAGAAAAAAAATTACAATTTCACTATCTTGTTGAGCGAGTGGAAAATAAATGTAAGGTTAGTTTAGTGACCTGCACCATAATCATCTACTAATCAAGAGTTTAGGCATATAATTAAACAAATATTAATTAATCATAATCAGAAATATACTGCGAAAACTCAAATAAATAAAATACCAGCATTGTAAAACCTAGTGGCTGATCTTGCAATCCTGCCTTGGTCACCACCCAATCTCTGGATCTCTAGGAAAACTACCTGCAATTGCCCCGTCGAATGGGGTATCCAGAAAACAGAAAATAACTGGACATGAGCGCTAAAGCTCAGTACGCTAGTACGGGTAAACATGCGTATATGATGCATGCAATGTAATGAACATGTATCATATCTGGGTAACGAATAAGAAATCCACTTAGACCGGCGCCTAGAACATGAGCTGTAGCCGCTGGGACTCAAACGCGCTGGGCCCAACCACTCATTTCAAACAGGACGTGGAACAAATGTCCCTGGATAACTAGAGTTCGACAGACCCTTCGGTCATAGTGACTCTCAGTGTCTAATCGTCCTAACAAGGGCTAAGCACCCTATAATACTAGCTTATCTCAAAGGAGATACAGGCTCAATGAAATGCACATGCATCATAATATTTCAAAACAATAACATGCATAATGTCAGATAATATGCAACACATAAGCATGCAAACCCGCTGGCAATCTCAGTTAGTACATACGTACCTTCATAAGGCAGTTCCTAAAAGCCCCCATCTAGGTTCCAAGCCTACCATGCAACACTACAATTCATAATAATCATGCATCATCTATCATGCTCTAAAAGCCTTAATTAAACTATAGCATACTCTCTATCTTCTATAAAGAGCTAGATCTATACCTTCGTCTGTCGTCAGCCCGCTGATGTCGAATGCCCCAGAGCTTGGGCACAGCCTTGCTACAACCCCTGAACACCTCGCCAAAGCTCCGCTGCTTGGCCACTATTACGGACACTGTCTGTTATATAAAAATATACTAGAACCTACTCCAACTCTTTATAAAAAAGTCCCAAAGCCCTTAAAATCGAGCCATTATGGGAGAGGAGAGGTTTCGGAGTGAATTTAAAATGAGTCTCTCGACCCCTATTTATAGGCCAAATTCAGAGCGTCCGATCCCTCGTTCGGACGGTCCGATCCTGCATGATATCCACGTTGCTTGCATGCAAGTTTGGATGGTCCGATCCCTATTCTAATCATCTGATCGGGCCTAGTGAAGTCATCCATGATGTCATCCATCTGGCTGGATTTTGACATCTATCCACTAGAGTTCGGAGCGTCCGATCTCCATCGGATCATCCGATCTGCTTCGCATCTTTCAAACCCATCGGACCATCCGATCTATCATGGGCTTAAGTTCGGACCATCCGAACCTACAGAGCCCAATTAAGCCCACTAACCATTTTTGGGTGTTCTGCGATTTCTAGATCCGTTTGATCATAATAAATACTTTAATCATGTTTTATTAAATCTAACATGATTAAACAATTTAATCTTGTAAAATGGAAGCGGGCTACTACATTCTCCCCCACTTAAGATAATTTCGTCCTCGAAATAAATCTTAAGTAATGAAATGAATTTTTAATAGTAATTCTTTTTATTACATCTGAACATTTTACAAGATACCGGTTTAATCAATATCTCCGGATATTTAGCTCGCATATTGTAGTGACCCAACCCGGATCCACTACCTAATCAGAGTTATAGTAAAAGCGCACGCAATAAAAGCTTAAAGCATAAAGAGCGGATAATTAAAATATAACAAATCCAATCGGCAGAATACAACCGACGTTATCACAAGTGTATAAGTACTGTTATACAACCAAATCGAAGGTTCAGGGTAAATAAATCCCTATCCTCTACAACCTCGCACTCTCCAAAGCTCAATCCTGCTAAGAGCCGCCTGGACCGTCCAGCCTCAAACCTGCCCCGCCACAAGATACACAATACCCAAACACAAGGGCGTGAGCTAGAACGCTCAATACGAAGCAATAATATAAATACAAATATGCGCACACAAATGATTTAAAACTCAAGTGGAAACACTTGCTCGTGGCGCCGGGAATATACAGTACCGGCTGGAGAGCTACTCCGCGGGGTACTCGTATACTCCATATCAGGGCTGAGCCAACCCCATCCTAACCCGAATCCAAAACAGGATACAAGCCTCATATGGAAACTGTCATACCTGACTCGAGTCCAAAATAAGATCATTGTTCCTTATGGAGACTGTCAATGACTCACATCTCTCCGGATGCAGTCACACGTAAAATCATGTATGTGCTAAGACGGTAAAACATGCTAAAACATGATAAAACATATAGCACATACTCATGCAACATATAAGCAAATATATCATGCCGGCTATCTCGGTCAGTACTTACGTACCTCTAACACTGCTGGTCAAACCTAGCTCCACTGACCTAGACTCCAAGCCTACTAGTTCAGTCTACTGCTACTATAATGAAAATATCCATGCATCAACAATAAAGCTCTAAAAACCTTAACTAAGCTATTGCATACTCCTAAATATTTTTAGGATGCCAAAGCTATATCTGCGTCCGTCGTTAGCCCTTTGCTGTCAATAGCCTCAAAACTAGGCCGTAGCTCCGCGACGACGTCTAGATCACTAAGCCACTTCCGGATTCCCCGTAGGACGCCTAGATCTCTCTGGATCTGAGTTAGAAGGCTTATGAATCGAGAGAGAAGAGAGGAAATTAGTGCGAGAAAATGAATTCTCGGACCCTCTATTTTTAAGCAACGTTCGGAGCCTCCGAACCTGGTTCGGATCATCCGAACACGATCGGAACCTCCGATCCCTCCTTCGGAGCGTCCGATTGCCCAATATTACGTCAGCCATGATGTCACCTTGCTGATGTAAGCGATGACGTGTGCCCTGGTCCCGATCGAAACGTCCGATCTTACCGACGGAGCTTCCGATCCACTTCAGAGCCTCCGATCCTGAGTTCGGATCCTCCGAACCCGTTCGGAGCCTCCTGACTTGGTTCGGAGCTTCCGAACCATCCGAACCCTTGGGACCTTCCCGGCTATTTTTGAGTGTCTTGAATCCATTTCTGAAGTCCGTTATCCCAACAGGAACTTACTTAATCATGTTTTACTTAATCTAAACATGATCACGTGATTAATTACTCATTAATCACTAATTAGAAATGCGGGTTACTACACATATGACTCTACATGTAGTAGCCATGTTCCATTTTACAAGATTAAGTGATTTTAAACATGTTAGGAAATAACATATAATTTTAAAAGTGTAAAAACATGTTTAAGAAGTCATTATTTGGTAAAAGTAAGTTGAAAATCAGATCTGAAACGTCCAAAAAAGGTCAAAAAGGTCCCGGGGGTCTCAAACAGTCCAGAAGCAGCCAAAAGAGTTTGGAAGGACCAGAGCAGAACGTTGCGTCCGTTTCAGACGAAATGATCCGAGAACTTTGCTTCCGATCTGGAGAACATTGCTTCCGTTCTGCTGGCTGGACAGGTGTCAACGAAATCATGATATGTGGCTAGATGGTGCAAGAACGTTGCATCCGATCTGGAGAACGTTGCATCTATTCTGCTGGCTGGACAGATGTCAACGAGATCATTACACGTGGCTGGACGGTGCAGAACATTGCGTCCAATCTCCAGAACGTTGTGTTCGTTCTCCGTCTATAAATATGGGCGAGATTTGCTCATTTTCAACCGTTCAAAATCCTATCCTTCGCCCATATGGATCTATTTTATGGCCTTTTGGGTACTCTTATTTTAGAGTTGGAGTAGAAAGTATATATATTTTAGTATAGTCAAACAGTGTCTTTCATAGTAGCGTACAGTGTCCGTAGTGGTGTCCAGGCGGCGGAGCTCTGGCGAGGCATCCATGGGTCGTAGCTAGGCTATGCCCAAGTTCTGGGGCATGCGACATCAGCGGGCTGACGATAGACGAAGGTATGACTTTGGTTCCCTATAGTAAATAGGGAGGCTATAGTTTAATTAAGGCTTTTAGAGCCTGTTAGTTGATGTTTGGCATGTTATATAATGCATGGTATTTATGCATTGTAGTGCTGCATGGTAGGCTTGGACCTAGAAGGGAGATTCTAGGATCTGCCTTAGAAATGTACAGAAGTATTATTTGAGATATCCAGATTGAGTATGTATGTATTATGTGTTTGCATGGATTATATGATTACATGTTTTATATGCCTTTATATACAGCATGTCACGACTGTATGTTGCATATATGAGCATAATGAGCCTTTACCTTAGAGGTATCCTGTAGTAGGGTGCTCACACTACGAGTTTGTGGATGGTTGGATACGTAAGTCTTGTGTTAGGTCACCTTGATGGTTGGACACATGTACTAGTATCAGGTCACCATTATCCACTAGGTATATGATCCACCTCCTGAGGAGACGGCGCAGCGTGCTATATACCCTGGGCCCAGTCTATGTGCTTGTTTCTTGACCTGAGTGTCTTGGTACCCAGTTCATTTCATTCATGCGCGTATAATAGTATATACTCATACTCTCGTACTGAGCATGTTAGGCTCACTTCCGATTGTTTCCTATTGGCTGGATGCCCTATTCCATGGGGCAGTTGCATGTAGTTATCCTGGGGACAGGAAGGTTAGGTGGTGACCAAGGCTGGATTGTAGGGTTGACCACTAGGTTTTGCTTACCTGGTATTTTGACTTATTTTTAATTCCGTAGTTACTCTAATTTAGATATTGTTTAATTGCATGCTTAAGTTCTGATTAGTATGTGATCACGGTGCGAGTCACTACATTTATAGTATCATAGCATGCAATAAGATTTTTTGGGACATAGTATTGATTTTGGGTTAACCTTTGTAGGATTGCGAGTTGGATTCAATGACGATAGCAATATCAAAAATTGGAATAGCAAGGTGATTAGGCTTTTCCAAGATCGTCATTGCCAAGGTTGGCAGCAAAGGTTCATATTATGTGGATTTTAGCAAGATGAAGTTAGAATAGAAGATCCAGTTATCAACGCCATGCATTTCTCAGGGTTGAATTGAATGTGTGACATGTAGTCATCCATTCTACGTAGACCAAGGAAGCCACCCCGGAAGACTCTTCACTTGTAGTTGGAGAGATTTTCAGGGAAATCTTGTCTCATCTACCAAATAAGGAACCCAACAATATTGGAAGGATTTGGTAGATTAGCAAGATTTAATCTTTTAGATTTTGCGATGAAGAATGTCTGCTGACATAAGTAGCAGACGGAAAACTTCATGTTCAAGATCAGTAGACGAAATGAAAGATTTCAAAGAATTTAAATACTGTATTAAGTTTGTTGTAAATAGTATTTCTGTTGTAATCATTTGAATCAGATGTATTTTAAGTTATTTGATGTACTCAGTCATGATTGTATTGTATATCTTTTAATTAAGTTATGTATTACATGAGATCGTAATAAAGATTGTATTAGAACCTAGATTGGTGGTTCAAGTATTGTAATAATTTGGATTATCTTGATTATATTGAATAAAATATCAGTCGTTTGTTTTAACGTGTGTATAATTAAGATTGAATTATGCATATTTTTAAGATAACTAGTAAAATGCACGTGCGATGCACGTGGTGTCACTTTATCTATATAATATATGTTTATTATTTTTATAATAATTACATTTAGTTAGATTTTCATGGCTTCATGATAAAAGTCATATTTGAATTATTATTTATGAAAATCAACTGAAATAATATAATAATCATTAACAAGTTTTCAAATGTACGTCTTATTATTGATATTTGAAAATATAATGATTCAAACTAAAATTAATGATAAATAAATAACTTAATCATTAAATTACTAAACTATTATATTAAAAAATTACTAAACTATTAAGTTATTTATTAATTTAACTCTTTAATTATATTTTTTAAATATAATTTTTATTATAAATTATTAAAATATAAATAAGGATACATTTTTCAACAAATAAATCATATAAAAATAACGAGAAAAATACAATTCTGATATTTTTATTTGTATTTATGTTTCATTTTTTGTTCTATTAATGATGAATTTGTATTTTAAGTCTTATAACTCCTTTTTTTTTTTTTTGTTTTTGGTCATGTTACGGTATATTTTTATTTGCAGTCATGTAGCTTCTATATTGTTTTTTTTGGTCAATTAACTTGTATGTTATTTTCATTTTGATTTTATTTTTACCATAGTCCATCATGTTTATCATTCATAAAAAATATCGAAAATTAAAATAAATACAAATTAAAAGATAGAAAATAATAATAATAACCAAATAAAATTATAAATTCAACTATTCACTTAAAATAACATTTTATCCTAATATCATAAAATTTATTTATAATTGGTTCAATAGTTATCATAATCATCATAAGAAATGTTCGTACCATGATTAATTTTATTTTATTGTCTTTAAATCATGCATAATTTCAAATATATTAAAAAAATAATTTCAAATCTATTAAAGGACACCAATTTCAATACACGCTATCTTAAAATTTAAGACAATTATTATTGATATAAATAACTTATAATAATTGAATTGAATTAAATTATTATTCAATTAATTAGATAATACTCCCTCCATCGTAATTATATAGGTCACATTTTTTATCCCAAAATATAAAGTCATATATCATATTTAATAATATTTTTTACACTTTTTTACTAATATACCCTTATTAACTAAACCTTGAAAATTGTGCAATAATTTTTAAAAACATTTAAAGGAATAAAATTTGAAGTTTGTACAAAATTTGTTTTTTCCAATTTTTTTCTTAATATGTGTAAAAAAAAAAACCGGAGTACTATAATCAAAATAATCTAACAGCCCAAGCGTCAAGGTTTAATTGTTCTACCCAACAAGGACAATTATTGCACTCAACAATCTTCATTACACTCCTTGTAATCAATGAGAATCGAACTCATGACCTTAGCTCTGATACCAATTATAGTACCGAACGTTTGTCACTTTACCAAAAGCTTACAGTTTCAATGCTCCTCACTTATGGTCATTGTTATTCTATAGCTATATATATTAACAGTTTAAAATAATATATTATCAATAACTCATGTTAGTATATAGATATAATGTTTAATATAGTTTTAATTTGACACAATATTGATATTGTTCTTATGCAATTATTAACTCGAGTTTCCATCATTTTGTTGATTAATATTGAGCAAGTATGACATGCTTGGTACCATACATTTATTTTATTTTCGTTCTTATGTATGTATGCTCTGAATCGATATAATTTATTAGGTATTTGTTAATAAGTAATATATGTTAAACAAATTAAATAAAATATTCTTTTTGTAATGTTATAATTTATGTGTTAATTACTTGTTTTACGAGTATTGATTTATGTAAAAAAAAATAATAATAACATATATAATGCATGCATTCTAAATCTTAATTTAAATTATTAATAAATATTTTTTCCTTTATATGTTGAATTTTTATCAATTTCACGATTTTTTTTCCATTTATCATGTATTATTTTTTCTCTATGAAAAAAAATAATATTCTTATCATTTTTATTAATAGCAATTTTTATGGTGGGTCTGTCCAAAAATGAAGACCCACTCGGACCTGTTTGTGAACCCGTTTGGACGAGTCTTAACTTATCTCTCTGGGGTGAGTTTAATATAAAGTTAATTTTAGGCTTGGTCCATATCATCCATTCATTGAAGTGTTGTTTTTTTTAAATAAAGTATATTTTATGATAAATGGTAATATATACTATTTGAAAAAAAAACTATTATATGTTTAGTTATGGAATCAGTATAATCTTTAACATTGCAACTAATAAAATTTTTTTAATATTTTACGTGTTGATTATTTATTTTGTGACTATTGATTTATGAAAAACAAATGTAATATAGATAATACATTCTAAACCTTAATTTAAATTATTGCACAATTAATTTTTTTTATATTTTGAATTTTCTCTCTTTCACTTTTTTTCCATTTACCATCCGTTTTTTATTTTTTTATGAAAGAATCAATATGCACATCATCTTAATAGAATTTTTGTGATGATTTCTTTCTCCATCAATCATTTACATTTTCCTATCTTTATTATTTTATGTTTTTCGTTGGACATACTTTTTTATTGCTAAAATTTTTTACTTGTAAGAATAACAATAATTTCATATTTCCCAACTGTATTCTGGTATGAATCGTCTTCTATTATTTGTATGTTAATATCGTTAATGATTGATGTAATTGTTGGACATCCTTTTTTTTAAATTTTTTGTCTTTCAAAATCTAATTATCTCCTTTTGCTTATAATGTTTTTGTTGCTGAAATTTTTATTGAATTATAAATGTCATTAATTACAAACTTTTACATTTTATCTCTTATTTTAACTTTTTTTTTAATATTTGAGAGTAAATCCATATTCTTATTTATTTTGGTGTATCTAAATACTTGTGATATATTGAAATGTTTAACGACTTGTCTTCATATACGTAAAGCATATTTTAATAATAATTTTTAATTATTATATAGTTTCATTTAAAATAAATAAATTATTTATATATCTTGTTGATGGATCGAATCGATATAATATTTAACACTGCAACCAATAAACATATTTGCAACATTTTCGAACAATGTAACTGTAGCAGTTTCAGTGTCGTCATTTATGATAATCTTTTTTTCTATATTTACATTAATAGTTTAAGATAAGAAATTTCAATAACTCATGCGATCTTATAAATATAATGTTTAAATGTAATTGTACGTTGACACAATATTAATAGAATTTATCCAGTTATTACAACTCGACTTTTTCATTGTTTTGTTGATTGATCTTGAGAAATTACTACATGTTTCGTGTCATGGATTTGTCTTTTTTATCTTGTGTATATACGTCTTGAAGCAATATAATTTATTATTTATTTTTTTCATAAATAACAGTGATTTTTGAGTCTTGGTTTTTTAAAACAAAATAAATATTTTAAATAAAAAAAAATTTTTTTTCGGGCAAAACCCGGGCAGCGATTGGATCGCTGCCCGGTGGGGCAGCGACAGTCGCTGCCCCGGGCGGCGCACGACGCCGCCCAAAGGGGGCGCACAGCGCCGCCCACGGCGGCGCACGTCGCCGCCCAGGGGCGGCGCTCAGCGCCGCCAGGGCAGCGCTCGGCGCTGCCCAGGGCGGCGCACGGCACCGCCCAGGGGCGACGCTCGGCGCCGCCAGGGCAGCGATTGTCGCTGCCCTAAAGGGGCAGCCGGGCTGCCCCGGCCCGCACCCGTGGGAGTGTCCCGGGCGGCCCGCGGGAAAAATTATTTTTTTTATTTAAATTAATTTTAATGTGTTAAAATTTTATTTTTGGTCCGGTCAAAAATTGTTTTTGATTGGTTCACGAGGCATCGGATCGAATTGTTCGAGTTCGAAAATTTTAAAATTGATTTTTGGATAAATTTGAATTTTTGGAAAATTTTAATATTTTATCCTTAAATTGAATTTTGAAATCAATTATTTTTGGTACAATTGATGATAAGATTTGATCTTATGTATATATTAAGTAAAATATGATTTTATCTATAAAATTAGATTCTGTAGATAAAATATGATTTTATTTAATAAAAGGTAAAATATGATTTTATATGTAAAATATGATTTTATATATAAAATATGATTTTATCCTGTTTAAATTTAAATTGCCATATGCATGATATCCAATGAATTAATTTTGAATTAAATGTTATTGGATAAGGATGATCGATTGCCATGACCAATTTTGTAGGTGTATGTTAGGAATTTACATTTGTTTTATTGTTGTTGGTTTTATTAATGGGCCTGGTTTATGGCCCAATATGAATGTCATATGTAATAAAAGTGGGCTTGGTTTATGGCCCGTTCCCACCCCTAAAATGTATCCCCTACTTGTCATTGTTATTTATTGTAAATACATTAGATTTAGTGGGAGATCAAGATTTGAAGATGGTGGGCCCAGCAGACAATAAAGACAGAAGAAATGTAAATTGGAAGCACATGTAATAGGATTGCATTGCATACTGCATATTACCTAGGATTGGACTAAGACTCGTGATTGGCAACCACGGGTCAATTAGAAATGGAATCGATCATCCTAAATAATATATGATATTATGATTGTATGCATGTTTTAGACATAATTGTATGAATCCGGCAAGCATACAATAAATTGAAAAATGATGAGACAAATTTTCATAATTAAAAATCCCTCATTTTAAATGATTTAAAATTGATATCAAGATAAATAAAGGAAATTTAAATTTGTTTAAATGTTCCTACCTTCCATCAACGGTCAATGTATGTGATGCTACCCGCGGATACGGTCCGGCTCATATTATTGGGGGGGCCCGTTCGTCGGAAAGCTGTACATTGGATCGACAAATGTTGTAAGTTGGGTGGAACTCCCATGGGATCGGCTCATATTATTGGGGGATCCACATGGCGACCGTCCATCACAACTTAATATTGATGGGTCATCTTGACATGTCACTTTAAACGGCGTCATATTATTGGGCCCTTATTGGACATGAGGTAAACACATGGGGGTTGCTTTGGAAGCAATTGGGCTCTACCTTTTGAGAATTATGGTTGGCTGATATTATTCGGGACCATAAGTTTGTCAATTGGACTCCATGTTCTCACTAAGGAAAAAGTTTTCCGTTTTCACTAGAGGGTAGTGAAATCGTTAAAATAGTGGGAGTGAGATTCATAAAATTAAATTTCGCCTATTTTATGTCTTAGTAAATTGCTTAAACAATCATCGATAATTGTCTGTTTCATCTCAGTAATCCACATGTTTCTATTCTCCAACAAAACAAACTTACTGGCGCAAACAATACAGAATGATTCCATAAGTTAAGATTGTCCTAAGTTCGGAAAAGATTTTCTAAAGTGTTAGAAAAGGCTTCTCCGAAAACAGCCCCGGCTGATGTAACTGCCGAAAGGTTGGCCGAACTAGAGAAATGGTTGGACCATGATCTCAAGGCCAAATGTTACATGCAAAATTGGACAAGTCTAAACAAGTTTGCCATCACTGCAAGAAACCCGGTCATTAGAAACGTAACTGCAAGGAATACCTCAAGCAGTTGCGAACTGCAAAGGGTATGTTTTACATTAAAATGTTTTTCTTAATACTACTTCTTGGGTATTGGATACCAGATGTAGATCTCATATTTGCAATGAGTTGCAAATGATGACAAGAAGTAATAGGCTAAGGATGGGTGAGACCCAGTCAAGGCTCGGGAATGGTTCCAGAGATAAATCCAAAGCTATAGGAGACATTTTTGCAGAACAATTTTAAGTTTTTTTGAGAGATGTTTTATTTGTTCCAGATTTGATTAAAAACATTATTTCTGTTTCTATGCTTGATAGAGATAGTTATTCTTGCAATTTTGTGAATGGGATTTGCAATATTTACAAGAATGAATGTTTGATTGGAAATGGACAACTTGAAAACGATCTATACAACTTAAAACTAAAAGACGTTCCAATAAATTATGTTGATAAACCGACGACAACAAACAAAAGGAAAATCGATAGCCAAAACCCGGCAAACCTTTGGCACGCTAGGCTAGGTCATATTTCCTCAAGGAGGATGAACAAGCTAGTGGGAGAGGGCATGTTTGATATGTCTGATATTAACTCTCTACCTACTTGTGAATCCTGCCTAAAAGGAAAAATGACTAAATCTCCTTTTAAGGGGAAACCTGAGCGTAGTCAAAATCTGTTGGATTTGATCCATACAGATGTTTGTGGTCCATTTAGAGTTGGGACTCAATATGGCCACACCTACTTCATTACCTTTACTGATGATTATTCAAGGTATGGGTATTTATATTTAATGAAATATAAGTCTGAAGCATTTGAAAAGTTCAAAGAATTCAAGGCTGAAGTAGAAAACAAGCTAGGTAAAAGTATTAAAGCACTTAGATCGGATCGAGGTGGAGAATACTTGAGTACCGAGTTTTTGGACTATCTGAAAGAGAATGGGATTCTCTCTCAGTGGACTCCTCCTATGACACCACAGCTGAATGGTGTATCGGAGCGTCGTAATCGAACTTTGTTGGACATGGTTCGATCCATGATGAGCTTCACTGAGCTTCCACCTTCGTTTTGGGGCTATGCGCTTGAAACGGCGGTATTGTTGTTGAACAACGTCCACACTAAAGCAGTGGACAAAACACCATACGAGTTATGGAATGGCAAAGCTCCTAAGTATTCGTACTTGAGGATTTGGGGATGTCCTGCTTACGTGAAGCGGACAGTGGGAGATAAGTTGGATAGTCGATCCAGCTTATGTTATTTTGTAGGGTATCCGAAGAATTCAATCGGATATTATTTCTATTATCCTGCTGAAACAAAGGTGTTTGTTTCTAGGAATGCCACCTTCTTGGAGAAGGAGTTCTTATTGGATAAGAAAGGCGAGATGATGGAACTCGAAGAAGTTCGAGAAGAACCCGAAATACAAAATAACGATCCTACGCCTCAGGAACCATTACTGGACACGCCTGAACCTAGAAGATCCGAGAGGACTTCTAGACCTCCTGTTCGATATGGTCTTCTTCTTGAAGGGGATCAAGATGAACCCGACATTGGATGTGATCCAAGAAACTTCAAGGAAGCAATTTCTGATGCGGATTCAAATTTATGGCTTGAAGCTATGCAGTCTGAATTGGATTCGATGCATACAAACCAAGTTTGGTCTTTAGTAGATCCTCCTGATGGAATTGTTCCAATAGGGTGTAAATGGATCTACAAGAGAAAGCTTGGGCCTAATGGTAAGGTATTGACCTACAAGGCACGATTGGTGGCAAAAGGTTATACTCAAAGGCAAGGAGTTGACTATGATGAAACCTTTTCACCAGTTGCAATGTTCAAGTCCATAAGAATCCTTATTGCCATAGCTGCATGGTATGACTATGAGATATGGCAAATGGATGTGAAGACTGCTTTTCTTAATGGAGACATTAAGGAAGAAATCTATATGAAGCAGCCTGAGAGGGTTCACATCCATGGGAAGCGAGCATAAGGTATGCAAGCTTCAGAGATCAATTTATGGTCTAAAACAAGCATCAAGAAGTTGGAACCAGAAATTTGATGAAACAATAAAAGATTTTGGTTTCATCAAGAACCCGGAGGAACCGTGCGTGTACAAGAAAGTAGTTAAGGATGCTGTGACATTCTTAGTACTTTATGTTGATGACATCCTACTCATTGGGAATGATGTAGGGATGTTGCAGTCAACAAAGATATGGTTATCAGGTAGATTCTCGATGAAGGATTTGGGTGAGGCATCCTACATTCTTGGGATACAGATCTATAGAGATAGATCTAAGAGAATGATAGGACTCACTCAATCAACCTACATCGACACCATATTGAAACGGTATTCAATGGATGGGTCCAAGAGAGGACATCTACCCATGTGTCATGGAGTTTCTTTATCCAAGTCTATGTGTCCCAAGACTGATGCAGAGATAGAGAATATGACACATGTACCATATGCGTCAGCTATAGGTAGTATCATGTATGGGATGATATCTACTAGACCGGATGTAGCATTTGCTCTGAGTTTCACGAGCAGATATCAGGCTAATCCTGGTCAAATGCATTGGAAAGCCGTGAAGGACATTCTTAAGTACTTACGAAGGACTAAGAATATGTTCATGGTATATGGAGGACAAGATCTGAAATTGGAAGGCTATACCGACTCTAGCTTCCAAAGTGACGTGGATGACTCGAAGTCAACCTCTGGATTTGTGTTCATGCTCAATGGCGGTGCTGTCTCTTGGAAGAGTTCCAAGCAGGACACCACAGCGGATTCCACCACTGAGGCTGAATACATTGCAGCATCAGCTGCTGCTAAAGAGGCCGTTTGGATGAGGAAGTTCGTCCAAGAGTTGGGCGTCATTCCTGAATTTGTTGGTCCAGTCCCGGTGTACTGTGACAACATGGGTGCCATTGCTCAAGCAAAGGAACCAAGGTCTCATCAAAGATCCAAACACGTACTGAGGAAATA
Source organism: Henckelia pumila (assembly GCF_033568475.1). Taxonomy (NCBI): domain Eukaryota; kingdom Viridiplantae; phylum Streptophyta; class Magnoliopsida; order Lamiales; family Gesneriaceae; genus Henckelia; species Henckelia pumila. Next base: position 32,968,017 of record NC_133121.1, on the reverse strand, counting down.
CCACATCATCCGGGATATTGTGGAAAGAGGAGACATCACTGTCGAACGAGTGGCCTCTGCAGACAATATCGCTGATCCGCTTACTAAGCCCTTGCCAGGACCATTGTTTGACAAACATCGCGAAGCAATGGGTCTACGTAGTATGACTAGTTGGCTATAGGGCAAGTGGGAGATTGAAAGAGTGGGTGCCCAGTGAGCCAACTTGTGGCTATGGGCTTTGATGACTCTTTGTACAAACGATCTTTTGTTTAATGTAATTTACACTTTTATTAATGGCAATGACTTTATCTTTCTTCATATTGTTATATTGTGATATACTATTGTTGTTTTGATAAAGACCTTGAATATACTATAGTGTATGTAAGATGTGGTAGAACATGGGGATGTCTATCATGAAATACATCTTATAGTCACTGTATATTCTAAACTGTTCCTAGTTGATTGAGCCGTCCAAGAATAAGGATAAGGATCGCTCGAGTTTGAGACTAGCATTTGCGATGCGGAGTACCACGTTTCATTGGTAGGGAACATGGAGATGTTTGAAGCATGCAAATGGATATTCATAGGATGAATAATCGAACTACCCTATCCGGACTTTCCAAGTGGTTATCACTTATCGAGTGGATTAAGTCCGCGGTTTTGGTTGTACACCATTAGTCCTTACTACTTGAAACATCATGGAGACTCTATATGCTAGTACTGTGCTTTGACTCGTTTACCGACTCTATGGGGGTCATCAGGTGTCGAGATTGGGTACAGTTACAACACATATAGGAGTCGATGCATTGTTGTCAAGGATTCACCACATACTTGCGAGTGTGGATATCCTATGCGATCTGAGGAGATATTAGTGTGACGAATCTCTGGCCAGAGTACTTGATGTGATTTAAGAAATGGTTTCTTAGTAGCACATGCGATGTCACTAATTTGATCTTCAAGATGTATTGCATAGTTATCGAATCTTGAGCGACTCTCGATATACCAATGGTTGTTGATTCGATCGGGATATATGGATGAAGGGACCGTACTGTACGCTAACCAAAATCTACTGGTTCTTGTAGGAACTATCAGTGATACCTAGGGAATCATGGGGCGATGTTGCTAGGCGCTTTACCATGATTCGTTGGGCAAGTCGGAAATCGTTGTTCCGAGTCACAAGGAGTTGTGAGCCCACGGCTAGCTGTATCCCTGAACCATTGAGGGTCACACAGTGTAATGGAGTTTTAATCCCGTTGAGATAGTTAAATTTAAAGAGTTAAATTTAATGAATAAAGAAGTTGGACTTCTTAAATAAGAGTAAGGGAGTAGGATTTCCTAAAATGACATAGGGATGTACATTTTTGGAAACCACTGAATTCGGATTCAGGAAAATTTATCTTGACTTTAAAATGTGCAGAAATGGTTTCTGTGCACATTGGTAAAATCGGTTTATCAATCGGAGTCACGATGAATTTTATATTAATTTCTGAACATGCGGGCTTTGCTTGTCGGGCCTCAACTTATGACTAATGGGCCCTAAGCTGTTAGTGGCCTGCATTATAAATAAGTTATTGCAGTACAGAAATTACACACAACAGGTCATAATTTGAGACAGGTTTTTCGAAAACCCTAGCCTCCTCTCTCTCAAATTCGGCCGCCCCCTCCCTTCTCTGCGTGAGAAATTCCGGTCTGTGATTTTGAATTGCAGTCTGGAATAGCGAATCAAATTCGTTTATTCTCTTCGTAGAAAACTTCTGATAGATTTTCTAGTGCAATCTATCAGAGGGATTAAACCTCTATTCGTGGACCTGATTGAAGGACAGAATATTCATCAGTTCCAGGGAGATACAAGAAGCGCAGAGAAATCTGTGTGGTGTCCAATAATCTCGCTTCGAGATTGAAGGTAAAATTTAATAATAGTTATTTAATTTTACACACACAAATAATTTAATCGTTAAACGGTTGATACCCACACTATGGAATTGTTCCATAATAAAATTTTTAAACTTCCGCTGCACCGGGTATCAATCGTGATTGATCTGAACGCCAGTTTTCCAACACTATGATTGTAGTAATCAAGAAGAACGTTCCATTCTATTGGGGCGAGGAGCAAGAGAAGTCTTTTAATATTGTCAAGAATAAATTAATTAATGCTCTTTTACTTGTATTACCTGATTTTACTAACACTTTTGAAATTGAATGTGATCCGTCAGGTGTAGGAATTGGAGGTGTCTTGATGCAAGGGGGGCGACTGATTGCATACTTCAGTGAGAAGCTTAATGGGGCGTCCTTGAATTATCCTACCTACGACAAGGAGTTTTATGCGTTGGTAAGGGTACTTGAGACATGGCAACACTATTTGAGGCCAAAGGAATTTGTGATTCATACGGATCATGAATCATTGAAGCATCTCAAAGGACAACAAAAGCTAAACAAGAGGCATGCTAAGTGGGTGGCGTTTGTGGAAACTTTTCCCTACGTTATCAAATACAAGCAAGGGAAGGAAAATGTTGTAGCGGATGCTCTATCACGAAGGTATGTACTTTTATCTACTCTAGATTCTAAATTCATAGGATTTGAGTATGTGAAAGAGTTATATACTAGTGATCTTGATTTTGGTGAGATATATGCGTCATGTTTTCATGGTCCAAAAGATAAATTCTTCATGCATGATGGGTATTTGTTTAAGGAGGATAAGTTGTGTATTTCTAAGTCGTCTATTCGTGAATTACTTGTTAGGGAATCACATGGGGGTGGCTTAATGGGACATTTTGGTGTGGCTAAAACTTATGAAACTTTGCATGAACATTTTTATTGGCCACATATGAAGCATGATGTTGAGAAAATTTGTGAAAGATGTGTGACTTGTAAGAAAGCAAAGTCTAGACAACATCCACATGGTTTGTATACTCCACTTCCCGTTCCTAGTGAACCGTGGGTAGATATTTCTATGGATTTTGTTTTAGGACTACCGAGGTCTAAGAAGGGGAGGGATTCAATTTTTGTTGTGGTTGATAGATTTTCTAAGATGGCTCATTTTATTGCGTGTCATAAATCTGGTGATGCTTCTCATGTTGCTGAATTGTTCCTTAATGAAGTTGTTAGATTGCATGTCATGCCTAGGAGTATTGTGTCTGATAGAGATACTCGTTTCTTGAGCTACTTTTGGAAAACATTATGGTGCAAACTTGGTACTAAACTACTATTTTCGACTACATGTCATCCTCAAACGGATGGTCAAAATGAAGTTGTTAATAGAACGTTAGGAACTTTGTTGCGTGCTATAATTAAAAAGAATTTGAAGAGTTGCGAAGAATGTTTTCCATTTGTTGAGTTTGCATATAATCGTAGTGTGCATTCTACTACAAATTTTTCACCATTTGAAATTATGTATGATTTTAATCCTTTAACCCCGTTGGATTTGATGTATTTGCCTATGAGTGAAAGGGTTAACATGGATGGTAAGAAAAAGGCGGACTTTGTGAGAAATTTGCATGAAAGGATAAAGGCGAACATTAAGAAAAAGAATTTGCAATATACAAAGCAAGCAAATAAGGGAAAAAAGAGAGTTGTGTTTGAACCAGGTGATTGGGTGTGGTTGCATTTGAGAAAAGAGTGGTTTCCTGAAAAACGGCGTTCAAAGCTTTTACCTAGAGGAGATGGACCGTTTCAAGTATTGGAGCGCATCAACTACAACGCCTACAAATTAGATTTTCCAGGTGAGTATAATGTCAGTGCTACTTTTAATGTTTCTGATTTATCTCCGTTTGATGTAGGTGATGATGAAGATTTGAGGACAAATCATTTTCAAGAAGGGGAGGATGATGCGAACATGGATGGCTCACATGTTGTTCAAGTGACCAGGGATCCGTTGGAGTTACAAGAGGACCAGTTACAAGAGGCCGAGCTCAGAAGTTCAAGGAAGCACTTCAATTATTGAAGATAAATTCACGAGAGGGCGTTGGAATGATTGACAGTCAGTTTGGAGGTTTTTATAATCTTATTGAGGTCAAAGGGGGTCAAGAAAGTGAAGAAATTGAAGACCAAGTTCGAAGCTGCGGCGCGCCCGCGCCTGGAATCCGCGCGCCCGCTCCTTTCGATTCACGAACCAACGGCGCGCCCGCGCCTTCTGATTGCGTGCCCGCGCTGCCGGATGCCAAATTGACGAAGTGTTGCGAACTCTCGGTGCGCCCGCGCTGCCTTTGTCGCGCGCCCGCGCCTCTCCCTAGCGCGCCCGCGCCATGCCTTTTTACATGCACCGAAGGTGTTTGTGTGTGTCCGAGATATTATGCATATTTTGATATTTTGTGTTATTTTTAAAGTATTTTATTCCTATTAGGAAACTTTAGGAGATATCTTTGATGTCTTTTTGATTTATTTTGCGTTATCTTTCAATATTTTGGGTTGTAATATAAATACTACAACATTCATTATTTTAAGAACAATTAAGATTTATGATTATTGATTATTCAATACAAAATTCTCTCTAGAATTTTATCAAATCTTTTGCTTTACCCAAAATCAAACTTATCAAAGTTTCATAGCTTTGTGGCGTTTGTCAATCGATTTTCAATTGGGTTGTCAAAGACAGGTTCCTTTGAAGGTCTAATTGAATCTTTGATTATTTCCATCGTGAATTCTCTATTGCTAGTTACAGGTTCAACTAGAGGTGGAGATTCCAAAATCTGTTACTTGTTTCAAAGTCGGGACAAAATCTTTGAATTCTTTTATTATAGAATTGAGGTGCGATTTGTTGTAGTCGTGTTGCCTTTCATACATAAGATTCATATCAGCGACGGTCAAGAACAAGTATCCTCTAGCTAGGATTGATGATATTTTTTTATCAACTGCAAGGTTTTTCAGTGTATTCCAAGATAGATCTGAGATCAGGGTATCTTCAGCTGAGAGTTCGCGACGAGAATGTGCCTAAGACAGCTTTCAGAACCAGATATGGGCATTTCGAATTTATAGTCATGCCGTTTGTTTTGACCAATGCCCCAGCAGTTTTTATGGATCTGATGAACCGTATCTTTCAGCGGTATCTAGATGAGTTCGTCATTATCTTCATTGACGATATTCTGATCTATTTGAAGAACCGTTCAGACCATGCAGATCACCTGAGTATTGAATTACAGATTTTGCGAGCCGAACAGTTGTATGCTAAGCTATCTAAGTGCGAGTTCTAGTTGGACCGAGTTATTTTTCTAGGCCACATGATATCGGGAGATGGAACTTTTGTAGACCCCAGTAAGATCGAGGCAGTCATGAATTGGCCGAGACCGACATCAGTGCCAGAAATCCGAAGCTTTATGGGTTTAGCAGGGTATTATCGCCGATTTATCAAAGATTTCTCCTCTATTGCAAAGCCGATTACCCAGTTGACCCAGAAGAATGCACCGTTTGTTTGGTCCAAGGAATGCGAGGCCAGTTTTATTGAATTGAAGAAGAGATTGACCAGCGCTCCGATCTTGTCTATTCCATCAAGTATGGGAGGTTTTTCCGTTTTCTGTGATGATTCTCACTGTGGTCTTGGATGCATTCTTATGCAGAGGAAGCACGTCATAGCTTATGCTTCGAGGCAGCTGAAGCCGCACGAGACTCGTTATCCGATCCATGATCTTGAGCTTGCTGCAATCATTTTTGCTTTGAAGATCTGGCGCCATTATCTTTATGGTGAGTCGTTTGAGATATTTTCTGACCAAAAGAGCCTGAAGTACTCATTTTCCCAGTTCGAGTTGAATATGAGACAGAGGAGATGGATGGATTTGCTTAAGGACTTCGACTGTGAGATCAAGTATTATCCTGAAAAGTTGAATGCAGCTGCAGACGCTCTTAGTCGGAAACTTTGTTCCTTATCTCTCGCAACGATTGGTGTATCTCAGTTGATTGAAGACTGTTGTACTTCTGGTTTGGAGTTTGAGACCGATAAGAGATCCATCAGAGTCTTTGCGATTCAGGCCGAGCCAGAGTTTTCAGTTGATCCGAGAGGCACATAGATCTGATCCGAGCAGTCTGAGTTCTATAGAGAGGGTCAGATCAGGTCACCAGTCAGAGTTTCAGGTCAGGGATGATGTTTTATTCATGAATAACCGTATTTTGGTGCCCGATGTTTCTGAATTGAGACAGCGTATTCTTCGAGAGGCGCATTGCAGTCGGTTCAGTGTTCATCATGGAGGCCGAAAGATGTATAATGATCTGAAGACTTAGTTCTGGTGGAAGTAGTTGAAGGGAGACGTCACGAGGTTTGTGTCCCGTTGTCTAAATTGTCAACACGTGAAAGCCGAGAGGAAGAAACCAGGTGGATTATTCCACAGTTTTCCAGTTCTGGAATGGAAGTGGGATCACATCTCTATGGACTTAGTCACGAAGCTACCGCGTTCAGTCAGAGGTTGTGATGCGATTTGGGTAGTGATTGACCGGCTAATGAAATCTGCTTGTTTCATTCCATACAGAATGACATACCGTCATGATCAGATGACCGAGTTGTATGTCAGAGAGATTGTGAGATTGAACGGCGTGCCGAAGTCGATAGTATCAGACAGAGATCCGAGATTCACTTCTCACTTTTGAAATAGTTTACAGGAGGCTTTGGGTACTCTATTGCACTTGAGAACAACGTATCACCCTCAGACCGACGGTCAGTCCCAGCGTATGATCCAGACTTTGGAAGATATTCTTCGTGCAGTAGTGCTTGATTTTGGATCTGATTGGCAGGATTCTTTGTCTCTAGTGGAGTTTTCGTACAATAACAGCTTCCAAGCGAGTATTGGTATGGCACCTTTTAAAGCTTTGTACGCGAAGAAGTGCAGATCTTCGTTATTTTGGGATGAGATTTCAGAATCACCTGAATTGGGTCCAGATATGATTCTTGATATGGCATAGCAGGTGAAGTTGATTCGAATCAGAATGAAGACAGCCCAAGACAGACATTCCAAATATGCTAATATCAGACGTAGACCACTGTGTTTTGATCAGGGAGATCGAGTGTTTCTGAAGATTTCTCCGTTCCGAGGTACTGTCAGATTCGGGAAAAGAGGGAAGTTGTCGCAGAGGTTTATTGGACCGTATGAGATTTTGGAGAAGATAGGCGATCTTGCCTATAGGATTGCTCTTCCTCCGCCTCTTTCAGGTATTCATGACGTGTTTCATGTTTCAATGCTACGAAAATACCATCCGGATCCTTCCCATGTTCTTCAACGAGATGAGGCCGAACTCGATGAGACTCTGAGTTACTTCGAGAGACCGATTCAGATTCTTGACAGGAAAGAGAAGCAGCTCAGAAACAAGTCAATTTCGTTTGTGAAGATTCAGTGCAGTCGACAAGGAGTTGAAGAGGCAACTTGGGAGACCGAATCTGATATGAGGCAGCGATTTCCAGAGTTGTTTGATTAAGGGGAGTTCTTCTTCAGTATGATTCTTCTGGTTTCAGTTGTGATCTACCAGATTTCGAGGACGAAATCAAATCTTAGAGAGGAAGAATTGTAAGGCCCTGAAATTAATTATTTCGTGATTAACAGAGTTGATAATTAATTATTAGTGGAGATTAATTGAACCGGGGTTGAATTGATTTAATTGGAAATTCAAGGACCGAGTTGCAATTGTGGGGTGGACCAAGTCAAAACTTTGACTTGTATTATTATTATCTACCCTACCCTACCTCTCACCATCACTCATCATCATCTCTTCCTCCTCTCCCCCATCCGCACGTACAGAATCGAGAAAGCCATGGACAATTCTCCAAGCTTTTCTTCCATCCGATTCGCACGATCCGACCGTCGGATTTTAGTTTCGAGTTGAGATTCATGATCACCGCAACGAGGTCGTCGTTTTGGTGTAAGTTTTGCTAGGATCCATGAACTTTGATTTTTTTTCGGGTTGTCAGAATTTGATAATTTTTGGGTATGATGTTCTTAAGCTAGCATAGACCGTGTATTCGAAGTCGGTTTGGAAAAAGAACGAAGTTTGGATTTTATATGATTTTTGGAGCATAATTTCGAAATGGGTTTTGTGATTATGATTGGATTTGGTTGTTTTTGATGGATTGGAAGATGATATGAGTTGTTTAGAGTTGGTTGATGTTGTTGATTTTTGGTTTGACCGTTAATAGTCGTTATGCAGTCGAAATTGAGTTTTGGATTATCGGTTGTATTGTTTCGGTTTGATTCCCGGGTTTTTCTTGAGTTGATGAATTGATATCGAATACGTATGTTCTACATTTCAGAGTTTGATTGAAAGATTCGGGTTTGGAACGAACTTGGGAATTTGAACCGATTCGAGAGTTGAAGACGGTATAGTATTGAACCTCTTGTAGTGATTCGTTTTGATTCGATTCGATATTGATTGAGTTCGTTGTTATTTTTTTTTCAGATTTGGATCCTCGAAAAACTTGAAAGGTAAAAAATGACATTGAATTTGAATGGGGTTGAATACTCGAGTTCGATTGATTCTCGAGTCCCTAAAATCACATACTGCATGTTATTTGTTTGTGTGAACTTGATTGATTATTTTGTTTACACTTGCATTCATATTAAGCCGAATATTCGATTCGTTTTGAAATTAGAAGATTTAGGGAGCTTTATTGAAGTGGCCTTGGATTTTGAGTTTTTCCAAGTGCTAGAATACTTCTTATAGTTGCTCTGAAGTCTCGGGGGTTTGAGTTGTGCGACATCCACCCCGAATGGGAGTGTAGGTGGGTTGTTTGTACTAACTTGACCCCGGGATCTCAACCGAGTACCGATTGATATTTCGATTATCTGACTTGATAATCCCGATGTTTTGAAGACATGCATACATCCACTCTCATTTGATTTATTGATGATTGATACATTTCATTATGAGGTGATTAATTGATATTGTATGCCTGTCTCTTTTGCTTATAAATTATATTTCTAACCGGGTTATCCGGCTGTTGTTTTTGTTTGTATGTATACTTGACAACAGGAGGATCAGGAGCCGGACCGAGTCGTCTGGGTTAGCTCGAGGTGAGAATGATAGATGTGAGACACCGTGTGTCGTAGGGTTGTGCCTTTTGGACTTGTATTATTTTTGAATAGTCGAACGAACACTATCATCGAACTTAGATTGTATTCGAATTGTATTGTTTTGTAATATGCATATGGAGTTTGTAGTGCATGTTTATATTTTGAAGTATTGAATGGCTTGAATGGAGCTGGTTAGCCTTTTTTTTTTTCTGTTTCTTTCCGGGCAGATGGCGCGCTCGATCCCACGAGTTTGTAGGATCGAGCGCGGCCTGTTCTTCGTTGAGGCAGAAACCTTGCATTTTTGAGTGCGCTCGATCCTACGTGTTCATAAGATCGAGTGCAGCCCTTGAATTTCTCGGGCAGCACCTAGATGTAAGAGTGGGTGCCCAGTGAGCCAACTGTGTGGCTATGGGCTTTGATGACTCTTTGTATAAACAATCTTTTGTTTAATATTATTTACACTTTTATTAATGGCAATGACTTTATATTACTTCATATTGTTATATTGTGATATACTATTGTTGTTTTGATAAAGACCTTGAATATACTATAGTGTATGTAAGATGTGGTAGAACATGGGGATGTCTATCATTAAATACATCTTATAGTCACTGTATATTCTAAAACCGTTCCTAGTCGATTGAGCCGTCCGATAATAAGGATAAGGATCGCTCGAGTTTGAGACTAGCATTTGCGATGCGGAGTACCACGTTTCATTGGTAGGGAACATGGAGATGTTCGAAGCATGCAAATGGATATTCATAGGATGAATAATCGAACTACCCTATCCGGACTTTCCAAGTGGTTATCACTTATCGAGTGGATAAAGTCCGCGGTTTTGGTTGTACACCATTAGTCCTTACGACTTGAAACATCATGGAGACTCTATATGCTAGTGCTGTGCTTTGACTCGTTTACCGACTCTATGGGGGTCATCAGGTGTCGAGATTGGGTACAGTTACGACACATATAGGAGTCAATGCATTGTTGTCAAGGATTCACCACATACTTGCGAGTGTGGATATCCTATGCGATCTGAGGAGATATTAGTGTGAAAAATCTCTGGCCAGAGTACTTGATGTGATTTAAGAAATGGTTTCTTAGTAGCACATGCGATGTCACTAATTTGATCTTCAAGATGTATTGCATAGTTATCGAATCTTGAGCGACTCTCGATATACCAATGGTTGTTGATTCGATCGGGATATATGGATGAAGGGACCGTACTGTACGCTAACCAAAATCTACTGGTTCTTGTAGGCACTATCAGTGATACCTAGGGAATCATGGGGCGATGTTGCTAGGCGCTTTACCTTGATTCGTTGGGCAAGTCGGAAAGTGTTGTTCCGAGTCACAAGGAGTTGTGAGCCCACGGCTAGCTGTATCCCTGAACCATTGAGGGTCACACAGTGTAATGGAGTTTTAATCCCCGTTGAGATAGTTAAATTTAAAGAGTTAAATTTAATGAACTAAGGAGTTGGACTTCTTAAATAAGAGTAAGGGAGTAGGATTTCCTAAAATGACATAGGGATGGACATTTTTTGGAAACCACTGAATTCGGATTCAGGAAAATTTATTTTGACTTTAAAATGTGCAGAAATGGTTTCTGTGCACATTGGTGAAATTGGTTCATCAATCGGAGTCACGATGAATTTTATATTAATTTCTGAACGTGCGGGCTTTGCTTGTCGGGCCCTAGCTTATGACTAATGGACCCTAAGGTGTTAGTGGCCTGCATTATAAATAAGTTATTGCAGTACAGAAATTACACACAACAGGTCATAATTTTTGAGACAGGATTTTCGAAACCCTAGCCTCCTCTCAAAAGAAATCGGCCGAACCCTTCCCCTCTGTCCGAGAAATTCCGGTCTGTGATTTTTAATTGCAGTCAGGAATAACGAATCAGATTCGTTTAATCTCTTCGCAGAAAAACTTCTGATAGATTTTCTAGTGCAATCTATCAGAGGGATTTAAACCCCATTCGTGGACCTGATTGAAGGAGTTCATCAGTTCCTGGGAGATACAAGAAGCGCAGAGAAATCTGTGTGGTGTCCAATAATCTCGCTTCGAGATTGAAGGTAAAATTTAATTAATTGTTATTTGAATTTTACACACACAATAATTTAATCGTTGAATGGTTGATACCCACACCATGGAATTGTTCCATGATAAAATTTTTAAACTTCCGCTGCACCGGGTATCAATCGTGATTGATCTGACCGCCAGTTTTTTCCAACAGTGGTATCAGAGCCAGGTTGCTCAGATCAAACGATTAAATTAATCAATTGTACAAAATTTTTGAATCTCGGTTTTTGGAAAACAAAATAAATATTTTTAAATAAAAAAAAAAAAATTTTTTCGGGGCAAAACCCGGGCAGCGATTGGATCGCTGCCCGGTGGGGCAGCAATTGTTGCTGCCCCGGGCGGCGCACGGCGCCGCCCAAAGGGGGCGCATGGCGCCGCCCAGGACGGCGACCGTCGCCGCCCAGGGCGGCGCACGGCGCCGCCCAGCGGCGGCGCCAGGCGCCGCCAGGGCAGCAATTGTTGCTGCCCTAAGGGGGCAGCCGGGCTGCCCCCGGCCCGCGCCCCGGGTGCGGGCCGGCCCGGGAGTGTCCCGGGCGGCCCGCGGGAAAAAAAATTAAATTTTATTTAAAATTAATTTTAATGTGATAAAATTTTATTTTTGGTCCGGTCAAAAATTGTTTTTGATTGGTTCACGAGATTTCGGATCGAATTGTTCGAGTCCGTAAATTTTAAAATTGATTTTGGATAAATTTGAATTTTTGGAAAATTTTAATATTTTATCCGTAAATTGAATTTTGAAATCAATTATTTTGGTACAATTGATGATAAGATATGATCTTATGATATATTGAGTAAAATATGATTTTATTTGTAAAATTGGATTTTATAGATAAAATATGATTTTATTTGATATAGAGATAAAATATGATTTTATATGTGAAATGAGATTTTATATATAAAATATGATTTTATCTTGTTTAAATTTGAATTGCCACTGCATGTTATCCAATAAATTAATTTTGAATTAAATGTTATTGGATAAGGATGATCGATTGCCATGACCAATTTTGTAGGTGTATGTTATGAATTTACATTTTGTTTTTATTGTTGTTGGTTTTATTAATGGGCCTGGTTTATGGCCCGATATGAATATCATATGTAATAAAAGTGGGCTTGGTTTATAGCCCGTTCCCACCCCTAAAAATGTATCCCCTACTTGTCATTGTTATTTATTGTAAATGCATTAGATTTAGTGGGAGATCAAGATTTGAAGATGGTGGGCCCAGCAGACAATAAAGACTGAAGAAATGTAAATTGGAAGCACATGTAATAGGATTGCATTGCATACTGCATATTACCTAGGATTGGACTAAGACCCGTGATTGGCAACCACGGGTCAATTAGAAATGGAATCGATCATCCTATATAATATTTGATATTATGATTGTATGCATGTTTAGACATAAATTGCGTGAATCCGGCAAGCATGCAATAAAATGAATATTATGAGACAAATATTTTTATAAATAAAAATCCCTCATTTTAAATATGATTTAAAATTGATATCAAGATAAATAAAGGAAATTTAAATTTGTTTAAATATTCCTACCTTCCATCAACGGTCAATGTATGAGATGCTACCCGCGGATACGGTCCGGCTCATATTATTGGGGGGGCCCGTTCGTCGGAAAGCTGTACATTGGATCGACAAATGTTGTAAGTTGGGTGGAACTCCCATGGGATCGGCTCATATTATTGGGGGATCCACATGGCGACCGTCCATCACAACTTAATATTGATGGGTCATCTTGACATGTCACTTTAAACGGCGTCATATTATTGGGCCCTTATTGGACATGAGATAAACACATGGGGGTTGCTTTGGAAGCAATTGGGCTCTACCTTTTGAGAATTATGGTTGGCTGATATTATTCGGGACCATAAGTTTGTCAATTGGACTCCATGTTCTCACTAAGGAAAAAGTTTCCCGCTTTCACTAGAGGGTAGTGAAATTGTTAAAATAGTGGGAGTGAGATTCATAAAATTAAATTCGCCTATTTTATGTCTTAGTAAATTGCTTAAACAATCATTGATATATGTCTGTTTCATCTCAGTAATCCACATGTTTCTATTCTCCAACAAAACAAACTTATTGGCGCAAACAATACAGAATGATTCCATAAGTTAAGATTGTCCTAAGTTCGGAAAAGATTTTCTAAAGTGTTAGAAAAGGCTTCTCCAAAAACAGCCCGGCTGATGTAACTGCCGAAAGGTTGGCCGAACTAGAGAAATGGTTGGACCATGATCTCAAGGCCAAATGTTACATGCAAAATTGGACAAGTCTAAACAAGTTTGCCATCACTGCAAGAAACCCGGTCATTGGAAACGTAACTGCAAGGAATACCTCAAGCAGTTGCGAACTGCAAAGGGTATGTTTTTACATTAAAATGTTTTTCTTAATACTACTTCTTGGGTATTGGATACCAGATGTAGATCTCATATTTGCAATGAGTTGCAAATGATGACAAGAAGTAATAGTCTAAGGATGGGTGAGACCCAGTCAAGGCTCGGGAATGGTTCCAGAGATAAATCCAAAGCTATAGGAGACATTTTTGCAGAACAATTTTAAGTTTTTATTAAGAGATGTTTTATTTGTTCCAGATTTAATTAAAAACATTATTTCTATTTCTATGCTTGATAGAGATGGTTATTCTTGCAATTTTGTGAATGGGATTTGCAATATTTACAAGAATGAATGTTTGATTGGAAATGGACAACTTGAAAACGATCTATACAACTTAAAACTAAAAGACGTTCCAATAAATTATATTGATAAACCGGCGACAACAAACAAAAGGAAAATCGATAGTCAAAACCCGGCAAACCTTTGGCACGCTAGGCTAGGTCATATTTCTTCAAGGAGGATGAACAAGCTAGAGGGAGAGGGCATGTTTGATATGTCTGATATTAACTCTCTACCTACTTGTGAATCCTTCCTAAAAGGGAAAATGACTAAATCTCCTTTTAAGGGGAAACCTGAGCGTAGTCAAAATCTGTTGGATTTGATCCATACAGATGTTTGTGGACCATTTAGAGTTGGGACTCAATATGGCCACACCTACTTCATTACCTTTACTGATGATTATTCAAGGTATGGGTATTTATATTTAATGAAATATAAGTCTGAAGCATTTGAAAAGTTCAAAGAATTGAGGGTTGAAGTAGAAAACAAGCTAGGTAAAAGTATTAAAGCACTTCGATCGGATCGAGGTGGAGAATACTTGAGTACCGAGTTTTTGGACTATCTGAAAGAGAATGGGATTCTCTCTCAGTGGACTCCTCCTATGACACCACAGCTGAATGGTGTATCGGAGCGTCGTAATCGAACTTTGTTGGACATGGTTCGATCTATGATGAGCTTCACTGAGCTTCCACCTTCGTTTTGGGGCTATGCGCTTGAAACGGCGGTATTGTTGTTGAACAACGTCCACACTAAAGCAGTGGACAAAACACCATACGAGTTATGGAATGGCAAAGCTCCTAAGTATTCGTACTTGAGGATTTGGGGATGTCCTGCTTACGTGAAGCGGACAGTGGGAGATAAGTTGGATAGTCGATCCAGCTTATGTTATTTTGTAGGGTATCCGAAGAATTCAATCGGATATTATTTCTATTATCCTGCTGAAACAAAGGTGTTTGTTTCTAGGAATGCCACCTTCTTGGAGAAGGAGTTCTTATTGGATAAGAAAGGCGAGATGATGGAACTCGAAGAGGTTCGAGAAGAACCCGAAATACAAAATAATGATCCTACACCTCAGGAACCATTGCTGGACACGCCTGAACCTAGAAGATCCGAGAGGACTTCTAGACCTCCTATTCGATATGGTCTTCTTCTTGAAGGGGATCAAGATGAACCCGACATTGGATGTGATCCAAGAAACTTCAAGGAAGCAATTTCTGATGCGGATTCGAATTTATGGCTTGAAGCTATGCAGTCAGAATTGGATTCGATGCATACAAACCAAGTTTGGTCTTTAGTAGATCCTCCCGATGGAATTGTTCCAATAGGGTGTAAATGGATCTACAAGAGAAAGCTTGGGCCTGATGGTAAGGTATTGACCTACAAGGCGCGATTGGTGGCGAAAGGTTATACTCAAAGGCAAGGAGTTGACTATGATGAAACCTTTTCACCAGTTGCAATGTTCAAGTCCATAAGAATCCTGATTGCCATAGCTGCATGGTATGACTATGAGATATGGCAAATGGATGTGAAGACTGCTTTTCTTAATGGAGACATTAAGGAAGAAATCTATATGAAGCAGCCTGAGGGGTACACATCCATGGGAAGCGAGCATAAGGTATGCAAGCTTCAGAGATCAATTTATGGTCTAAAACAAGCATCAAAAAGTTGGAACCAGAAATTTGATGAAACAATAAAAGATTTTGGTTTCATCAAGAACCCGGAGGAACCTTGCGTGTACAAGAAAGTAGTTAAGGATGCGGTGACATTCTTAGTACTTTATGTTGATGACATCCTACTCATTGGGAATGATGTAGGGATGTTGCAGTCAACAAAGATATGGTTATCAGGTAGATTCTCGATGAAGGATTTGGGTGAGGCATCCTACATTCTTGGGATACAGATCTATAGAGATAGATCTAAGAGAATGATAGGACTCACTCAATCAACCTACATCGATACCATATTGAAACGGTTTTCAATGGATGGGTCCAAGAGAGGACATCTACCCATGTGTCATGGAGTTTCTCTATCCAAGTCTATGTGTCCCAAGACTGATGAAGAGATAGAGAATATGACACATGTACCATATGCGTCAGCTATAGGTAGTATCATGTATGGGATGATATCTACCAGACCGGATGTAGCATTTGCTCTGAGTGTCACGAGCAGATATCAGTCTAATCCTGGTCAAATGCATTGGAAAGCCGTGAAGGACATTCTTAAGTACTTACGAAGGACTAAGAATATGTTCATGGTGTATGGAGGACGAGAACTCAAATTGGAAGGCTATACCGACTCTAGCTTCCAAAGTGATGTGGATGACTCGAAGTCAACCTCTGGATTTGTGTTCATGCTCAATGGCGGTGCTGTCTCTTGGAAGAGTTCCAAGCAGGACACCACAGCGGATTCCACCACTGAGGCTGAATACATTGCAGCATCAGCTGCTGCTAAAGAGGCCGTTTGGATGAGAAAGTTCGTCCAAGAGTTGGGC
Organism: Henckelia pumila; assembly: GCF_033568475.1. Classification (NCBI taxonomy): domain Eukaryota; kingdom Viridiplantae; phylum Streptophyta; class Magnoliopsida; order Lamiales; family Gesneriaceae; genus Henckelia; species Henckelia pumila. Next base: position 32,951,798 of record NC_133121.1, on the reverse strand, counting down.
GTCATTCCTGAATTTGTTGGTCCAGTCCCGGTGTACTGTGACAACACGGGTGCCGTTGCTCAAGCAAAGGAACCAAGGTCTCATCAAAGATCCAAACACGTACTGAGGAAATACCACATAATCCGGGAGATTGTGGAAAGAGGAGACATCATTGTCGAACGAGTGGCCTCTGCAGACAATATCGCTGATCCGCTTACTAAGCCTTTGCCAGGACCATTGTTTGACAAACATCGCGAAGCAATGGGTCTACGTAGTATGACTAGTTGGCTATAGGGCAAGTGGGAGATTGTAAGAGTGGGTGCCCAGTGAGCCAACTGTGTGGCTATGGGCTTTGATGACTCTTTGTATAAACAATCTTTTGTTTAATATTATTTACACTTTTATTAATGGCAATGACTTTATATTACTTCATATTGTTATATTGTGATATACTATTGTTGTTTTGATAAAGACCTTGAATATACTATAGTGTATGTAAGATGTGGTAGAACATGGGGATGTCTATCATGAAATACATCTTATAGTCACTGTATATTCTAAAACCGTTCCTAGTCGATTGAGCCGTCCGATAATAAGGATAAGGATCGCTCGAGTTTGAGACTAGCATTTGCGATGCGGAGTACCACGTTTCATTGGTAGGGAACATGGAGATGTTCGAAGCATGCAAATGGATATTCATAGGATGAATAATCGAACTACCCTATCCGGACTTTCCAAGTGGTTATCACTTATCGAGTGGATAAAGTCCGCGGTTTTGGTTGTACACCATTAGTCCTTACGACTTGAAACATCATGGAGACTCTATATGCTAGTGCTGTGCTTTGACTCGTTTACCGACTCTATGGGGGTCATCAGGTGTCGAGATTGGGTACAGTTACGACACATATAGGAGTCAATGCATTGTTGTCAAGGATTCACCACATACTTGCGAGTGTGGATATCCTATGCGATCTGAGGAGATATTAGTGTGAAAAATCTCTGGCCAGAGTACTTGATGTGATTTAAGAAATGGTTTCTTAGTAGCACATGCGATGTCACTAATTTGATCTTCAAGATGTATTGCATAGTTATCGAATCTTGAGCGACTCTCGATATACCAATGGTTGTTGATTCGATCGGGATATATGGATGAAGGGACCGTACTGTACGCTAACCAAAATCTACTGGTTCTTGTAGGCACTATCAGTGATACCTAGGGAATCATGGGGCGATGTTGCTAGGCGCTTTACCTTGATTCGTTGGGCAAGTCGGAAAGTGTTGTTCCGAGTCACAAGGAGTTGTGAGCCCACGGCTAGCTGTATCCCTGAACCATTGAGGGTCACACAGTGTAATGGAGTTTTAATCCCCGTTGAGATAGTTAAATTTAAAGAGTTAAATTTAATGAACTAAGGAGTTGGACTTCTTAAATAAGAGTAAGGGAGTAGGATTTCCTAAAATGACATAGGGATGGACATTTTTTGGAAACCACTGAATTCGGATTCAGGAAAATTTATTTTGACTTTAAAATGTGCAGAAATGGTTTCTGTGCACATTGGTGAAATTGGTTCATCAATCGGAGTCACGATGAATTTTATATTAATTTCTGAACGTGCGGGCTTTGCTTGTCGGGCCCTAGCTTATGACTAATGGACCCTAAGGTGTTAGTGGCCTGCATTATAAATAAGTTATTGCAGTACAGAAATTACACACAACAGGTCATAATTTTTGAGACAGGATTTTCGAAACCCTAGCCTCCTCTCAAAAGAAATCGGCCGAACCCTTCCCCTCTGTCCGAGAAATTCCGGTCTGTGATTTTTAATTGCAGTCAGGAATAACGAATCAGATTCGTTTAATCTCTTCGCAGAAAAACTTCTGATAGATTTTCTAGTGCAATCTATCAGAGGGATTTAAACCCCATTCGTGGACCTGATTGAAGGAGTTCATCAGGTCCTGGGAGATACAAGAAGCGCAGAGAAATCTGTGTGGTGTCCAATAATCTCGCTTCGAGATTGAAGGTAAAATTTAATTAATTGTTATTTGAATTTTACACACACAATAATTTAATCGTTGAATGGTTGATACCCACACCATGGAATTGTTCCATGATAAAATTTTTAAACTTCCGCTGCACCGGGTATCAATCGTGATTGATCTGACCGCCAGTTTTTTCCAACACTAGAGCATTTGTGGTGCGCTCGATCCTACGAACTCGTAGGATCGAGCGCGGCACTATTCATTAAAAAAAAATTTGATTTGTTTCCTCGGCTCTTTGTGTTCGATTGTATTTAATTATTCGAGATTAGACGATTAGAAATGGGGTCTCACACAAGAGGTAGCGGTCGTTGAGTTGCAGCAGTCCCGAGGTTGGCATTGTTTCTGGTATCAGGTTTTGGTTTGAGGATATTATTTTCAATACTTTTTTCGATGAGGTTGTATAAACAATGTTTCACCTTTTGGTTTGCCTAAGAATGATTAGTAGGTGATCCCATATCGGGTCACTACATTTATGGTATTAAAGCATGCATGAGATTTTTGGATTTAGGAAAACAGTCTTGAGGTTAATATCAGTTGTCTTGTAGAGATGGAAAACTTTGCGATGAGAGTCACAGAAGCATATTATGTTGAGTTGACGAGGATGATCGCGAAAACCATCGGGGATACCATCACCACCATGTTTGATGTCGCCACTTTGACATGAACAAGTTCGTGCAGATGGGGCCTAAGACATTAGTTGGAGGCGACACTACGGAGGATGCAAATAACTGGCTGGAGAAGATAGAGAGTTTTTACCGTGTATTCCACTGTACTGAGGAGCAGCGCATGGAGGCTGTCAACTTCTTGTTTGAAGGGTGCTCGCAAATGGTGGAATTCCACGTCCACACCCATGTTGTTCGAGTGTGGTGTAGCTACTTGGACAGAGTTTTGTATCGCATTCCTGAGACTATATTTTCCTCCTTCACTCCTCCAGGACAAGACCATTGAACTCCCGAAATTGTAGCAGGGCAGTATGAATTTTGACGAGTATCAGCAAAAGTTCTTTGAGTTTCTGCCTTTTTTTATGCACATCTCTTCTAGTTCGGAGTACGATCACTTCCTCCAAGTCCTCAATCCAGATATTTTTGGCCAAGTTTCTGTCTGCGATGATCCAACATCGTATGATGGGATGGTGACCAATGTCGACAGAAAAATAATAGTCTCCAGTGCAACATGTCCATTCCTTCTTCTAGTCCAACTAGTACCTTGGGACATAGGACCCAATATTTCAAGAATTCTACTGGATCTTCTTCTTACTCTTGTTTTAGAGGTGTCTTCCGCTTTGGGAAGAAAAAGGAGAAATGCAAGCATTTTGGAGGTCGACATTCCGTTTGGAAAGTATCGTAGGCGGAAGGGGCTTGCTTCTGTTGTGGTGAGGTTGGCCACATGAAGAGAGATTGTCTGCGGGTAGTTGGAGGATCAACTTCTGGTTTTCGTTCTTAGGCTTCAGTACCGCAGAGGCCACAGGGACTATGACGTCCCGTATTTTTTTGAAATGTTCAAGAATTATGATGCGGGAAAATGCGATTACTTTTTTTTTTTTTTTGTAAACATGCATCGTGATCGTAGGTACAAAGTAATATGCGTAAAATTAAGTTTGACCAAAGTAACTAAAAATCTCATGATTCAAAACTCGTTTAAACTATCATTGAACAAAAATGATGCTAACTCATACGGTCACAAAATAACGTATTTAAAACATGATTTGATCTTAAAATGACCTGCTAAAACTTGATTTCATTAAACATGCATGACATCGATAAAATACATTAAGTTTCATGAACATTCTTGACATGAGGTTCTCGGACATCCGTGCCATGAAATTCCTTCTCGCCTTCTCGACTACTCGGCCCCATGATCAACATTTAATTATTAACTTCTTCATTTACATCTTCACCATACCAATATAGTGAGTCTAAATACTCAGCAAGAAACCTTCATTGCATAGCTAATACAAAATAAAAATCATCATACTTTGGACTTGCAAAACTTAAACATAAACATCATGCATACGAAATCATGGGCATAAAAATCCTTCTTTTAGAGTGATGAAATACATGAAATTTTGGTAACCACATCTTATGAGCACATGGGGTTCCCGTGGTCACTGTCATTGTACAACAAGCATATAGATTGATAACTGTGTTTCATATGCATATTTTTGTGATTGTTTTGCATGCATTCATATGTTATTGTTTTTGTTTTCTTTAGTTTTAGCATTTTTAATGCATCTGGCTGCATAATACTCTTCCTGGTCCATTTTGTAAGGAAACTCGGAAAAATCAAGAAATTTGGACAGAGTTACACTCGCTCGAGTGGATGGCTATGCTCGCTTGAGCGAGGCCGTGAGAACAAGAAAAAAATCAGAAAGTTTCTCGCTCGAGCGAGACATGTTCTCGCTCGAGCGAGAGAAGAGAGATCATCGAGACAAAAAGTTTCTCTCTCGAGCGAGAGAGGCGGGCCAAGAAATTCCCGGAACAGAGTCATGCTCGCTCGAGCGAGCAGAGCGTGCAGAGTTTTTAAATTTTGAAATTCTTGCTCGGGAAGGATATCATCTTTTGAGGATTTTTGGGCTTATAAATACAAACTCACTCATCAAAATAAGGGTTACACAGCGCGTTTGAAGGCAAGAGGCGGCTGATCATCATCTTCCATTCTACTTTTCTTATTTTCTTTTTATTTTTGATTTTCTGTTGATGTTTTTGATTAAAAACTTTTGTTTTTGAACTATGTTGAACTTTGAGCAGTTTTTCTCTTTTGATCAAGGCCACGTGATTGGGCCAGACAATTTATGTAGAAAACTTGGATGTTTATTTGAGAATTTTCAGACTTGATTTTATTTTATAGATTATCGAATTTATATTTGTCTTGTGAATGATCTCGCTAGTTATTTGCTTGCATGTTATTCGATTCCAAGTCGACAGAGGAGGTTTTGATTTTGATCACTTTGATAATCAACATGTTGTAAAATCGACTAGAAATAGAATTCGGTTTCATTGTGCGGTTTGGGTGTAAACTGAATTTTCACCGTTCTTCATGCATTCAAATTTGATTAAAATTACGAAAGATTAATCCGTCAATATTTGAATAGGTTTGATTGTTTTAGAAATAGTCATTTTAACAAATTAGGAGAATTTCCGTGAATTAAGATTAATTCTGAGTATTGAATCAACTACTTGTTACATCATTTGTCTGGTACCTACGTGAGTCCTTGATCGAGTTTTTTCCCTCTCGAATTTAATTCAAAAATCTCTGTTGTGTTTTAAATTAAATTTTGTTTGCAATTTAAGTTTTTAGTTTAAAATCTGAATTTTCATCACTCTTATTATTAGTCTAGATTAAGTAGGAATAATTATATTCTTGTAGTCATAATTATACAGTCCCTGTGAGTTCGACATCTGATTCTATTCACTATCTATAACTTAACCTGGTACGCTTGCCAGTTAATTTTAATCACACCGATTTTAGCGGTCATAGATGTACCATCCATACTAGCCTTGGATGATACGCACACCATCTCTGTACTGTTCATACTGGCCTTGGATAATATGCACACCTTCATTATTTGGAAAGGCCCCTCCGGAGCTCATCCCGGAGTACCAGTCCCATACTGCTACCACAAGAACACATACAACATAAAAATATTTTATAATGCATCATCATAATCATAACTTCATCATATTTTCTCATCATAAACTTTCTCACAACTTCATCATTTTCATCATAAAACTTCTTATCATTCATGAAGCATACATGAAAATATCTTAAAATCATCATATCATCATGAACCTTGAAAATAACTTGAAAATTGATATGTCAAGCCATTTGAATTCTTTCGTGCTTGAAAATCATGCATGCTAAATAAAATAAAGATAAGAATGTCAGTAAAATTTTATAAACTTTATGATTTCATAAGAAAAATATATTTTGTGAGAACATACTAGCATATAATTCATTACATAACTAAATCAATCCACACGAATCGTTTATTTCGTTTTTAACATTAAAAGTTGAAACTTTTGGCATATGAACTCTTAAAAATACTTAGAAAACCTTAAAAGATCATAATCCTAAATTTATAAATAAAAAAAAATTCATTTGGGAAGACCACGGGACGCGAGGGCGCGCGTCCTTGTGTATCCTCGGGCAATGGGGTGCCCAAAATAAGCGTTCCTACGTTGCCCCCCGGGAGCCCCTGTGCTTGGGCTGCAGCAGCGTAGGGTGTAGAAACTCGATTTATTTCATCTTTTTTCCATTCTTTTCGATCCTTTTTTGAACGTAATCATTCACCCATTGAAACTTATGATCAAACATATGAAAAACTTCAAAAACTCGAGAAGCATTCAACCAAAAGCAATCATATTCAAAATATTTGCATAAAAACTTTACATTCAAAATACACACACCAAAATACTTAGATTCAAACATTTTTTCTCATCAAATCTCAAAAAGCTTTTCATAAAACGTAAAGAATGATTCACGTTTCGCAGTTCTGCATCATGATCTTCAAAATCTCTTAAAATCAATGCAATATACATTATATAAACATCATCATACATTTTTTTCATATCAATATATATATATATATATATATATATAAATATATATTCGCGAATGGCGATTTCAATAGCTTTTAAAATTTTCCTGATCGTTGTAGGTTGCGATTAATTGGTACCTTGGTAACAATCTTGCCTTACACGAACAAGATCGAGAGTCTTCTTCTTCTTCATTGGTGTAGATTTTGGAAAGAGATAATGGAGACGGAGATGGAGTAGACGGTGTTGGATTTGAACGCCAACTCCAAATATGACTAATGGGCTTGGAAGTCGGCCCATTAGTTATCAAGCCTGAATTTTTAAATTTTTATTCTCTCGATTATTAAAATAGAATTGCACCAACATTTAAATTAAAATAAATATAAAAATATATTTTGAGTAACCTCGTTCGTAGGCTAGTCTCATTTTTCTCAGTCCAAAATTAATCCCAAACTAGAAAACAATAAAACTAACTTGCAATCATTAAACACCAGACAATTTATATAACATTAAACCATTTAACATCACATTTAATCGTATATTTTAATACTAAAAAACTCAACTTTGAAATATAAAATTTCATGCAATTTACATAGCACAAAATCTTTTAAACATAAATTTTAAATCATTAATATATCATATAAAATTATTTAATTAAACATAACTTTTAAATCACATAATAATAAAATAATATATTTTAAAATTCATTTAAATTCTCTTTAATACTCATGAATTGATTTATGGATTTTCCGGGTATTACAGGGACAATCTATGGGGACCACTAATATGAGACCTCGTGTTCTTGGACAGGTGTTTGCACTGGGTCATGATCAAGATCAAGATGAGAACGAGGGGGTCATTGCAGGTACATTTATTTTATGTTGAATTTCTGCATTCATTCTCATTGATACAGGTGTATCACATTATTTCATTTCTACACGGTTTGTTAAGTGTCATAGATTATAGTATGTGTCTCTAGACGCAGTACTTTCTATTTCTACCCCTACCGGCCATTCAGATTTGGCCAAGCGTCTAGTGATGGGTTGCTCTTTATCATTCTAAGTTTTCGAGTTGTCAGTAAACTTGATTATTTTAGCTATGGAGGATTTTGATTGTATCTTGGGTATTGGTCTTTTGAATTCGTACCCAGCTATTGTGGACCGTTACCAAAATATTGTTCAGTTTTGTCCAGTCGAGGGAGATATTTGGTTTTTCTATGGTTAGAGAGTGTGACCCAGTAGTGACCCTTACTCGGATCATCTACTAAACAAAACTTAGGCATGCAATTAACTTAATCAAAACAGTAATCAGAATTAAGCTGCGGAAACCATAAATATTATACAATCCCAAGGCAAGGAATCTGTAAATACCCAAATATTATACAACCATATCGAACAGCTGTATTAATCCAATAACAACATAAATAAAACCTAGGCGAAGCTCCAGCTGACCAACAACTGCCTAGCCCCACCTGAATCCACCCGCCTCATCCAATCGCAAACCTGCCCCATGGAATAGGGTGTCCAGAAACACAGAGTACGAGATGTGAGCATAAAACGCTCAGTACGAGAGTATGAGTATACATGCATGCAAAGTGAACTCCCTATAACTCGAGGTCAAGGATCAGATACAAAGACAGACCGTGCCCTGGTATGTAGCACGATGTGCCGTCGCTTCAAGAGGTGGCTCCCATACCGTAATACTAGTGGATATGCCGGACCCAAATCGATGGAAGTCCAACCACTAACAGGATAGGGAAAAACCCTACTAACAGACATCTTGAAGGAGATAGCTCAGTATGCAAATGAATGGAGCATAAATCAATGACATATAAATCATGCAGTCACATAATACATGCATACTCAGTCAGGATATCTCGAACAGTACTTTCGTACCTCAAATACTAGGCAAGTGCTATCAGCCCTAGGTCCACGCCTATAATCCGCGCTACACTACCAAATGATACTATTATCATTATAGCGCTCTAAAAGCCTTAACTAAGCTAAAGAATACTCCTAAATATTTTTAGGAAGCAAAAGCTATACCTTCGTCCATCGTTAGCCCTTTGCTGTCGATTGCCTCAAAACTAGGCCACAGCTCCGCTACGACGCCTGGATCGCTATTCTACTTTCGGATTCCCGATGGGACGCCTAGAATTCCCTAGATCTGAGTTAAAAGGCTAAGAAATCGAGAGAGAAGAGGTGATTGGTGCGTCTAAATCTGAATCTCGGCCCTCCTATTTATAGACGGAGTTCGGATCATCCAAACTGGAATTCGGAGCGTTCGAACACGATCGGACCGTCCGATCTCGAATTCGGGTCGTTCGAACCCAATATTACGTCATTGCTTACGTCAACATGATGACTTCATCCATGACGACTGTCGGCAGCACGTTTGGAGCGTCCAAACCACTCTTCGGATCGTCCGAACCCTGACTTCGGAGCGTCCGAACTCGATGACCCTCAAACCATTTTCAAGTGTTCTGAATCCAATTCCGGACTCCGTTAACCCATTAAGAGTTCCCTTAATCACGTTTACTCTTAACTAGTAGGATTAATGAATTGATTAACACTTAATCACTGATTTCGGGTACGGGCTACTACATTCTCCCCCACTTAAGATGTTTCGTCCTCGAAAATAGATCTTAAGTACTGAATGTAAAACAGAAATCAAAAATATTCTTTATTCCAGTCAAACGCTTACAGAGTTTACAACTGAATACAACTAAAACCGAAATTAAAACAACTCAGGATGGTCTTCACGCATCCTGTCCTCAAGTTCCCAAGTAGCTTCTTCAGTGCCTCGGCGCTGCCACTGAACTAAAACCAGAGGAATGACTTTGTTCCGCAAATTATTATCCTTATAATCCAGGATACGAATAGGTTTCTCAACATAGGTCAAATCCTTGCTCACCTGAACCTCAGACCGCTGCAGAATATGAGAATCATCCGCCACATATCGTCGCAACAGAGATACGTGGAACACATCGTGAATACTGGAAAAATGCGGTGGCAAAGCTAGTCGATAAGCCAAATCGCCAATGCTCTCCAAGATCTCAAATGGACCGATAAACCTGGGAGACAACTTGCCCTTAAGGCCAAATCTGAGAATTTTGCGAAAAGGTGACACTCTTAGAAACACTTTCTCCCCGACATCGAACAGCAATGGCCTACGCTTAGGGTTAGCATAGCTGGCCTGATGATCCTGTGCAGTCTTAATCCGTTTCTTGATCTGATCAACAATGTCTACCGCCTGCTGGATAAACTCCGGTCCCTCAACCTGTCTCTCCCCCACTTCTTCCCAGAAGAGTGGAGTACGACAACGTCGCCCGTACAACGCCTCAAAAGGTGCCATCCCAATACTAGTATGATAGCTGTTGTTGTACGCGAACTCGATCAATGGAAAATGATCCTGCCAGGCTGAACCAAAATCCATGACGCACGCTCTAAGCATATCCTCCAAAGTACGAATAGTGCGCTCTGACTGACCATCAGTCTCCGGATGATAGGCAGTACTCAAAGTGAGAGTAGTACCCATCGTGCGCTGAACACTCCCCCAGAATCTAGAAGTAAACCTGGGGTCTCGATCGCTGACAATGCTCACAGGCACTCCATGAAGTCGAACGATCTCCTGAATGTACAACCGAGCCATACGATCCACATTGTACTCCCGGCTATAGGCAATGAAATGCGCTGACTTGGTGAGTCGGTCCACCACAACCCAGATAGCATCACAGTTCCTCGGGGATAACGGCAAATGGGTCACAAAATCCATTGTGATAAACTCCCATTTCCATTCAGGAATAGGCAGACTGTGAAGCAATCTCCAGGTCATCGGTGCTCTGCCTTGACCTGATGACACAGCAAAAATCTCAAAACAAACTGATAAACACTGCGTTTCATTCCCTTCCACCAGAAACGAGTACGTAGATCCTTGTACATCTTGTTGCTCCTAGGATGAATACTCAACTTAGTGCGATGCGCCTGAGACAAAATCTCCTCTCGCAACTCTGCATCCTGCGGAATCACAAGTCTACCAGACAAATACAGAAAGCCATATGACTGATAATGAAATCCAGACGAGCTACCCTCGTTAGCTAGACGAGCTAAACGCTGGGTCTTCGAATCAGACATCTGAGCATCTCGAATCCGCGAATACAAAGCTGGTTCAGATAATATCGCAAACATCTGGATACTCTGCATTCCTTTCTTATGCTTGAAGGTATAACCACAAGTACAACACTCACTGATTGCACTAGACATCAAACAAGTCTGAAGTGCGGATAGTCGCACCTTGCGAATCAAAGCATCAGCAGTGAGATTAGCAGCTCCCGGATGGTACTTAATCTCGCAATCATAGTCCTTAAGCAAGTCCATCCAACGTCTCTGCCTCATTTTCAACTCCGCCTGAGTGAAAAAATACTTGAGACTCTTATGATCGGTGAAGATCTCAAATTTTTCGCCATACAGATAATGACGCCAGATCTTCAAAGCGAACACAATGGTTGCTAACTCCAAATCATGGACTGGGTAGTTGTCCTCGTGAAGCTTCAGCTGTCTAGAAGCGTATGCAATCACATGCCCATTCTAAGTCAGGACACAACCTAACCCCTGTAGAGAAGTATCAGTGTACACCACATACCCTCCAGATCCTGACGGTAATGCCAACACCAGCGCAGAAGTCAACCGCCGTCGAAGCTCACAGAAGTTCTCCTCACACTCGGAGGACCACTCGAATTCCACACCCTTGCGGGTAAGCTGCGTCAAAGGTCGAGCAAGCTGAGAGAAATTAAAAATGAAGTGACGATAATATCCTGCTAGACCCAGAAAGCTACGGATCTCAGCAACCGTCGTCGGTTGCGACCAATTAAGTACAACTTCAATCTTGCTCGGATCAATAGAAATCCCCTCCCTGGATATGATATGGCCAAGAAAGACCACTCGATCCATCCAGAACTCATACTTGCTCAGCTTGGCGTACAACTGCTCATCCCGAAGAGTCTGCAGTATCAACCGCAAGTGAGAAACATGCTCTTCCGTATTACTTGAATAGACCAAAATGTTGTCAATGAAAACCACGACAAACTTATCCAAATACTCCCTGAAGACACGGTTCATCAGGTCTATGAATATAGCCGGAATGCAGTCTTGGCTACGTCCTGATCTCGAACTCTCAACTGATGATACCCAGATCTCAAGTCAATCTTGGAGTAAACTAAAGTGCCCTGCAGCTGATCAAACAAGTCATCAATACGAGGCAAAGGATACTTGTTCTTCACAGTGACTCGATTCAGCTGCCGATAGTCAATGCACAGCCGCATCGACCCATCCTTCTTCTTCACAAAGAGAACAGGAGCTCCCCAAGGAGATACACTAGGATGAATGTACCCCTTGTCCAAAAGATCCTGTAGCTGATTCTTCAACTCTCGCATCTCCGATAGAGCCAGACGATACGGTGCTCGAGAAATAGGAGAAGTACTAGGCATCAACTCTATGCCAAACTCGACTTCCCTAACAGGAGGAAAACCCGAAATCTCATCGGGAAATACATCTGGGAATTCGTCCACAACAGGAATACTCTCTATCCCGATGCTCTCAGCGGACAAATCAACTGCATAGATAAGGTAGCCTTCCCCGCTAGACTCTAGAGCTCGACAGGCTCTCAAAGCTGATACCAAAGGCATCGGGGGTCGCGCTCCCTCTCCATAGAAAAACCAGCTCTCAATCCCCTCCGGATGAAAGCGTACTAATCTCTGGTAGCAGTCCACTGAAGCTCGATAGGTAGTCAACATATCTATTCCCAGAATGCAATCAAAGTCGTCCATCGCAAGAACCATGAGATTCGCTAACAGAATGTTCCCTTCGAACTCTAAAGGGCAACCCATCACTAGACGCTTAGCCAAAGCAGATTGGCCCGTCGGAGTAGAAACAGACATCACTACATCTAGTGCAATGCATGGTAACTTATGCCTCTTAACAAAACATGCAGAAATGAAGGAATGAGATGCACCAGTGTCAATAAGTACAAGAGCAGGTATACCATAAAGCAGAAATGTACCTGCGATGACTTTCTCATTCTCCTCCACTGCCTGATCATGTCTCAAGGCAAACACCTGGCCAGAAGCACGTGGCCTCAAATGAGAACTCCCAGCAGGCTGTCCCTGCGACCTCTGCTGAATGGTGGACCAGATCCTGAACCAGAATCAGAACCGCCTCCCCCAAATAGTGGACAATCCCTTCGGATATGGCCAGTCTCTCCACAACAGAAACAAGCTCCAGAAGCTCTACGGCACTTGTAGGATGGATGGTTCTTCCCACAGTGATCACACTTGTCCTTCCTTCCGAAACGGACAACACCAGCAGAGCCAAAGGAAGAAGAAGTAGATCCAGACTTTTTGAAAGATTGGGCACGGGGACCCAAAGAACTCGCAGGTCTCGACTAAGAGAAAGACTTGTTTCGCCGAATGCTGTCCTCCGCCTGGTGACAATGGCTCACCAAACCCTCGTAGGACATGTCGTCACCAACCGCCACACGGTCATGGATCTCAGGGTTAAGGCCCTGAAGGAACAGATTATACTTCATCTCGGAGCTGTCGGCAATCTCGGGGCAATAGGATAGCAGATCAAAGAACTTCTGCTGATACTCATCAATAGACATGGCTCCCTGTCGCAGACTCAGTATCTCGCCCGCCTTCGACTGATGGAGTGTAGGAAGAAAATACAGCTTCTGAAAAGCTGTGCGGAACTCGGCCCAGGTGGCCACTCCTCTCGCCGCAACAAAAGGTGCAGAAGTAAACCTCCACCACCTGCGCGCACGTCTATCCAGAAGATAACCCAAGGTCTCCATCCTCTGCTCCTCGATGCATTGGAAAGTCTGAAAAGTCATCTCCATGCGGTCTAACCAGTTCTCCGCATCCTCCGGAGACTTACCTCCAACCAAGGGCTTAGGCCCCATCTGCAAGAATCGACGTACACTGAAATGGTCCTCATCTCGATGACGATGGCAGCGTTCCCGACGAGGCTCCCGGTCGGCATCACCCCAACGCCCACCAATACTGCCATGAGAACTATGGTCATCACGATCTGCCATCTACAAAATTAACCTAACGGTTATCTTTATGTAGAATCTAAATCCCAAGAATACTTTGCATGCTTTGATACCATAAATGTAGTGACCCTTACTCGGATCATCTACTAAACAGAACTTAGGCATGCAATTAACTTAATCAAAACAGTAATCAGAATTAAGCTGCGGAAACCATAAACATTATACAATCCCAAGGCAAGGAATCTGTAAATACCCAAATATTATACAACCATATCAAACAGATGTATTAATCCAATAACAACATAAATAAAACCTAGGCGAAGCTCCAGCTGACCAACAACTGCCTAGCCCCTCCTGGATCCACCCGCCTCATCCAATCGCAACCTGCCCCATGGAATAGGGTGTCCAAAAACACAGAGTACGAGACGTGAGCATAAAACGCTCAGTACGAGAGTATGAGTATACATGCATGAAAAGTGAACTCCCTATAACTCGAGGTCAAGGATCAGATACAAAGACAGACCGGGCCCTGGTATGTAGCAAGCTGTGCCGTCGCTTCAGGAGGTGGCTCCCATACCATAATACCAGTGGATATACCGGACCCAAATCGAACAACTCGAAGGAGATAGCTCAGTATGCAAATGAATGCAGCATAAATCAATGACATATAAATCATGCAGTCACATAATACATGCATACTCAGTCAGGATATCTCGAACAGTACTTTCGTACCTCAAATACTAGGCAAGTGCTATCAGCCCTAGGTCCACGCCTATAATCCGCGCTACACTGCCAAATGATAATATTATCATTATAGCGCTCTAAAAGCCTTAACTAAGCTAAAGCATACTCAATATTTTTAGGAAGCAAAAGCTATACCTTCGTCCGTCGTTAGCCCTTGCTGTCGATTGCCTCAAAACTAGGCCACAGCTCCGCTACGACACCTGGATCGCTATGCCACTTTCGGATTCCTGATGGGACGCCTAGAATTCCCTAGATCTGAGTTAGAATGCTAAGGAATCGAGAGAAAAGAGGTGATTGATGCGTCTAAATCTGAATCTCGGCCCTCCTATTTATAGACAGAGTTCGGATCGTCCGAACTGGACTTCGGAGCATCTGAACACGATCGGACCGTCCGATCTCGACTTCGGATCGTCCGAACCCAATATTACGTCATTGCTTATGTCAGCATGATGACTTCATCCATGATGACTGTCGGCAGCACGTTCGGAGCGTCCGAACCATTCTTCGGATCGTCCGAACCCTGACTTCGGGCCGTCCGAACCTTGACTTCGGAGCCTCCGAACTCGATGACCCTCAAACCATTTTCAAGTGTTCTGAATCCAATTCCGGACTCCGTTAACCCATTAAGAGTTCCCTTAATCATGTTTACTCTTTACTAGTAGGATTAATGAATTGATTAAAACTTAATCACTGATTTCGGGTACGGGCTACTACAGACCCCCTATGCCTTTGGTATCAGCTCTGAGGCCTTTTCAAGCTTTGGAGGCGAGAGGGGAAAGATACCTTATCTATTCGATTGACACGTCCACAAGGAGTAGGGCTCTTGAGGAGTTATCGGTTGTTCGTGAGTACCCAAATATTTTCCCTGATGAGATCCCAGGTTTCCCTCCAGTTAGATAGGTCGAGTTTTGGATTGATCTTGTGCCAAGGATGTCTCCGATTTCTTGTTCACCTTATCTTCTAGCACCGTCAGAGATGAAGGGGTTGCAACAACAGTTGCATGATTTGTTAGAAAGAGGATACATTCTTCTTAGCGTTTCACCTTGGGGAGCACCAATGTTATTCGTCAAGAAGAAATATTGTTCCATGTATCTCTATATTGATTATAGACAGTTGAACCAAGTGATTATTAAGAGTAATTATCCTTTACCGCGTATTTATTATCTGTTCGATCAGCTCCAAGGTACTTTAGTGTATTCCAAGATTAAAGGTCATGTTATCATTACTTGCAAGTCTGAGAAGAGGAAATTTCGAAGACTGTGTTTTGTAGGAGGTATGATCATTATGAGTTTCTAGTGATGCCTTTTGTATTGAAGAACTCACCTACAGTGTTCATGGATTTTTTAGGGACCCGTTCCGAAATCACTAACTAATCAAAACTTAAGCATGCAATAAATATCTTAAAGCAATTATCAATAAAAATCAACATAAACTAAAGTGAAACAACTAAAAACCCCGGTGGAATACAACTGGTACTGAAATAAAGTATATCCAAATGTTATACAACCCCATCGAATAACTGTGCTAAAAATCCACTAATAGAAATCTGGTACAGTACAAATCTAACCCTGCTGTAGCTCAACGACTGCTACCTCCCAGTCCGTCCAACCTAAGCCCTGCTCCATAAAATGGTGTGTGCAGACCCAAAAACCGAGTATGTGAGCTAACAACGCTCAGTATGACAGTATGAGTATACACATGTCATGAATGCTAATGGAAATGAAAGATGAATGTGTACCGAAATCCTATCACGGTAGAAACTCTTGATCAAACAATAGGTGTCATGGTATGTAGCACAATAAGCCGTCGCATCAGGAGGTACTCCTATAGCATAAGAATAAGTGGTCAAAAGTAAACGGACCCAAATCCACAGAATCCATCCATAAATAACTCGGGGTCGAGCAACCCCTCTACTGGTAATATCAAAGTATATACTCAACATGATAATGCGTGTAACAGTAATAACCATGACATAACAAATGCACATAAGACATGCCATATAAACCATGAAAACATAGACCATGCATACTCAATCAGGATATCTCGGATAGTACGTCAGTACCTCTATTAAGAAACACAAGGAATCTAGGAAAACTGGCTCTCTAGTCCAATCCTATAAGCAGATAATCATCATATCACTTATTGTCTACTAAAAGCCTAAAATGGACTAATAGCTACACACAAAAGCTAATCAGAGTCTAGCTTGTATCTACGTCTGTCGTTAACCCTTTTATGCAATGGTCTTAAAACATAGGCACAACTTCTCTACGATGCCGGTAGATCTTTGCTATCGTCCGGCCTTTGAACCGATGTCTAAAACTGCTAGAATCGAGCTAGAATTTGAGAGAGAAAAGTGATGAAGGTGTAAATAAATGGCTGCCTCGAGCCCCTATTTATAAACCATGATCGGAACATCCAATCTCTCGTTTGGAGCTTCCGAGTGCTCTTCGGAACTTTCGATCACCCTTCCGATCTCCCACTACCGAACGTGTGTCCCTGATTTGACAACACACTGCTGCCGACACAGTTCGGACCTTCTGAACTCTAGTTTGGAGCTTCCAAACTCTCTTAAGTCCAATAACCAATGAAAACACATACCCTGTCTGACTACAAAGAGATCAGAGCTTCCGATCTGCAATTCAGAGCTTCCGAACTACTCAGTACATCTGATCTTCAACATTGGCTTCTGAACTAGTTGGGTGCTTTCGAACTGCTCTTCGAAGCTTCCGATCTGTCCACTACCTTGAAGCCCTAGGAACCATTCCTGATCATTTCGAATCCAAATTTCCACTTCTTAAACACATTTAGGAACCTTTTAATCATGTTTAGGCAGTATATTAACTTAATTAGGAGTAGACTAATACAGATTTGATGAACAGGGTTTTTCGGGATTACATTGATAAGTTCTTCGTGGTGCTTATCGAAAATATCCTGGTTTTCTAAGTGTTAGCTGAGGCAAAATTGTTTACTCGTATTTGGCAATTGCATTTTTTGGATCTGAAGACTCGGAAGTTATCCAGGCTTTCTCAGGGAGACAACACCTCTGATTTTCATTTTCAGTCGAATGGATTGTTGTGTTTTTCTGGCAGATTAGTTGTGCCTGATGATTCGACTTTGTGTGAGGTGATTCTATCTCAAGATCATCGTAATAGATTCACCGTGAACCCAGACAATACAAAGATGTACAAGGATCTACATACAAGATTTTGGTGGAAAGGAATGAAGCGTAGTGTGCATCATTTTGTGCCAGATGCCTTGTTATTCAACAAGTCAAGACTGAGCATAGTCGACTGGTAGTCTACTTCAGAGTTTGGAGATTTTGGATTGGAAGTGGAAGTATGTGACTAAGGATATTGTCACCCACTTGCTGATTTCCTACAAGTGTTGTGATACCATTTGGGTTGTCGTGGACAGGTTGTAAATGTCTGAACATTTTCGTCCTTATAACCGGGAGTATACCTTTGATAGCATGGCCAGATTTTATATTCAGAATATTGTATGTTTGAACAATGTACCATTGATTATAGTCAGTGATAGAGACCCGAGTTTCACCTCACGGTTTTGGGATAGTTTTCAACGATCCTTTGGCACTAATTTTAGTTTTATCATAGCAAATCATCCAGAGACTGACGGTCAGTCAGAGAGGACTATCCGGACATTAGAGGATATGTTGAGGGCTTTAGTAGATTTGGATTATCGTGGCAGGATCAGTTACCGATGATAGAGTTTGATTATAATAATAGCTATCATCGCAGCATTACCATGGCACCGTTTGAGGATCTCTATTGCCGTCGTTGTTGTACACCCTTTTTCTTGGATGAGGTTGGGGAACGACAAGTTTAAGGACCAGAGTTAATTCATCATATTGTTGTGTTGCGTGTTTTTCGCTCGTAAGCGCATGATGTCAAGTTTTAATATATGATGAGTAGAGTAACGTTCCCACGAGGATTGAAAATTTATATTCACACAAAATCCTGTAATTAAAATAATCTCAACTTTACTTAGAAAATCAAAGTTTTAAATTCAATAAAATAAAATAAAATAAATAAACCAAAATCTCAAGGACATCTTTGGGTACACGATCTGAGACGTGTTCTAGATACAAGATTTCACTCAATTTTCATTCATGTAAATCATATCAGTTGACAATATCACTTATTTCAATTTATAGACCAAGAACCCTTAAGTGTTATTTACTGTCTTTCTCGAGTGCCGAGTAAATTTATTATTCTAATGTCAATTTCGATATCCCTATCGGAAATCAAACATAAAATTAATTTTATCAAGTCCTATGGTTCTCTTTCAATGACCTCAAAGGAAATTGTAGGCCTCCCGAACTCTACAAAAATTCTAGGTCGTGTTTTCCTATGATCCTATTCAAAATCGCCTCTCCCGAGTGCCAGATTTCAAATAAATTTAACATTCAATATATGACCAGTAAATTGAAATACAACCAAAATAGGAATACACAAATAAATTGTTGAGAACAAATAATAGTAGGAAAAATAATAGTCAAAACATGAAACTCAAGTCAAGATCCGTCAATCTCTAGATATAACTAATAATTTTATAAAGAAATAATCAAACACATAGGCATATCCAAAAATCTCATCATAAATAAAGGTAAATAATAAAAATCACATATTAGAGTTGATTCTCCGTTCCCAGATGAATTTCCTCTGTCTTGTAATTTGATTATCCCTTTTCGTTCACTCCCACGTCTCAAATCCGTGTCCCAAGCCTCCTTGAATGCGTAGTGTTGTATGGTTGTGTTGTTTTGGGTGTTCTAGGCTGTGCGGATAATTCTCCGTGTCTTATTCCTCCGTTGTATTGAGTGTTGTTCCTCTTTTATATGTCCTTAAAGCCCGTCGAATAAAGCTTGAGAAGACAAATATTTTCAAATCTCGAAATTCTGATCTCCCTTCTTGTGCAGGGCAGCGCCTAGGCACTGAATTTTCTAACACATGGCGCAGGGGCACTCTTGCAACAGCGTGGGGGCGATTCCTCTTCGTCAAATAAGCACCTAGGCTTTTAGAAATGGCGCCTAGGTGCTACCTTCAGCCCCTTCTTTCTTATATATGTGCAGAATTCTTGCAAAAATCATATCCGGAGTTCTAGCCGTTGGATCGGGATGAAATTTGGACAACATATTTATAGAATCTTATGCACAATTTTGAATTGTGAGATCGGATTCGGCTCTCAATAGAGTCACCAATAATTTCTGGACAATTGCTGCTTTGTGATTCCTTTTTGCGTCTTTTCTCGGTGCTTAGGATCTTCCTTTGTGCTCCAAAATCATATCTTACTTCTTCTTCTACTTCTTTTGTATCTTAAACACCTATCTTTTCATATAATTCATATATCTTGTCCACTTCTGCATTCCACAAAAACAACAGCAAAATATGCATAATAACAATTAAGTTCATAAATTGCACTTATCATGTTGATAAAGTCAAACTGATCAAAAAGATAGACAGAGTCGCGCAGGACAGACATGCCAGTTATGCCAACACCAAGCGCAGACCTCTGCATTTTGAGCCAGGAGATCATGTGCTGCGATTTTCACTTTTCAGGAAGGTGATGAGGTTGAAAGAGTGGGTACCCGGTTAGCCAACTTGTGGCTAAGGGCTTTTATGACTCTATGTATAAACAATCTTTGTTTAATATAATTTACATTCATTAATGTCATTTTCTTTATCTTTTTTCATATTGTTATATTATGATATACTTCTGTTGTTTTGATAAAGACCTTGAATATACTAAAGTGTAAGTAAGATGAGATAGTGAATAAAGAGAGATCACTATCATGTAACACATCTTATAGTCACTGTATATTCTAAACAGTTCCTAGTCAATTGAGTCGTCCGCAAATAAGGATAAGGATCGCTCGAGATTGAGACTAGCATTTGCGATGCCTAGTACCACATTTCTTTGGTATGGAACATAGAGATGTTTGAAGCATGAAAATGGATATTCATATGATGGATGATTGAACTACCCTATTCGGACTATCCAAGTGGTTTTCATTTATTGAGTGGATAAGTCCGCGGTTTTGGTTGTACACCATTAGTCCTTACTACTTGAAACATCAGACTCTATATGATAGTACTATACTTTGACTCGTTTACCGACTCTATGAGGGTCATCAGGTGTCGAGATTGGGTACAGTTACGACACATATAGGAGTCGATGCTTTGTTGTCAAGGATTCACCACACGCTTGCGAGTGTGGATATTCTATGCGATCTGAGGAGATATTAGTGTGACAAATCTCTGGTCAGAGTACTCAATGTGATTTAGGTTACTTGGTTTCCTAGTAGCACATGCGATGTCACTATTTGATCTTCAAGATGCATTGCATAGTTATCGAATCTCGAACGACTCTCGATGTACCAATGGTTGTTGATTCGATCGGGATATTTGGATGAAGGGACCGTACTGTACACTAACCAAAACCTACTGGTTCTTGCAGGCACTATCAGTGATACCTAGGGAATCATTGGGCGATGTTGCTAGGCGCTCTTACCATGATTCGATTGGTAAGTCGGAAATTGTTGTTCCGAGTCACAAGGACTTGTGAGCCCACAGCTAGCTGTATCCCTGAACCATTGAGGGTCACACAAGTAATGGATTACTAATCCCTGTTGAGATAGTTAAATTTAAAGAGTTAAATTTAGCGAAAGAGAAGTTGGACTTCTTAACTAAAGGGAGTGGAATTTCCTAAAATGACATAGGGATGGGCATTTTTGGAAATCACTGAATTCGGATTCAGAAAAATTATCTTGACTTTAAAAGGTGCAGAAATGGTTTCTGTGCAGATTGGTGAAATCGGTTTATCAATCGGAGTCAAGATGAATCGTATATTAATTTTTAGAATAACAGGCTTAGCTTGTTGGGCTTAAGTTTTGGATAATGGGCCCTAAGGATTTAGTGTCCTATTAGACATATAACTTAATCCAGTACAGAAATTATATATAGTAGATGGTGCAGTTTTCAAAAATCACTAATTGATTGTCTTGCAATTTTCAAAAATACTGCAACACACACATCTACAGTTTTCGAAATATCCTAGAACAGTTCTAAGGAGATTTTCGAATTCTGTCTCCTTTTATAGAGAAAATTCAGTCTGTGATTTTTGGAAAATTACATTCTGAATTGACAGATCAAATCTGTAAATCTCTTCGATAAACATCTGATTGATTTTTAGTGCAATCAATCAGAGGGTTTTAGTTTTCTGTTCGTGGTCCTAATTCAGGAGATTGATCGAGCGAGTCATCAGTTCCTGGGATTTACAACAAGAGCAAATTAATCTATTGGTGTCCATAATCAAGCCATAGCTTGAAGAGGTAAAATATTAATTGTTATTATTATTTTACATGTTGATTTTAATCGTTAGGATTTGATACCCATGATATGGAATTGTTCCATATAAGAAAATAAAATTTTTTAAACTTCCGCTGCTCCGGGTATCATATCACACTGATCTTAAAATGCGTTCTGACAGTGACATCAGAGACAGGTTGCTCGCAGATCAAACGATTAAAATTTATCGATTGTACAAAATTTTTAAAGCCTCGGGTTTGAGAAACGAAAACAAAATTTTTAAATTAAATTTCAAGGGCATCACGGGCAACGATCGTCGCTGCCCAAGGGCAGCAACGGGCTCCCCATGCCCGAGCCCCATGTGGGGCTATCCTGCCCCACGTGGAGGCGGGGCTGCCCGGGAACGTCCCGGGCAGCCCGGAAAATTAAAATTGTTTTTTTTTATTTGAATTTTAAATTTTTGAAATTTTAGTTTTTGGTCCGATCGAAAATTGTTTTGATTGGTCCACGAGGCATCGGATCAAATTGTTTGAGTCCAAAATTTTTAAAATTGATTTTTGGATAAATTTGAATTTTTGGAAAATTTATAAATTTTATCCGTTAAATTAGATTTTATAAAATTAATTATTTTGGTACAATTTATGATAAGATATGATCTTATGAATATATTAGATAAAATTTGATTTTATCTTTTTAATTAAATTGTCATTGCATGTTATCCAATGATTTAATTATTGAATTAAATATTGGATAAAAGGATGATCGATTGCCATGATCAATTTTATAGGTGTATGTTAGGTTGTTTACATTTGGTTTTTATTATTGTTGTTGGGTTTTATTAATGGGCTTGGTTTATGGCCCAATTTGATTTGTCATATGTAATAAAAGGTGGGTCTGATTTATGGCCCGTTCCCACCCTTAAATATGTATCCCCTACGTGTAATCGAAATTTATTGTAAATTTATTATACTTAGTGGGAGATAAAGATTTGAAGACAATGGTGGGGCCAGCAGACAATAAAGACCGAAGAAATGTAAATTGGAAGCTCAATGTAATATGATTGCATTGCATACTTGCATATCACCTAGGATTGGACTTAGACTCGTGATTGGCAACTACGGGTCAATTAGTTAATGGGGTCGATCATCCTTTATATAATATATGATATTATTGTTGTATGCATGTTTAGACTAAATTTCAAGAATCCCGCAAGCATACAAATTATTGAACGATGAGACAAATTTTCAAAATTAAAATCCCTAATTTTAAATATGACTTAAAATTGATATCAAGATTAACAAAAGGAAATTTAATATTGATGGGTCATCTTGACATGTCAAAATAAACGGCGTCATATTATTAGGCTCTTATTGGACATTAGGTAAAAACATGGGGGTTGCTTTGGAAGCAATTGGGCTCTACCTTTTGAAAATTATGGTTGGCTGATATTATTCGGGACTATGATTTGTCAATTGGACTCCATGTTCCCACTAAGGAAACCAGTTTCTTGTTTTCACTAGAGGGTAGTGAAATCGTTAAAATAGTGGGAGTGAAATTCATAAAATAAATCTCGCCATATTTTATGTCTTAGTAAATTAATTAAGCAATCACTAATTATTGTCTGTTTCTTTTTAGTATTTCATTACAATGAATTCGCGCAATCCACTATTCTCGATTCTCGAACAAAACAAACTGACTGGCGCAAACTATACGGAATGGTTCCGTAATTTAAAGATTGTTCTAAGTTCGAAAAAGGTTTTCTATGTGTTAGAAAAGCCTCCTCTGAAAGAAGCCCCGACTGATGTGAGTCCGGAAGAATTGGCCAAACTTGAAAAATGGTGGGACCATGATGTCAAGGCCAAATGTTAAATGCAGGCTTCGATGTCTGATGAACTTCAGAGGCGATTTGAGAATGCAGTGAATGCTGCTGACATTCACGATACTCTCAAGGAACTTTTTGGAGCTCAGTCAAGATCGAAGAGGTATGCCACCTTCAAAGGGCTCATGACATGCCGCATGCGAGATGGGACTTCGGTCCGTGAGCATGGGGTACACATGATTGGGCTCATTGAAAAGTTGGTAACACTCGAATTGACATTGGAGCAGAAACTGAATGCGGACTTGTTACTTCTTTCACTTCCTTCGTCGTTTGACGGTTTTGTGATGAACTTCAATATGAACAAGATAGGGGTCACCCTTGAAGAGATGGTCAATATGCTTGTCACATATGAGGCCACATTAAAGAAGGATAAACCGGTTTTTTTTGTTGGTTCATCTTCTAACTCTAAGAAGGGGCCAAGTGGAAAGGGTAAGAATCGTTCTGTCCCACCCAAGAAAACTGTGCCAAAGAAGAAGAACAAAACAAAGGCTTCAAACGTGAACAGATCTGAAGATGTTTGCCATCACTGCAAGAAACCCGATCATTGGAAACGTAACTGCAAAGAATATCTCGAGCAGTTGCGAACTGCAAAGGGTATGTTTTACATTGAAATAAATGTTTCACTTAATACTAATTCTTGGGTATTGGATACCGGATGTGGATCTCACATTTGCAATGATTTGCAGGTGATGACAAGAAGTCGTAAGCTTAGGATGGGTGACACCCAGTTAAGGCTCGGAAATGGTTCTAGAGTTGAAGCCAAAGCTGTGGGAGACGTTTATTTAGTTTTGCAGAAAAATTTTAAATTACTTTTGAGAGATGTTTTATTTGTGCCAGATTTGGTTAAAAACATTATTTCTGTTTCTATGCTTGATAGAGATGGTTTTTCTTGCAATTTTGTGAATGGGATTTGTTACGCCTTAAACGCATACAAATCTCGTGTGATGAGATTAATGTTTTTAATGCATTAACAAGTCTCATAATATTATGTTTTGATAATTACAAAACTCGGTTAATTGTTACTAACCATTTAATGTGCGATTTTGCAGATTAGATTTATTGACAAATAAATTATTGGAAGTTATTTTGAAGCTATCAAAGTATTTATGAAGTCTCATATTGCTCATATAATGGACACAATGTTATGTGGATGCCATGAAACATTGTTATGAGGATATGAAGAAAGGGACAAGAAGAAGCCAAAGTATGGAGCAGCAAATTCCAAAAATTACTGGGCATTTTTTATGCATTGAAATCCTATCTTCACTGGTCATAATCTTGATGAGGAATTTTTACATGTACTGTCCAAATTTGAGATAATCCAACGGCTAGATATGAAGCTATGATTTTTCCACAAAAGTTGTGCAGTACCTATTTCTGCAGAACTTGAAGCGAAGGATGAAGAATCAAATTCTGAAAATTACTGGATGTCCTTGAGACATCCAAATCAAATCTTCACCAATCAAAATCAATATCAGGATGTTTTTAAACTTTTAGCAAAATTTCATATCAATCCAACGGCTAGATATGGAGTTATGATTTTTCCACAAAGGTTGCACAGTACCTATTTCTGCAGAACATGAAGCAAATGATGAAGAATCAAATTCAAAAACTAACTGGGAATGCTTGAGACATCCAAATCACATCTCCACCAATCAGATTCCAATTTAGGCTGTTTTACAACCTATGTAAAAATTTCAGATCCATCCAACAGATGGATATGGAGATATAAAGTTTTCAAATTTGTTGCAGAGAACAAGTTCGAAAACTTGATGAAGCGAATTCCGAAAATTACAGGAAATGTTTGACTCTTTAAAATCAAATCTTGACCGTTCAGAATGACGATCCAGATGTTTTAAAGCTTCGGTTTAAATTTCAGATCAATCCAACGGTTAGATTATGAGATATGAGTTTTCCACAAAATCCGCTCAGTGCTGGGAAAAACTAGGCAGCGGCGCCGAACACTTTTTGTCACTCCTTGACTTCTCAACACATGCTCCATGCACACAAATCAGATTCAAATCTTTGTCAACTATAAATAGAGGTCATCCAAGGTCATTTGGAGATATCTCAACTCATCTCTTCTCTCCTTTGCAAGCAATTTCTCACTATCAAAGTGTTTGTGTGATATATTTGAGAGTGTTTGTAAAAATAGTTTGTGAGTTGGTTATGCTATTGTTGTAAACACTTGAGTGTGAAGCCAAGTGTGTTGTGCTATCGTTGTAAGCAATTGAGTGTGAAGCCAAGTATTTGTGTTGAGGCTATCCTTGGAGCCCTTAAGGCCAAGAGTATCGAGTTGTATCGGCGCAGTGATCGTGTCAAGTTTTAACGGCTATCCTTGGAGCCATCAAAGCCAGGAAGTTGAAGTGCTAGTGAATCCTTGGTTAATCGATCTTAACCAAGAAGGGGAGACGTAGAAGATTTATCGTCGAACTTCCATAAACATATTCTATGTCATTTATCGCTTTATTTCTTTTACGCATTTATTTACCGCATTTATTTTTTATTGCTTTAAGTCTTCCGCTTGCGTATTTGCATAATCGCTTTAAATTGCTAAAGTTGCCAATAGAACCTAAATCCCCCCCCCCCCATTAGGTTCTAACAAATGGTATCAGAGCCACACTTTTGAAAAATATTTCAAAAAAGACTCTATGGCAAATCTAGCGAGCGATTATTCTCAAAGGCAATCAATCAATCGTCCTCCTCTTTTCAACGGCATAAACTACGGATATTGGAAAAATCGAATGTCCCTATATATTAAATCCATAGATTATGATCTTTGAAAAGTTATGGTAAAACGTCCCTACAAACCAATGAAAGAGGTTGAAGGGATTAAAATTCCTAAAGGAATGGATGACTTTACCAAGGAGGACATGCGATTAATTTCTCAAAATGCTAAAGCTATGAATATTTTGCATTGTTCTTTAGATATGAACGAGTACAACCAAATATCAATGTGCTCCTCCGCTAAAGAAATATGGGATAAATTGGAGATATGCCACGAGGGAACCAACCAGGTCAAGAAAACAAAGATTGACCTCCTAGAGCTCAAACATGAGACATTTGAGATGGAAGCCTATGAAGATAGCGATGAGGAGGAAGCCAACATATGTCTCATGGCCAAGGATGATGACATCGCCTCCGACGATGATGATGAGGTACCATCTTACGATGAATTACTACAAGCTTATGTTTGACATGGCTAAATCACTTAGAAAAGAAAATAGAAACCTCAAAAATGAATTAGAATCTAAGGAGCATGAAAACCTAAGATTAAAGGATAACATAGCTACCTTAGAAAAATCATTTTATAAATTCAATGTTAGTAGTAACAAGTTGAATAATTTACTAAGCATGCAAAAATGTAGCTTTGATAAGGGTGGAATAGGGTATGGTAAGAAATCAATAGATTTTACTAGCCTTATTGCTAAAGCCAAAATGATATCACCCCATACATGCTCTTATTGTTGTAAAATTGGTCATGCTAGATATAAATGTAGATCTTTAAGATTTCAATATGATCAAAAGAGCTATATGAAATGGAGGCCTAAGAGTACTTAACAACTCATCAGTCGGCATTATGAGATCATGATCTAAGGGAAATCATCATAGACCGGTTTAAACTGCCTTGACTTGCGACTGGTCTTCCTGATGAACGCTGCTTTGTCCAAAGAAATAGGTTTTTAAAGAGGCCATAACCCTACCTACTACTGGGAGCACTCTTAGAAAGTGGCGATGATGTTGCTATGAGAGACTGAACTCTTAGAAGTCTATTTTGTATCTCTCTTTTCTAACACTGTGGACCCAAAAGAACTAAAGGGTACCAAAATCTATTCTTGCTGGGAAATAGGAAAACTGTTCTTCCTAGCATATGGTATCTAGACAGTGGATGTTCTAGACATATGACTGGGAACAAAGATCTACTCCAATCCATCAAACCAAAGGAGAAGGGAACTGTCACCTTTGGAGACAACAACAAAGGAGTAATTGAAGGCATCGGCTCAATAGGTATATCTAAATCTTGCTTGATTGATGATGTACTCCTAGTGAAAGGGCTTAAACATAATCTACTAAGCATAATTCAATTGTGCGATAGAGGTTATGAAGTCAAAATCACTCCCCAACACTGCACTATATCACTCACGACTGACAAATCCATAAATTTCAAAGGATATATAAGTGAAAATGTATACAAGGTTTCTTTAAATAATTTATCTTTATCAAATATTAAAAGCCTTGTATCCTTGAATGTTGATGACAACATTCTTTGGCATTGACGACTAGGTCATGTTGGTCCTAGTACCATAGAAAAACTTTTTAAACTTGATTTAGTTGTTGGTATGCCAAAACTCAATTTAAAATTAGATTCGGTTTGTGATGCGTGTCAACTTGTCAAACACACAAGGGAATCTTTTAAAAGCAAAAATTTTGTATCAATTTCTATGCCCCTTGAACTTCTTCGCCTAGATCTATGTGGTCCCTTGAGGAACGCTAGCCTAGGAGGGAAGCTTTATGCATTTGTCATTGTGGATGATTTTTTACGTTTCACGTGGACACTGTTTTTAGCCCACAAAAATGATGTCTTTGATTATTTTAAAACTTTTGTCAAACGAGTTGAGAATGAGAAAAATCTTTCAATAAAACAGATCTGTAGTGACCATGGAACTGAATTTCAAAATGAGAGTTTTACAAACTTTTGTGAAGAGAAAGACATCGGTCACAATTTTTCTTGTCCTAGGACTCCTCAACAAAACGGGGTCGTTGAGAGGAAAAATAGAACACTTGTGGAGATTGCGAGGACCATGATATGTGAGCATTCTCTACCAAAATATTTTTGGGCTGAAGCAATGAACACTGCCTGTTACATCATCAATCGTGTATCAATAAGGTCAATTCTCAAGAAAACTCCATATGAATTATGGAGAGGGAGAAAGCCTAACATGTGAGGCCCGGTTACTCTAATTACATTTAATTATCATACAAACAAATAATTAGAAGTCAAAGCAGCGGAAAAACGATTTAAAATAAATTTTGGGCCTATAAAAATTTCGGCATGACCTCCCCGTAAGTAGGACATCCCAAAATACACAGACAACAGTTTATTTAAAATAACTAAAACTAGGAACTCAACAAACTTAAACATCACACAACCATGTGCCGGCCAGGCACGAAAACAAATTAAAACAGTTAACACATACCTGAGCCGACAAGGCTTGATAATAATTTAAAAACATAGCAGGAACTCTCAAATACAACACAAATACATCGGGGCATCTCCCCGGAGAATATAAAAATGACTCTAACATAATACATAATATAACTCCGATAATACATAATATAACTGGGAGACAAGACATGATCCAACCTCCTCAACGAGCTCCGCCAGCGGACCCTCCGCCTGGTGCTGAAAAGTCACTTGGGTAGCCTACCATGGTGCCAAACAGCAGCCACAGTAGCCCCCCTAGAATTAACTGAGGTTAGGATTCTGGTATGAAACAGTTAGGCAACAACAACAAAACATATAAACTATGCATAAACACATTATAAAATGTAGTATGCAATGCATGAACTGGGCTCAAAGTAAACGGGATAACAGGAGCCAACAAACAGTACGATAACAACTGGAACAATGCTCGAGCTAGAACACAGGGGAGCTACATCGTCATGTAACTAAAACGCCCTGCCAAGTATGCGAGGTATGTCGTGCTGTGTGAAATCAAACACCCACGACTCGGCCTCCATACAGCTGATATCGATACAACAGATAGGCACAATAACGAACAACATACGATGTCAAGATTCCAATTGCATATCACACAGAAAATGCATCAAGGAATAGACAATCATAATTTCGGTCTCAGGGATACTAGGCATAAAAAGCCACCAGCTGATTCCCGAAATAACAATACGTGTGCCCGGAGTACAATACAACATGATAACGGGTAACAAGAATGATAGGGCTCAACGTGTGACGTAGTGAATATCATGCCCTATTCTAAATGCCACAAAATATATCAAATAATTTAACATATAAACAACGAGGCATTTAAATTCACATAATCCATATAGTTCACGTAATCAACATAATATCGGCAAAACAATATTTATATTTTTATCGTTGTATGTTACCAACCGTAACATACCTATACCAATTCAAACGAAGGTCCTCAACTCTAATTCCCAAAGTTTCGGCCTACAACACAATTAATATTCCAATATATATCAAAACGATGCGATAAAACCAACGAAATCAAATTAAATCCAAGCGGGTAAAATCCCAATATCGAGCAGCCCACTATACCTCAACTAAACCAGTTGAAAACTCACGCTCAAGGCTGGAAGAAGGGATTAAAACATCACAACTCGAAGCTAAACTAGCTGGACCGGGACAGCCTTCGAGCTCGCCGGAAAACTCACCGGAAAAGGCTGGAAATGAACTGAATGAACAGGGGAAGGTTCAGCTATCTATAAGATTCGAAATACAGCAGAATTATTGTCTAAAAGACTCTGAGATCGAAGCTTTCTTACCTGAAGAAACGCAGCAGAAAATAGCAGCACGTCTAGCTTCTGAAAGTAGCTCGATTCGGGCTCAAACGGGCATCAAATTCATCGATTCTTAGCTTGAATCGAAGCCACGGATGTAAGGAAGAAAACCCAACAAACGAATCGAATTTTGGACTCCGAACGAAGAAGTTATGGGCAATTTACCGGAGCTGCGCAGAGGGGTGACGGGAGTGACGGGATTTGGGGATGACTTCTCTTTTCTTTTTCTTTCCTTAGCTTTTGACTGAAGCGTGGATATGTATATATGTAAGGGTGTGTGTCCTTTATTTAATTATTATTTGGGCAACTTGACACAGTCCAGATATTTTAACGCTCGTGTATTATTTTAGCTCTAATATGTATTTTATATCGTTTAAATCTCGATATTCAAAAATACATATTTTTAATACACTTACTAATTTATTTGGCATAAATAATTATTTTAATTTAGCATCTCAATAATAATTCTAATTATGCAAAATTACCAGATAATTAACTTCTGGGTCTTACATTTCTCCACCACTAAAAACAAATTTCGTCCTCGAAATTTTAGTTTACACACATACATCTGAAACGCAATACACCACAAATCCAATGCTAGGAATCAAACAAATATGGGTAAGAAGTTCTCATCTTCTCCTCTGTCTCCCAAGTAGATTCCTCTACCCCATGCCTCGACCACTGAACTCGAACTAGTGGTACAATTTTGTTGCGAAGTACTTTCTCCTTGCGATCCAAGATACACATAGGATACTCAGTATAAGACAATGCTGGATCCAGTTCAACCTCATCAGGCTGAATGACATGAGACGGATCGGGCTCATACTTACGCAACATAGATACATGAAACACATCGTGGATGCCATCCAAAGATTGTGGCAACTCCAACCGATAAGCACAAGACCCAATACGTTCAACAATTCTATAAGGACCAATGTATCGAGGTGACAACTTACCTCTCATACCAAAACGAACAACGCCTCTAAACGGTGAGATTTTTAGAAATACAAAATCATCAACTTGAAATTCCAAAGGTCGACGACGTTTATTCGCATAGCTTGTTTGTCGATCTTGGGCAGCTTTCATTCTTTGATGTATCAACTGAACTTTGTCATGCATTTCCTGAACAATCTCGGGTCCAGTCAATTGCTTTTCACCGAACTCATCCCAACAGAGCGGTGATCTACATCTGCGACCATACAAAGCTTCAAAAGGAGCCATGCCTATAGTCACTTGGAAACTGTTATTGTAAGAAAATTCCGCTAATGGTAAAGCTTCTTGCCAACTCTCTTTAAAATCCATAACTACAGCTCTAAGAAAATCCTCAAGAGTTTGGATTGTACGCTCAGTTTGACCATCGGTCTGAGGATGATATGCAGTACTCATCGCAAGTCGTGTACCCATTTCTTTTTGGAAGCTAGTCCAAAACTTTGAAGTAAAT
This sequence comes from Henckelia pumila, assembly GCF_033568475.1. Classification (NCBI taxonomy): domain Eukaryota; kingdom Viridiplantae; phylum Streptophyta; class Magnoliopsida; order Lamiales; family Gesneriaceae; genus Henckelia; species Henckelia pumila. The sequence continues at coordinate 32,920,274 of NC_133121.1, read as the reverse complement.
CTAGGGTCACGATCCGAGACTATTGCAACTGGAACTCCATGCAGTCTCACTATATTCTCAATAAACAAACGAGCCATTTTCTTGTACGAGTAAGTCCTTTCATACGGAATAAAGTGAGCTGACTTGGACAATCTATCAACCACTACCCAAATGGCATTGAAGTGACGAGAAGTACGTGGCAAATGAGTGACAAAATCCATAGCCACATGTTCCCAGTTCCACTGAGGAACTTCAAGACTGTGTAGTAATCCTCCTGGTCTCATACGTTCTGCCTTAACTTGCTGACAGACCATACAATGAGATACAAACTCAACTACATCCTTCTTCATGTTCTTCCACCAAAATTGAGGTCTGAGAATATGATACATTTTCTTGCCTCCTGGGTGAATGCTATAACGAGTGCAATGAGCTTCATTAAGGATGGCTGTGCGCAAGTCAGGAATATCTGGGACAACCAATCTTCCATTCAATCGAAGAGAGTCATTAGAATAAATTGAAAATCCAGATTGATGTCCTTGAGTCACTAAATCATAAGATTTCTGAATCTGATCATCTGACTTTTGGGCAGCTTTAATAATCTGAATTAACTCAGGTTCAACAGAAATCTGAGAAACACAGATAGCATTCCCTTGGATCTGAAAATTCAAACCAGAAGTGCAGATATCCTCGTGCAACTTAGAAATATAGATTGAGGAGAGTTGAGCATCATTATCGACTTTACGACTCAAAGCATCGGCAATGACATTCACTTTTCCCGGCTGATATTGGATCTCACAATCATAATCTTTCAACAGATCCATCCAACGTCTTTGTCTCATATTCAAATCAGATTGAGAAAATAAATATTTGAGACTCTTATGATCTGAATAAATTACAAATTGTTCTCCAAATAGATAATGTCTCCAGACTTTTAGAGCAAAGACAATAGCAGCCAATTCCAAATCATGAACAGGATATCTAGATTCATGTGTCTTCAACTGACGAGAACCATAAGCCACTACTCTGCCATGTTGCATCAAGACACAACCTAAACCTCGAGACGAAGCATCGGTGCAAACAACAAATCCTCCAGAACCACTTGGAATTGTAAGTACTGGTGCAGAAGTCAATCTCTTCTTCAACTCAACAAAACTTGACTCACATTCATCAGACCAAATGAATTTCTGATTTTTCTGAGTCAACAAAGTGATAGGTTTAGCAATCTTTGAGAATCCTTCAATGAATCTACGATAATAACCAGCTAAACCCATAAAACTCCGAATCTCTGGCACATTCGTCGGTCTTGGCCAATTCAATACTGCTTCTACTTTACTTGGATCAACAGAAATACCATGTTCAGAGATAACATGGCCTAGAAAGACAACTCTGTCTAGCCAGAATTCACACTTGGACAACTTTGCATATAATTGTTTCTTTTGAAGAATTCGAAGAATTAACCTCAAGTGCTTGGCGTGTTCTTCTTCGGACTTAGAATAAATAAGAATATCGTCGATGAAAACAATGACAAACTTATCGAGATATTTTCTGAATACACGATTCATCAAGTCCATGAAAATAGCAGGAGCATTAGTCAAACCAAAAGGCATAACTAAAAATTCAAAGTGTCCATATCTAGTGCGAAATGCTGTTTTCGGAACATCTTGTTGTCTAACTCGTACTTGGTGATATCCAGAGCGAAGATCAATCTTGGAATACACCGCCGTACCTTGTAACTGATCAAACAAGTCATCAATTCTTGGAAGTGGATATTTATTCTTGATGGTTGACTTATTCAATTGTCTGTAATCAATACACATTCTCATCGTGCCATCTTTCTTTTTAACAAAAAGAACAGGAGCACCCCAAGGTGAAAAACTTGGGCGAATATAACCTTTACTCAACAATTCCTGTAACTGTTCTTTCAATTCTTTTAACTCAACAGGAGCTAATCGATATGGTGCTCGAGATATAGGTTCAGTTCCTGGCATAAGTTCTATACTGAACTCAACTTCTCGTTCTGGTGGAAATCCAGGAATTTCCTCAGGAAATACATCAGAAAATTCACAGACAACAGGAATGTCAGATATTGACCGCTCACCTTGAGACAGATCGACAGCATAAACAAGAAAACCTTCATTTCCTGAGTCCAACAGACGAGTCATTTCGATAGAAGAGACTAAAGGAATCTTAGCTCGTGAACCTCGACCATAGAAATTCCATTTAGGAGCAAAACTAGGTCTAAATCGAACTATTCCTCTATAACAATCGACAGTGGCTTTATTAGAAGTTAGAACATCCATACCCACAATACAATCAAAATCATGCATAGGTAGGACTATAAGATTCAGGTACAACACATTATCAGCATAGAGCAACACCGCATTAAACACAGCATTATCAGTTATGATCATTCTCCCCATTGGAGTAGCAACTGATAAATTACCATTCATACTAGTGGTGCAAAGATCATTGGAAGCGACAAATGCACGAGATATAAACGAATGCGATGCTCCAGTATCAAAGAGTACTCGTGCTATAAAACCACATAGAGTGCAATTACCAGTAATTACAGTACCTGGAGCTGCCTGTGCCTCGTCCTCTGTCAAGGCAAATACACGAACTGGTGGCTGATTTTGCTGACCACCTTGACCTCTTGATTGCTGATGAGGCTTGCTCGACTGCTGAGAAGAGTGGGATGGTGCAGAAAATTTGCCACTAGGTGTTCCACCACCTGCCTGCACTGATTTTCCTGTCTGACTGGGGCAAACTCGAGCAAAGTGTCCTGGTCTACCACAAACATTGCAAAGTCCTTGAACTCCCACACATTGATTGCTGAAATGTTTCCCACCGCAGTTATCACAATAAGGACCAGTGTAGCGTTGTCCACTCTGCTTTCCAGAACCTTCAGAACTAGTAGAACTAGAGCCAGATTTCTTGAATTGTTTCCCTTTTGGACGTAAAGATGAAGTACTAAAATGACTTGAAGATTGCTTGACAGATTGGTGCTGGATAGGAGTCTTGTTTCCACCTCTCCTTCGAAAACTTGCCTCAGCCCTTTTTGCCAATTCCACAGCTTCGGGATAATTCATTGGCTTTCCAGTCGAGACAAATGGATGCAAGCGATCATCTAATCCTTCAGTGAAGCTTTCAACAATAGCTCCCTGACTAGCAGCAACATGAGGAGCATACTTCAACAGTTCGTAAAAAGTATCAGCATAGTCTTGCACCGACATATTTCCTTGTTTCAAGTTGTGGAATTCAGTTGATTTGGCACTATAGAATGATGGAGGACAATAACTTTCCCTGAACTTCAGCTTGAATACATCCCAAGACGGTGTTACTTTCTGAGATTCCAAAGTCATCAAGGTAGTAGCCCACCACATCTTAGCACGATCCTTCAACTGATGGAGTGCTAGCTTAAAACGTTGCGCCGACGGATATTCAATCAAATCAAAGAGATCTTCAATCTCGGTAATCCAGATTTCAGCTTTTTCAGGTCCCTCATTACCAAAATAACGAGGTGGACGCATGGTATGGAAACGGGCAACTAACTCATCCATCCTAAGTTGTTCCAATCGTCCAGTAGCTTGATTAACCTCGGTATTAACATCAATGCGAGGTCTCCCACGACCACGACCACGACCACGACTAGCATTATTACCACTTTCAGCCATTCTATAAAATATAAATCACAACAAAATTAGAATGAAAATAAACATATCACATAGGCACGTAAACATGCTGAAAAGTAGCAACAACAAGCGCAAAATCAACTTTAGTGTCTAGACTCGAGTGTCCTAGACTCTAGTTTGAGCATATCCCAGTTTATGCTCTGATACCATGATGTGAGGCCCGGTTACTCTAATTACATTTAATTATCATACAAACAAATAATTAGAAGTCAAAGCAGCGGAAAAACGATTTAAAATAAATTTTGGGCCTATAAAAATTTCGGCATGACCTCCCCGTAAGTAGGACATCCCAAAATACACAGACAACAGTTTATTTAAAATAACTAAAACTAGGAACTCAACAAACTTAAACATCACACAACCATGTGCCGGCCAGGCACGAAAACAAATTAAAACAGTTAACACATACCTGAGCCGACAAGGCTTGATAATAATTTAAAAACATAGCAGGAACTCTCAAATACAACACAAATACATCGGGGCATCTCCCCGGAGAATATAAAAATGACTCTAACATAATACATAATATAACTCCGATAATACATAATATAACTGGGAGACAAGACATGATCCAACCTCCTCAACGAGCTCCGCCAGCGGACCCTCCGCCTGGTGCTGAAAAGTCACTTGGGTAGCCTACCATGGTGCCAAACAGCAGCCACAGTAGCCCCCCAGAATTAACTGAGGTTAGGATTCTGGTATGAAACAGTTAGGCAACAACAACAAAACATATAAACTATGCATAAACACATTATAAAATGTAGTATGCAATGCATGAACTGGGCTCAAAGTAAACGGGATAACAGGAGCCAACAAACAGTATGATAACAACTGGAACAATGCTCGAGCTAGAACACAGGGGAGCTACATCGTCATGTAACTAAAACGCCCTGCCAAGTATGCGAGGTATGTCGTGCTGTGTGAAATCAAACACCCACGACTCGGCCTCCATACAGCTGATATCGATACAACAGATAGGCACAATAACGAACAACATACGATGTCAAGATTCCAATTGCATATCACACAGAAAATGCATCAAGGAATAGACAATCATAATTTCGGTCTCAGGGATACTAGGCATAAAAAGCCACCAGCTGATTCCCGAAATAACAATACGTGTGCCCGGAGTACAATACAACATGATAACGGGTAACAAGAATGATAGGGCTCAACGTGTGACGTAGTGAATATCATGCCCTATTCTAAATACCACAAAATATATCAAATAATTTAACATATAAACAACGAGGCATTTAAATTCACATAATCCATATAGTTCACGTAATCAACATAATATCGGCAAAACAATATTTATATTTTTATCGTTGTATGTTACCAACCGTAACATACCTATACCAATTCAAACGAAGGTCCTCAACTCTAATTCCCAAAGTTTCGGCCTACAACACAATTAATATTCCAATATATATCAAAACGATGCGATAAAACCAACGAAATCAAATTAAATCCAAGCGGGTAAAATCCCAATATCGAGCAGCCCACTATACCTCAACTAAACCAGTTGAAAACTCACGCTCAAGGCTGGAAGAAGGGATTAAAACATCACAACTCGAAGCTAAACTAGCTGGACCGGGACAGCCTTCGAGCTCGCCGGAAAACTCACCGGAAAAGGCTGGAAATGAACTGAATGAACAGGGGAAGGTTCAGCTATCTATAAGATTCGAAATACAGCAGAATTATTGTCTAAAAGACTCTGAGATCGAAGCTTTCTTACCTGAAGAAACGCAGCAGAAAATAGCAGCACGTCTAGCTTCTGAAAGTAGCTCGATTCGGGCTCAAACGGGCATCAAATTCATCGATTCTTAGCTTGAATCGAAGCCACGGATGTAAGGAAGAAAACCCAACAAACGAATCGAATTTTGGACTCCGAACGAAGAAGTTATGGGCAATTTACCGGAGCTGCGCAGAGGGGTGACGGGAGTGACGGGATTTGGGGATGACTTCTCTTTTCTTTTTCTTTCCTTAGCTTTTGACTGAAGCGTGGATATGTATATATGTAAGGGTGTGTGTCCTTTATTTAATTATTATTTGGGCAACTTGACACAGTCCAGATATTTTAACGCTCGTGTATTATTTTAGCTCTAATATGTATTTTATATCGTTTAAATCTCGATATTCAAAAATACATATTTTTAATACACTTACTAATTTATTTGGCATAAATAATTATTTTAATTTAGCATCTCAATAATAATTCTAATTATGCCAAATTACCAGATAATTAACTTCTGGGTCTTACATAACATTTCATACTTTCGGGTCTTTGGATCAAAATGCTATATTCATAATAATGGTAAGGACAACCTCGGATAGTTTGATGCCAAGTCCGACAAAGGCATCTTTCTCGGATATTCTACTTCAAGTAAGGCTTTTACAGTATTTAATAAACGTACCTTACTTGTTGAAGAATCTATGCATGTTATATTTGATGAATCTATGTCTATAGTTTCTCGTAATACTAACGATGATGTAGAACTTCTTGAAGAAGAGATGACTTCATCAAGCTTAAATGATATAGATGTTTCTGTTGAGGAAACACCATTTCCGAAGGATTGGACGCTTCACAAAGATCATCCTATGGATCTTATCATTGGAAGTCCTTCAAAGGGAGTAACCACTCGCTCTTCTCTTAATAATATTTGCAATCATCTTGCTTTTGTTTCGCATGTTGAACCTAAGTGTATTGATGATGCTTTATTAGATGATTCATGGATTATTGCTATGCAAGATGAATTAAATGAATTCAAGCGCAATGATGTTTGGAATCTTGTTCCTAGGCCGCATGATAGATCTATTATTGGTTCTAAATGGGTCTTTAGGAATAAACTTGACGAGCATGGTACTATCACTAGAAATAAAGCTAGACTTGTAGCAAAAGGATATAGTCAAGAAGAAGGAATTGATTATGATGAGACTTATGCGCCTGTTGCTAGACTAGAATCTATTTGCATGCTACTTTCTTTTGCTTGCTCTAGAAATTTCAAGTTATTTCAAATGGATGTTAAGAGTTCCTTTCTTAATGGTGTACTAAAAGAAGAAGTTTATATTGAACAACATGATGGCTTTGTTGATGCATTATTGTCTGATCATGTGTTTAGACTTAACAAAGCATTGTATGGTTTGAAACAAGCTCCTCGAGCTTGGTATGAAAAACTATCAATTTTCCTTGTCTCAAATGATTTTTCGAGAGAAAAGATTGACATTACTTTATTTACCAAAAATTTCAAAGATGATTTATTGATTGTGCAAATTTATGTTGATGACATAATTTTTGGTTCTACTAACGAAACTCTCTGTCAAGATTTCTCCAAACTTATGCATGACCACTTTGAGATGAGCATGATGGGGGAACTTAACTATTTCCTCGGATTGCAAATCAAACAGTGCAAAGATGGGTTCTTTGTGAACCAAAGCAAATACATCAAGGAGATTCTAAAGAAGTTTGGGATGAAGAACACAAAATCATCATCCATACCGATGAGCACAGCAATCAGACTCGACAAGGATGAAAATGGTAAATCTGTAGATCAATCTTCCTTTCGTAGTATGATTGGCTCCTTATTATATGCTACTGCTAGTAGACCGGACATTATGTTTAGTGTTTGCTTGTGTGCACGATTTCAATCATGTCCAAAGGAATCACATTTATTCGCCTTAAAACGCATTTTTAAATATCTTTCAAATACTCCAAATCTCGTCTTGTGGTATTCGATAAATTCTTTCTTTGATTTAAAAGCATACTGTGATGCCGACTTTGGTGGATATAAGGTGGACAGGAAAAGCACTAGTGGAACTTGCTTCTTTCTAGGAAATTGCTTAGTTTCTTGGTTTTCAAAGAAACAAAATTGTGTTGCATTATCAACAACCAAAGCCGAATATATGGCTGCCGGTAGTTGTTGTGCGCAAATTCTTTAGATGAAGCATCAATTGCTCGACTATGGTGTATCTATTTCAAAAATCCCTATTTTCTGTGATAACACTAGAGCCATATGTCTTACAAAGAATCCGATTCAGCATTCGCGCACCAAACATATTGACATTCGTCATCATTTTATTCGTGACCACACTGAACGAAATGAAGTTGAACTTCAATATGTTGACACGACAAATCAAATTGCCGATATTTTTACAAAACCACTAGATGAAAATACTTTTATTCGTTTGCATGGTAAACTTGGCATGATTGAGTTGTAATCGCTTGTAGACATATTTTAAATGTAATGTCATATTAAGGGGGAGCTTAATAACAAATTCGAGCAACTAAATTTTGGATAATACAAATTAATTGTATTTATTCAAAATTATAAAACTCACATTTAATGTGAAATTTATGTGTTGCATTTTAGAAATCATATTTCAATTCTCTTGTTTTGCATTTACTTTTTCAGTCTTTTTGAAACGACTCGATCCTACTACTACTAATTTTTTTATTTTACAAATAAATAACTAAATATTTAATATAAAATATATTTTAAAACTATGCATCCATAAATGAATAAATAAATAACTAATACTTAATATAATATATATATACTTGAAACGTGTAAATATATATATTAAATAATTACTTTCTAAAATAATTATAAACATAAACAATTTCCCATAAAAATATTTCAACTAAAAGAAAAAAACCATAATAATAATTTGCATGCAAATAAAATAAGTATAACCCATGCAATAAAATCATCATCAACCTCTCAATAAAAATTCTCACCTAAAATCCATAAACCCATAATTAAATCATAAAACATGTGCGGAAAACATAATAATATTCAATTCACTGAAAACATGACTAGAGCGATGGTCACGGGCTAGCCGGCTGTCGGGAGGCTCATACGTCTTCACCGCCAGTCGGGGCTACATTCTCTAAATCATATTCTTGCTCACCTGCACCATTTAAGTCTAGTGAGCCTAAAGGCTCAACACGTTCTATCTTATAATAACAACATGAATAAAAATGATGCAACATATAATACATGCAAAATACATAATAAATAATATATATATAACCATGCATGTCTTTATACTTCTTATATCATGATCATCACATAACATAGCATACATACTCATACATAAATCATCATGCATCATAGTAAGGGCATATCATCATTTAAAAATCTGAAGGTTATATCCATGTTGTGTGACGTGTCATGTCGATTGATCAATCTAAAACCAACGTACGTGGCGGTGAGATCTCCACCTCTTGGCCCTTTCACCAGGCAAACATAATCATAATCGTATGGAAAGGCAATCGGGTCCCAGTATCCCGACCCACAGTCCCGTGTCATATGGAAAGGTCTCCGGGCCTAGGCATCCCATCTCCAATCCCGTAGGTTGTCACACACCCACTTCAACTCTCTTAAAATATTTTTCATTGCCCAGCATCACACATATACATATAGCATCATGCACATACATAAAAACTTTCATGATCTTATTTTCATAAAATATTGCCCGTAAATATATATTTAATTAATTAATAATATAAAAATAAAAATAATACTTTTTCATAATTAAAATATTCATGCAATAATTAAATATATATTTACGGACCATGCATAATTTTCATGGATTGGTTCAGGCCGCTGACTCCTTAGACTTAAGCCCATTAACTTTTGGACTGGCCCAAAAATTCACAGACTGACCCAAAAAATATCATGGGCTTCCAAGCCCATAAAAATCATTGGGCTAACTTAAATAAAATTTTTGAGGCCTAATTAAAATTATTTGGAGGCCCAAATAATTTTATAACTAATTAATTTAGCCCAAAAACACAATAAATCATTAAACACTTAAAAATAAAAATACCCAAGCCCAGACCACCTAACCCAGACCCGGATCAACCTGACATGACCCACAACATAACCAACCCGACCCAGGCCCCAGACCCGACCCGGATCTGCCCTAAAACCTAGAACCCGATCCCCCCTTTCTTCCCAAGCTGCTGCCCTGAGCAGCATCTAATTCTGGCGTTCGGCCGGCCAAATCCGGCCACCAATGATCAAAGTACCACCACCCAAGTCTATCCCACTCCCAGACGTTTCTAACAAGTCAAAAACCAGACCAAACCATCGACTATGGAGTGAGAACGAAGCTCTGGAATCTTGCCCATCTGCAGCTCACGCACAGACGCGAGCAGTTGCGGCGTTTTCTATCGTGCGGCTTGCTAAGACCACCAATGACCATGAAACCACTTTCTAGACCTAGAAAACATCCATACGGTTCTAACCCAACAAACCACGCACAAATCCATGGCCTGAGAAAGGATAACAAACCCCCTTTCCTCAGAACCCTAAACCTGCGACCTGTGCACAAAAAACTGAAGAGGGCTTTGGCCCTGGCCTATTCCACCCACATGCAACCATCTAGACCAACCGCAAGGACCCCAACATAACTTAGAACCATGATCCAGTAGTCCAGAACGAGTCCATGGCAGAAAACATGAAGAAATTTCATGAAAAATGGATCAAAGTGTGGATTGTTCAACAAACTATGCATAACTTTCATGCAAACTCATCATAGAACATTATCATAACGTTTTCATGATCAAATAAGAATATAAAACTTGAATGGTGGCCAAAAGAGAGAATTCAAACATGTCTTGGTTGATTTTTGAATCAAAACTCGATTACGACGCGTACGACGATCTCCGGGACGAACGGACTTCAAAACTTCAAATAAATCTTCAAAGTACTTGTGTGTGATGTGAGTTTTCTGGTGAAAACGATGGAGAAGAAGGAGATGACGGCTAGGGTGATTAAACGTGAATGAGATGAATAAATAAGTCTAGATATAAAAATTTTGAGATTATCTTAATTATCTAGACTTATTGGGTAGATAATATATCACAATAATATAAAAATAAAACTCTTAAAATTAACTAATTTCAGATAATTTTCGTAATATAATTTTAAAGGATTTTTAAAACTCCTTAAAAGCCTTTAAAATTACTTAATTTAGTGAAAATAGGCTCTATAAATATATATATACACATAAACTATTATTTTCTGAAAGTAATACCTTAAAAATAATATTTTAAGGCTCATAAAATCCTCATAAAATATTTTGAGTGAAAATCTATCACCTCGTTCATCCACGGTCCCGTCTACGCGATAAAAAAACTAATATTTCTAACAATTTCATAAATGGCATAATTGCGGGTTAAATGCTAAAAATAATATTTAAATCATGCACATAGAATCACATAATTCACATAAAGTCATTTAACCCATTTATTAAAAATTTTACTTTAATTATTTCCTAGTTATGCATGCGAAATCACCTAAGAAAATTCTGGGCGTTACAACTCTCCCCCCTTAAATTGAATTTCGTCCTCGAAATTAGATTACTTACCGAATAACTCCGGATAACGAGTCCTCATGTCGGCCTCCTCCTCAGAATGATTCAGCCACTGGACTTTGACCATCGAAATAGACCGCGTCCTAAGCCTCCTTTCCTCACGAGCCAAGATCCGAACGGGTCTCTCCAGAAATGCTAGCTCTGGTGACAACTGTAGAGGCTCAAAATCCAAAACATGCGACGGATTAGAGACATACCTCCGAAGCATAGATACATGGAACACGTTGTGAACTTTCGCAAGGCTCGGTGGTAGTGCCAAACGATAAGCCAACGTCTCAATCCTCTCCAAAATCTCAAACGGACCGATATACCTCGGGTTGAGCTTGCCTCTCCTACCAAACCGCATCACGCCTTTCATAGGCGAGACCTTAAAGAATACATGATCTCCCACGGAAAACTCGAGGTCTCGTCGTCGTTGATCAGCATAATTCTTCTGACGACTCTGTGCGGTCCTCATCCGCTCTCGGATCTGAGCTACAATATCCGCCATTTGCTGCACAATCTCGGGTCCTAGCAAGACCCTCTCTCCAACCTCGTCCCAATGCACAGGCGATCTACACCGTCTCCCGTAAAGAGCCTTGTATGGAGCCATACCTATAGATGCCTGAAAACTGTTGTTATAAGTAAACTCCACTAAAGGCAATCTCGACTCCCACGAGCCCTGGAAATCAATCACACATGCCCTCAACAAATCCTCAAGTGTCTGAATTACTCTCTCCGACTGACCATCTGTCTGAGGATGAAAAGCAGTGCTGAACAATAACTTAGTCCCCAAAGCTGTATGCAGACTCTTCCAAAATGCAGAAGTGAACCTTGGATCTCGGTCCGACATTATGGACACTGGAATATCGTGAAGTCTGACTATCTCCTTAATGTAAATTTCTGCAAACTGAGTCATAGTAAAAGTAGTCCTCACCGAAAGAAAATGTGCAGATTTGGTGAGTCGATCGACAATCACCCAAATCGATGTCGATCCTCTAGTACTCCTCGGTAGCCCAACTACAAAATCCATAGAGATGTTCTCCCATTTCCACTCCGGAATGGGAAGTGGTCGTAACAATCCCGCTGGTCACTGATGCTCTGCCTTGACTTACTGACAAGTCAAGAATTCGGAAATAAACTGACCAATATCTCCCTTCATACCCGGCCACCAATACAAAGTCCTCAAATGTCGGTACATCTTCGTACCCCCTGGATGGATGGAATACGGAGATGCATGTGCCTCTGACATGATATCTTCTCTCAACTGATCAGTACTCGGTGCCCACATACGTCCTCTGTATCGAACAATGTCATCATCCACAGTATAAAGAAGACTACCCTTCAACTCATCCTTGTGCCTCATGCGCTGCAACTGCTCATCAGTGGTCTGTCCCTCTCGAATCCGATCCTGTAGAGTCGGTTGTACTACAAGAGTGGATAATCTTGGTGCGTGCCCACTGGAGTAGATCTCTAGGTCAAACCTCTGAATCTCATCTGTAGAGGTTGCTGAACTGAAACACAAGACAACACTGAATTCTTCCGACTCAAATCATCGGCTACTACATTAGTTTTACCAGGGTGGTAGCTAATGTCACAGTCGTAATCCTTAACTAACTCCAACCATCGACGTTGTCTCATATTCAACTAATTCTGGATGAAGAAGTACTTGAGACTCTTATGATCAGTGAAAATCTGGCACTTCTCACCGTACAAGTAATGTCTCTATATCTTGAGCGCAAACACAACAGCTGCAAGCTCTAAGTCATGCGTCGGATAGTTCTTCTCATGAGTTTTCAACTGTCTCGATGCATAAGCAATCACCTTATCATTCTGCATAAGAACAGTGCCTAAGCCCATCTTAGACGCATCTGTATACACCACAAACTCCTCAAGATCCATTGGCACTGCCAACACTGGTGCAGAAGTAAGTGCCTCCTTAAGCTGATCAAAGCTCCTCTGACACTCTTGGCTCCAAACATACTTGGCATTCTTCTTGGTCAATGATGTCAAGGGTACTGCTATAGAAGAAAAACCCTTGATGAACTTCCGATAATAACCGCTAAACCCAAGAAGCTGCGTATCTCAGAGGCATTCTTCGGAATTCCCCAATTCTGGACAGCCTCGACTTTTGATGGATCCACTGCTATGCCCTCCTTAGAAAGAATGTGGCCCAAGAATGCCACCTGCTCGAGCCAAAACTCGCACTTGCTGAATTTCGCAAACAACTTCTGCTCTCTCAAAGTCTGCAAAGCTGTCTGCAAATGATGTCTATGCTCCTCCAAGATCCTCGAATATATCAGAATATCGTCAATGAAGACAATGACGAACTGATCAAGATATGGCCTAAAGACACGGTTCATGAGATCCATGAAAACCGCCGGAGCATTAGTCAGGCCAAATGGCATCACCATAAACTCGTAATGCCCATAACGTGTCCGAAAAGCAGTCTTGGACACATCCTCCTCTTTGACTCGAAGCTGATGATAACCCGATCGCAGATCGATCTTAGAAAACACCGAAGCTCCCTGCAACTGATCAAATAAATCCTCTATCCTCGGCAGTGGATACTTATTCTTCACGGTGACTCTATTCAGCTCTCGATAGTCAATACATAACCTCATGCTGCCGTCCTTCTTCTTCACAAATAAGACCGGCGCACCCCAAGGTGACACACTAGAGCGGATAAAGCCCTTCTCCAAAAGCTCTTGTATCTGATCCCGCAACTCTTTCATCTCAGTGGGAGCAAGATGATACGGTGCCTTAGAGATAGGCACAGTACTCGGCATCAGCTCAATACTGAACTTCACCTCTCTGACTGGTGGAATTCCTACTACATCATCTGGAAAGACATCCGGAAACTCACAAACGATCTCAACATCTGCAATAGATTTAGAAGACGGCTCATCCGCTGCAACTACTAAACTTGCAAGGAAGCCCTGACAACCCTTGCGCAATAACATCTTTGCACGCACATAAGATATGACATGCGAAGCACCACTGCTTTGAGCTGCAAGGAATATGAAAAAATCTCCGCCTGACGGATTCACTGAAACTGATCGCCTCCGAAAATCTATCGAAGCTCCATTAACTGATAACCAATCCATGCCAAGAATGACATCAAATCCTGACATCGGTAGAACCACTAGATCGGCTCTAATCATATTCCCCTGAAGCTCCAACTCAACACCATTAAGTACACTAGAGGTAGTAAGAATCTCGCCAGATGGCAAGGTAACATCATAGCCCGTAACAGCATCCTCAGGTATGATGCCTACCCGCCTAACAAATTCTTGAGAGATAAACGAATGTGTAGCTCCTGAGTCTAGCAACGCATACGTAGCATTACCTCTAACGAGGATCTTCCCTGCACTCAGAAAATGTCCCAACGCACATACAACTTAAGAATAATTTAATTGAACCCATAATTCATAACAATTCCCTTAAGTATACTATTACCCAAATTCCTAGTCATTTCCTTTATACTACACATGCAAGAGAAATTCACTCAAAATATCACATAAATACGAACTTTTCACGCTATCCAAATAATCATGCAAACTATTGAATCTTAAATACAAAAGTTAGGATTACCCGTGATCAAAGACGTGTCTGGGTCAGCCTCCTCTGCCTGCATGACATATACACGCCCCGGGATGTTCCTCGCATTAGGGCAGTTCATCGCAATGTGCCCCGGTAGCTACACTTGTAACAGACACCTGAACCAGCCATGCACTGCCCCGAATGAGGCTTCTGACAAGTCTTGCATAATGGAATACCTCCAGCATTTGGGGCGGCTGCCCCTTTCTGCTGTGGACTCTGTGGGCCCAACTGCCTTTGCTGTGGTTTGGGAGGATTCGGGCCCTTAACCGGCCCAGTAAACTGCTTCTTCGTCGACTGCGAAGACTGACCACGGAAAGGCTGCTGAAACTTCCTCTTCTGCTGGTAAGCTGCTTGCATCTCCTTTCTCCCTTGCTCGGACCTCAAATCTCTCTTCACTGCTGCACTATAATTCGCCGCATCAGCCATGAAAACGTCGTGCTTGATATCCGGTCTAAGCCCATCAGTAAAGTGCCTCAGCCTCTCCTGCTCTTCATTCGCAATCAGGGGCGCGAAATGACATCCTCTCTCGAACTGCTTCACATATTCCGCAACAGACTTGTCTCCCTGACGGAGACTCATAAACTCCCTGATCAATCTTCCTCGTTCCTCTGCAGTGTAGTACTTCTCAAAGAACATAGTCCTGAAATTTGCCCAAGTCAGGGTCGTCAAGTTCACTCCGATTACAGCTCCTTCCCACCAAAGAGCTGCATCCTCCTTAAGCATGTAGATAGCACATCGAACCCTGTCAGCATCAGTACTCCCATATAGGCAAATATGGTCTCTAAATATCGGATCCACTCCTCAGCAACAAGTGGATCGGTAGTTCACTTGAACTCCTTGGGCTCCTGCTTCTTGAATCTCTCTGCTACATCCTCCTCATGAGACTTCCTCGGCTAAGCAGCCTGGTTCTCGAGTAGTCTCGTAATCCCGGCCCACATGTTCACACTGGCCTGCTCGAATGGAGTAAGTGGAGGTGGCGGAGGTGGATTCTGGTTCGTCTCATCGCCATTATTGGGGTTGGTTTCCAGAGGATTCCTTCGGGGAGCCATACTGCATTTTTCATAAATCTCTCACGTGATCGCAATGCATAACTAAGTATACTTAAAATTTTTCATACTTTAAACCAATATATCAAAAATCCTAAGCCCCATAAATAAACATAATTAAAACATTAAAACTTACAGACTGGTAGTGCGACTTCTGAGCTCCACGCAGTAGGCTAGTACCCTCCAAGGACCGTGCTCTGATACCAAATGAAACGACTCGATCCTACTACTACTAATTTTTTTATTTTACAAATAAATAACTAAATATTTAATATAAAATATATTTAAAAACTATGCATCCATAAATGAATAAATAAATAACTAATACTTAATATAATATATATACTTGAAACGTGTAAATATATATATTAAATAATTACTTTCTAAAATAATTATAAACATAAGCAATTTTTCATAAAAATATTTCAACTAAAAGAAAAAAACCATAATAAGAATTTGAATGCAAATAAAATAAGTATAACCCATGCAATAAAATCATCATCAACCTCTCAATAAAAATTCTCACCTAAAATCCGTAAACCCATAATTAAATCATAAAACATGTGCGAAAAACATAATAATATTAAATTCACTGAAAACATGACTAAAGCGATGGTCACGCGCTAGCCGGCTGTCGGGAGGCTCATACGTCTTCACCGCCAGTCGGGGCTATATTCTCTAAATCATATTCTTGCTCACCTGCATCATTTAAGTCTAGTGAGCCTAGAGGCTCAACACGTTCTATCTTATAATAACAACATGAATAAAAATGATGCAACATATAATACATGCAAAATACATAATAAATAATATATATATAACCATGCATGTCTTTATACTTCATATATCATGATCATCACATAACATAGCATACATACTCATACATAAATCATCATGCATCATAGTAAGGGCATATCATCATTTAAAAATATGAAGGTTATATCCATGCTGTGTGACGTGTCATGTCGATTGATCAATCTAAAACCAACGTACGTGGCGGTGGGATCTCCACCTCTTGGCCCTTTCACCAGGCATACATAATCATAATCGTATGAAAAGGCAATCGGGTCCCAGTATCCCGACCCACAGTCCCGTGTCATATGGAAAGGTCTCCGGGCCTAGGCATCCCATCTCCAATCCCGTAGGTTGTCACACACCCACGTCAACTCCCTTAAAATATTTTTCATTTCCCAGCATCACACATATACATATAGCATCATGCACTACATAAAAACTTTCATGATCTTATTTTCATAAAATATTGCCCGTAAATATATATTTAATTAATTAATAATATAAAAAAATAATACTTTTTTTTACTTAAAATATTCATGCAATAATTAAATATATATTTACGGACCATGCATAATTTTCATAGATTGGTTCAGGCTGCTGACTCCTTAGACTTAAGCCCATTAACTTTTAGACTGGCCCAAAAATTCACAGACTGACCCAAAAATTCTCATGGGCCGCCAAGCCCATAAAAATCATTGGGCTAACTTAAATAAAATATTTGAGGCCTAATTAAAATTATTTGGAGGCCCAAATAATTTTATAACTAATTAATTTAGCCCAAAAACACAATAAATCATTAAACACTTAAAAATAAAAATACCCAAGCCCGGACCACCTAACCCAGACCCGGACCTACCTGACATGACCCACAACATAATCGACCCGACCCAGGCCCCAGACCCAACCCGGATCTACCCTAAAACCTAGAACCCGATCCCCCCTTTCTTCCCAAGCTGCTGCCGCGAGCAACATCTAATTCCGGCGTTCGGCCAGCCAACTCCGGCCACCAATGACCAAAGTACCACCACCCAAGTCTAGCCCACTCCCAGAAGTTTATAACAAGTCAAAAACCAGACCAAACCATCGATTATGGAGTGAGAACGAAGCTCTAGAATCTTGCCCATCTGCAACTCACGCGCAGATGCGAGCAGTTGCGACGTTTTCCATTGTGCGGCTTGCTAAGACCACCAATGTAAGGCCCGAGATTAATTAGAAATTAATCCGAATTTATTTAATTTTAATCCGAGTATATTTAATTTGGGAATGTTTTGAGTTTTGATTTAAATTCTAATATTCTTAAATTATTTAGGATTGGAATTGAATTAAAATAAGGGCCGAGGACCAAATTGCAATTATTGAAGAATCTAGGGACTAAAGTGCAATTTTATTGAAAGTTATCAGATTTGTGTTGGATTACTCAGCTTTTTCACGTGTACTTCATTCCTTATTCAGAAATTGAGAAACAGAGCCGAGATCTTATTTGTTTTCTTTGAAAGTTTGATCTTCAAATCCTTGTAACTTTTGAACCGGTTGTCCGATTTTGATTCCGTAAATTGTTCTGGAACCCTTACGACGAGAGCTTCAATCTCGTGTAAGTTTTATGCTGTGTTTTATAGATTTCGAAATCATTATGGAGCAGATATCAGATTTTTAATTGTTGATTGTGTTCTTGCTATTGTATCGCTTCTATTTTCGAAACTGGATCAAAGTTGGATGATTGAAGGGATTGATTATGATTTGTAGCATGTATATTGATGACTATAGCTGCTGATAAGATGTTTTATGACTGAGTTTTATATGATACATGCTGATATATGAATTGGAGTTACAAGTTTCGAAGTCGGGATTACGTCGGTTACCTATTTTGAATCGCTACGTCGTTTAATCGAGTTTTGGAACTGTTTTTATAGCCGAATTCTGAGTTGAAGTTGTTATTGAGATGTTATGAATGTTATAGTATTTTTATTGTTCAGTTTCAGTCAAGTTTGGAAGGCCAACAACACGAGACGCCGACTTTGAACCGAAGAAAGTTGATTGAGGTTTGAAGTGGTTTTGATTGATGAAATCTTGATGGTTTTGACTCATTTCTGAAATGATAGGTTGAAATGAAGTTTGATATGAGTATTTTGATTGTTATCTTTCAGATTTAAGAGTTCAGAATCAACATCAAAAAAGGTATAATGACGACATCGCGAAGTAGGGACTTTGAAACTCAAGAACGATTATCTTTGAGTTGGCCCGTAAAAATCACATACTTGTTTATGTTTTGATTTGATTGTGGTGTTGTCGATCCATCTAAGGTAGTGGATCTTTATATTTGAGTTGATATGATGCTATATCGAATTGATTTTAAGCCAAGGTTGCGGTTAACCTTATTTGCGAGTCGTTTACGAATTCGTTAGATGGATATCCATGTCAAGATCAGTTATGAATCTTGATGGCTTCGAAGTTATGTGAATCAATTCGTCTTTAAAGCGTTGAGTACTCTATTTGTTGAGTTGAGTTTTAAATAGAGTCGTTATGATTTATTTAACGCTTTCGATATGTTGGTTATACTGGGAATTATATCTCACCGGAGATTATCCGGCTATTGTCTTGTTTTGTATGTGTGCATGACAACAGAGAGGGCAGGAGCTGATCATCGACGTCATTGACAGCTGGGAGAGAGTCTAGCACGTGAGGGCTCGGGTTGTAGATGATGTTTTGAATGTTAGAAGCATGGAACCTTAGAACTTGTGGGTTTTGGAATACATGTATGAAACTTGAGATAGATTATGTCTTTTATTGTTTCTTTAGCAACTTGTGCGATGTAATAAATACATGTATAGATGCTTGAGACCTTGTTTATATTAATATGCATGATTTGGATCTTTTATATCATGTTTTAGACTTGAGTTTGATGAATTGGAAGGAGTTGAAGGGATCAAATTTGCGAACAAAGAACAGGGCAAGTTTCTGCTCCAGGAGGCGCCCCCGCGGTAATTTCTGACGGCTCGCGCGCAGCCTGGAGATTAGCCAACTGTTTTGGAAAAAAACAGGGGCGCCCCCGCGGTAGTTTTTGGCGGCGGGGGCGCACCCCTTTTTGAAAAAAAAAATAATATTTAGATCCTTTCTTTCCTTATTAGTTTAATGATCCTTATTCATTAAATGCCCTTAAAATTTGAGATTAGCAACCTGAGGCCCCACAACAGGTGGTATCAGAGCGTTAAGTTTCTCGGACTAAGAATAGATGAGCGGGGTAGATCGAGTCTTTTACTCTGATTTACTTATTCTTGAAGCATGTTTCTTATTTGACTTGATTTACAGCTTTACGAATTGCATGCTATCTGGTATTTGATATTAGTGGAAGCATGTATGAATACGACTGAATCAGATTCGATCTTTTGAGAAGGTGTTGAGGAACTGAAACAGAAGTGTGTTATGATATGATGAACTGTACACTAATCTGTTTGATTATCAGATATTCCTCCCCGACCAGCACCGAGAGTTAGACAACCATTGGTTGTGAATCAGCCTGAACAGACAAATGCTGCACAGGTCCCAGTGACAGTGTCTGAACATGGACAGGGTAGTACTTCCACTGATGAGTTCAGTAATGCTAATCCAATGGAGAAACTTCTGAAACGATTCCAGTCATTTCAACCACCGAAGTTGCAAGGAACAGAGAATGCTATAGAGTGCGAGAACTGGCTGGAAGATATTGAGCAGTTATTTGAGTCCATTGATTATACAGATGATCGTCGTGTGAGATTGATAATTAATCAACTGCATGGCCTTGCCAAGAGTTGATGGATAGCGACGAAGAGAGCACTGGAAAACCAAGGTACTGTTATTACCTGGTTTGTATTTCGAACTGCTTTCTATCAGCGTTTCTTTCCTGTGTCTTATCGCAAGGACAAAGGAGCAGAGTTTGCAAGTTTGCAACAGGGACAGTTGAATATTGAAGAATATGTTGCCAAATTCACTAGCTTGTTGAAGTTTGCACCACATATCGCTGTTAGTGACGAAGCTCAAGCCGATCAATTTATCAATGGCTTGAATCCTGATGTGTTTACCCTTGTGAACTCGGGAAGACCGAATACCTTTGCTGATGCTTTGAATCGAGCAAAGGGTGCTGAAGCAGGAATACTGAAACAACGAGGAGCACAGTTTGTGCCACAGCCAGTGAGACAACCACAGGAACAGCAACAAATTCCACAGCCACCTCGATTTGAAGCTGGAGGTAGTAGCAGTGGAAAGAAAAATTTCTTCAAAGGTAAGAGTAAACAGTTCAAGAGATCAGGTAGTGGTAGCTCTTCTAGTTCTAGTGGATCCCGACAGTTTAGAACTGGACAGAAGTCTGATGTATATTGCACCAAATATGGAGGTCGCCATACTGATGAACAATGCCGAGGTGTGTTTGGAAGCTGCCACATTTGCAACAAGATGGGACACTTTGCAAGAGTGTGTCCACAACGAGGATCTGAAGGTGCACAGGGTGCAGGAGCATCGAGACTGGTGGGTCAATCTACATATTCTGTTCACTCTTTTCAACCACAGCCTGCAGCACCGAGTAGAGGAGGAGGTCAGACGGTGAATCAACCTCCAAGGCAACAAGCAAGGGTGTTTGCATTGACTGAGGAGCAAGCGCAAGTGGCACCAGATGATGTGATTGCAGGTAACTGTTCTCTTTATGGTTATCCTGCTTATGTCTTATTTGATACTGGTGCGTCGCATACTTTTATATCTGAGCAGTTTGTTGCATTGCATTCATTACCTGTTGAGCCCTTAGCTACTGTTGTATCTATTTCATCACCTCTGGGTCGAGGTATTGTATCAGTGAAGTCTGTACGAAATTGTATATTACAGTGTGAGGGGCATGAGATTGAACTTGATTGTATTGTACTCGGTTTGTCTGATTTTGATTGCATAATCGGTATTGATATGCTAACCAAGTACAGAGCTACAGTAGACTATTTTCAGAAGATTGTGAAATTCAGACCTGATATGACTGATGAATGGAAATTTTATGGTAAGTGATCACGAGCTAGAATTCCTTTGATATATGTTCTTTCTATGACTGACTTGTTACAGAAAGGGGCAGAAGGATTCATTATTTATGCAGTCGATATACTGAAGACTAGTCCGAAATTGACTGATATACCGGTGGTGAGCGAGTTTGCAGATGTATTCCCTGATGAGATTCCAGGATTGCCACCATACAGAGAGGTAGATTTCAGTATTGAATTGATGCCAGGTACACAACCGATATCAAAAACACCGTACCGAATGGCACCGATTGAATTGAAAGAATTGAAAGACCAACTTGAAGATTTGGTGGCCAAGGGTTATATCAGACCGAGCGTCTCTCCTTGGGGTGCTCCGGTATTGTTTGCTAGAAAGAAGGATGGATCGATGAGACTATATATTGACTACCGGCAATTGAACAAAGCAACGGTAAAGAATCGCTATCCTTTACCTCGTATTAATGATTTATTTGATCAATTGCAGGGATCGTTAGTATATTCGAAGATTGATTTGCGATCCGGATATCATCAACTGAGGGTTAGAGACGAAGATATTCCTAAGACTGCATTTAGAACCAAGTATGGCCATTATGAATTCATAGTCATGCCTTTTGGTCTAACGAATGCACCAGCAGTTTTTATGGGATTGATGAATAGGGTATTTCAAAGATATCTAGATGATTTCGTGATCATATTTATCGATGATATCTTGATTTATTCTAAGAATATGTGTGAACATGCCGATCATCTCCGAATTGTATTGAGAACGTTACGGAAAGAAAAATTATATGCCAAGTTATCCAAATGTGAGTTTTGGTTGCAGCGAGTCGTGTTTCTTGGCCATATAATTTCAGGAGATGGTATATCAGTGGATCCAAGCAAAGTAGAAGCTGTGATCAGTTGGCAAAGACCGACATCTGTGCTAGAAATTCAAAGTTTTATGGGCTTAGCTGTTTATTATCGTCGATTTATTCGAGATTTTTCATCTATAGCGAAGCCTATTACGCAGCTTACACAGAAGAATGTACCATTTGTTTGGTCTGAGGCATGTGAAAGGAGTTTTGTTGAACTGAAAAAGAGATTGACTACTGCGCCAGTGTTGACAATCCCTAAAGGTACTGGTGATTTTATTGTTTATTGTGATGCTTCTCACCAGGGTTTGGGATGTATTTTAATGCAAAAAGGACATGTTGTTGCTTATGCTTCTCGACAACTGAAACCACATGAGGTTAGGTATCCGATTCATGATCTTGAATTGGCTGCTATCGTTTTTGCATTGAAGATCTGGAGACATTATTTATACGGCGAGAAGTTTGAAATCTTTTCTGATCATAAAAGTCTGAAGTATCTATTCTCACAATCTGAATTGAACATGAGTCAACGACGATGGCTTGATTTATTGAAGGATTTTGATTGTGAAATCAAATATTATTCGGGAAAATCTAACGCAGTAGCAGATGCTCTGAGTAGAAAATTATGTGCTCTATCTTTATCTACTATAGGTGTATCTAATTTGATTGAGAATTATTGTGTTTCTCGATATGTATTTGAGACAGATAGAAGGCCTATGAGAGTTTATGCAATCAGTGTTGAGCCAGAGTTGTTGATTCATATCAAAGAAGCACAGAAAGTTGATCAGAATGTACAGAAATCGATTGAAATGATCAGATCAGGACATCGGTTTGAGTACAAGCTTAGTGACGATGATATCTTGTATGTGAATAACCGAATAGTTGTTCCCAATATTGCAGACTTGAGACAGAATATTCTGAAAGAAGCCCATTGTAGTCGCTTTAGTGTTCACCCTGGAGGCAGAAAGATGTACAACGACTTGAAGAGTCAGTACTGGTGGAAGCAAATGAAGTCTGATGTGACTGAATTTGTATCAAAATGTTTGAATTGCCAACAGGTGAAGGCTGAAAGAAAGAAACCGAGTGGCTTATGAAAGAGTGGGTGCCCAGTGAGCCAACTTGTGGCTAAGGGCTTTGATGACTCTTTGTATAAACAATCTTTTGTTTAATATTATTTACACTTTTATTAAAGGCAATGACTTTATCTTTCTTCATATTGTTATATTGTGATATACTATTGTTGTTTTGATAAAGACCTTGAATATACTATAGTGTATGTAAGATGTGGTAGAACATGGAGATGTCTATCATGAAACACATCTTATAGTCACTGTATATTCTAAACTGTTCCTAGTCGATTGAGCCGTCCGATAATAAGGATAAGGATCGCTCGAGTTTGAGACTAGCATTTGCGATGCAGAGTACCACGTTTCATTGGTAGGGAACATAGAGATGTTCGAAGCATGCAAATAGATATTCATATGATGAATGATCGAACTACCCTATCCGGACTTTCCAAGTGGTTATCACTTATCGAGTGGATATAGTCCGCGGTTTTGGTTGTACACCATTAGTCCTTACTACTTGAAACATCATTGAGACTCTATATGCTAGTACTGTTCTTTGACTCGTTTACCAACTCTATTGGGGTCATCAGGTGTCGGGATTGGGTACAGCTACAACACATATAGGAGTCGATGCTTTGTTGTCAAGGATTCACCACATACTTGCGAGTGTGGATATCCTATGCGATCTGAGGAGATATTAGTGTGACGAATCTCTGGCCAGAGTACATGATGTGATTTAAGAAATGGTTTCTTAGTAGCACATGCGATGTCACTATTTGATCTTCAAGATGCATTGCATAATTATCGAATCTCGAGCGACTCTCGATATACCAATGGTTGTTGATTCGATCGGGATATATGGATGAAGGGACCGTACTGTACGCTAACCAAAATCTACTGGTTCTTGTAGGCACTATCAGTGATACCTAGGGAATCATGGGGCGATGTTTCTAGGCGCTCATACCATGATTCGATGGGCAAGTCGGAAATTGTTTTTCCGAGTCACAAGGAGTTGTGAGCCCACGGCTAGCTGTATCCCTGAACCATTGAGGGTCACACAGTGTAATGGATTTTTAATCCCCGTTGAGATAGTTAAATTTAAAGAGTTAAATTTAATGAACGAAGAAGTTGGACTTCTTAATTTAGAGTAGAGGAGTAAGATTTCCTAAAATGACATAGGGATGGCCATTTTTGGAAATCACTGAATTCGGATTCAGAAAAATTTATCTTGACTTTAAAAGGTGCAGAAATGGTTTCTGTGCACATTGGTGAAATCGGTTTATCAATCGGAGTCACGATGAATTTTATATTAATTTCTGAACATGCGGGCTTTGCTTGTCGGGCTTGAACTTATGACTAATGGGCCCTAAGCTGTTAGTGGCCTACATTATAAATAAGTTATTGCAGTACAAAAATTACACACAACAGGTCACAAGGATTTTTCGAAAACCCTAGTTTATTTTTAAAGGTGGCCGTCCCCCCCCCCGCCCTCTCCCTCTACTCGAGAAAAATCCAGCCTGTGATTTTGAATTACAGTCTGGTTTAACGGATCAAATTCGTTAATCTCTTCGTAGAAACTTCTGATAGATTTTCTAGTGCAATCTATCAGAGGGATTAAATCTCTGTTCGTGGACCTGATTGAAGAACAGTTCGTCCATCAGTTCCAGGGATATACAACAAGAGCAGAGAAATCTGTTGGTGTCCAAAATCTCGATTCGAGATTAAAGGTAAAAATTTTATAATTGTTATTTAATTTTTACACACACAATTTAATCGTAAGGTTGATACCTATTATGGAATCGTTCCATACAAAAATTTTTAAACTTCCGCTGCACCGGGTATCAATCCTAATTGATCTGATCGCCGCGTTCTCCAACAGCTTATTACAAAGTTTATCGATTCCTGAATGGAAATGGGACCACATTTCCATGGACTTTGTAACGAAATTGCCACGATCATCTCGAGGATGCGATGCTGTTTGGGTGATCATTGATAGATTGACGAAATCTGCGTGCTTTATTCCTTATCGAATGACTTATCGTCACGATCAAATGGCGGATCTTTATATTCGAGAAGTGGTAAGACTTCATGGTGTGCCAAATTCGATTGTATCTGACCGAGATTTGAGGTTTACTTCGCACTTTTGGCATAGCCTATAGGAAGCTCTAGGTACGCGTTTACATTTGAGTACTGCTTACCATCCTCAAACCGACGGTCAATCTGAACGAACTATTCAGACGCTTGAGGATATGCTTAGAGCTGTAGTACTTGATTTTGGCGTTACATGGCAAAATTCTATACCACTCGTGGAATTTTCTTATAACAACAGTTATCAAACGAGTATAGAGATGGCACCATTCGAAGCGTTATATGGAAAGAAGTGTCGATCACCTTTGTACTGGGATGATGTTTCTGAGGTACCTGAGTTAGGGCCAGATATGATCAGACAGATGACTGAAAAGGTGAAACTGATACAACAGAGCATGAGAACAGCACAGCATAGACAGACCAGATATGCGAATGTACGACGACGGCCGTTATCTTTTGATCAGGGAGATAGAGTGTTTCTAAAGATTTCATCGTTCAGAGGCACCGTTCGATTTGGTAAACGAGGGAAATTATCTCCGAGGTATATTGGGCCGTATGAGATTCTCGAGAAGATAGGAAATCTAGCTTATCGACTCGCTCTTCCTATGTCTTTATCTGGAATACATGATGTCTTTCATGTATCGATGTTGAGGAAGTACATATCTGATGCATCTCATGTGATTCACTCCGATGAAGTTGAATTGGATGACACTCTTAGTTATTTCGAGCAACCTATTCAGATTCTTGATAGAAAGACGAAGCAACTTCGAACGAAGACCATTCCATTGGTGAAGATTCAATGGAGTCAACACGGAGTTGAAGAAACGACTTGGGAAGTCGAAGAAGATATGAAGCAACGATTTCCTTATCTATTCCACTGATGTGAGTTCTTATTCAGTTTTCAGTTATTCTTTATTCTTATGAGCATACGAACTGCATATCTATACTATTTATGAATTCGAGGACGAACTCATGTCTTAGTGGGGGAGAAATGTAAGGCCCGGGATTAATTAGAAATTAATCCGAATTTATTTAATTTTAATCCGAGTATATTTAATTTGGGAATATTTAGAGTTTTGATTTAAATTCTAATATTCTTAAATTATTTAGGATTGAAATTGATTTAAAATAAGGGCCGAGGACCAAATTGCAATTATTGAAGAATCTAGGGACTAAAGTGCAATTTTATTGAAAGTTATCAGATTTGTGTTGGATTACTCAGCTTTTGCACGTGTACTTCATTCCTTATTCAGAAATTGAGAAACAGAGCCGAGATCTTATTTGTTTTCTTTGAAAGTTTGATCTTCAAATCCTTGTAACTTTTGAACCGGTTGTCCGATTTCGATTTCGTAAATTGTTCTGGAACCCTTACGACGAGAGCTTCAATCTCGTGTAAGTTTTATGCTGTGTTTTATGGATTTCGAAATCATTATGGAGCAGATATCAGATTTTTAGTTGTTGATTGTGTTCTTGCTATTGTATCGCTTCTATTTTCGAAACTTGATCAAAGTTGGATGATTGAAGGGATTGATTACGATTTGTAGCATGTATATTGATGAATATAGCTGCTGATAAGATGTTTTATGACTGAGTTTTATATGATACATTCTGATATATGAATTGGAGTTACAAGTTTCGAAGTCGGGATTACGTTGGTTACCGATTTTGAATCGCTACGTCGTTTAATCGAGTTTTGGAACTGTTTTGATAGCCGAATTCTGAGTTGAAGTTGTTATTGAGATGTTATGAATGTTATAGTATTTTTATTGTTCAGTTTCAGTCAAGTTTGGAAGGCCAACAACATGAGACGCCGACTTTGAACCGAAGAAAGTTGATTGAGGTTTGAAGTGGTTTTGATTGATGAAATCTTGATGGTTTTGACTCGTTTCTGAAATGATAGGTTGAAATGAAGTTTGATATGAGTATTTTGATTGTTATCTTTCAGATTTAAGAGTTCAGAATCAACATCAAAGAAGGTATAATGACGACATCGCGAATTAGGGACTTTGAAACTCAAGAACGATTATCTTTGAGTTGGCCCGTAAAAATCACATACTTGTTTATGTTTTGATTTGATTGTGGTGTTGTCGATCCATCTCAGGTAGTGGATCTTTATATTTGAGTTGATATGATGCTATATCGAATTGATTTTAAGGCAAGGTTGCGGTTAACCTTATTTGCGAGTCGTTTACGAATTCGTTAGATGGATATCCATGTCAAGATCAGTTATGAATCTTGATGGCTTCGAAGTTATGTGAATCAATTTGTCTTTAAAGCGTTGAGTACTCTATTTGTTGAGTTGAGTTTTAAATAGAGTCGTTATGATTTATTTAACGCTTTCGATATGTTGGTTATACTAGAAATTATATCTCACCGGAGTTTATCCGGTTGTTGTCTTGTTGTGTATGTGTGCATGACAACAGAGAGGGCAGGAGCTGATCATCGACATCATTGACAGCTGGGAGAGACTCTAGCACGTGAGGGCTCGGGTTGTAGATGATGTTTTGAATGTTAGAAGCATGGAACCTTAGAACTTGTGGGTTTTGGAATACATGTATGAAACTTGAGATAGATTATGTCTTTTATCGTTTCTTTAGCGACTTGTGCGATGTAATAAATACATGTATAGATGCTTGAGACCTTGTTTATATTAATATGCATGATTTGGATCTTTTATATCATGTTTTAGACTTGAGTTTGATGAATTGGAAGGAGTTGAAGGGATCAAATTTGCGGACAAAGAACAGGGCAAGTTTCTGCTCCAGGAGGCGCCCCCGCGGTAATTTTTGACGGCTCGCGCGCAGCCTGGAGATTAGCCTACTGTTTTGGAAAAAAATAGGGGCGCCCCCGCGGTAGTTTTTGGCGGCGGGGGAGCACCCATTTTTGAAAAAAAAAAAATAAAAATTTTTTTAGATCCTTTCTTTTCTTATTAGTTTAATAATGCTTATTCATTAAATGCCCTTAAGATTTGAGATTAGCAACCTGAGGCCCCACAACCAATGATCATGAAACCACTTCCTAGACCTAGACAACATCCATACGGTTCTAACCCAACAAACCACGCACAAATCCATGGCCTGAGGAAGGAGAACAAACCCCCTTTCCTCAGAACCCTAAACCTGCGACATTTGCACAAAAAAATGAAGAGGGCTTCGGCCCTGGCCTATTCCACCCACATGCAACCATCTAGACCTACCGCAAGGATCCCAACACAACTTAGAACCATGAGCCAGTAGACCAGAACGAGTCCATGGCAGAAAACGTGAAGAAATTTCATGAAAAGTGGATCAAAGTGTGAATTGTTCAACAAACTATGCATAACTTTCATGCAAACACATCATAGAACATTAGCATAACATTTTCATGATCAAATAAGAATATAAAACTTGAATGGTGGCCAAAAGAGAGAATTCAAACGTGCCTTGGTTGATTTTTGAATCAAAACTCGATTACGACGCGTACCATGATCTCCGGGACGAACGGACTTCAAAACTTCAAATAAATATTCAAAGTTCTTGTGTGTGATGTGAGTTTTCTGGTGAAAACGATGAAGAAGAAGGAGATGGCGGCTAGGGTGATTAAACGTGAATGAGATGAATAAATAAGTCTAGATATAAAAATTTTGAGATTATCTTAATTATCTAGACTTATTGGGTAGATAATATATCACAATAATATAAAAATAAAACTCTTAAAATTAACTAATTTCAGATAATTTTCGTAATATAATTTTAAAGGATTTTTAAAACTCCTTAAAAGCCTTTAAAATTACTTAATTTAGTGAAAATTGGCTCCATAAATATATATATATATATACATAAACTATTATTTTTTGAAAGTAATATCTTAAAAATAATATTTTAAGCCTCATAAAATCCTCATAAAATATTTTGAGTGAAAATCTATCATCTCGTTCATCCACGGTCCCGTCTACGCGATAAAAAAACTAATATTTCTAACAATTTCATTAATGGCATAATTGCGGTTTAAATGTTAAAAATAATCTTTAAATCATGCACATAGAATCACATAATTCACATAAAGTCATTTAACCCATTTATTAAAGTTTTTACTTTAATTATTTCCCAGTTATGCATGCGAAATCACCTAAGAAAATTCTGGGCGTTACACTTTTTGATTATCACAAAAAGGTGGAGAATTAGTTTGGTTAAATACTTTAACTAAGGGAGAGAATTAGTTATTAGATGCTATAACTAAGGGGAAGAATTAGATGCTTAAATGAAGATATAATGGGGAGAATAAAATTGATTATTTGATAAACAAACTCTTCTTAACTAATTGTTTAATTTAGGGGGAGTTTTATTCATACAATTTTATTGTGCAAATTTAAATTGTTTATTTAATATTGTACATTTATTTCTCCTATTTAACCATGTTTTATGATCATCAAAAAGGGGGAGATTGTTACGCCTTAAACGCATACAAATCTCGTGTGATGAGATTAATATTTTTAATGCATTAACAAGTCTCATAATATTATGTTTTGATGATTAAAAAACTCGGTTAATTGTTACTAACCATTTAAAGTGAGATTTCGCAGATTAGATTTATTGACAAATAAATTATTGGAAGTTATTTTGAAGCTATCAATGTATTTATGAAGTCTCATATTGCTCATATAATGGACACAATGTTATGTGGATGCCATGAAATATTGTTATGAGGATATGAAGAAAGGGACAAGAAGAAGCCAAAGTATGGAGCAGCAACTTCCAAAAATTACTGGGCATTTTCTATGCATTGAAATCCTAACTCCACCGGTCATAATTTTGATGAGGAATTTTTACATGTACTGCCCAAATTTGAGAGCAATCCAACGGCTAGATATGGAGCTATGATTTTTCCACAAAAGTTGTGTAGTACCTATTTTTGCAGAACTTGAAGCGAAGGATGAAGATTCAACTTCTGAAAATTAATGGACGTTCTTGAGACATTCAAATCAGATCTACACCGATCAAAATCAATATTAGGATGTTTTCAAACTTATAGCAAAATTTCATATCAATCCAACGGCTAGATATGGAGTTATGATTTTTCCACAAAGGTTGCACAGTACCTATTTCTGCAGAACATGAAGCAAATGATGAAGAATCAAATTAAAAAACTAACTGGGAATGCTTGAGACATCAAAATCAAATATCCACCGATCTGATTCAAATTTAGGATGTTTTACAACCTATGTCCAAATTTTGGATCAATCCAACGGATGGATACGGAGATATAAATTCTTCAAATTTGTTGCACAGAACAAGTTTGAAAACTTGATGAAGCGACTTCCGAAAATTACTGGAAATGTTTTACTATATCAAATCACATCTCCACCTTTCAGAATGAAGATCTAGATGTTTTAAAGCTTCAGTTTAAATTTCAGATCAATCCAACGGTTAGATTATGTGATATGATTTTTACACAAAATCCGCTCAGTGCTGGGAAAAAGTAGGCAGCGGCGCCGAATACTTTTTGTCACTCCTTGACTTCTCAACACATGCTCCATGCACTCAAATCAGATTCAAATCTTTGCCAACTATAAATAGAGGTCATCCAAGGTCATTTGGAGACATCCCAACTCATCTCTTCTCTCCTTTGCAAGCGATTTCTCACTATCAAAGTGTTTGTGTGATATATTTGAGAGTATTTGTAAAAATAGTTTGTGAGTTGGTTGTGCTATTGTTGTAAACACTTGAGTGTGAAGCCAAGTGTGTTGTGCTATCGTTGTAAGCACTTGAGTGTGAAGCCAAGTGTTTGTGTTGAGGCTATCCTTGGAGCCCTTAAGGCCAAGAGTATCGAGTTGTATCGGCGCGGTGATCGTGTCAAGTTTTAACGGCTATCCTTGGAGCCATCAATGCCAAGAAGTTGAAGTGCTAGCGAATCCTTGGTTAATCGATCTTAACCAAGAAGGGGAGATGTAGACGACTTGAAAACGATCTATATAACTTAAAATTAAAATACGTACCAATTAACTATGTTGATAAACCAGCAACAACAAATAAAAGGAAAAACGATAGTCAAAACCCGGCAAACCTTTGGCATGCTAAGATATGTCATATTTCCTCAAGGAGGATGAACAAGCTAGTGGGAGAGGGCATGTTTGATATGTCTGATATTAACTCTCTACCAACTTGTGAGTCCTGCCTAAAAGGAAAAATGACTAAAACTCCTTTCAAAGGAAAACCTGAGCGTAGTCAAAATCTGTTGGATTTGATCCATACAGATGTTTGCGGCCCATTTAGTATTGGTACTAAATTTGGTCACACCTACTTCATTACCCTTACTGATGATTATTCTAGGTACGGGTATTTATATTTGATGAAATATAAGTCTGAATCATTTGAAAAGTTCAAAGAATTCAAGGCTGAAGTAGAAAATAAACTAGGTAAAAGTATTAAAGCACTTCGATCGGATCGAGGTGGAGAATATTTAAGTACCGAGTTTTTGGGCTATCCAAAAGAGAATGAGATTCTCTCTCAGTGGACTCCTCCTATGACACCTCAGCTAAATGGTGTTTCGGAGCGTCGCAATCGAACATTGTTGGACATGGCTCGATCTATGATGAGCTTCACTGAGCTTCCACCTTGGTTTTGGGGCTATGCGCTTGAAACGGCGGTATTGTTGTTGAACAATGTCCACACTAAAGCAGTGAACAAAACTCCATATGAATTATGGACTGGCAAAACTCCTAAGTATTCGTAATTGAGGATTTGGGGATGTCCTGCTTATGTGAAGCAGACAGTGAGATATAAGTTGGATAGTCGATCCACCTTATGTTATTTTGTAGGGTATCCGAAGAATTCAATCGGATATTATTTCTATCATCCTACTGAAACAAAAATGTTTGTTTCGAGGAATGCCACCTTCATGGAGAAGGAGTTCTTACTTGATAAGAAAGGCAAGATGATGGAACTTGAAGAAATTCGAGAAGAACCCGAGATACAAAATAACGATCCCACACCTCAGGAACCATTAAACGACACGCCTCTTTCTAGAAGATCCGAGAGGACTTCTAGACCTCCTATTCATAATGGTTTACTTTTTGAAGGGGATCAAAGTGAACCCGACATTGGATGTGATCCAAGAAACTTCAAGGAAGCAATTTCTGATGCGGATTTGAATATATGGCTTGAAGCTATGCAGTCGGAAATAGACTTGATGCATACAAACCAAGTTTGGTCTTTAGTAGATCCTCCCGATGGAATTGTTCCAATAGGGTGTAAATGGATATACAAGAGAAAACTTGGGCCTGATGGTAAGGTATTGACCTACAAGGCACGATTGGTGGCAAAAGGTTATACTCAAAGACAAGGTGTTCATTATGATGAAACCTTTTCTCCAGTCGCAATGTTCAAGTCCATAAGAATCCTTATTGCCATAGCAGCTTGGTATGACTATGAGATATGGCAAATGGATGTGAAGACTGCATTTCTTAATGGAAACATTAAGGAAGAGATCTATATGATGCAGCCCGAAGGATTCACATCCATGAGAAGTGAGCATAAGGTATGCAAGCTTCGGAGATCAATTTATGGTCTCAAACAGGCATCAAGAAGTTGGAACCAGAAATTTGATGAAACAATAAAGGACTTTGGTTTCATCAAGAACCCGGAGGAACCGTGCGTGTACAAGAAAGTAGTTAAGGATGCTGTGACGTTCTTAGTACTTTATGTTGATGACATCCTACTCATTGGGAATGATGTAGGGATGTTGCAATCAACAAAGATATGGTTGTTAGGTAGATTCTCGATGAAGAACTTGGGTGAGGCGTCCTATATTCTAGGAATACAGATCTATAGAGATAGATCTAAGAGAATGATAGGACTCACTAAAGCTACCTACATCGACACCATATTGAAAAGGTTCTCTATGGATGAATCCAAGAGAGGACATCTACCTATGTGTCATGGAGTTTCTCTATCCAAGTTGATGTCTCCCAAGACTGACGAAGAGATAGAGAAAATGACACACGTACCATATGCGTCAGCCATAGGTAGTATTATGTATGGGATGATATCTACCAGACCGGATGTAGCCTTTGCTCTGAGTGTCACGAGCAGATATCAGGCCAACCCTGGTCAAATGCATTGGAAAGATGTGAAGGATATTCTTAAGTACTTAAGAAGGACTAAGAATGTATTCATGGTTTATGGAGGAAGAGAATTGAAATTGGAAGGCTATACCGACACTAGCTTCCAAAGCGACGTGGATGACTCAAAATCCACCTCTAGATTTGTATTCATGCTCAATGGCGGTGCTGTCTCTTGGAAGAGTTCCAAGCAGGACACCACAACGGATTCCACCACTGAGGCAGAGTACATTGCAGCATCAGCTGCTGCTAAAGAGGCCGTTTGGATGAGGAATTTTGTCCAAGAATTGGGTGTAATTCCTGAAGCTGTTGGTCCAGTCCCGGTGTACTGTGACAACACTGGTGCCGTTGCTCAGGCAAAGGAACCTAGGTCTCATCAAAGATCCAAACACGTACTGAGAAAATACCACATCATCCGGGAGATCGTGGAAAGAGGAGATATCATTGTCGAGAGAGTGGCCTCTGCAGACAATATCGCTGATCCACTTACTAAGCCCTTACCAGGACCATTGTTTGACAAACATCGCGAAGCAACGTGACTACGTAGTATGACTAGTTGGCTTTAGGGCAAGTGGGAGATTGAAAGAGTGGGTGCCCGGTTAGCCAACTTGTGGCTAAGGGCTTTTATGACTCTATGTATAAACAATCTTTGTTTAATATAATTTACATTCATTAATGGCATTTTCTTTATCTTTCTTCATATTGTTATATTATGATATACTTCTGTTGTTTTGATAAAGACCTTGAATATACTAAAGTGTAAGTAAGATGAGATAGTGAATAAAGAGAAATCACTATCATGAAACACATCTTATAGTCACTGTATATTCTAAACAGTTCCTAGTCAATTGAGCCGTCCGCAAATAAGAATAAGGATCGCTCGAGATTGAGACAAGCATTAGTGATGCCTAGTACCACGTTTCATTGGTATGGAACATAGAGATGTTCGAAGCATGCAAATGGATATTCATATGATGGATGATTGAACTACCCTATTCGGACTATCCAAGTGGTTTTCATATATTGAGTGGATAAGTCCGCGGTTTTGGTTGTACACCATTAGTCCTTACTACTTGAAACATCATGGAGACTCTATATGCTAGTACTATACTTTGACTCGTTTACCGACTCTATGAGGGTCATCAGGTGTCGGGATTGGGTACAGTTACGACACATATAGGATTCGATGCTTTGTTGTCAAGGATTAACCACACGCTTGCGAGTGTGGATATCCTATGCGATCTGAGGAGATATTATTGTGACAAATCTCTGGCCAGAGTACTCGATGTGATTTAGGTTACTTGGTTTCCTAGTAGCACATGCGATGTCACTATTTGATCTTCAAGATGCATTGTATAGTTATCAAATCTCGAACGACTCTCGATGTACCAATGGTTGTTGATTCGATCGGGATATTTGGATGAAAGGACCGTACTGTACGCTAACCAAAACCTACTGGTTCTTGTAGGCACTATCAGTGATACCTAAGAAATCATGGGACGATGTTGCTAGGCGCTCTTACCATGATTCGATGGGTAAGTCAAAAATTGTTGTTCCGAGTCACAAGAAGTTGTGAGCTCACAGCTAGCTGTATCCTTGAACCATTGAGGGTCACACAAGTAATGGATTACTAATCCCCGTTGAGATAGTTAAATTTAAAGAGTTAAATTTAGCAAAAGAGAAGTTGGACTTCTTAACTAAAGGGAGTGGAATTTTCTAAAATGACATAGGGATGGACATTTTTGAAAATCACTGAATTAGGATTTAGAAAAATTATCTTGACTTTAAAAGGTGCAGAAATGGTTTCTGTGCACATTGGTGAAATCGGTTTATCAATCGGAGTCAAGATGAATTGTATATTAATTTCTATAATAACAGGCTTCGCTTGTTGGGCTTAAGTTATGGATAATGGGCCCTAAGGAGTTAGTGTCCTATTAGACATATAACTTAATCCAATACAGAAATTATATATAGTAGATGGTGCAGTTTTCAAAAATCACTAATTGATTGTCTTGAAATTTTCGAAAATACTGCAACACACACATCTATAGTTTTCGAAATATCCTAGAACAGTTCTAAGGAGATTTTCGAATTCTGTCTCCTTTTTGAGAGAAAATTCAGTATGTGATTTTTGGAAAATTACATTCTGAATTGACAGATCAAATCTGTAAATCTCTTCGATAAACATCTGATTGATTTCTAGTACAATCAATCAGAGGGTTTTAGTTTTCTGTTCGTTGACCTAATTCAGGAGATTGATCGAGTGAGTCATCAGTTCCTAGGATTTACAACAAGAGCAGATTAATCTGTTGGTGTCCATAATCAAGCCATAGCTTGAAGAGGTAAAATATTAATTGTTATTATTAATTTACATGTTGATTTTAATCGTTAGGATTTGATACCCATGATATGGAATTGTTCCATATAAGAAAATAAAAATTTTTAAACTTCCGCTGCTCCGGGTATCATATCACACTGATCTGAAAACGTGTTCTAACAGAGGTTTGGTCCAAAGGCAAGTTAGCCGATATTCATTGATCCTTTTGAGATTCTAGAGAACGTTGGATATGTAGCTTACCATTTTGAATTACCGTCATATATCTTCGGCATTCAAAATGTAATGCCCCAAAAATATTTAATTTAATAATTTATGGTATTTTGGATGTAAGCTTAGATTTTCATAAATTTAGGGATTGAATTGAAGTTTTTAGTTTGACCAGGGACAAAACCATAATTTTTTGATTTTGACTAGTCTTGTCCAATAAAAGATGGAATTTTATGCAATTACTTTCCCCATTTCGCAGAAGAACGAGAGAGAGGCAGAAGAGAAGAAAAAAAGGAAAGCTCACGCCATTTTCGTTCCTTGCAGCTCCGATCCGCCTTCATCCGGTCGTTAAATTTTAAAGATAACCGCATATTTAGAATCCTGGCGTCGAGGGCTACGTTATACGTAAGTTTGGTAAGATTCTACCAAGTTCCAAATTTTGGGTCATGTTAGATTCAATATTTGAATGTATATATATATATATATATATATGTTTTTGAGCTTGTAGAGATGGTAAATCTAAGACTGTTTGAGAAAATAACATTGTTTGAGCATGTTTATGATTTTTAGAATCATTTTTGGTATATTTAGAAAATTTCCAGAATTGGGAAATGTGGATTTCGAAATTTGGTGATGAATTGTGATGTTATTGAGTTGATTTTAATGTTGAGAAATTTTGGGAAATATCCGATTTTTACCCGTTATGCCGTCGGATTTATTTTGATAGAGTTTGTTGATTTTTTGTTGAGCCAAGAATAATTAGAATGACATTGTGTAATTATATTATCAATTTCAAATCCGAATTGGATTTTATTGGTTCAAGTTTGCAAAATTTGAGTTGTTGAGAATTCGGTTGATGTTGGTTCGATTTTTTTTGTTTTAGAATGCCGAATCGATCGAATAAAACTCTTTGAATTGATTGAGTTAAATCATTTCAGGATAAGAGCTTTTCCAGAATTTGGAATACCTAAAGGTATGAGCAGACAATGAAAGAATTTGGGATTGCATCCTCGAGGCGTTTATGAAACTTCTCAAGCCCTAAACCACACGCTTGATTATATAATTGTCTGATTATGTGCTATTTGTTTATTTTATTTAATTTTAAAGATTGATTGAATAACATGAATTTATATTCTTTGTTATTAGCTCGATGTTTATCGATATTTACTTTCATGATATTTAAATGAATCGAAGATATGATATATGAGATGAAATGATCAGATCGATCGGAGACTTTTATGATTATATTGAGTAGAATTTGATATATTTGAATTGCATCATCTCATTCATATTGAGCCAGATTTCCTTGAGCTGTGCTGGAAGATTTGCCTTTGTTACAGCGGACGTTTTGGGTCTATATTTGAGTGGCATAGGATGCAGAGTGGCTCCTATGACCGAATACTCTATATAGTAGCGCCAAAGTTTGGGGTTAAGAAGGCCAACAGAGAGCAGATGGTGTTGTGTTTTCTTTTTCCTTGGGATCCCTATAGCCGAGGTTCAGATGGAACCAGCTTTTTCAATAGCCGAGATTCAGATAGAATTCGAGATTTGATAGTCCTCATTTATTGAGCATGCATTTCATTGAGCAACAATAATTTTAGAATATTTATGAGCTTAGATTATTGATTGATTTGAAATTCTTAAATGTTTATATATGCTCTTGTCGTTCATAATGAGTTTATTCGATCTCACCAGTTTTCTGGCTGTTGCTTTGTCTTGTGTGTGCATTGCAGCAGATGGCCAGGGGTTAAGCTAGAGAGGACATTGAGGGCATAAGATTCAGAGTAGAAGTGGAGCTCGGGTTTAGCAGTCGAGTCGCTCTTGAACTCATTTTTAATTACATCAAACATCTTTATTGTTTAACACATTTCATTTTATTGTGTTTCATGTATTTTGGACCCTCAAATAGATGTAAGAATTGAATTTTTGTCGCGAGGCCATATCGTAAAGCTTAATTTTTGCTGCTTTAATTTTCCAGCAGGTTTCGCGCTCGAGCACGCTTTTCTCCTGCTCTATCACGCATTGTTCCTTCGGGGAATAGTAGAACAGCGCATTCCGAGCTCGAGCACGGCACGACACTGCTATTTAAAAAAAAAAATTATGTCGATTTGTTTTGCCTCGTCGTGTTGTAGTTCAAACCCGGGGTCTCCGCACAAAATGTGTTCCACGTATCTATACTTCGTAAGTATGTGGCCAACGAGTCGCATGTGATACATCCAAAGGAAGTTCAGTTAGAGCCCGACTTATCATACATGGAGAGACCGCTCAGGATTAACGATAGGAAAGACAAGGTGCTTCGGAACAAGTGCATTCCCTTAGTCATGGTTCAATGGTAGCGCCGAGGCACTGAAGAGATCATCCTGAGTTATTTTGATTGTAATTTCCTTTGAGCAGTTCAGTTGTATTTGTTAACCGCAATGTTGTAATATAGTTTGTCTCCTTGTGTTTACCCTAGTCCGGATTTCGAGGATGAAAAATCTTAAGTTGGAGAGAATGTAGTAGCATGATTCTTAATTAAGTTAATCAGCTGCCTAATCATATTTACTTAGTCAAAACATGGCTAAGGGATCCTCGTTTGGGTATTTAGAGTTGAAAATTGGATCCGAAGCATCTGGAAATAGTCCGATAGTCATCAATGGTTCGAGCCAAACTAACCATAGTGGGATCGATGGATCCGAAGTGTTCGGAAAGAAATGTTCCAGATCGGAGGCACCGAGCAGTTGGGAAGTTCAGAACTGTAGACCGAAAGATTCGGTCATCTTTGGATAAGAAATTATGGAATTTTTGGTTGGTGATTTGACTCAAGAAAGTTTTGAAGCTCCAAAGTCTAGTTTGGAAGGTCTGAACTCTGCAGGCAGCAGTGAGTTTTCCAATCCCAGGACATGCGTTATGTAACGCCCCAAAAATTTATTAACGAATTAATTGGAAATTAAAATAATTATTGAGTGGATAAAATAATTATTACTGCCAAATGAGTTATAGTGTGTATTCATAAAATACACTTGACAATTAGTCAATGAGTTTGACTATTTTTGGATATCTGGAATATTGGCATTTGAAAATAATTATTGAGATATTGAAATAAAAATAATTATTTATCCAAGATAATTTAATTTAGAAAAGTATTTGAATAAGTTGACTAGTCATAGTCTAAGTTTGACTCAATAATTAATTTGAGAAATTATGAGTCCAACTGACTGGTCAAAGCCAATAATTTCATAAATTTAAATTTATAGATGTTGGGTGTATACTGGAAAAAAATATAAAATTAGAGACTAATTTTACCAGTTGAATATCAAATAAATTGATCCGGGTCAGGAAATTATCGAGTTGTTATAAATAGCAAAACACACACTGAAACACCATAAAAAAAACACAAATTCGGATTTTTCCCCATTTTCAAGGGATTTTCTCGACTTGTACTGTAGCAGGTCGCAAAGATCGCGTCGCCGGCCGTTCATCGGTCCTCCAATCAAAGATCCGATCGGTCACTTTGTAGCCAACATCAAGAAAAACTATTGGTGTAAATAAATCAACGATCGGACGGTTTGATCGTCAGAAAATCGAGTTAGAACAGATGGGTTCTGCACAAAATTCGGTTTCACTGTAGCAGTCCACATTTTTTATTTTTCCGGCCATTCAACAGAGCTCCGATCGAAGATCCGAACGGTCAGATTGTAGGCAAGATCAAGACAAATCTATTGGTATAAAGAAATAGAAAATCCAACGGTTGGATCACCAGGAAATTGACAAAGAACAGATGAGTTTGGCGAAGGTACTATTCATCGTCTTCTTTGCTGAGATTTCGCGATTTTGAGCTTGTTTTTGTTGGTTTTAGAGCTATTAAACGATGTTATGAGGTTTTTAGAACAATTACCGAGACTAGGATTATATTTTGGTGTAAAAATAACACAGATCAGAGCATTTTGGGGTCCCCGGAACCGGATTGAAATTTTAAGA
Source organism: Henckelia pumila (assembly GCF_033568475.1). Classification (NCBI taxonomy): domain Eukaryota; kingdom Viridiplantae; phylum Streptophyta; class Magnoliopsida; order Lamiales; family Gesneriaceae; genus Henckelia; species Henckelia pumila. The sequence continues at coordinate 32,880,182 of NC_133121.1, read as the reverse complement.
TCCCGGTCGCGTTGGAGCTCCGTTCCGGTCGTGGCTTAGATGGTTGGAATCGTCTCGTCAGGCTCTACAAATCTGAAAAATTTCATAATTTTTGGACAAAGTTTCGCCGTCGCCGCCGTTTTCTTCGGCGAGCCACCGAATTTTGACATGTTAACTATTTTTGATCATCTCGACGTGATAGATCCAAATATCCAAGTTTCGAGTCATGATTCAAAGCCGTGAAGCGGTGAGAACGCAATAAAGTTTGCGAATATTTTTGGTCAAAGTTTGACCAGAGTTGACTAAGGTTGACTTTTGACCATTATGTGATTTTTCGCAGATCGAAAGCTAATTGAGGATATTAAGAGGCATAAATCAGCAGTTATGGATTTGAGCTTTCCAGAATTGAAAGTTTATGATATTCCCGAGTCACGATCTATGAAACCGGTTAAGTTTTCGTGCGTTAGAAATGCAAAGGCATGTTTATATCCATTCTTGATCACCATTTAAATCATATGCACAAGGTTTTATGAATTAAAGGTATATTGGAGTGCATGTTATGTGGTTTAGAAAAAACTCATGAAAGCATGAATATGACTTAAGTTATGATGTATTTCTGCCATGTACTCATTCAAGCCTGCTGATCCATGGGTTTGAGTTTGAGTTAGGGTCCTTATTGGTCGGGTTATTTTTATTCCGGGTTCGAGTAATTTAATGAGTGTTTAAGTGATTAACTATTGGATCATGGGCTTGGTTAGCTTTAATGGATAATTGGGCTAAGTTATGATTCGGGCCAGATTAAGAGTTAATGAGCTAGATTAAGTTATTAATGAGCTAGCTTAAGTTGATGAATCAATTTTTAAATTAATGAGTCAGTTTAAATTGATAACGGGCTATTCTAGCAATTTATGGGCTTAAGTTAAGGGGGTCAGCAGTTCGAACAAGTTTATGAAAATAAATGGTCCGTAAATATATATTTAATTCGTGCATGTATTTTTTTAGATATATATATATATATATATATATATATAAGTATGAATTTTATGAAAAATAATTAAATATATATTTGCGGGCAATTTTTCATGAAATAAAGAAATAATGATAAATTTTAAGTACATGCATACATGAAATATTTTTATGATATGTTTATGATTGAGAATTGAGCATGAAAAATATTTTTATGAAAATTGAAGTAATGTGGCGGCACAGAGGTGATTTACCACCGACACAGAGGTAGTTCTACTACGGCATAGTGGTGGTTTTACCACTGGCACAGAGGTAGTTTACTATCGGCATATAGGTGATTATTCACCACCACGTATGTTGGTTCTTTTAGACTGATCAGTCGGCACAGTTATTAGTCACATTCATGGATATGACCATACTCAGTTTTTATGATTATGACATGCTCAATTATGCTATGTATGATTAGTTATGATGTATGTATGACTGATGATGACATATTTTCTTATGATGCATTATTTTAAGATCATGCACGTATATGATATATTCACGATATTTTATACGATATGTGCTTGCATGTGGTTTCATATTTGTTATTACTGGATAGAGCATGCTGAGCCTCTAGGCTCACTAGATTTAGATCATGCAGGTGATTATGAGTATGATGATGATGAGGAGGTCCCTACTGGCAATGTAGGCATATGAGTATCCAGTGCAGCTAGTACACCCGTGACCGATGCTCAGTTTATGTTCAGTGGTTTTTTAGATTTAAAGCAGTTATTTCCGCACATGTTTTAATATTTTCTCTTTTCGCAGTTTATTGTTTTGAAATGCTTTGCGTATGCATGAGTTTTGCGTATGCATGGATTTATGAGAGTATATTATTTAAGTTTTTATTTTACGAATCTTGCATGCAAGGATTTAAAAAAAAATATTTATTAGCAGTTACGGGTCTTTTCACGTTAGGTGGCTAGAGATCGGAAGCTCCGATTGGGAGATCAGAAGCTCCAAAGTGTGTTCGGATACTCCGATTCAGGGATCGGAAGTTTTGATCATTGCCTATATATAGAGGGCCAAGGCTGTCATTTCATTTTCCAATTTCCAATATTTCTTCTCTAGTCTCAGTGCATTCTAGGGCTTTCTAGGCGTCGGTTCGAGGGTCGTTCGATAGCGAGCCACTACCAGGATCGTAGTGGAGTTGTGCCTAGAGTTTGAGGCCATCGCCATCAAAGGTCTAACGACGAACGAAATTAAAATACTAGACTTTGATTAGTCTTTGGGAGTAGCTATTAGTCTAGTTAAGGCTTTTAAAAGCAAAGAGTGGTATGATGATTACTTGCTTAATGTAGTGACCCGTATCCGTGATTAACGATTAATGAGTAATTAATCATGTAATCATGATTGGGTTAAGTAAAACATGATTAAGGAAATTCTAGGAGGATTAACGGAGCCCAAAAATGGATCCAGGACACTCGAAATTGGTTTAGAGGGTTCCAAGACTCGAGTGGGATCGGAAGCAACGATCTAGGATCGGAGCGTCCGATCAAGAACGGAGCTTCCGATGGCTGTCGGTGACAGGTGTGTGGTTGCATGTGGACCGAATTGACACGTGGCAAACGGAGCGTCCGATCGGGGAACGGAGCTTCCGATCTGCCAAAACGGAACGTCCGATCGAGGAACGGAGCTTCCGATCGACGTCTATAAATATAGGGTCCGAGCTCCTCATTTCTTGCCAATTCCGAATTCCTCTCCTTCGCCCTAGTAGCTATATTTTGGGCTTTGGATGCTCTTATTTTAGAGTTGGAGTAGGAAATATATTTTAGTATAGTCAGACAGTGTCTGACATAGTAGCGGGACAGTGCTCGTGTAGCGGAGCAATGCTCGAAGCTGTGGAGCTGCAGCAGGGGTGTGCCCCTAGTTGCGGGATAGTCGCCATCAGTGGGCTGACGAAGGACGCAGGTATAGCTATGGTCTCCTTAAATTATTTAGGAGTATGCAATATCTTATTTAAGGCTTTTAGAGCTTATTGAATGATGCATGGATATTTGCATTGTAGAGTTGATGATAGGCTTGGAACCTAGAGTGAGACTGCTACGATTTGCCTGTAGTAAGGTACGTAAGTACTGACTGAGATGGCCAGCATGATATATATTATATGTGTTGCATGAGTATGTGCTATATGTTTTACCATGTTTTACGGCTTTAGCACATGCATATGTTTTTACGGAGACTGCATCGGGATGATGTGAGTCATGACAGTTTCCATCAGTCGAGGCGATTCTTCCTGAGGATTCGTGTCTTGGGAATATACGAGTACCACGCGGAGTCGCTCTCTAGCCCGGTACTGTGTATTCCAGGCGCCCAGAGAAAGTGATTTAACCCTGATTTTTGAAGTCACTTATGTGTTGCATATAAAATATATATCATTTCTTTCGTATTGAGCTTAGAGCTCACGTCCAGTGTTTTTGTATGTCTAGACACCCCATTCGATGGGGCAGTTGTAGGTGCATGGTTGGGCACCAGGAGCTTGGAGTAGCCAGTGACCAGTGAAGTTTGCAGGATTTAGCTGAAGGTTTTGCCTTTAGGGTTATTTATTTCGATTGGGTTGTATAATCGAATTTATTTATCCGGTTGTATTCTGCCGGTCTGTTTTAACTTAAGTCTTCCGCAGCGATTTATTTAATGCATGTTTAATTATGCTCCTAAACTCTGATTAGGTAGTGGATCCGGGCTGGGTCGCTACATTCATTGGTATCAGAGCATATACATGCAAGAGACTTGGGATATAGTACTAAGACTTTGGGTTATCCTTGTAGGATTGGTGAGACCTAAGGATAATTTTCTTCATTGCCAAGGTCTGCGGCAGGAGTTTTCATTATAAGAAATGCAACAGTGATGAGAACACCGGTAGTAGCATGAATATGCTGACTACAGTTCATCATTTGATGCATTGGGATGCTGATCGAAGAACATATGGATTCCAGCAGGAAAAGACTGGGAGAGAAGAAAGAGAATATCACGTCAGATATCTCTGAGGGCTTTTTGGAACGAATGGTGTGTAATAACCCAGGTGGTTCCAGTCCGAAGAGATTCTCCACTCGTAGTTGGAGAGATTGTCATTTAAACTCATGCAGAACATGGTTTTGCCGGTGTGCGTGTATCGATACTTTTGGTACGCGTACGGGAAACTTCATGTTCAAAAGCATGATTTAGTTACAAGAAGAAAGCTGACGGTAGATCGTGAGCATAAGAGGTCGATTGACATGCACTGACACAGAGCATAGCTGGTTAGCTAACACGTGCCATTTCTCCGGAGTTCTTTGCGGGAGGACATGTAGAGAGACTTGGATGGGAGTATGCTTGTATCGATGCGTGTGTCGATTAGAAGCTTCATGCTCAAGGAACGAAGACTAGTATGATGATTTAAATACTGTATTGTTGTAGTTGTAAACAGTGTTTCAGTTGTAATAAATCATCAGACTCGGTTGTATCATTCAAGTTATTGATTGTACATTTTGTATTTTCGAAATACTGTAATTGTATTACATAGGGATTGTAATCAAGAAATTGTACATAACTTGAAGCAATGATACATGTTTTATTAATCTAGCAATTCGTGGATGATTGCGTGTTTTTGCTAAGTTTAACATTGATCCTAGTTGATTAGTGTTCAACTGTGGTGACTCATGGGATTTGAGTAGGGCCAACGGTGATTGTTGACTTGCGGTTAGTCTAGGTGTTTTCCTAGGATTGACCTAGTTAGTCAGTGGACTAAGATAGTGCCAGCGATGGGTGGACTCATCCAGAGGCATTAGGCATATTGTTCGGTTTAGAACATTTGGGTTTTGTTCTAGATTGTTTCTTGGAACAGTAGGCTGTCTGACCTTTGTTAGATTGAGACTTGTGATGATGGGTTTTCATCAGGATGTCAGGTCCAGTATATACCAAGAGTTGTGGACTATGATCATGACTAGACGTGATGGGGCGCGACCCTATGCCAGTGTTACTCTGGGAGTCTTTGCACTTCAGAGGATTACCTGGGAGCCTTTTGTGCTTCAGGAGATGGCGGTGGGAAGGCTACTCAGTCTAGGGATTTGGAAGTAGTCACAACAGGGTATGACCTTGGATTAGATATCACAGGTTTGATATTGATGGTTCGATATCGTCTGATGTGTCAGAGATATCAGTGATAGTGTTCTGCTGTGGGAACCAGTCTTGGAGGGATTTCCTTGACAAGTGTGTGCTCTGAGCAGATAGATTTAATTTTTGACCGATGATTACTGCTAGACATGTGGATCTAGTAGGTGGATGGAATTCTACCAACAATGACTTGTGGTTGTCATCAAAGTTGTGGATAAAGTTTCCTTGAGATAGGAATTATCCGAGATCCAGGATGGGATGCAGTTTCGAGACTTCGACTCGAATACAAGAATTACTTCATGATGATTGATTTCATCAAGTGTCGGATCATATGATAAGTATTGTACAAGGATTATTGAGATCTGAGGGAAGCATGGCCTATACCCATGAAGCCTTGGTGGTTGTCCAGGTGGGTTATCAAGGTAAGCTACCCTAAGTCTTGAATTGTCGTACAGTCTTAGCAAGGGATCTGATCCGGAGCATGTTCGAAGATTGTGAAGATATTTGGTATTCGTTAGTTATGCTTCTTGGACTTGACGAATCATGATGTTCATCTTGAAAGAACGAGGAAAGAATAATGAGTCCAGTGATTGCGCCAAGAACTGTCTGATATTTCGGATGTTGAGCGTAGGATTTTCCCTGAGATGGAAATGGTCTAAGTTGATAAGATCGCGAGAAGATCTTGAACTTGGTTTGTCTTGATGATCATCTCGAGTGAACAAGACAAACGAGTAGTAGTGCTGAGACGGCACAGGATTTGTGCCAATGACTACTAGTGGTTAATGATTAACTTTGTCAGAGTTAGATTGATTAAGTCAGTGTACGAGATAGCTGTCAGTAATAAGACACGAGATTGTGTCATTAGATTACTAATAGCTATGTTTCGGTTACCAAGCGCTGGTTTGTTGTAACCAGAGAGTTTTTGTGTAATCCAATGTTTGGAATAGTAAACTTGGATCAGTCGAGTCAAGAGTAATTGATCGAGCCACTTAGGTGTTGACGATCAGTGGTTATCTGATTTGATAAGTGTGAGTATCAATCAGCAAATCGACGAGGTCGATGAGTAAGTCCAATCAGCGATGAATTGGATGTAGCAATCGAGAAATGCTTAAGAGATGAGTACTTGGTACAGTCTCGGAGCAGGTGGTGCTTTGAAATCTCTAGGTGGCCAGAGATGAATTCACCAAAGAGTTTCAATTGACTTGAAGGGTCAAGTTAAGGGTTAACTTGACAGGAGACACAAGTGAAGGAATTGGTAACTTCCAGGATAGTGCTTTTGTGATGATGTCTTAAGTGTACCATTGGAGTTTGGGATCCAACAAGGATTGGATACTCATATGGACATCAGTTGTATGATCGCGAGGTGTGACATTAGCTGGGACTTAGTTCTCGAGATCCAGCAGGGGGTGTCACTAATTTTTATCATATGGTGCGTAAGATTATTGAGACGATCGAAGCAGTCGTTGATCGACTTAGTGGTCAACAAGATTGTTGTGGGAATTGAAGACTTCGCAAGACAGTGATGCAGCGACTTTGTTCTTTCAAGTTAGTAAGTCACATCCGTGCAGACTCTTTGTCGAAGATATTATGTTGCAGCAGTAGACAATAGTCGGAGGTGTATGTGACACACTACTCTAAGCACAAGTGTTTCCCAGGATCGGCTAGGGAATCGACGAATTAGTCTTTTCATTTGCTGAGACTGATGAGTTCAGCAAGGGAAGCTATTTGACTATTGAGAATCCGTTGTGATTTAGTCCCAGGATCAGTGTGATTAACCTTGGGATGTTGGTATGCGATGATGGTATCATCAAAGACTCCGAGTTGAGTTATACCAGGCACTTACAACTGTCGAGTTTCGAGACGGTATAGGAAGCGTTTCCATATGTCTGTGTACTGTGGAATGTCCCAGTCGAGCATATTGGTGGGAGCTTGCCTTAGTCTTGATTTGTATACAGTGATTGCGAGTATGTATAACTATCGGGGGATGTCCATCGATGGAATTCATGGGTGAATAACCTATGATTGAGATGATGTTAATCATCAGAGGCTAGAAATGACGTAGCGTCATTATTGGTGAGTGATGATATTTTCATCATAGCAGGGTGCTGAGGTATACTAAGAAACATGAACGGTGATTGGTATTAGACTGGATAGTTCCCAGTGTTGCCCTTGGGAAGCTGTTTTGCTTCGGTGAGGCATGGGGAGGATAATCAGTCTATGAAATCATGTTAAGCAGTTATATTGCAATATAACCATGTGTCATTTAGATTCTCTTGAAGAGGATTAGAGCTTTGTTGTGTCAGCACAGTGTTGACATTAGTGTTTCCTCACTAGAGGTGTTGGGCACTGAGAACTTTTGGTGACCAGTGGATTGTTGTATGCTTCGTGATCAGTAAGATCGTGATTGTGACGAAGGACGTATCAGTGCTGTGGCACGTTAGTGTCAAGAGAGGTTAATTGTCATCAAGTAATGCAGTGGTTTCCAGCTCGGAGAATGCTATTGTGATTTAGCATTTATGCAGTTTGCATATAATTCGACAAGAGTCTGAGTATGTCGGAAGCTATTTCGACCAGGCACTCAAGCAAGGGTCTTTTACATGTTCTCAAGGTTTTACCTTAGATTTCGAGGACGAAATCTTTTAAGGGGGGGGGAGAATTTAGTGACCCGTATCCGTGATTAAAGATTAATGAGTAATTAATCATGTAATCATGATTGGGTTAAGTAAAACATGATTAAGGAAATTCTAGGAGGATTAACGGAGCCCAAAAATGGATCCAGGACACTCGAAATTGGTTTAGAGGGTTCCAAGACTCGAGTGGGATCGGAAGCAACGATCTAGGATCAGAGCGTCTGATCGACGATCGGAACGTCCGATCAAGAACGGAGCTTCCGATGGCTGTCGGTGAAAGGTGTGTGGTTGCATGTGGACCGAATTGACACGTGGCAAATGGAGCGTCCGATCGGGGAACGGAGCTTCTGATCTGCCAGAACGGAACGTCCGATCGAGGAACGGAGCTTTCGATCGACGTCTATAAATATAGGGTCCGAGCTCCTCATTTCTTGCCAATTCCGAATTCCTCTCCTTCGCCCTAGTAGCTCTATTTTGGGCTTTGGGTACTCTTATTTTAGAGTTGGAGTAGGAAATATATTTTAGTATAGTCAGACAGTGTCTGACATAGTAGCGGGGCAGTGCTCGTGTAGCGGAGCAGTGCTCGAAGCTGTGGAGCTGCAGCAGGGGTGTGCCCCTAGTTACGGGATAGTCGCCATCAGTGGGCTGACGACGGACGCAGGTATAGCTATGGTCTCCTTAAATTATTTAGGAGTATGCAATAGCTTAGTTAAGGCTTTTAGAGCTTATTGAATGATGCATGGATATTTGCATTGTAGAGTTGATGATAGGCTTGGAACCTAGAGTGGGACTGCTAGGATTTGCCTGTAGTAAGGTACGTAAGTACTGACTGAGATGGTATGCATGATATATATTATATGTGTTGCATGAGTATGTGCTATATGTTTTACCATGTTTTACGGCTTTAGCACATGCATATGTTTTTACGGAGACTGCATCGGGATGATGTGAGTTATGACAGTTTCCATCAGTCGAGGCGATTCTTCCTGAGGATTCGTGTCTTGGGAATATACGAGTACCACGCGGAGTTGCTCTCTAGCCCGGTACTGTGTATTCCAGGCGCCCAGAGAAAGTGATTTAACCCTGATTTTTGAAGTCACTTATGTGTTGCATATAAAATATATATCATTGCTTTCGTATTGAGCTTAGAGCTCACGTCCAGTGTTTCTGTATGTCTGGACACCCCATTCGACGGGGCAGTTGTAGGTGCATGGTTGGGCACCAGGAGCTTGGAGTAGCCAGTGACCAGTGAAGACAGCAGGATTTAGCTGAAGGTTTTGCCTTTAGGGTTATTTATTTCGATTGGGTTGTATAATCGAATTTATTTATCCGGTTGTATTTTGCCGGTCTGTTTTAACTTAAGTCTTCCGCAGCGATTTATTTAATGCATGTTTAATTATGCTCCTAAACTCTGATTAGGTAGTGGATCCGGGCTGGGTCGCTACACTTAAAGTCTTGGACTTGAGTACCCGAGTTTCTATGTTGCTTGAGTTAATTGAGTAGAGGTATAGACGTATTATCTGATATATCCTGTTTTAGTATGCATGTTCTATATTTTCATATTTATATGGCATGTTTTATGTGAATATATTATGTCACGATTATTATGTTGCATATATTATCCTGTTGAGCCTTTACCTTGATATAACCTATAGTGGAGTCGCTCAACCCCGAGTTCTTGAGTGGATGGTTGGACCCATTGGTTACGGGATAAGGTCAACAATATCCACAGTTTTATTATGGTCTGTGAGTCACCTACTGATGTGATGGCCCAATGTGCTACATACCATGGTGCCAATTTATTGAGCAAGAGATTTACCGTGATAGGTTTCTGGTACTTTTTTATTTGCATTAGCATTTATAAAATTTGTATACTCATACTTTCGTACTAGGTTTTGTTATCGCTTACGTTTTTGGTTTTGTATTGGATACCGTATTCCACGAGGCAGGGCTTGGGTTGGATGGTTAGCGGTCTTTGAGTTGCAGTAATCCCGAGCTTGGCGTTGTTTCCGGTATCAGGTTTTGGTTTGAGGATATTATTTTCAGTAATATTTTCGATGGGGTTGTATAAACAAATCTTCACTGTTTGGTTTAAGGTCTGGTTGTATTCCGCCATTTTTTTGGTTGTATCGATTTATTTGCGTTGTTTAATGATTATTACGTTAGGAATGATTAATAGGTGATCTCGGAACGGGACACTACACTTGCTCATCATGTGCCGGTGAGAAGGCATTGTCTTTTATGCTACCATGATAATGACTCGACCAGCCATGCATTGTTTTGGTGCCCCATTGTAAAACCATGTTGGAAGGGAACAACGTTTAAACACACCCTCAAACAGGTTTGTCAAAAGGATATACTTAATGTCTTCCTCTTGATAAAAGAAAATCTTAGTAGAAAGGATTTTGAAGATTTGATGACTCTTGAAGCTTTACTATTTTATTAGGACTCTACACACTTTCCTTTGATTAGGACTCCATATATTCTATTTTGATTCGGACTCTTTATTGGTTATCTTTATATATATAAATTTTTTGTGCTTAATAAAAACATATTCTTTGACTTTCTCAACTTATGCTTTACGTTAGTTTTATTTTTTTTCTTCTCAAATATCCAATAAATTGGTAACAAGAGCCACGTTCTTGAGATATCTGAGAGAGATCAAAATTTTCATACTGGATTCAGAACATTATTTCACCACAATTGAACCTCCAGTGTTTGATGGAATAAATTGTCGAGTATGGGCTGTTAGAATGGAAGCATACATAGATGCCAATGATTTATGGGAAGACGTAGAAAAAGAATATCAAGTTCATATCTTTATGACAACCCAACAATGGTACAAATCAAAAATCAAAAAGAAAATAAGCCAAAAAAATCAAAACCAAAAGCCATATTGTTCACATCAGTCTCATCCTCTGTGTTCACCAAAATCATGGCACTGAAAATAGCCAAGGAAATCTGAGATTTTTTGAAGAAAAATGAAGAAATAAAAGAGATCAAATGGATGCAAGTGCTGAATTTGATTCGAGAATTTGAGATGCAAAGGATGAAGGAATCAGAAACGATCAAGAAATATTCTAACAAACTTCTAAGTATTGTCAACAAAATCATTCTTCTTGGTACGTATTTTTCTGATTCTATAATTGTTCAAAAGATCATGGTCACAATTCGAGAAAATTTTGAAGCTACAATGTCATCCTTGGAAAATTCGAAGGATATGTCAAGGATTACCTTAGCAAAAATTTTTAATGCACTGCAAGAACAAAGAAAACTTATGTGGAAAGAATCATATGCAGAGAGTGCTTTACAATCCAAATCACTCTACAATTTTGGTAGCAAGAAAAAAAAAATAGTATAAGAATAAACCTAGAGAACATGAAAGCAATAGTAAAAATGACCAAAATAGCAATACTCAAGTCTTTCCTCCCTGCCCCAATTGCAAAAAAACAATCATCCACATAGTATGTGTTGGTGGAGTTCAGAAGCTAGATGTCACAAGTGTTGTCAGCTAGGGCACGTGGAAAGGATATTCAAGAGTCAACAACAACCAGGAGAAGCAATGTTTATTGAGGATCAACCTGATGGTGAAGTTATTATACATCATGCTTTGCCACCAGCAACTTCACAGAATTTGTTTTATAGATAGTGGTTGTACAAACCACGTGACCTATGATCGATATCTTTTCAAAGATCTTAACGAGACCGTTGTTTTTAAAGTAAGAATTGGAAACGGAGCATTCATTGGAGTGAAAGGAAAAGGAACCGTATCAATTGTAGGACACTTAGGTTTGACGTTCATTTTTGATGTTTTATAAGTACCTAAACTTAATCAGAACCTTTTGAGTGTTTCTCAGTTATTGGAGAAAAGATATAAAGTGTTTTTGAAGATAAAAATTGTGTTATCAAAGATGAAAAAGTTATAGAGGTATTTAAAGTCAAAATGTGAGGCTAGATTTAACGAATGAGGAACAAGCTGAGGTACACAAAGATGAAAGCAATACAGTGCTTGGCACAAGATATTAGGGCATTTTCACCATGCTGGTGTATTTTCAATGAATAAGAACAATATGGTGAAAGTTTTATCACAAAAAAAGGAAAAACTCCCGTGTGTTGCTTGTCAGTATGGGAAAAAATAGACTTCCTTTTTCACATAGTAAAGACTCAAGGGCTACACATAATCTATAGATAATCCACACAAATGTAAGATAACCAATGAAAACACCATCTTTAAATGGTCGTTTGTATTAAATTGCTTTTATTGATGATTATTCAAGAATGTGTTGGATTTATTTTATTAATTTTAAATCTAAAGTAGCTGACAGCTTTGGAAAGTTTAAGGCTTGGATTGAAAACTCAGCAGTTGCAAAATGCTGATGATCAGATCTGATAATGGGACTGAATATAGCTCTGGAAAATTTAATAAGTTTGTGAATATGGTGGAATTGACCATCAATTGAAGACAACATATACTCCTCATTAGAATGGCGTTGTGGAGCGGAAAAATCGAACAATAATGGAGATGGCAATGTGTTTGCTTCATGATAAAAGGCTGCGAAAAGAATTTTGGGCTGAGCCAGCAAGCACATATATTTTCTTCTAAACAAATTGACAACCAGATCTTTGCAAAATATGAATCCATTTGAATCATGGTATGGCTACAAACCAAAGATGTTTAATCTGAAGATATTTGGTTGTTTATATTTCTATTAAATTCCTCAAGTTAAGAGAGACAAATTGCACAAAAGGCCGAACATGGAATCTTTGTTGGCTATAGCTTAACCTCAAAGGACAAAAAGATCTATCAACCTCGAAGTAAGAAAGTAATCTATATATCTATACAATTGTGAATAGAGAGCATTTTTTTTTCCAATTATGCATTGAAAAAATTAGCCTTGTATACACACTTCTATGTTTAAATATTAAGCACAACTATGTTTAAATATGTATATTGTTAGCTTGGCCCACTAACTACTACCCACATTTTCCTCAGCATATCATTGTCACTATAAAATGAAATTTTTTTTTTATTAAAAATCAAACTTAAAATTCATATAACTTAGAATAATTCGTTTGGTTATTGTATATTCACACTTCTATGTTTAAATATTAAGCACAATATGAGTATTGTTAGCTTGACCTACTAACTACTTACCCACATTTTTCTCAACATACCACTGTCACTATAACTAATTAACTATTGATAATCTATATCTATATCTATATCTATATATATACCTATAAACGTGTGGATATAGGGCATTGTTTTTTGATTGTGTATTGACAAAATTAGCCTTCTATCCATATTTCTATATTTAAATATTAAGCACAACTATGTTTAAATATGAGTATTGTTAGCTTCGCCCACTAACTACTTACCCACATTTTTATCATTGTCACTATAACTAATTAACTATTGATAAAATGAAATCTATATCTATATTTATATCTATATCTATATTTCTATAAAAGTGTGGATAGAGGACATTGTTTTTCGATTTTGTATTGACAAAATTAGCCTTTTATCCACACATCTATGTTTAAATATTAAGCACAATTATGTTTAAATATGGGTATTGTTAGCTTGACCCACTAACTACTTACCCACATTTTCCTCAACATATCATTTTCACTATAACTAATTAACTATTGATAAAAAATTATTAAAAATCAAAGTTAAAATCCATATAACTTAGAATAATTCGTTTGGTTATTGTTACATATCCGCAATTCTATGTTTAAATATTAAGCATAATATGAGTATTGTTAGCTTGACCCACTAACTACTTACCCACATTTTTCTCAACATACCATTGTCACTATAACTAATTAACTATTGATAAAATGAAAAAATTATTAAATCAAACTTCAAATCAATATAAATTAGAGTAATTTGTTTGATTATTGTTAATTTGTTTTTTTTTTTTAAATATTAAACACAGTATGGATAATTAGTTGTCATTCTAGAGTACTAAAAATCAAGAGAGCATAGAAATTTTCGGTTGCCTAATGGATAATTATTAACCAACTATATTACCTACTTTTTCGTCAACTTACTACAATTTTTGGTTGCTCCTCATAATTATATATTATCAAGTAGTACTTAATCATAACAATAATGTCATGGAAATTTATTAATCTCATACACATACAAAATGACAATTATATTGACAAAAAAGACTATCACACATTAACTAAACAAATACGACAAAAAATATAAAAAGTGTGGATATAGGGCATAGTTTTTCAATTGTGTATTGAAAAAATTAGCCTTCTATCCACACTTCTATGTTTAAATAGTAAGCAAAATATATGCATTGTTAGCTTGGTCCACCAACTACTTACCCTTCTAACCAATATAGATTCACTCGCGGCAAACTATATAAAGCCAAATACTTTCCCCAAGGCACTTTCTTAGGGCATAATCCCTCCTATGTTTGGCGAATTGTATCAAGGGGGGTAGAGAGCTCATGATGAAGGACTTACATTGGTGAATTATTAATTATTAAGGATCAAATGTCTCAGTTTTTTGGGATCCCTGGCTAATGCGTCCAAAAATATTTTGACCAATTACAGTCCCAAACCCAAATCAATCAAACTTGAAGGTTGTTGATCTTATGACTACTTATGGGACTTGGGATTACAGTATAGTAAATAACCATCTTTGGATGTAGATAGTGCATAACTAAAATGTATTTCAATCGACAATGGGTTTGGACCAGACAAACGTATTTGGAACTACACTCCAAAAGGTGAATACACGGTTAAATCTGGATATTTCATAGCACAACAAGGGGACGAATCTGGTAGTAATGGACTTTGTGGCCTAACTCCAGATCTTCGGAAGATGTGGAGACTACCACTACCAAACAAAATCAAGATACACTTGTGGCGAGTCCTCTTTGATGCTCTTCCAATACGAATAAATTTGGTTCATAGAGGAGTTGATGCTGATCCTATGTGTCCAAAATGCAATTCACGTCCAGAAGATATTTTACATGTATTTTGATCTTTTCTCCATACTCGTCGGTTATGGACGATGACTCATTTGTGGCATGTTCTCAGAGGTTTTGATATGGGATCTTTTGATGCTTTATTCTCTCATATTGTCGAACAGAGTCATACAAAATATCCTGAATCTTTTGCGCTTTTTGTTGAACTTTATAGGCCCGACCGCTAAACTCGGTATGATAAAAATCAACAGGCAAGCGTACGAGGTTAAGTTATAATATAGTGGACAAAGGTCCAGATGTCGAACCCACAGAGACTGTATAAATATGAATACCAAAATATATTTATTCCTACTTAATCTAGATTAATGAATAAAAGTGATTCAGATTTTAAACTAATAATTAAAATTACAAATAAAATTAAATTAACTAAAACGCAGCAAGAAAATTTGGATTTAATTTAAATTTGGGAAAAGCTCGATCAAGGACTCACGTAGGTACAAGACAATTCATGTAACAAGCAGTCGATTTAAGACATCAGACTTAATCTTAATTCATGGGAATTTTCCTAATTTTTTCAAAGGACTATTTCTAGCACAATCAAACATATTCAAATATTGACGGATTAATCATTCGTAATTCTAATCAAATTTGAATGCATTAATAACTATGAAAATTCAGTTTACACCCAAACCGCATAATGAAACCGAATTCTATTTCTAGTCAGTTTTACACTATGTTGAATATCGAAGTGATCAAAATCGAAACCTCCTCTGTCGAATTGGAATCAACTAACATGCAAGCAAATAACTGGCCAGAAAATTCACAAGACAAATATAAATTCGATAATCAATAAAATAAAATCAAGTCTGAAAATCTCAAATAAACAAATCAAGTTTTCTACATAAATTGTCTGGTCTAATCACGTGGCCTTGATCGAAAGAGAAAAACTACTCAAAGTTCAACATAGTTAATAAACAAGAGTTTTTTAATCCAAAACATCAACTAAAAATCAAAAATAAAATAAAATAAGAAGAGAAGAATGGAAGATGATGTTGGCCGCCTCCTTGCCTTCAAAGATATTGTGTAACCCTTATTCTGATGAATAGATTCCTATTTATATGTTCAAGGGTCTTCAAAAGATTGTATCATTCCCTAGCAAAAATTTCCTTTTTAAAAAACTCTGCACGCATCGCTCACTCAAGCGAGCATAGACTCTCGCTCGAGTGAGCAATCTTCTGCTCCGAAGGTAAATTTTTGCACCTCACTCGCTCGAGCGAGCATAGCCACTCGCTCGAGCGAGAAATCTTCTGTCTCGACTTTCACTCCTTCGCTCGCTCGAGCGGGCATAGCCTCTCGCTCGAGCGAGAATACTTCTGGAAAAATCTTGCTATTTCGGCCTCGCTCGAGCGAGAGTAACCCTTCGCTCGAGCGAGCACATGTCTGCACAAAAATCTGAATTTTCCACAATTCCCTACAAAATGGACCAGGAAGAGTATTATGCAATCAAATGAATAAAACATACTAAAACTAAATAAAACAACAACAATAACATAAGAATACATGCAAAACTAACACCAAAAATATGCATATAAAACACAGTTAACAACTTCCCCATACTTAAGCCTTGCTCGCCCTCTAGCAAGATATACAACAAACACAATGCACTAACACAAGTAAGAAAGAATCATGTACAAGACAGCCTCAGATAAGTTCCACTTCAATCAACTAAAAACCACAAACTTTTGATTGTCCACAATACACTGTCAGTTTGACGTAAACGTGTGTGTGTGTCATGTCATTCCAGTTTCATGCAACTTCAAAAGAATCCATCCTAAGAATGCTTAGCGACCTATGACAAATCAACGCAAGTGTCACAATCCAGCACTCCTTCATCCTAACAATCCCAAACAAAACATGCATTCTTTTGAGAATAATTACGTACCTCCAGATTTTGCACCTGGGTTTTTATGCCCCAATAATCACCCGCAAACTTAGCTATAATTAAGATAGGATTCGAATTTCAATCCCCGTGTCTATAGCCTGGATGGAGCAACAATCCCATTTAGCCCGCAAACTTAGCAATGGAAAATTGATTGGGATTTCAACCATTTTCCAAGCCCGGATGAAATTTTAATTTTAAAATTTTAAAAATTTGTTTTTATTAACCCCATGAAATCCACATACTTAGTCAAAAACAAGGGATTAGAATTTCAATCCCTCGCTCGTAACCCAGATGGAGTTAACTTTATTAGCAACCAAAAAGATTTTTTTAAAAATTGTAGGTATGCCCAAGATCATACATGAAATGTCTAAAATCATCAAGAATCCAAAGACACTATCATGATCAACAAACACCTATTGCCGTGCAATGGTCAAATAAACATGGACTTCATCAATTACTTCGCTACACTATACTAGTTTAACATGTGTGCTTAAAATGATTCACGATTCAACCAACAACTTCTCACGTTCAATCAAAAGCAACATTTTTGCAAAAACAATTTTATTTCTCAACTCTATCATCATTGGCTAACAGTCATCATTCTACTCGTATCCATACCAACAACTTCACAATGCTATGCATGATTACAAACAAAACACAAACGAACGAAACCGAATGAATGCAAACAGAATGAACACTAAACATAATAATTAAAAAAACAAACAAAATAACCAATGCAATAAACTAGTCTACCCCCCATACTTATCCAAAACAGTGCCCTCAATGCTTCAGAACAATGAACAGAATGCATACAAACACACAAATGAAAAGACGAACAAAAACACAATGAAAACAACAATAACACTCCCCTGGTTTTTTATTCATCCTCTTCATTCTTGACGGAATCCGCTGGGTAAGGTAGCATCAGTCTAGATATATTGGCAGGCATGACCAAATGGCAGGGAAAAAAAATCAAAAATAGATAAAAATAAAAAAAAACGCAAAAAGAAACTAAAAATTAAAGTAAAGAACAATGGGTTGCCTCCCAGTCAGCGCTAAATTTATAGTCTATAGCCCGACTATACTCCTCTCTTGAGTAGCAACATTCAAGGTGGCTTATCCACCGTCTCTGAAAAACTCAGATTAGTCCTGCCCTTGCATGCTTAAACTCTATAGAAATTTTGCAATGGACTAATTCCTGCAAAAATCTGAACCTGCAGACATTTATCACCATAGTCATGAATCACATCGATAAATTTGACAACAGAGCAAGATTTTAAAGTTGGGCTCCCAGTAGCCGACTTAAGCATATTAAAAATCACTTGCTCATCATTCATTCTCAACACTAACTTTCCTTTTTCCACATCAATTAAGGCTCTACTAGCAGCAAGAAAAGGACGCCCTAGAATCAACGGAACCTCACAATCCTCATCCATGTCAAGAATAACAAAATCTACCGGATAAATCAACTTGTCTATCTTGACTAGGACATTCTCTACTATCCCTCTCGGATATTGAATAGATCCATCAGCAAATTTGAGAGAGATAGAGACAGGTTCAATATTTTCTATGCCTAATTTTTTAGCAAGAGAATAAGGCATTAAATTGATGCTCGATCCTAAATCACACAAAACATTAACAAATGATAAACTTCCAATTTGATAGGGTATAGAAAAACTCCCTGGATCTTGCAGTTTTTGTGGAAGCTTCTTTTTCAGCACTGCCGAGCACTCCTCATTCCGTGTAACCTGCATAAGATCGTTCAGCTTCTTTTTGTTCCTCAGTAAATCCTTCAGAAATCTTGCATAATTCGGCATCTGAGCTAATGCATCTGCAAAAGGTATGTTAATATGTAGTTTCTTGAAAATTTCAAGAAACTTTTTAAATTGAGAGTCAAACAATAATTGCTTAGCTCTTTGGCGAAAAGGTAGGGTAAAAATATCAACATTATCATTAACTTCAAATTTTGAAGTCTTACCTTTCTTACCTGCCTTTGAGGAATTTTCATCACGCATATCCTCCTTAGACTCTGAACTTTTCGGCTCTTCCATCATCTTCTCTTTGTCCATTTGCTGCTCCTCAGACTGTGCTCGAGTCACGACCATGATAGCATTCACGCCTCTGGTATTTGGTTCAGTGTTTCTTGGTAAAGCTCCAGCAGGACGGTTTGATAATTGGGTTGCGATCTGACTCATCTGTGTTTCCAATTTCTGCAGTATACTTTCCTGATTCTGTAACCGAGTCTCAGTTCCTGCAACGTATTTCATCATGATATCCTCAAAGCTTGGATTTTTCTCCTCTTGCTTGGGCTGCCAGTTCTGATTATAGTTGTTGTAGGAGTTGTACGGCTGCCGTCCTTGATTTCCTGCAAAATTAGCCATTTCAACTTCAAACAACTGTTGCTCTTCTTGCATATTCCCTTGTGCATGATTTACTGGCGCTGCTTTCATAAGTTCCACTTGGTGTGTCAGAGCGTCGATCTTCGCATTCAGGGCCATCAAAGCATCGACCTCTAGAATTCCAGCCTTCTTTTCCTTCTTCACATCCGGACACCCTATATTACTTTCAGCCATGTTTCCAATGATCTCCCAGGCGTCAGTTGGCGTTTTCCTGAATAAGCATCCATTAGCCGCAGCATCCAGCATAGATCAAACCGACTGATCGGATCCATTGTAGAACGTCTGAGTCTGCTGGCTTTGTGTGAGATTATATTGAGGACACATCCTCAGCATCTTCTTAAACCTGGTCCATGCCACATGTAAAGATTCACCCTCCTTTTGCTTGAAAGATATAATATCTGAAAACAATTTCGCCATCTTCGTAGGAGGGAAGTACTTGTTCAAGAAGATTTGAACAAGCTCCGTCCAGGTGGTGATAGATCCTATAGGTAGATCTTCGATTCATTCAGTCGCTTCACCTTGTAGAGAGAATGAGAATAACCGCAGTCTTATTGCATCAGAGGTTACCCCGTTAACTTTGAACGTGTCGCAGATCGACAGGAATCGCTCCAGATGAGCATAGGGGTCTTCCACAGATGTGCTCCCAAATCTTGCTTGTAGTTGGATCAGCTGAATAGTAAAGGGTTTCAGCTCAAAATTGTTCGCCTCAACAGCGGGCTGAACGATGCTAGATCCATAACCTTCAACAGGCGGCCTAATCATATCCCAAATAGTACGGTTGTCCGCCATGTCTTCTTCTGATTCAGATTATGTTTCAAGTACTAGATTAAGATTCTTCCTTGCTTTTCGGATCTTGCAGAGCGTGCGTTCGATCTCAAAATCAAGTGGTAGAAGCTCCTTAGAACGAATGTTATGCATGCACAACAAGCTAGTACCTGAAAATCACTAATAAAAGAAGAAAATTCAGAATTTTTAATAAAATAAAAACAGTCTAATCTCAAGCGAAATAAAAATTTTGATATCAAAACAGTCCCCGAAAATGGCGCCAAAAACTTGACCGGTTAAATCGGTGTGAATAAATTTCTATTGGCAAGCCTATCAGGTCAAGTTATAATATAGTGGACAAAGGTCCAGATTTTGAACCCACAGGGACTGTATAAATAAGAATACCAAAATATATTTATTTCTACTTAATCTAGACTAATGAATAAAAGTGATTCAGATTTTAAACTAATAATTAAAATTGCAAATAAAATTAAATTAACTAAAACGCAGCAAGAAAATTTGGATTTAATTCAAATTTGGGAAAAGCTCGATCAAGGACTCACGTAGGTACCAGACAATTCATGTAACAAGCGGTCGATTTAAGACATCGGACTTAATCTTAATTCACGGGAATTTTCCTAATTTGTACAAAAAACTATTTCTAGCACAATCAAACCTATTCAAATATTGACGGATTAATCTTTCGTAATTCTAATCAAATTTGAATGCATGAATAACTGTGAAAATTCAGTTTACACCCAAACCGCATAATGAAACTGAATTCTATTTCTAGTCAGTTTTACACTATGTTGAATATCGAAGTGATCAAAATCAAAACATCCTCTGTCAAATTGGAATCAATTAACATGCAAGCAAATAACTGGCCAGAAAATTCACAAGACAAATATAAATTCGATAATCAATAAAATAAAATCAAGTCTAAAAATCTCAAATAAACAAATCAAGTTTTCTACATAAATTGTCTGGCCCAATCACGTGGCCTTGATCGAAAGAGAAAAACTACTCAAAGTTCAACATAGTTCATAAACAAGAGTTTTTTAATCCAAAACATCAACTAGAAATCAAAAATAAAATAAAAATAAGAAGAGAAGAATGGAAGATGATGTTGGCCGCCTCCTTGCCTTCAAAGATGTTGTGTAACCATTATTCTGATGAATAGATTCCAATTTATATGCCCAAGGGTCTTCAAAAGATAGTATCCTTCCCGAGCAAAAATTTTCTTTTTAAAAAACTTTGCACGCATCGCTCGCTCGAGCGAGCATAGCCTCTCGCTCGAGCGAAAATACTTCTGGAAAAATCTTGCTATTTCAGCCTCGCTCGAGCGAGAGTAACCCTTCGCTCGAGCAAGCACATGTCTGCACAAAAATATGAATTTTCCACAATTCCCTACAAAATGGACCAGGAAGAGTATTATGCAATCAAATGAATAAAACATGCTAAAACTAAATAAAACAACAACATTAACATAAGAATACATGCAAAACTAACACCAAAAATATGCATATGAAACACAGTTAACAAGGCCTCTCGTAATATGATGGTATTTCAAGGTAAGCATGAGTCTTTCTATGTTATTCTTGCACGTGGGGAAAGAATCAGATCTACTTATGGGCTTAATGCACATAACCAACTGCATGAAATTCCAAATATAGTACCTCATTATCAATGGAAACCTCCTCCAACTTGTGTTCTTAAAGTCAATGTGGATGCCGCTGTAATTGCAAACAAAGATTATTTTGGTGTTGGGATGGTAGGTCGAGACTCATCAGGAATTGTTCACTTCGTAGAACGACGTTGCTTTCCTGTAAATTTCACACCACATTTAGCTGCAGTCTTTGCGATAAAGGAAGGAGTGGCAAAAGCTTTATATTCGAGATGGACGGAATGGATTCTTGAAACTGATGCTCTCAATGCCCTTAGTGCAATAACAAATCAGAAGTTATTCGACACAGTTGTTCTCAAGCTCTAACATCATCTTTGCAGCATTGTCCCAGAACCGCTAACGTTGTAGCTCATAAGCTAGCCCGTATGAATATCACCAGGGGAACCAACTTTATGTATTAAGAAGCTATTCCGGTGTTTTTGAAAAATGTTGTAAACATTGACTTGTTGACTGGTTAAATGAATTTATTTCATGATAAAAAAAAATTAACTATCTATATCTATATCTATATATCTATATACCTATAAAAGTGTGGATAAATAACATTGTTTTTCAATTATGTATTGACAACTAATTAACTATTGATAAAATGAAAAAAAAAATTATTAAAAATCAAACTTAAAATCCATATAACTTATAATAATTAGTTTCGTTATTATTAATTTTGTTTTTTTAAATATTAAATATTAAACACAATACAGATAATTAGTTGTCATTTTAGAGTACTGAAATTCAAGAGAGGTTAGAAATTTTCGGTTGCCTAATGGATAATTAATTATTAAAGAACTAAATTACCCACCTTTTCCTCAACTTACTATAATTTTCGTTTGCTCCCCATAATTATATATTATCAAGTAGTACTTAATCATAACAATAATGTCATGACAATTTATTAATCTCATACACATACAAAATGACAATTATATTGACAAAAAGGCAATAAAAAATTAACTAAACAAATAGGATAAACAAATAATTTGAATAAAAAATATAATACATTTTGGGATCATTCACATTACCTAATCATAACAATATATCAATATAAATGTAATGACATCAATGTTATAAAAAGCTCTAGGCAGTAGGCGGGTGGCGACCCACCGCCTAGCGCCTAACCGCCTAGACGTTTTTTTTTTAAAACTAAATAATAAATACCTTGAAATATTCATGAGTTTTACTATAAAATATAATTTTTTATCTTATGTTTTTCAGTTTTTATATGAAAATCTTATAAAATTTTAATAACAATAACAACAACAACAACAACAACAACAACAACATAAATATTAATAGATATCAAGTCTTCATATGTAATATGAGATTTAATTTTTTGCTTGACTTTTTTTTTGCGCTTCTTCTTTCTTTCTGTGTTTGTTTCTTGCTTCGCGTCTCTCTTTTAGTTTTTTGTTTTAATTTTTTTAAATAAAAATAGAAACCGCCTAGGCGGATTTCTGTCAGACTAGGCAGCTTGGGCGCCACTTAGACGAGAGATTAGGCGGGCAACGCCTAGAGGCATAGCTTATCAAGAAAGCGAGGCGGTGGGCAACCGCCTAGCGTCTAGACGATGTCTAAGAGAGTTTAGGCGGCGCCTTTTAGAACAATGGATGACGTGCAATGATGTTACAAGGAATGTAAACAAAGTCCACCGAGTTTTAATTTTTTAGACAACTTTGATGTCTAAAACAAGTACATTATAGTTTGTCTTTGCACACTCTCAAAGCCCTCAATTTATTTACATTCTAAAAACCAAGGCAAAAAACACTCAATTTTATTATATCCAAAAAAAATTTACATGTAATTCTAATTTTCTAACTATATGTATATTAATTAGTATTATTGTTGTTAATTCATTTTTGTAAGACTATTACTCATATAATGTTAAAAAAAAATTATTAATGAAAATAAATTCATGTGATCAATTATATAGCTTAATTTTTTTTATAACCAGTTATATAATTTTTATATAGAGATATAAAAATCAAATAAATTATCATAATAAATAATAAAATATATAATATATGAAATTTTAAAAATATTGAAAAACATGGTAAGTAAAGTATTTAATTAATTATTTCAATACATTGTTTCTCACACAATAAAAATTAAATTATTTATTTATTTTGTCAGTTATAGCATATATTATTGTAAATGCCGTAGTATGGATGGATAATCAAACACCATAAAATTTGAAGTTACATATGGTAATGAATAACCAAATAAAATATATATTTAATTTAATTTATAATTTATTAAATGGAGCTTGTAAAATTACATTATATATGATTGTAGTTAGAAGAATACCACCTAATTATATTCTATAATCATTATCTAAAATTATACAATTTGGAAATCAAGAAAAAAATATGAAAACTTGGTCAAATTTTTTTTATTAATATTTTAATTTATTAGTAATAAAGCAAGTATCATGGTATATTAAAAATTAAACTAAATTAAATTTATCCAATATCCAATAATTTATATCTAAATAACATTAAGAACCAATAATTATGAACAATTAAAAATAAATTATCTATCTCTTCCATATAAATGTACCTAAGAAATTAACAAGAACGTAAATATTTTAAATTAATTTTATATGTCCAACTTCTTTGATAGACACCCTTTATTAGTTAGTTATGAACATTATAGTTTGATACATATTAATCTGATCATCAGTTGTCATTATATCTCTATATAAATTGTTGATTTTCTGTTTTGTTATTTTTTTTATTGTATGGTTTTTGGATGGATAAAAAAATTTTCTAAAAATTTGTTTCAATCCATATTGTTAAATATGTGTTATGCTTATTATATTATTATTTTTTAATAACATAAGTTTTAGATATTGAATTTTAACTATATATATGTGTGTGTGTGTGTGTTTTTTTTTTTTTTTGAAAAAATATGTGTGTTTTTTTCAAATTCATATTATATTTAATTGGCGTCAACGTTTATCTCACGTACTTTTTGCTAGTTGTTAGTAAAGATATGAAACTCTTTGAGACTGAAAAGTGGAGTTGGGAGGATGATAAGAAACTTGAGGTTCAGGAGGAGAATTGTGATATAGATGACGAACCTATTAGAGGAACTAGATTGCTTTGACATTTATCAAAGGTTCAATGTTGTTGTATTGGATCCTTCAATGTATGAAGAAGCTCTAACTGATGAGAAATGAATACATTCCATGAACTAAGAGCTGAAGACTATTGAAAAAAACCAAATGTGGGAGTTGGTGGATAGACTTGGGCACAAGAAAGCTATAAGAGTGAAGTGGGTTTACATGACTAAATTAAATTTGGACAGTTCTGTAAACAAGTAAAAGGCAAAGCTTGTTGTCAAGGGATATGCCCAGATGTTTGGAGTAGATTTCTGAAACTTTTGCCCTGGTCGCTAGGTTGGATACCATAAGAATGCTAATGTTTGTTGCTGCACAAAAGGGTTGGATTAAGCACCAAATGGATGTTAAGTTAGCTTTTCTAAATAGATATTTGGAGTAAGAAATTTCGTACAGTAACTTGATGGATTTGCTTTACAAGGACAAGAGAAGAAGTTATGTCGATTGAATAAGGTCTTGTGTGATTTAAAACATGCACCAAGATCTTGGTATAGTAGAATTGATACACACTTGGTGAACTTGTACTTTGAAAAAAGTTCGAGTGAATCCACTTTATACATTAGGAAAGCTGATGTTGAAATACTTGTGGTATACTTGTATGTCAATGATCTACTTGACAGAAAGTAGCAAGACATTGATCAAAGATTCCTTTGAAATAACAGATCTTAGGATGACATTGTTCCTTGGTATGCAGGTGTATAAAATGCAAAATGAAATGTTTTTGTGTCAGCATAAATATGCAAGGGAAGTTCTCAAAAAGTTCAACATGGAAGAGTGAAGCCAAAGGAAACAATAATGAACCAAAAAGAGAAGTTTTGCAAAGAAGATGGAGCTAGAAAAGTGTATGAAAGACTGTATAGAATCTTGATTGGCTGCCTCATGTATCAAAATTCAACCAAGCCAGATATAATTCACACATTAATTTTGTTATCAAGGTATATGCACTGTGCTAGTGAAATTCATTTTCAAGCAGCGAAAAAAATTCTCCGATATATAAATAGAACAATTGATTATGGAATAAGGTTCAACCAAGTTAAGAACTTCAGTCTTCATGGATATTCGGATAGCGATTGGGCTGGATATGCTGATGATATGAGAAACATCTCAGGTGACTGTTTTAGTTTTGGTTCTGGATTTATTTTCATGGTGTACTAAGAAGCAAGAAATTTTAGCACAGTCCACCACAGAAGTGGAATAAGTGTCTGCTTGTGCTGCTGTGAATCAAGCACTTTGGATTAGGAAATTGCTGGCTGATTTGCACATGGAACAAATATAAAGCAAAAATTTAAATGTGGACAAGAAATTTGCAATATCTACTGCAAATAATCCAGTGTTCCATGGTAAAACAAAACATTTCAAAATGAAGTTTTATCTTTTGAGAGAAATGCAAAAAGGAGGAGAAGTGCAACTAGTCTACTGCAGAACAAGAGACCAGTATGTTGAAATTTTGACAAAGACCCTTCCAAAAGTTAGATTTGAGTTATTAAGGAAGAAATTTGGTGTGCGAAGCTTCCGAGCCAAGAAGGAGTGAAGATTTTATGACTCTTGAATATCTACTATTTTATTAAGTCTCTATACATTTTACTTTGATTATGACTCTATATATTCTATTTTGATTAAGACTCTTTATCGATTATCTTTATATATATAAAGAATGATAGCTTAATAAAAATATATTATTTGGCTTTCTCAACTTATGCTTCATGTTAGTTTTCTTGTTTTCTTCTCAAATATCCAACAAATTTTTAGGACTTTTCCATGAAAACTTGGTCTATATGGTCTGAACGACAAAAGATAATTCATGATACATACCTACAATACATCAGGATTAGAGAAGACTGGAGTGCTAGACTGCTGAGGGACTTTTAGGAAGCACTACAAGAAAAATTTTTAATTAACAACACTCAAGCGATAACGTTTTTATGTCAAAATCATTTTCTTTTATCCTAAGACAACGTTTTTAATTAAGATCGATGTCATTGGGCGTTTTATCAATAAAAAAACAATAATTTTTTAAAAATTGTTGTGTTTTGAGGGTTATATAAAACAATTTCAAAATCGTTGTCTATAAGCGATTATTTTGGGATAGGACAACGGATTTTGCAAAGATTGTCTGTGCATTTTTATTATAACTTTTTTTTATTGTCTAAGACAACGGTAATAATATACCAATGTGTTTTGGCTTTCTTGTAAGGAACTACAAGAATGATTTTTCAATTATCGTTGTTTTTATATGTTTTTTCTGAAAATTGAAATAGCTTATACACACACTTCACGCTTCATACACTTCCCTATTTAGAAAAAAAGGAACAAGGAAAAACCCATGTCCATGTCTGATTTCTCCCGTTTCTTGGGCATCGGCTCCACCGTAGAACGCCGGAAATATTTCGGACGGCCCTGCATCTAGCTATGACCCAAAGCCCTAAATTCAAGCTTTGAAATTGTAAGTGTTTAACACGAAATCATGCCCCAAAATCCCCTATCCTCTAACGTAGTGTTTGGAAGAGTTTACAAGAACTTCTCAGCTTTTCAGCTTTTCCTTCACATGATTTTACAAAATTTCAGAAATCTGTGAAGAAAAAGCTAACAAATGCTTCTCCTGAACACTAGCTTTCAAAAATTTGTGAAGAAAAAGTCTGATAAGTGCTTCTCCCAAACACTAGCTGAGAGTCTGGTGAGTTTTTATGCTTTGACATAAACCTTGAGATTTTACTCTAGTCGCTGGGTGTTTTCCTCCGCCATGGCTGCTGCTCTGTTGAAGTATGCTTATATCAGATTGAATGGAAATAGAGAAAAGATCAGATCAAAGAGTACATATCAGATGAATTAAGTGATCAGATGAGTTCATGGTCAGATCGAATACTGGGATCAGATCGAAGTTAATGGTCAGATGAGTCTTCGGATGAGTTCATGCAGATCGATTGATCGAGTACTGGGACTTGGTTAGAATTCAGATGAAGTGTCCGAGAAGCTGTAAGCTTGAAGGCAGATCAATGCAGATCAAAGTACGAGAGCAAATCAGACTGATGCAAGATGACTTATCGGGTTGGACCATGTTGACTTTATAATTGGGTCGTAAGTTGTTGTTGACCTAAAGCCCAAGATGAAAGTCGATGTAATTTTCTATATAAGCAGATGGAAGCTGGCCGCAACGAATATAACAAAAAATCAAATTCCTCAAACTCCAGAAGATATTTGAGAGAGAAGAAAAGAGAGATTTCAGGGAAGAAAACTGGGGCGCATATTGTGACGGGAAGAACTCAAGACTTTAAAGCTTGAATTAAGTCTGTATCTAACGTTAGAGTTTATCTTGGCTGTCTCTATAATAAGATCTAGTGTTAGAGCTTGGATTTGATCCATTGGTGATTAATAAAAGTGTTGTGTTGCTCTCCCGTGGACGTAGGCAAATTTCTTGCCGAACCACGTAAATACTTGCGTCGTTTATTTATTTTCGCGTGAGTTGGTATTTGATCTGTGTTCGTTTGGATTGTGTTCTTCTTTTGTTGTTTGTTCGTTTGTCTGGTAATTCTCGAATATCAAACTCTTTTGGATTGATTCCTAACAAGTGGCGCCGTCTGTGGGAAACTAAGCAAAGATGGTGGGATCAATGAAGTTTGATATTGAGAAGTTTACAGGAAAGAACGATTTCTCGCTCTGGAGAATTAAGATACGGGCAATCCTGATATAGCAAGGATTGGTGGAAGCTCTTAAGAAGAAGGAGGAGATGTGTGATGAAATAAAGAACAAGGATGAATTACTCGAGAAAGCATACAGTGCAATTATTCTCTGTCTGGGAGATAGACCTCTTCGGGAGGTGGCCAGAGAAGAATCTACAGCGGCTGTGTGGCTTAAACTTGAGAATTTATATATGACGAAATCCCTGGCTAACCATCTGTACATGAAACAGAGGTTTTATTCCTTTGTGATCAAGGATGATAAGAACCTTGAAGACCATATCGAAGAATTCACCAAGATATTGGATTACTTGGAGAATATTGAAGTAAATCTTGAAGATGAAGATTGGGCTTTGATACTTCTGAATGCGCTTCCAAAAGCATATGAAAATTTCAGGGATGTTATGCTCTATGGAAGAGAACAGACGATAACTTTGGAAGAAGTTATGTCTGTTATTCAATCCAAGGAACTTCAGAGAAAGTGAAACAAAAACACTGAATCACATGGAGAAGGTCTTACGGCGAGGGGAAGAAGTGATAAGAGGACATCCAATGGGAAATACAGGCCAAAGTCCAGATCGAAGAGTCAAGAAAGATATCAGTACAGAAATTTGGGTAATATGAAGTGCTATGCATGTCAGAAGGTTGGACATCTAAGAAGAGATTGTCCAGAAAGGAAAGAGAAGCAACATGACAAACCCAAGGAACATGGTACTCTGGCCGTAGCTTCAGATAGATATGACTCAGCAGAAGTAATGGTGGTTTCTAAAGGTGATCAAAACCACGAATGGATACTGGATTCAGGATGCTCCTTTCACATGTGTCCTATAAGATCTTGGTTTGAAAAATTGGAGGAATCAGAACAGGGCATGGTATTGTTGGGGAATAATCAGTCATGCAGGATAAAGGGCTCTGGAAACATCAGAATAAGGATGCATGATGGGATTGACCGAGTACTCACTAAGGTAAGGTATGTGCCCGAGTTGAAGAGAAACTTGATATCATTGGGAACACTTGATGCTCAGGGATATTCATTCAAATCAAGAGCAGGAAGTATCTCAATGTCAAAAGGATCTCTGGTTGTTATGAAGGCTGTCAAAAGGAACCTCCTATATGTACTACAAGGTGAAACGATTATTGGAAGCACAGCAAGTATTCAGGAACAACAAGACAGAACCAAGCTATGGCATCTGAGGCTTGGACATGTAAGTGAGAAGGGATTACATGAGCTATCTAAACAGGGTCTGTTAGGTAGAGATAAGATCAAATCACTGGAGTTGTGTGATAGCTGTGTTATTGGAAAATCAAAAAGAGTATCGTTTGGTCAAGGAAGTCACACAACTGAGAAACCATTGGCCTATATTCATTCAGATCTATGGGGTCCTTCTCGGACAAAAATTCATGGTAGAGACATATACTTCATGTCTTAGTGTAGTAACCCGTATCCAGAATTAGCGATTAATGAGTATATTAATTGAGTAATCATGTTTAGATTAAGTAAAACATGATTAAGGAAATTCCAAATGGGTAAACGGAGTCCAGAAATGGATTCAAGACACTCGAAAGTAGCCGGAAAGGTCCCGAAGGTCCGGATGGTTCGGAAGCTCCGAACCAAGTCAGGAGGCTCCGAACTGGATCGGAGGATCCGAACTCAGGATCGGAGGCTCCGATCGAGATCGGAAGCTCCGTCGGCAAGATCGAACGTTCCGATCGGGACCAGGGCACACGTCATCGCTTATGTCAGCAAGGTGACGTCATGGCTGACGTAATATTGGGCGATCGGACGCTCCGAAGGTGGGATCGGAGGTTCCGATCGGGTTCGGACGTTTCGAACCGGGTTCGGAGGCTCCGAACTCCGTCTATAAATAGGGGGCCGAGATTTCATTTCAATCAAATTTCAGACTTACAATCAAATTTTGAGAATACTCTAGCATTTCATACACAGCTAATGAGATGTTCTCTACTGGGTATGAACTACCCATCAAACTCCAGGATTTTATTAATATCTTGGTAGTTAATAACTAACCTGGGTTTTTCACTTTTTATTTCACCATGATTTCTGACCAGAAAACCTGGGCTGCTATATGGTGAAACTCCTTCTTTGATTAGACCAAGGTCCAAATGTTCCTTGATAATCATTCTCATACCCTTTTGATCTGTTATGTTCATTGGGATAGGCTTATATCTGACGAATTCATACTCTTTGCCTTCCTTTAGAGTAAGACTGGCTTTGAGTTGATTTCTATCCCACCATGCCAAAGGATGCTCGTTGTAACTTTCTTTGAGCATCTTTTTGACAACTTCAAGGGATACCTTATTTTCTAACTCTATATCTTTGTGATTTAGAGTTACTTTGAGAAGCTCCATATCCTCTGTTTGGTGTTCTTGTTCTGTTGTTATTTTCAGCATGGTTTCTCCAAACCTTCTTGGATCTTTCATTTTTGGGTGAAAAATTTGTCCTTTATCACCACGCTGGCTGCGAAATATTATCGGTATTTGTCGATAAAAAGCAACCTTGAGTCGTTGAACGATAATTTTATGATCACAAATTGTAGTGAACATAAGTCTTCTTGACTCATTGTCTTGTGTGTACTTCTTAAACATTTGTAAGAAGTTATTTTCTAATAGGATATCAGCTCATGTATCATGGAAATAGATTGGTGGTGTCTTTATCTTGTACCACGGTGTTTGACATGCTCCTCCTATAAGGATCTCTGCTTGGTTTATTCCTTTGCAAATAATTAAAATTCTTCGAGAGAAATCTCGTCCAGCAATTTTTGGCAATTCTTCTTCACATTCTTCAGGAAAGACTCCTCTTTTTGCTGTACAAATTCCTGCTCCCGAGTCAATATAAGATGCAAAATATTCAGTCTTATATTGTTCATATAACATCCATATTGGAATGTATATGGAGAAAGGACTTCTTGTCATTTTTTAAAGGGATTACTAAATGGCCCCGCCATTTTTAATAGACTGTGTTGTAACTCAGTAATCCGATTAAGACTATTTACCTTTAGTTTTCCTAAGGCCTCAGAAGGTAGAGTATGGTTACTCATTTCCACTTCTTCAATGCGTTCTAGTAAATCATGTAAACAGAGTTTTCGAATCTGATTAAGGGATTGTTGCTTATCCAATTCTCTTGGTTTTCCATCTCGTAGAATTCTTATTGAATCCTCCAAGTCTTTTCTTTTGCCATAAACTCTATTCCTTTTTCAAGGTGTTTCCATGGTTTATGGTCTTCCAGAAACTCTAGGCCAAGAATGAGCTGATCCACTTCTTTTCCTGGAATTCCACAGATTTGAACTTCCAATTCTCCAATATTTATTAATCCTTGGTAAGTTCCTGTTACCTGCTGCTCTAAATAGTAAATCGAGTTACAAGGAAATTGGTTCCTGTGACTTGTAATTTCGAATACTATTTTGACTTCTTTCCATCCTTCTGGAGATCTAGGTTTTCCTATTATTGAAAACTCCTTTTCTTCTGGTGAAATTTCCTGAATAGGAGATTTTTCCCACCTTCGACTTGTCATTCGGTCACCTTGGAAAGATAACCTTCAGGGTTCTATTTTTAGATCTCTGTATAGAACCGGTTTATCTTGTATTTGAATGTCTGTTTCCTTAATTAAAGAAAACTCGATTCTTTTCGGGTATATTGCTTGAGCAACTTTTCCAAAGATTTCTGGAATTTCAATAAACTCATTTCTAATAAATAATTCAGAATGGTGCGTATTAAAGAGTATATGAAATTTGATAAGTAATAGAATATGGTCTATTACCTTCCTTCATTAATCTTTTTTCCTTGAAGTTTTGATGCAACATCAAGGCTCGACTAAAGTCTCTGTCAGCTAAATTGTAGGCTATTCTTGGATAAATAACTCCTACAATTTTTCCTGCACATAGATTTCCTGAGATCGTACCCAGAACAGCATCTTGGATATTCCCCATTCTTTTATCACATACTCTTATATCTATGGGTGAATCTATTCCTTCTTTAAAAGTTGCCTTGATCATTATTTGGATTGCTCTAATATGAATCCAAGACATCGTTCTTGCTACCTCACTTTTCAGCTTTTGCAATTCATCTCTTACTTCTTCAAAAGGAATTAACTGCATCTCTATTTGATTACTTGTTAACTCCATCGGAATTGTCATTTCCCTTCTAGATACTTTGTAAATCAAATGATGTCTTCTTTGTCTTAGCCCTAGGTTGTCTAAGACCCTCTCTACTTGTCCTGCCGAAAATCCTTGGTACTTCTGTAATGTTGGATTTTCTCTCATAATCCTTTGGACCATATTATGAGATATCGTGGTTTGACTAAAAAATCCAGCCAAACTCTCATGTGTTTCGTGTCGAAACACTTTTTCTTTATTCTGATTCTGATTCTGATTCTGATTCATCTTCAGATTCATCTTGGCTAAACAATATCTTTTCATCGTATATACTTTCATCTGAGGGGTTATCTTCAAATTGATATATTTGGACTAGATCTTGAAAGAATACCGCATCATCCATATCTGGTGTTGCTTCAAAGAGTTTAACTCCCTTTTTCTCATTTTCTGGACAGTTTGTAGATATATGTCATCATGCTCCACATGTCCAGCAGTTGCAATCCTTGAAACTTTCACTTGCTCTCGTATGAGTTCTTCTGAAAGTTCTTCTAGATGGTGTTCTTCCCCTGCCTTATGATGAGTTTGTTGCTGGGGATATTCTTGTAGGTCCACTTCTTCTACCTGATCTATAAGATCTGGCCTTTTGTTTGGACCAAAATGTTCTTGGTTTCCAAGAACTTTTCATTCTTTTATTGTAAGGATTATTTCTGAATTTTTTCCTTTTAAATCTCTGTGATTTATTCCCTATAACCGTAGGAAGATCATTTTCTCTACAACATAGAGGAGTATGCTTGTTAATACCCCTTATTTTGTTGTAGTTCTTCTGTAATGCTGCCATATGACACCATTCCGCCAATTTTCCTTTCAAAAAAAAGGCACGTCTTGCCAAAGTATCAAGATTACCTGGAACGTATTCTTTTATCAGCATTTCTCTCCAGGGGCTTGGCATTTTTGCAAAAAATAGCTGAATGGCTACATTTTTTTCAACTCCCGAATTTCATCTTTATTTGGTGAATAACATAATATATTCATCAACTAAACATATATCATGTAACTCGAGGCTATACAAAGCTTGAGTATATCTTCTCTTTTTCTCTGTATCTTGATTATTGAAATAGTCTACCCCTATGAATTGTGCTTTAAAAAGGGTGGTCATTCTTCCTCCAATCTCGCTAAGTGATTCTCCTGCTAAGATTGATTCCTTGGTTTCTGGCATAGTCATTTCCCAAGCTATCTTGACAGATCCCATTAGACTCATTTCCAGAAGTTTGATAAATCCTTCTTTATTGAGATCTAAAGTTTCTGCTGCTATTCTCATGGCTGATGTCCAATCATCTATGAGATCTTCTCTGTTTTTGAAGTCCAGAACATTCAGGTTTAACATAACCCCATAAGGATGTATCGGGTCTAAAACAATTTTTCCATAAGGAGTTTGATGTATTGATATATTACTCCTTCTTGATCTGGTTTCTGCTAGATGTGAATTTTCTCCAACATGGAACTCACTATGTGGTTCTTCTGTTTTAACCACATATCTCGGGGGATTCCCTATGGGTTGTTCACCTTCAGGAGAATTCATTTTTAGATCTACTACTTTAAGATTCGAAAAAAAATCCGCAAGATCTTGTAGATCCTCGATATTTAATCTTTCTAAACTAGTCATCAGATAGTGTTTTTCTCTGATACTGTCTTTATAAGATTAATCATCAATTCATCATCAGTTAAAGGTTTTTGAACCATTTTGGTTTTACCTTTCTGATGTAACAGAGGTTCGGTACCAAACGAGAGTGGTAACCTTTCTCCTGTATTTTCCTTTCTAGAATCAGAAGTATGTTCTAGATTTATAATTTTAGTTTGAAGATCCTTTAGAGTTACAAGAATTTCTTCTTGTTTTTTAAGGATTTCTCCAATCTGCCGAGGTATTTCATACATCTGATTACTGTAATATTGTACCATCTTTTGGATTTCTCTAAGATCTCCGGAGAGTTTAGAGGAATCTTGTAGTGATCCTGTATGGTATCACCTACTAACTGGCAACTAATAGCATGCATTAAACTTAATACAACAAAATAACTTAACAGAGTAAAACATGCGGAAACAAAACCATAATTTACATATCAGCTTAGTAACATAATCCAGGCTTAAATCTGTATTAATACAACCAAATCGAAACCTTAAACAGTAAACATTATACAGCTATATCGAATCCTGCTGTATAATAAAATCCTCAAGGCTCCTGCTCCCTAGTCCTGCCTTGAACTACCAGCTCCGTCCATCCTACGACCTGCCCTATGGAATAGGGTGTCCAAGATAACAACTAGGACGTGAGCGCTAACGCCCAGTACATAGACATGAGTAAACATATGTATATAATGCATGCAACATGATGACTGATACAGGGTCATCTGAAAAATCATGCTCAGAACCGGCGCCACATGAGTGCTGCCACCGCACGGATCAACCTCTGGGTGCAACCACACTTGTCTAGTACACCAGAGTAGACAGACATAAATGCCCCCGCCGTCGCGGTACTCTCAGTGACAGACTATCGAGTATAGAGATGAGCGGCTTTATAATCAAGTATAACAAGGTATAGGCTCAACGTGTATATGCACATGATATATGAATATAAAAAGCGGTAAATCATATATCATGCCATATAATAATACCAAATAAATGCAACATATAAACATGTATACTCGCTGGCAATCTCAGTCAATGTGTACGTACCTCTAGGCTAGTTCAAGTATAGTAGGATCCTAGGTTCCAAGCCTATATTCAAAAGTTGACCGTATCACTACATAAATTCTATAAGCCTTAACTAAGCTAATAAGTACTCCCAAAACTTAAATAGATTCCCGGACCATACCTTCGTCCGTAGTTAGCCATTTGGAGTCGCTAGTCCCGGATGACTATAACCACACCTTGGTTATTCCAGAACCTCTATTATAACCGATAGGGCCCTCAAGTGTATATCTCACACTATATAACTGAAGAAAGAAACTCGGGAATTCGTATTTCAAAATGAAATCGAACGAGCCCTATTTATAGGCAAAATTCCCGGCCAGGATCGGAACTTCCGATTTCGGGATCGGAGCTTCCGATCCAGCTCATTGCGTGCATGCAGGACACGCCAGGATCGGAACTTCCGATCCGACGATCGGAGCTTCCGATCTCATCCCCGATCAACACTTGTCAAAATTCGCGGCTGAGTCATCGGGCAAAGCTGGCAGCCGGAGATCGAAACTTCCGTTCCAGGATCAGAGGCTGAGCTTCCGAAGTGGCTGGGATCGGAGCTTCCGATCCGGCCCAAAGTCAAAAGCCCATATTCCCTTCCGAAATCCAATAACACTCCAAAATTACTAACCTTTAATCATGTTTAACATATGATTATCTTAAAATGGAATCTGGGTTACTACAAATCTGGTGTGATCTCTAGAAATTGAGAATTAGAAATCATATTTCTTAACCTCTTCAGAGAGTTGAAAATCTCTTTCTCAACAAAGAAAAGTATGATTTAATGAATAATATAAAGTCTGAATAAAATTATATAAGCTCTGATACCATTTTCTGAGCCCAGAGGAAATATTAATTATAATTGTTAGAATAAGAATATTATAGCCAATTTTTAGTTTGAGGAACATATTAAGGAAACTATTTGTTAAATAAGGGACATAATTAGGAACGAATAAAATGTTAGTATATTTTTGGAAAAGTTAAGAAACTTTTAAGGACGTATTTGGGTTTTATCCGAGCTTAGATTTGATCTGTTGGTGTAATCTCGAAGTGATTATTCCGATTCTTGATGTTTGTATTGTGAAAGGTGGTATAAATTTGTTTCCTTATCATTGGTGAATTAGAGAGGATAAACGAATAAAAAAAGGTTTGAATATGCGTTTTTTTAAACCTTAAAAAACTTGTGAGTTACTGTTAGAAATTAAATTTTAGATTTCTATGTTATCGGCGTCAAATGGATGTAGGAGGATAGCGTGTGGATTTGCAGTTGTAAGCTTTGCTCGAGAAGAAGCATTCTCAAAAATCCAAAATCCCACTTTTGAAATTGACAAATTCATGCAAATTACTGAATCTTGGATTCCCAAAAAAAAAATACCCATCTTTTTTCGGTCTTTTGTTTTGTTTTTCACTTTTTGTGGATTTCGAAGTCAATCAAAAGTCATCCTTCCTGGGATTTGACTCCTTTGTCAAGAAACAACCTCATAATCTGTTTTGTTCACAGTACTCACGCTCTATGATTCAACTTTCTGGTTCTTTAGCACTTGTGGGCTCATGTTAGGTTTCCCATCAAGCTCTTAAAAACTTTTTTAAAAAACCACAAATAATATAACTTGGATAAAACATCAAATATTTCCAAATTTTACAACCTTCTAAAATTAGATGGATAGACCTGTTGATTGTGTAGTCCATTTTCAAATAATATAACTTGGATAAAACATCAAATATTTGAGTTTTAAGGTCTATCGATGAATTTGATAACCCAATCAAGACTATAGGAGGAGTAAATGTTTCCAAATTTTACAATCTTCTAAAATTAGATGGATAGACCTGTTGATTGTGTAGTCCATTTTCAAATAATTTAACTTGGATAAAACATCAAATATTTGAGTTTTAAGGTCTATCGATTGCAGGCTGCTGTAGGGATGACAATTTTCCCCGCGGGTTCGGATATCCGCGGGGAAAATCCGTAACGGGACGGGTTTGGGGGAGTATGTATGGGTTCGGATTCGGGTTCGGGTTCGGGTTCGGGGATTTTTCATATTGGGGCGGGTATGGGGATGCTATCCCCATCCCCGAACCCGCCCCGATATAATAATAATAATAATAATAATAATATACAAATATTTTAATTATCAAATTTTATTAAATCTAAAATATTTTTAAAAAATTAAAATTAAAAGTATTATTATTATTATTTTGTTTATATATATTTTTATACATTATATATAATACATCTGTTTATGATAGCGTAGTTTTTTATAACATAAAAATATTATTTGAATAACATTTATGTTACATACACATATAAAGTATTTATATTAGTCTATATATATTATTTATTTTGATAAATTTAGAAACAATATATAATATTAATAAATTTTTGATACATATTATTTTCTATAAAATAATAATTTTGATTTATGGAAATATTTGTATTTAAAATATTTTTATTAATTTTAAAATTTAATATTATAATAAAAAATTTGACCCAAAATATTTTAGGTATTTTATTATAAAATTGAATAATAATATTTATATTCTTATATAATAAAATTTACTAATTCATATATATATATATATATAATAATAATAATAATAAAATTTATTTATTATATATATATATATATTTATGTATATCTATATTTTCGGGTATGGGTATGGATATGGCGATGGAGACTTGGTCCTCGTGGTGATGGGTATGGGAAATCCCAGATAAAAAATAATGGGGATTGGGACGAGTATGGGGATCGGGTTTGAATTCGGGGACGGGATGACGATGGGGATGGGGAAGGCATCCCGTCCTCGACCCGCCCCATTGCCATCCCTAGGCTGCTGTGATTTGAATATCTAGTACAGTGCTTTTTGCTTGACAAATCATAGCATTTGGAACTTGGAACTGAAATATTTTAGAGCATTATACTGTGTCATTTTTTTGCTTCAGTATTTATTGAAGGTTGTATTCAAACCTTAGGCGATGTGCTCTTCTTATCTATAGGTGTTTTTTTTTTCAGGGTTGGATGCTTGGTGTTAAGCCCCTTCCTTCCGAAGTGATGAAAGCAATCGATCTACAGATTTGAGATCTCAAGCTAGCACTAATATAGAATCTCTTTAAGATGATTGTCTCTGTAGTATTGTTGAGTGCATGCATATATGTTATATTCTCAATATTATTATCTCTGAAATATTTAGAGTTTCTATCTATGGATCTCCTCATTCCACTAGGGGATATTCTGCTTATAATTCTATGTGTTAACTTGATAATTGCATTCCTGACTTGGTCGCAGCTGCAGAAACTAGTGAAACCATTTGCAAGAATTGCATGACCATTCTAATTAGTTTGGTGGTTTAAGTTAAAGTGTTAATTCCTACAGAAAATCAGTCTTTGAAACAATTTAATTAAACTTTCGAAGTTTAGGAAACCCATTCTGAAGAGATATCTGTTGTACAGATTTCTTCGATTTATTGCACCCATTTTTCGGTTTGACAGAGTCAAATCTCGTAGAAACCTTAGAAATTTGAGATGTTTCTGTTTATTACAGCAATTTTCGATTTGTTCCGGAGAAATTTGAAAAAATATTGAGGGGTTTAGAAGTTATTAAGTATTGTGCATAATCATTGTGAGTTATGGAATGGGGTGAATCATTTAGAGCTGATGGAGTGGTGAAATCTGACGAAAAATGTGTGGAACCGCAATGGTAGTATTGCCATCTTGTTAGAATAATTTTGATATTTTATGTATAGTATTTTATAGCTTCTGTATCTACTAGAAATGACAGTTCCAACACCATATCAAATTCTTGATGAGAAACAGAATTGCAACAACAAGAACTTATTGTTTGACTGAATTTATGAAGCGGTCACATATTTAACATATCATGCATTGATTCTTATTATAAAAGTTTGAAGTTCTTGTAGGATTCACTACAATTTGTTACTTATGTTTGTATGGTTTAAAGTTAATTAATCGTCTTAACTCTATTATTTTTGTGTGCTTATGTATCATTTCTTTTACTGGGAAGTCAGTGAACGTTTATTATTTGCGACTAATCAAGTACTATTGAACTATAGTTATGAACTTGTGATTTTCTGACTGCCTAACTTGAAATTTAAGTGACTGGAATATTGTTAAATTTTGTGTAGGAATAAGCAATTTTATATGTACATACTCAGTGAGTATCTAGTAATTTTAGTGCCTGTTAATGAATAATGACTTTAAGTTATGGTGCTAAAATTTCGGCCAAAGGTTTGGATGTTATTAGTTTTACTTTGATGTGGTATGTATGGTATTGAATATAACAAACTTGTTCATTAATAGCTGAAACCCAGTGTTAGACAGTCGGATATTGAAGCTTTCCGACGGGACAGCCAACTTCGGTGCAGAAGTCGATTCTTGTTGTTTCAGCCAAATGTCGTGAAATCTATGAAGGTATATGGACAAAATTTTAACTTAACCTCTGATTTTGATATGTAATACGAATCCAAGTGGAGACAATAGCTGGTACCGGAGGTTTTGAGTTTTATATTAACTTGTTCTTGAACTCGTGATCGGTCGAATATTAGTGCATGTAGATCTGCTAGCTGACATGTTCTGTTAGGATCTCGAACATGGCCACATGGGGCTAAAATAAGAAATTTAGATGTGTTTGTTGGCCAACGTTTGGCTTTGAAATAGTTCGATTTAAGTAATAATTGAAAGAGATGTTAAAATTTGAGAAACAGATTCATTTTCGAACTATGCTTCAAACTAGAGTGATTGTAGTGTACTCTTTTGAAATCTGGTACTAATCCTTGAGTATCTTGAAATGAAGTTTGAATAAAAGTTCTAGATTATTGTGTTGGCTTCGCAATGACTCCAGAATGACTTGATTTCATTAAGTATTGAAAATGTATGCCAATACCAAACTGTGCCAAATATGTGTTGTTGCAGGGTTTGCGAGAATGAGCTCTATAGGGCAGAATCATTTAGGCATGGCAAATGAATTTATTTGGAAACACAGTGTGAAGATGAATTGTTGGGCTTCGTGTTTCCTTGTATTTTCATCTAACTCAACTCCATTTGAAGAAATATTGAATGTGTTATGACTTTTCTATTAAATTTTGGAAATCTGGTTTTAGTGTTTCTGGTTTGTGTTTTTTTAAGCTGTAGTTAGAGCAGACGTATTTTTGAACTGCCGTTGGGAGAAGGTAATGTCAAAATAGATGATGAAAATTTGCTCTAGGTTTAAGTTTGCTATTGATAATGTTTATGTATTTATTGTGTTATATCTTTTTATCCAGGTTGATGTACATAATAAAATCGGGTGCAGGCCAACCCTTGAGAGAAGAACTTGTTAAAACACCAGAAAAGATAATACCTAGTGCTTTTTCCGAATTGTATATTAAATTTTATTTTTGTATTTTTTATTTTTAATGTCGTAAATATTATTTTCTATGTTGTAACATTTTATATTAATTTTTTTTTAATTTTGTATTTTGAATTTTTTATAATATTAGAAAAATTATCTTAAATTTTAATTTTTTTTGTTTTTTATCCAACAGTTTTTACCGTTGTAAAACTGTTGTTTTGCTTTCAAAGACAACGATTTTTAAGGCCTACGACAACAATGAAAAACCGTTAAATCGTTGGTAACGACAGTTTTTCTTGTACTGAAGCCCGACACTCATTACATATCAGCATGATCCGTAGTCCACCAACAGCTGAGACTGAAAGTCAATGCTGCGTTTAATGAGAATTCCAACAGCTATAAGGTTGGTGGGGTAGACCGTCATCATTCAAGACAGATCACGATCGCCTTTGGGAAGGAAATTGCAAAGCCTCAATGTGTAGTCTACACGGAACTAGTTGCTATCAGAGAAGGTATTCACAAGGGGCAAAAATGACGACCGGAAATTCACGAAATCATAATTGGTTCTCTATTAGCAATGCAAACAGTCACACCAGAAAATGATACTAGAGGAATTGCAGCATACATGAAAGACTTACTTGGAGAAAACCTAAATACAAAATTGAATATTTTTTTATGCTCGGAGGATATGGTTGCACATTCACTCGTTAATTTTGCCATTTTTTTTCCCTCTCCATTTGTTTGGGAGCAAGGGAATTTTTCACTTTGGTTGATAAATATTTTAATGAACGATGCACCTCATTCTTAATATTATTACAAGTTTTTACCATTAAAAAAAATTGGACTTTGACTTAAATTCAATCCAAAAAGCTAGCTTAAGAGGGAGATTATTCAAGCATATATATGAATCT
Organism: Henckelia pumila; assembly: GCF_033568475.1. Taxonomy (NCBI): domain Eukaryota; kingdom Viridiplantae; phylum Streptophyta; class Magnoliopsida; order Lamiales; family Gesneriaceae; genus Henckelia; species Henckelia pumila. The sequence continues at coordinate 32,838,837 of NC_133121.1, read as the reverse complement.
CCTAGGAATTCTACAACCGATGTAGGACAATTACACACTAACACACATTCTCGCGCTCAGAAATGAACATTTGGAGCGTGTAGACATTAACAAGTGGCTCAATCGCTGGCACTCCAACACATAACGGTTCTGAGATCTGATACCATGTTAAAGATCATGGACTTAGACTTAAATCAACCCTAAAAGTTAGCTCAAGGGGGATTGTCTAAGTCCATGCATGAAACTCATAGGAACTCTATCCAGTCAATGTGACACATATTAACACACACTTCTCACGTCTAGGAATGGACATCTGGAGTGCAAAGACATTAGTGGGTAGCCCATAGTGGTGGGCTAATGCTCTTATACTTAATTGTAGACTTAGGTTTAACTCAATCTAAAAAACTAGCTCAAATGGAGAAGATTGTCCAAGTACATATATGAAACTCCCAAGAATTCTATTCAACCGATGTGAGACAATTGCATACTCACCCCTGGACAATTACACACTCACCTCTCACACCAGGAATGAACATCTGGAGAGTTGAGATATTAATTGATGGTCCAACTATGGACAGTACAACACATAACAATAGGTCTGTGTTTTGATACTGTGTTCAGGTTTAAACTTGAACCTAACTCCAATCCTAAAAGCTAGTTCAACGGGAGATAATTGTCCAAGCCTATATATGAAACCTCGTGAAACTCTATCCAACTGTTGAGACATCCTAACAATGGAATTGAAATCAACACTCTTACCACTGAACTGTTTTGGCTGGCCACGATAAGATCTAGGCGTGTTCACGGTTTGGATAACCGCCCGAACTGAATCGAAACCGGAAATTCCGTTTGAACCGAAAATCGAACTGTTAATTCGGTTCGGTTTTCGGTTTTCGGATTTTCGGCTTGGTTTTTTCCCGCGGTTAACCGAACCGAAAAATCGTTTTTTTTTTTGTATCTCAATTTCTTTATTAATCAAATAATATTTGGAATGAATCAGTGTTGCATTATATATTATGTTATTTTTTATAAATTCAAAAATTATTATTATTTAAATTTAAAACGTTAGCAGTTTTTTTGTTCTCAGTTCAGTTATTTTTAAATACATTTTTCGAAGCAATAAATCACAAATATTTGATTGAATCAATTGTTAATTTTTCCCAAAAAAATTATTCATTAACAAAATAACTAAAAAAAATTAGTTTGTTTTTTAAAAAAATAATTTTTTTTTAAAAAAACCGGTAAACCGAAAAACCGAAATAATTTTGGTTAAAAACCAAACCGAACCACTCAAATCGGTTCGGTTTTTTGTTCGGAGTTCAATTTTTTCAGGGTAAGAAGGGGTAGAGAAAATGCCTCGAGCCAATGTTCGAGCACCAGGCGCTACGGCGCTGAAGTAACCCACGCCATACTCCCAGGAAAAGCTCGAACGACCTTTAAACAAAAGGGTACCTGTACCCGAAACCGACACAGGTGGGTAGGTAGAGAATTCGGAGAACCGAAATTTCGGTTTGGTTCAAACGGTTCGGACCAAATGAACACCCCTAATTAAGATCATGTTTCCTTTTTGGCACAAGGAATACACGAGAATGAAATACAACGTATGTTGTAAATGCAAAGAAGGATAATTTTGCTTATTTACGAGTATATAGATGAATAGATGTCAAATTACACGAAATTATAAAATGTCATGTAGTACAATGCCTAAACTAGTATAATCGAGACGGGCGGGCCCTGCCATACACGGCGGCAATTATGCATTCATGAAAGGTGTGAGCGTAGATGCGGATTTTGTCATGATAAATGAGAAACTGATATCGTGAAGGCTACAGCTGTGATCGTTGTTTGTCGGACTGTAAGTATTCCTGATTGTAGATCAAAATGAAGGGAAGCTAATGTTATTGTCCGAGTTTCATTCTTTTCGATGGGCCTTGATCGATGATGGGATCAACTGCCATTTGCGGCTCTACTTGCTGGTTGTCTGATATTTTCTCCCCTTCAGTTGTTGGAGGAATATAGCCTTCAGGAAAAGGAGGTGGAGGAGGAGCAGGTGGCAACTGCAAAATATCAAATACTTTTCAGCAATATAATTTCACAGCAACAAGTCTCGGAACGAAAACACGGCAAAATATAATTCAGAGGCATTTTTCTTAGATTTGAGATGCCTGCTAGATGAATATTTTCTCATGTTCCATCCGAGTGTTCAAAGGAAAAGGGTGGTATGAACTTTGGTTGTGGACTAGATTTTTTAGGGGAAACTTTTACTGAATTGAGGTTATTAAAACTGAAGCCAACACAAGGGTGGTATGAACTTTGGTAGTTTGGTTGTGGACTATATTTTTTAGGGGAAATTTTTAGTGTATTGAGGTTATTAGAACTGAAGCCAACACCACCCCCCCACCCCCCCACCTCAAAAAAAAAAAAAGGACGAGATAAATTGAGCGAGTCATGATTGCCTCCCGCGGGTCCGGCATTGACGAGAATTGCTAAAAAATGCAACCAATCTGAGGGTTACATGAAAAGCATTCCATTTCCTTCCTGGTAGTAAAAGTATCTCTCGAGAGAACTAACATGAAAACCACCATGAGAAGAAATTGACAATATGAATGGTAACGACACAACGAGTTCCCAAGTTCTTTGTTTACCTTCATGAATTCTATCTGAAATTAATGTGGGAAAGGTGATACAGATTCATTTCCGATATTCAAGATACCTTGCGTTGAAGGGATGCTAGAATATGGTCTAGCCGCTTCAGTTCCTTAAAGTCAATGGTTTCTTTAGTGGTCTTTGATTCAGAGGACGTAGTCTCAGTTTCAGCATCAACTGCATCCGAAATGATTTGAATGTAGAAACAGAAAAGTTGGATACCATAAACATCCAGACAAAATCAAGCAGTTGAGAAATCTACGAAGCGCCACGGAAAGGATGGAGTGAAAAGGTTGTGCTATGTTTAATCAGCTGTACTTCTGAATAAAAGTCGATTGTTGTGCCATAACATCAATTTGGCTGATATGTTATAAATATAGCGAACGTAAAGATGCAATGAAGCATTCGAAGTCCAATGCCACGCATAAGAGCACCACGTTTCGATATTACAGCCAAGGAAACATCATCAAAAGAGTAGGATTTAATTTGCTAGATTTTTCCACCACTTGTACATTCTAACAATGATGGCATTTTCAAAATACAAATGTAGATATACAAAATTCCCCTATGTAGTTCCTTAAATCCAATGTTGTAAATGGCGGGAGGCGGTGGCTGTGGCGGGGCGGTTAGTGACCGCATACTGTCTAGGCGGTTGAATATTTTTAGCAATTTTTTTATAGGTAATTATATATAATCATGCAATGTAATTACAAATAATCATAACTTTTTATGTAATATATGTAATTAAGAGGGTGTTTGGCTAAACTTATTAAAAACAGCTTATAAGTTCTAGAAGCTTATAAGTTGTTTTACGAGCTTATAAGCTGTCAGGTGTTATTTTAAAAATAAGATGCTAAAGTGTTTGGGTAAACTTATTTTAAACAACTTAAAGATATTGTTGTGTTTAGTATTATAAGATCTTTTTATTTTCAAAATTACCAAAGATTGTATAATAATATGAAAGTAATGTAAATAGTAATATATATACAAAAATACTTTTAAATTTATCATAAATGTTAAATATATATTACAAAAATAAAACTATTTTAAATTTTAATTTAGAAAAAAAATTGATAAATTATGTACAAAAAATGGACAGAGGGCATGGTGTGAATTTAATAAAACATATAAGGATAATATGGAGAAATAAAATATCAAAATAAGATCTTTTTTTAAAAAGTAAGGGTGACCTTATTAAAAAACAGTTTATAAGCTGTCAAACAGCTTATTTTGACAGCTTATAAGCTGTTTGACAAAAAATTTGCCAAACAAATTTGAAGTTGTTTTCAAGAGCTTATAAGCTCTGCCAAACACTCTCTAAATAATGTTTATGCATAAAGAAGCTTCATACTATATAATAACATCTAAACAAAGTGCAAATAAATATATAAATGCAAACAAGATAATTAAGGTGGTGGCTGATGGCGGCAGCGGTGGTAGGAGGCGGTTTGAAGCAGGTGGTGGCTAACGGTGGAAACTTGAAACCAAAAATAAATACAAAAGGCAGTGAGAGGTATTTTTATTATATCTAGGTTTTTTAAATTGATTGAGTTTGATTGATTTTTAAAATTATGTCTTTAATAGTTTATTGGGATTTTAAAATCATTCACCGTCTCGAAAGCCTGCTCGCCCGCTCCCACTGCCAGTTTGCCCGCCTCAGGACAGCCTACAAAGACCGCCTTAGACAAAGGCGGGGCGGTCGAGAGCCGCCTACCACCTAGGGACCACCATTTAGCATAGTTGTTAAGGGCGCAAGACGCACTAAGGCGCAAAGGGTCCTGGAGCCTGAGGCGCACCATTAATTTTTCAGAAAATTATATTTATTTAATGCTATTATATGATAAAACACTATTATTGAAATAATTAAGCTAAACAAAAATATATCATATCACAAAAAATATTTATCTACTACTACTATTTTGTGGTAAAGTGCATATTCTTTAAGAATGCACTTAGAAAATATTTCATTCTTCGCATATTTCTGTATTATTTTTAGTTTTCTAATCTAGAATATTAAGATTTTATTTTTAGAATGTTGTGTGTAGTTAAGAAATCCTATTACTACTAGATTTTTTGTTTACTTTTATTTTTCCTTTTTACCATAATAAGTGTAGGGATTTTTTCTACTAATTTGCAGTTAATTAATTTAGATTCTAGTTTAAGGCAGATTGACTATTTAGATCCTAATTTATAGTTGTTATCTATCTATAAATGTAATTTTCAGATATTTGGAAAATGGAACCTCAATTAAATGTTCTTTAACTTTTCTTAGCCCATTTATTTTATTCTAGGGTTTGATAAGCTTTCCTTTTATTATGTTAAAATTAAAAATAGAAAAGAAATGTGAAAAACAGAAAAAAAAAATAAAAATAAATGAGGCGCGCTTCAGCGCCTCAGTGGGCTTCAAAGGCGAGCCCAGGCGCACTATTAAAACGCTGCGCCTGCGCCTGGGAATATCCCAGGCGCAGAGGGCTCGCCTGGTGGCGCCTCTCGCCGCTTGCCTTTAACAACTATGCCATTTAGAACACTGCTTAAATCTCATTTCATGGCTGAGCAATAATATGAAAAAAAATGTCATTTCATAAGCAAAAGGAAGAATGTTCAATTCTAAAGTTACCGTAGCCAATTTTTTCCAATTTTGATGCTGCAGTGGTAAAAGCCTTAGATATATGGTACAAAGCCCGTCCCTATCAAAATACAAAAAGTTAGTCTAATATGAGTAGCAGTTGAATATTGACAAATTCTTAAGCACACTGCGCATCACATATACCTGGCATCTAAAGTTTACTGTAAGATTTCTATCCAATGCAATCTATACCATTATAAATAAATGTGTATCCTGGTTTTAAAAAGCTTATCAATTCACTTCCCAAACCACTCCAGCAAGATTTTTCTTATTTTGGCAATACAAATCCTTGTAATAATTCAATAACAAAACCACTAGTTTTACGAAAAATGTTTAATATGTATGACAATCCAATAAAACAAAAATCCATATTGACACAAATATTTGACACAGTCACACAAGTGGGGTAAAGAAACTAATAGAAATAAAAACTAGGAAATGATAAAAACAACAAAACAAAACCCCAAAAAAAAACTTCGTTTACAAAGACAGAAAAGAATTAATGAAACAGCAGAAAGTTAGCATGTCAAACTTTAGGGAAAGGATATCAGGAAGAATCACAAAATGGTACGGGTACTCGGCCACCATCAGGGGAACCTCCAGGAACTTTACCAACAGCAACAACAAAATGACAGGGTTGGTGGTTCTTAGTTCTCACAAAAAGCCAGAAAGGAGAAAAGAAAAAAACTTAAGTAGGTATAAAACTTCGAATCAAAGACAAAATACAATTGATGCAGCTCAAAGGTGCGTCAAGCGTGGAAAGCGTTAGAGAGAAAGATCGAGAAATAAACCTTCATAATTATCTACAACCCAAGACAAAACATACATGCAAAGATGATAAAATTAAAGATCAAGGTTTGATGTTAAAATGACAAAAATGGAACTTAGTAGCATAACAATTAGTATTTTCACCAAAAAAATTAATAGTGGAAGAGATACTGACCACTCGAGATGCGAAGACATTGCAAAGCTGGGGTGCTTGGTATATTGATCCATCCAAGATGTAGTAAGTTAGCATAGGTGTCACTTTCTCTGGACCATCGCGCTTTTGCTTTCTAATGACGAACAAATTAGGCTCCAAAACTTCGCTCAACATGTACTCAGTCCCTGTCATCTTCCTTCACAATAAAAATACAAGATTACAACACAAACCTTCAAACCATCATGGACAACTAACAAAACTGCAAATATGAAAAGGTTCAGCTTAAATCCTTCTTCCACATCTATTGTCATCATTGACATTTTCCAAATCTCAAAAACTTCAGGGTGACCAATGTTGAAAATAGTAATATGCAATTTGTAATTATGCTCTATATATCCAAAAAAAGAAAAACACAACGAGACACCGAAAGACAAATCCTCATGAAATATGAATTATGATCTAGATCTCTCTAGGGAACTGACATTTTTTACTCGTGTTCTGTAATTAAGGTTATGTATTTGACAGAAAAATTTACTCCATCAGTACACATTGTTCCATTTCGATTTCAATTTGGACACCATATTCTCTTCTCTCGCACCCGTCTCCCATTTTAACATATTATTGCGCCATTATACATTAGGCTAACTTTTACACGACAAGAAAATAACTATTGCAATTAAACTCAACACTCAAATAAGAGTAAAATTTGCTTGACTACGAAACGTAGCTTACGAAAGTTGAGATATGTCGAGAGGGTGGATGGAACGTAAGCGAAGCTGCTCATTGTTGCAAGAGTAATCGTAAAACGGCGATAGGGCGAAGTAATCGAAAACTATGTTTCGATCGATTGGATAAGTGTTGAGCCACAGCTGATCTCGGAAGCAGATTCCGGTCATGTCCGTTCCGGGAGGAGCTGGAGCCGACGCCGGTGCTGTCGCGAGGCCGTCAGAATTAGGGTTCACCACCAGCGACGGGGGAGCCATCGGTGTAGTAGCCATTACTGTTTTTGCATTTGCCTTACCAATTTAATTTTATAATTTTTATTTTATTCTGTTATTTCTTTTTTATTTTTTATGATTGATTTTTTTTTTGTGATTTCATTTTTTTTTTTTTTGGTTTCTTTTTCGAGGAAACCAGCAATTACATTACACATAACAACTATACATCTCTCATGTCCCTTTTCACAACAGAATTCCAAAAACAGAGGGCATGAGTCTCGAAAATCACAAGCTCTAAGAGAAAAACCAAAAGATGCTAGGATATGTACTACTTGGTTAGCCAATTTATAACATTTAAAAGGGTTGATTCGAAGGGACCCCATCCCACATGAGTCAGAGGTTAAATTGAGCTCATGCAGAGGTTAAATCGAGAGATGTGCACGAGCGACAAGGACTTGAGGGAATGAGCAACATGGCCAATCTCCAGAGCATACTCCAACAATATTTAAGCAGGATCGAATCCGCAACGCCGGAAAATTTCTTCCCACGTCATCACAGACCTTACCAACTCGTCTATGCCCTTATTAACGCCAATTTATAACATTGCTGCATTGTACAACGGGTAATAAGGTTTGACAGTTGCTTAATATAAAAAATTATAGGAAGTTCAACTGCAAATAGTAATAGTAATAGATTACTAACAGACTTCATGCTGGTTGCACGAGCAAACAAGATTACGCATTGATCATCACGCACCACTGCACCCACTCCAAAGTGATTTTTCCACGGAATAACTGTTGCGTCGACATTAATCTTTACAATGTCGAGAGTAGGAGCATACCAACTCAATGATGATGACTGAGGAAGCCCGCCAACAGGCTCAGATTTCTGGCATATTAAGAATTAATTGCCCCCATAAGTTACTAGCACGAGATACAACATCTCATCATACTTGCTCTTTAGAATTTCAAACAAACCCCAAAGTTTTCAACAAAATGAGAATAGACCAGACCCCATTGTTAACTCAAATATGTGATTGCTTCGATTAACTTGTGATTTCTTTAATTAGAATTTTAATAAATTCGATCTTTCTGGCATTCAATTTATGGATATACCAATTGAGAGTAGTAATTGTTTTTATTAGGAAAAAAAATCGGAATTGTGTCATTTAACTTACTATACAGATAATTGCATATAGCATAACTTCACTGAACAAATTAAGAGCTTGAGAAAATAATTACAACGTGTCAAACAAATACGAGAACCAACAAGAAATGTTGATGTTTCCTTTTAACGTCTCCCGAATTTTGTTAGGGTTTATCCACCAAGGAAAATTGGTGCATGAAAGGAATTAACTTGTCTTGCAAGGTACAGATTCTTTGATATTATTTTCTTAGTTTGATAAAATTGTATTTATGTGTTTCGTCTTTCTAGACTTGTGATTATCTTTAATTAGAATATTTGTTATATTTTATTTAAAAAAATTTGTTTCCTACTAAAAGAATTTTTTTCTTGTTTTGTTGGAATCTAATTAAGAAATTCTATCAAGACTAGAAGACTTCTCTATGTATACCAAGGTATTTATGCACACAGAGAGGACTTCAAAATTCAATAAACATAGAGCATAGAGAACAAACCACGTTGAAGAATTCGAAGAATTTTGTGTAGCCGATTGCTGCTACTTTAGCTGTGTTGTCGTGGCGTGTTGGAGAAATCTAAGATAACACCATACAACGTGTTGTTTGAAGATTTACTTTTCGCTCCGAATTTTGGCACACAGGATTTGCATATTTTGATTTTGTTTATTATGGTTATTTGTTTTAGGATGCAATTTGTTTTCTCAACTTGTTGAGATTTTTTTTTTTTTTTGATAAAAAAATCACTAGCATTGGTTTTGTAAACTGATTATGTTTTTTAGTGATTATTTGGCTCCAAGACATCGCACAAGTATTTATACTTTTTCATAATTATCTCTGTGTTTTATTTTTATTTACTTATTTACATTTTTATTATTTCGCTGCATGTTGTCGTTGGTGATGACAACACCATACAACATACTAACTCACACATGAATTTAAAAGATAGATCTTTCAAGGAAATATCCTTTTCAAGTGGCATAAGTGCCAACTCTTGAATTTATTAAGTGAGATTCCGATTATTTTGTTTTACAGGTCTATCATGGATTTGCAGTTTGCTAACTTAGCACTCCGACCACCCGTTTTGGATGGAACCAATTGTGTGCTTTGAAAAGTGAAAAATAAGATTCTACATCAAATCTATAGATGAAAAGGCATGACAACGAGTTGTAGATGGTTGGTCTCCACCAAAAATGGATGATGTCGATGGTGATAGTATGATCAAACTAGAAAGCCAGTGGATCGCCGACAAAGTCCAAAATTCAAATTTTAATTCAAAAGCTTTGATTGTTATTTTTACATCAGTTGATATGAATATAATTAATCTAATCGTTAACTATTCTTGTGCTAGGAAAGCATGGTAAATTCTCCAAAATCATTGTGAAAGATCCAAAAGTGTAAGGAAAACTAGGGTTAGATTGTTCACATCTTAGTTTGAAAGCTTAAGGATGGAAGAAAATGAGACAATCATGAAGTATGATTGTCGCTTGAGGAATATAGCCAATGAAGCATACGACCTTGGAGATCCAATTAATTTCAAATAAAAGAAATTGTTAGAAAAGTCCTTAGATCAGTTCCGAAGCATTTTAACATCAAGATTTATGAAATTTATGAATCAAAAGATACATCCACATCTGGATTGGATGACTTGATGAGTTCCCTTCAAACCTTCGAGATGGATTTGGAAGAACAAAATAAATATAAAGGTAAGATTATAGCATTTCAAGTTTGGCATGATTCTTAAAATAATTTTCTTAAACTGTCGCATGAAGTCAATGAGCCCTATCTATGTGAAGACTCAATTTCATTAATCAAAACAAAAATTGGAGATTATTTGAAGAGGATAAGGGACAAGAAGAATGTTGGTCAACAATCTAAACTCCCAAGTCTACCTGCTCTTGAAAAGCTACAAAAAGTGTCACCTACATGAGGAATGTTGTGACCCTACCCAGATCATCTTCTAACCAGAGTCTTAAGCATGCAATAATAGTAATCAGAAAACTTAATCAGAGATACTAATAACTTGGCAGAGAACAACAGGAAAATACCAAAAGGAAGCTTAATCTTATAAATCATCGACCAAGACTTGGTCATCGACTAACCACTGGTCTTGCTCCTGGTCCATCTGCAAACCTGCCCCGTCAAATAGCGTGTCCAAGAAACACAACAACAAGGATGTGAGCGACTGCACTCAAAACATAAAGCACGAGCATAAAAACCTGCGCAAATGACTGGTACTGGTGTTTACAATATCTACTTAGTCTAGGCTCCAATGAGTATGTATACCATCTGGCGTCAAGTATTCCGTTGGGTACATCCACACACTCGTCCGTAACACCGTGTTAGAACAGGTTTTGGTGTTCGACAAACTATCTTTAGAACGTCATTCAAACTGGTTAAAACACGAGACAAAAGAAGCAGTTCAGTCAAGATATAGAAAAATCAGTCCAGTCAAAGTATCTTAACCTACTATCAACCATTTGAAGAACCAGTCCACATAATTAGTTCTAATATATCAGTCATATAAAAAATTTGATCAAGACTGTTCTAGGAAAAATGCTCAAGTATCGACTGCTCAGGCCAACTGCTCAAGTATCGACTACTCAGGACAACTGCTATACAAAGTTTGATTATCCGATTGCTCAAATATGAAGATAGAGCCGTTGTAATTCAAACATTTGTGCCTAATAAACTACATTTAGGACTTGCATTTATGAAGAAATTTGGAAGATCAAGAGACATTTGAGACAAGAATTTATAAAGACATCAAGACGAACGTTTCTCAAACATGCCTATATATTTAAAGGATGCTAACAAGACGAGAGAGAGACAGATATACACAATAGCATACAAGCTACCTAAGCATTCTTCGAGCACTTTAAAAGAAATATCTTACTTGCTCACATTGCCCACTCATACAAGATATATATCAGATCTTCAAGGATCGCAAAGGGCGAAGAGACAACTCCCAATAGTTCACCTCAGATTGGAGTAGAGGATTTGCTCATTTGTTTGAATCCATTCAAATTGATTATACTTCATTTGTTACTTTGGGTTAAGATGTGTTGTCTTAACTTGTATTGTATACTAGGAGTTTCGATCTAGGCAAGGGGTAAGTTCTAAGATTGGATTGGATTTATTACAAAACATTGTAATAACCAAAGTCTTTTAGTGTAACCTTTCCTATGAGGAAGAGGGGGGTAACATAGGAGCAGTTAAGTATCCGAACATCCATAAACATATATATGTGATTTACATTCCAGTCAAACCATTATACATATATTTCAAATCTGTTAGCTGGTCTGTTACATTTTTTTGCTTGCAAGTGTACATTGTCAAGTTTTAATATAGGAATTAAGTCCAAGTCGATCCCACAAATAATGAATAAAATGATATTATATTAAATATTTGTAACTAATAAAATTTTAATCATATTTAGAACTACAATGATGGATTGAATTCAATAACAAACAATTTCAACAGATAAAATTAACCAACGATGAGTTTGTAAAATAGAATATCAATGAGAAATAAATTCTAGAGATTCAACTTCACTTGTCTATCCACCATGATTAATTCCTATTGCCTTCTTACTAATAAATTCTTCTAGTTTATTAGCAAAAAATTCAATTATTTCCTACTCCCTTTTCCAACTGATAGTAGAAGTTTGTATCTAATATTATGCTCAATATTCTTATCAAAGTTTGAATATTAAATTCGATAAATTGTACAATAATTCTTCCAATGGCTTTATGGAGTTATATGTCTTCCGAATAATATAAACACCAATAATGTATCTTCTCATGCCGTATTCAAAATTCTCTCTCCCGAGTGATGAATTTTAAACAATAAATCATTCAATCTATGACCGATAAATTGAAAGCATTAAGAACAAAAAAACACAAATAAACTATGCGAAGATTTCAAATATATAATCAAAACATCAAAATCACGGGTTCAAGTCAAGATCTGTCGATCCTCTAGACTGAAAGATTAGTTCATGATGAATTTAAAAATAAAACTAAGCATGTTCTTCCAACAATTCATCAAAAAAAAAAAAATCTAGAGTGAAAGAGTAACAAGAACGAGGTTAGAATAAGCTTTTCCCTCTCTGGATGTTGTCGTCTTCTGTCTTCGTACCAAGTTCTCTTGCTCTTGTGCACTCCAGAAGTATTCTAGCCATCTTGTCTACTAAAAATCCTTGATAATCCTCCCAAATAGGCCAAGGAATCCTTTTTAAACCGACTGGAAAAGTTTCCAAAAATTTTGAGACACATTGGCGCTGAGGCGCCTATAACCGATGGTTATTTTTCTCTTCATGTAGTATCAGGCACTAAGGCACCTAAAATTAGGCGCTAGGGAGCCTCTGGTTTTCATCGTTGAGCACTGAGGCGCCTTTCTGTTCCATCTGTTTCATTTTTCACGCGCTTTTCTTTCCCTCTTTTTGCACATTTCGGAACTTTTTAATTCAAATAAAATAGTTGTCACTCAAATTCTTGTAAACAACACAAAAAAAATGTGGGGACCTCGGGTTGCTAATCTCGTTTTAGGGCAGCTAATGATTAATTAAACAATTAAAGAATAATAAATCAAGAGCAGATTTTTTTTTTTAAAAAAAAAAATTTCAGAGCCTCGCTCGATCGGGCAAAATCAGCCGATCGAGCGAGCAAGAAAAATCATGCTCTCGGGTCTAAATTACTTTTGGCCTCGCTCGATCGGGCAAAAACAGCCGATTGAGCGAGCAAGAAATTTCATATTTTCTGCCCAAGAATACAGGCCTCGCTCGATCGGTAACTTTCACCCGATCGAGCGAGCTAACTTTTGCTCGAAATCTGCTGCTGTTTTTTGCTGTCAAAACTTGGAACCAAGTTATATTTCATCAACCAAATTCAAGTCTAAACATATTATAAAATCTGAGAACATGCATACATTCATATACCAAGTTGCTATCATCAAATCATGCATGTATTACATCAAATGAATAACTCAAAGATATAAAACTACAAGCTATTCAACATAGCATAAACAAACTTCAAGTCTTAAGTTCTTGCTAAGTTTGATGCTATCAATATACCATTCTTTATCTTATACACCCGAGTCCACACTTGCTACATCTCTCTCCCGAGCTATCAATGTCGTCTCAACAAAGCTCCTGCCCCACCTGTTGCAATGCACACATACAAAACAAAGCAACAGCCGGATAAACTCCGATGAGAAATCATTCTCAGTATAATCGACATATAAATGCGTTAAATAAATTCATATCAACTCTAAACATATCAACTCAAAAATAGAGTAAAAATAACGCATATATCGACTCAACTTCAAATCAAGACTTCTATTTATATAGCGCGCTTATCTCAAGAATTGATTCTTCTCACTTCATTGCCATCAAGATTCGTAAACGATCTTGACATGGATATCCATCTAACGAGTTCGTAAACGACTCGCAAATAAGGTTAAACGCAACCTTGGCATAGAATCAACTCAATATACAATCATATCAAAAGCAATAAAGATCCACTACCTGTGATGGATCGACAATAACATAAGTTCTACCTCAAGAAAAAGTACTTAAACAAGTATGTGATTTGTTCGGGATAACTCAAGAATAGTCGTTCTTGAGTTTCACAGTCCTTGACTCGCGATGTCGTCATTATACCTTTCATTCTCGAGTTGACGATGTTCCACATCTGGATAGGAAGTATAACAACTCCTACAAGAATCTGATCATTCAAACCTCAATCCATCTTCAATCAAATTCACTTCAATCTTGATCACTTTTTCTTCGGTTTCAAGTTGAGGTTCTTGAGTCAATAGTCTCCTATTAAACTCTGAAACATATCATCAAACATGCATATCAAACTTCATTCTATTCAATCATTTCAGAATCGAGTCAAAATCATCAATATAAATTCAATCAACATCATTTCAAACTTCAACTTCTTCTTATTTGGTACAACTCGAAGTCGTGAATCGTTAGCCTTCGAAACTCAACTGAAATCGAGAAATAAAAATTCCATAACATTCATAACTTCTAAACAACTATCTCAACTCAGTTATAGGCTATCAAAACGGTCCAAAAACACGAATCGACGGCGTAGCGATTAAATATCGATAACCGACGAAATATCGAATGCGAAGCTAACTTCTCTCCAACTTCTAATCAATTAATATCATTCATACTCCTCATATCAGCAGCTATAATCGTATGCTAACAATACAAATACATGCTGAAATACTCAGAAGTTCATATAACAATAACTCATCGTTCCGGTCTCGACAACGAAACACATATAAGATCAAGAACATGAAACTATATCAAAGTACTGATCTCTGCCAAATTTCGTTCTTCAAAACATGCCGAGATGATTAAATACTTACATCAAATCAAAGGCCTCGTTGTAAGGATTCCAGAACATCTTTCGGAATTGAAATCGGACGAGCGGATCAAAAGTTACTGCGATTTGAAAATCAAAACACAAATGAAAAGAAAGAGGTTCGAGCTCCTCTGTTCGAATTTCAAAATTCTGAAGTTTTCTTACAACATATGCACGTGTATATGCTTACAAATCTGATTAAATCGGATATGTATTGCATAAATTGCAATTTATCCCCTCAAGTCTTCATTAATTGCAATTCAGTCCTCGGCCTTCTTTTTAATTCAATTTCAATCCAAAATAATTTAAGAATATTAGAATTAAAATCAAAACTCTAAATATTCCCAAATTAAATATACTTGGATTAAAATAAATTAAATTTGGATTAATTAAATAATCCCGACCGTTTGCACTTTAGCCCTTGCAACTTTGATATTTTCAAATCAATCCTTGATTGGGTTGTATCTTCAAAATTAATCTTCGTTAATTCCCAAAACATGGAATTTAATCTTAAATCCCATAAATATTCAAATCGAATATTTATTCTTTTAATTTAAGAATTCTCAGAATTTAATTCTCAAAATCCGTAAATTCTCAAATTAAATATTTTCGGCTCGGAAATTAAATCTATCATTTCCATAACTTCTCAAATCAATATTAGCCCTTAATATGGAATTTAATTCTCAAATTCCATAATTAATAATTTAATATTTTTGGGCCTTACAATTCCTCCCCTCTAAGAAATGATTTCGTCCTCGAAATCGTAGTCAATCCAAATATCAAGTCTAATAGATTGAATGATTATTTGAAGTGATCCTCACTTCAATCATCCAACTCTGCATTTCGCATCTCACTTCATCTTTCAATCTCTTGTCAGATTATTACTTCGAATCTTTTTCTATTCTCTTGTATTCGGTATCTATTTAGTTGTACTTTAAGTCATTGAAAATAATTCGTTCTGAGCTGTTTCTTTCTTCAATCAAGGATTTGTCGAATAATCGACTTAACTCAGAATCTCATCAATATCTATCTCATCTGAATAAAGTACATAAGAAGAATCTACTGATACTTCTTTCAATTAGATACTGAACTTATCAAGCTGAAAAGAATACATTCGTTCAATGAAATCATCAATTCTGTCTGACATCTCAGTAGTGAAATTCAGTTCCAGTGACATCTTGTTTCTTTCTCCAGATCATTCTATACAAAGTATAGAACATTAAAGCAAGTCTACACTGTTATTCAGTTCATCGCTTCAAGATCAATATTCAACTTCATATTCTGAATCTGTATCTCAACTTCATTCTTTCTCAATTCTGAATCGAATGATGTTCAGGAATAACTTTTACGCTTAACGAGTCAGTTTCAGCTTCAAAAATTATATCTATCATTCAATTACTTACTCTAATTCTTCTTTTCTGTTCTTGCTTCGTACAGATTCATATTCATCATCTTTGTGTTTCTCAAATCAAATCTGATCTGATGTCGACAATTCATGTCTGATCTAATATCATATACTTCAATAATAGCATTTCAACACAAAGTAATCGGATTTTCTTTCATCATATCATCATAACATAATCTCAAAATCGACTCATTGGCTGTTACAGAAATTGTAATCATCAAGTGGCAACACATCAAGAAAAATAATACCGAATCAGGTATTAAAGTTCTGGGAATATTCTCAATATTTGGAAAATCAACTCAGATAATCCATCAGTCGAACAATGGTATAATGTAATTACATATAACCAACTCTCAGAACATCAATCAATCAATCGATGCCACATCTGTCGAAAAAATCTAAAGTCTTAATCCTGACAATAGATTTTAATCATTCCTGTAATTTCATCATATCTCTAACTTCTTCACAGATTTGAATAGATAGCTGTTATTCACGTCTCATACAGTGTATTCTACAAATCTGATTAGTCTATTCGGACTATCTATTAATCAGAGTTTATGTTGTATTCACAGATTTCAAAGTATTCAGAGCTGTTGATAATCGGTATCATGTTAGATAAAATTCATTCTCAAACTTCGATTCATCTACTTTGATTATTCTTCCAATTCAAGGATAACATGTTGTACCTTTACTTCAAAAAGTACTCAAAGTTTTTGGATCATCTGTATTACAATGTAATAGTAAACCCAATGTTTCAATCTGAAACATTATTTCTTGGTTTACTGTTCGTCTTGCAACGAATCTAATCACAATTCAGTGATTTGATCGTACAGATAGATCATCATATACAATAATTTTAGTCAATCTGTTCCTAACTACCACCTGTTTACTTCATATAAACTGTTTCATCTTGGTAGTTTCACAAAATATTCTTTCATATCATGATCTCATACCAATTCTGGAATATTTCTAAACTATCACTGAACTCATCTGGTCAACGATTTTCAACTTCATCAGAAACTCTCTGTACGTTTAACTTCGAAAACGTACTAATTCGGTCACTTCTGTTTGCTTTATCTTCTGATAAAACAATTATTGAATGAATATTGAATTCATTATTGTGCAATTCTTCAAATTTTGATATTTCTTGTCGGAAATATCAAGCACAATCATATTATCTGTCACAATAAAAATTCATCTATTCTGATCTGAGGCTTCAATTCATATCTCTGTATGACATTCTGTACTGAATTCTCATCGCTTCAGTTTACTTTCTGTGTTTCTTTCATCTTCTTAACAGTTCTAGATTGTTTTCAATCAAAATCATTCTAATTGGTCATATATTCATCTGAATATTCAAACAAGAATACACAAAATCTGAAATCAATTGATCAAATGCCTGTTTCATTCTTCATTTCTATTTCTCAATTGAATTCTTATAACTTGATCTCATCTCGATGTGTTTTAATCCTTCCAAATCAATTTTCATTTAATTTGGATTACAACAATTCGGACTATTTTCGTATCTATCTCGATACTTCAAGCACATAAATTCAAAATATCAATCAATCACGCATTCATCTCTTCTCTTCGTTCTATTTCCCAAATCTCAATTGGAAATTCTATCAGTTAAGAGTCCAAAAATATTATAATATACTGAATGTATACATCAACCAATCAGTAACTCTTGAAATTCATAATCAGGAAAACTCACTTAAGTCAAGGTCATCCACAGAACAATAATATGAATGACAATATGCTAAGTGAAAACAACTCACTAGCATCTCAACTCAAGACGAGTAGATCAAATCAGACTCTATAAAAGAATAAGAGTCAATCAAAATCGATTGAGGTCGGTACCAAAACCTCAAAATCAATATCAAGAATTTCAAAAATCATGATTTTATGATGTAATAACTTCAGTAAAATCAAATAAAAGACTCATCTGTAACTGATTTTCATATCATTATCTATTTTGTAAACCTCAAAAGCAGTATTCAATTCATAAACTCATCAATTCTCTGATAAATTCCAGTTCACAACTTAAACTAAAGTCAAGAATCTTACTAAAATATATCTGCCATCTCTACTCATCGGCATATCTTCCAATTCTGGTTTAGATCATGAACATATCTAGTGCATTGAATATACGTATTTCGGCATATTTCTGTAATCAAACATCATATAGTAAACCAAAATCACAGAATCGTAATTCGAGATTCTATATCATCATATTCAATTGCACATTATGTTCTTACTGATCCAATTTAATCGCTTCTTATCATCAATTCTTCTACTCATCTGTATTCAATTATTGCATCATCATCTATCATGCAATATAAACAGATATTTCAATACGAACTAAATCATCTTCAGTTTCAGTTCATCGAAGCAATAATTTCATTTTTCAGTTCAATTCACACAATCTCTTTTCTGATACAGAGGTGATCATATAATAAGCTTCCAGCTATCATGAATCTATTGCACCAATAATAAATAGGTCAAAACAAAATAAATAAGTTACCTGAAATTTTATTCTCAGGTGCAATTTCATTCTGATCCTCTTTGTACTAATCTCTAATATACTTTGCATTCAGAACCAGACTAATCTGTCTCGGTTTTCTAGAGCAAGATAACTAATTTCAGATCGTTCACTTCATATCTATCATGGAATAGAAATCGTAGTCAATTGTGATTATCTCATACACTATGGCATACTTACAATTTCATTCCTTCTAATTCATCATTCAGCTTCTAAAAGATATATTTTTCCTTCTCATCATTTCTATCTGTTGTGGCAAAGAAACATTAATAAAACTCTGTTCTAAGCACTTACCAACAAATAAATATACCTCTATTTTGTCAAAATTTCTTTGTCAAAATCTATCAGCTAGTTGCTAGGTCTTGAAGTTGATAGACAGTCAATCTGATACATCAGTCATCGGTATCTTCCAGATATCTGAACATCAGTTCTTCAGAACAACTTCTACCTGCAATACATCTATTCATTCGCTGATATTCTGTTCTGTTCAATCAGAGATATTTCATTCAACTGAGCAATAAAGTTTTATTCAATCTGACCATACCATTCTGTTCAGTCTGACCATACAACTCTATCAGTATGGGGTGCTTACGTCACCCAAAGAACACTGTTCTCTTCGATTCTGGGTGCTTACATCACCCGGGGAAATTCTTATAATAACATCGATAAGAATTTAAAAATTTACAAATCAGTAAATTACTCAATTCAATTTCAAAAGTAGATCAAGAACACATGCAATTTATTAAATCATCGAATCAAATACTGCATAATCATGCAATACTATAAATGCATATGACTCACTCTACCCCGCTCAGCTTCTATCTCAGTCCAGAACCTACACTTTGATACCACCTGTTGTGGGGACCTCGGGTTGATAATCTCATTTTAGGGCAGCTAATGATTAATTAAAAAATTAATCAAACAATTAAAGAATAATAAATCAAGAGCAGAAATTTTTTTTTTATAAAAATTTCAGAGCCTCGCTCGATCGGGCAAAATCAGCCGATCGAGCGAGCAAGAAAAATCATGCTCTCGGGTCTGAATTAATTTTGGCCTCGCTCGATCGGCTGAAAACAGCCAATCGAGCGAGCAAGAAATTTCATATTTTCTGCCCAAGAATACAGGCCTTGCTCGATCGGTAACTTTCACCCGATCGAGCGAGCTAACTTTTGCTCGAAATCTGCTGCTGATTTTTGCTGTCAAGACTTGGAACCAAGTCATAATTCATCAACCAAATTCAATTCTAAACATATTATAAAATCTGAGAACATGCATACATTCATATACCAAGTTGCTATCATCAAATCATGCATGTATTACATCAAATGAATAGCTCAAAGATATAAAACTACAAGCTATTCAACATAGCATAAACAAACTTCAAGTCTTAAGTTCTTGCTAAGTTTGATGCTATCAATATACCATTCTTTATCTTATACACCCGAGTCCACAATTGCTACATCTCTCTCCCGAGCTATCAATGTCGTCTCAACAAAGCTCCTGCCCCATCTTTTGCAATGCACACATACAAAACAAAGCAACAGCTGGATAAACTCCGGTGAGAAATCATTCTCAGTATAATCGACATATAAATGTGTTAAATAAATTCATATCAACTCTAAACATATAAACTCAAAAATAGAGTAAAAATAATGCATATATCGACTCAACTTCAAATCAAGACTTCTATTTATATAGCGCGCTTATCTCAAGAATTGATTCTTCTTACTTCATTGCCATCAATATTCGTAAACGATCTTGACATGGATATCCATCTAACGAGTTCGTAAACGACTCGCAAATAAGGTTAACCGCAACCTTGGCATAGAATCAACTCAATATACAATCATATCAAAAGCAATAAAGATCCACTACCTGTAATGGATTGACAATAACATAAGCTCTACCTCAAGAACAAGTACTTAAACAAGTATGTGATTTGTTCGGGATAACTCAAGAATAGTCGTTCTTGAGTTTCACAGTCCCTGACTCGCGATGTTGTCATTATACCTTTCATTCTCGAGTTGACGATGTTCCACATCTGGATAGGAAGTACAACAACTCCTACAAGAATCTGATAATTCAAACCTCAATCCATCTTCAATCAAATTCACTTCAATCTTGATCACTTCTTCTTCGGTTTCAAGTTGAGGTTCTTGAGTCAATAGTCTCCTATTAAACTCTGAAACATATCATCAAACATGCATATCAAACTTCATTCTATTCAATCATTTCAGAATCGAGTCAAAATCATCAATATAAATTCAATCAACATCATTTCAAACTTCAACTTCTTCTTATTCGGTACAACTCGGAGTCGTGAATCGTTAGCCTTCGAAACTCAACTGAAATCGAGAAATAAAAATGCCATAACATTCATAACATCTAAAAAACTATCTCAACTCAGTTATAGGCTATCAAAACAGTCAAAAAACACGAATCGACGGCGTAGCGATTAAAAATCGATAACCGACGAAATATCGAATGCGAAGCTAACTTCTCTCCAACTTCTAATCAATTCATATCATTCATAATCCTCAAATCAGCAGCTATAATCGTATGCTAACAATACAAATACATGCTGAAATACTCAGAAGTTCATATAACAATAACTCATCGTTCCGGTCTCGACAACGAAACACATATAAGATCAAGAACATGAAACTATATCAAAGTACTGTTCTCTGCCAAATTTAGTTCTTCAAAACATGCCGAGATGATTAAATACTTACATCAAATCGAAGGCCTCGTTGCAAGGATTTCAGAACATCTTTCGGAATTGAAATCGGACGAGTGGATCAAAAGTTACGGCGATTTGAAAATCAAAACACAAATGAAAAGAAAGAGGTTCGAGCTCCTCTGTTTGAATTTCCAAATTCTGAAGTTTTCTTACAACATATGCACGTGTATATGCTTACAAATCTGATTAAATCGGATATGTATTGCATAAATTGCAATTTAACCCCTCAAATCTTCATTAATTACAATTCAGTCCTCGGCCTTCTTTTTAATTCAATTTCAATCCAAAATAATTTAAGAATATTAGAATTAAAATCGAAACTCTAAATATTCCCAAATTAAATATACTTGGATTAAAATAAATTAAATTCGAATTAATTAAATAATCCCGACCATTTGCACTTTAGCCCTTGCAACTTCGATATTTTCAAATCAGTCCCTGATCGGTTTGTATCTTCAAAATTAATCTTCGTTAATTCCCGAAACATGGAATTTAATCTTAAATCCCATAAATATTCAAATAGAATATTTATTCTTTTAAAGAATTAAATTCTCGGAATTTAATTCTCAAAATCCGTAAATTCTCAAATTAAATATTTTCGGCTCGGAAATTAAATCTATCATTTCCATAACTTCTCAAATCAATATTAGCCCTTAATATGGAATTTAGTTCTCAAATTCCATAATTAATAATTTAATATTTTTGGGCCTTACAAAAAAAAAAACAAAATACGCATAATATCGTTCGACACATAACAAAAATCAAGTTAAATCATATAAAATATAAGTGCAAAAATTGAACTTATCAGCCTATTTTTGCACATATATTTGTTGGCTAATTAACTTTGACACACAAGAAAAAGTAGAGTCCAGTTTCTAATAACAACTGAACTCAATTTTGAAAAATCAAGGTTTCAACTGCTCAACCGAGGAAATTTGTGGCATTGAACTACTCTCCTTCTTTGAGTAAAGAAGTTTTCTTCAAGCTGAAATCAATCCCCAACAAGTGGTATCCAAGAGGGTTCTTTTCGTAACTGAACATCTTCATATGGCTGCTTTTAGTGAGATCGTTAAGAGTTTTTGATAGACTTCTACGGACAACTACACTACCAAAACCATGTAAACATGTTCTAGTGCTAAGAATATTTGGCAGCAGTTGACTAAGCCAGGAGATAATGAGAAAAATGAGCAGGCCACTAGTCCATTAATAAAAGATATTGAAGAATCATGTTGTTCAAACATTTCTAAAGATGAGCAAAACACGATTCAACCAATCAAATAATCTTATTTACTCATATGATGCTCAACTGAACCAATTGCAATTAATGAAGAATCTTGATGTTCAGATAGATCATAAAAATCCAATGAACAAGAAAGTAGTTGTTTCATGGCTCATGAAGATCAGCCCTCCACCGGTAAAAAAGTACTATCAACCATCTACAAGTGAACAGGTATTTAGTTTTAACTATAATAATTTTACATGAGAAGAGTTAGTTGATACACTGCACGAAATGGCTAATGAGTATAAAAAATTATTCTTAGCATTTGAGTAAGTCAAAGTAAAGAAAAATGAACTGCCAAAAAAAGTCAATCTAGAGGCAGAGATTTCTAAGCTTGAGACTGAAAATATTAAGCTACAAGTTGAGAGTCTACAGTTAATATTAGAAAATCTGAGACTCACTGAACTGATTCACACTTGGAATAAGTCTTCAGTCACCTTGAGAGCAATACATGAACTACAGAGACTAGGTATTGATAATACTGGTCTAGGTTTTAAAGAAGATAAAAATAGTTATGAGGTTGATACTCAGCCAAAACTGAATATGTGCAAAGGAATATATATTCAATTTGTCAAATAGAGTCGGATACATGAACGCAGTAGCCATGTTTAGAAAAATGAAAAACCTATTAAAACTAAGAACACTGGCAAGAATTTTGGAATTGATTATGTGCACAGAGTTCTCGTGTAAGACAATATTGGAATTTCAATCAAAACAAGCACATATCTGGAAAACATAACCACAGATCTTACGGAAGGTCAGTGCAAAGAAGATACAGGCAAACTTATAATGAGAAAAGGGTGAAACCACACACTACATCACATACCTATCAAGCACACTCACGAACACATGATTCACAGTCCAATTCATATTATCACACACACAAACTGCACAAGACATCAAATTTATGGGACACATTCAATGATCGACCAGTTAGGTTAATCAAGGTTTGGGTTCCTAAAGGACTAATAAATTCAAGACCCACAAAGAATTGTGTACCAAATTCCAGTTTGTATTAAGTATTTGCAGGTGACAGGAAATAAAAAGGGACATCATTAATGAGGAACTGGAGAAAGAGGGAACATCGAGTTTGCATATTAATTCAGAAATATGCTGGTTACATAAAATGTTTCCTTGACATTGAAGACAGTGATTGGCCGACTGCTCCAAGAGCAGTCTAAGACAGAAAAATGTCCAGCAAAGAACAGTGACTGAATGACACGCCACAAACCATAACTAAGCTTTCTCATCCCTATCTTTTACTTTAAATATCAATGATGATTTGCTTATGTTTGTTTCTTATATGTTAATATATTGTTAAGCGTTAATATTGAAATAAAAATAATACGCATGAAATACAAATGATCGACAGTTTGAGATGAAACTGATAGGAAATAAGTTTATTATGATTCCTCAGTTTACCAAATCTATCCTCACAAGTTTTTTAATGCATATGGACAATAGTTTGAGAGGAAACTGATAGGAAATCAGTTTAGAGGCAAACTAAAGTGAGGGAGAATATCAGTTTTGCAAACTAATACAAAGGATTGTTGATCATGCTAAGTTTTTTATCAAAGCTCAAAGACAACGACTGAATAACACATCTTGATTCATGACTAAGCTTTATCCCTATCTCTCAATTAAAGCTTTAATTGGTTTTATTATTTCAGTTTGCTTCACGACGGTTGATACGTATATAAAGTTTTAGTCTCGATCGTTTGTAAGTAATACATCGCATGAACTAAAATAAAGGGAACAACATATTATAATTAATATTTTACAATTTGGATCTCCCACTCTACTGCCATCATTCAGTAGCTCATCTAGATGCTCAGTTCACCTGCAGAAGTCTTTTGAAATTATGGAGAAGAGGAGATCTTATATATAGTCCGGAGCTCTTTCATAAGAATCAGAAGGAAAATTCTTTCGGATGTGAAGAGATCTACAGACTGAGTAGTACCTAGCCGCAGTTTGAACGTCTTTAGCCTTTTATCATAAAATTGTGGAAGAGGAGCAGCCATGAGTGACTGCAAATTCTTCACCTTAGTATTGATCGACTCTGTCTTCATAGAGACGATGTTCTCATATTTTGTCTTTTGTGCTTCTAAATTGGCCTCTGAGTTTTGATTTTGAGCAGATCGTGCATTCTCCACTATTGATTCTATGTTCAAATTCAGGGAATTTGTATCTCTTTTATAGATATATTCAAGGTATACGAAGAGTCGTACACATGCTCACTGTTTTTCATAACATTTCAGGTACTTATGAGAATACAAAGAGATAAACGATCCCCAACACAACTTTAACAAGTGAAATCACCTATCAAGGGGGAACGAAAAATTTATGCAGAGCCAACTGATAAAGTCATTTTTGGAAACCCAAGTAAAGTAGAAAGACAAAGCAGACACAACTCCGGATAAGAAAATCAGTCGAGGCCTAAAAATATCTTTCAACGGAATCAATAAAAGCAATCACCCAATCAGGGGGGAACATCACATTCTCAAAATGGGTAATTATTGAAGAAAAGAAACTGTTAGAATCTGAGAGGCAAAATCAAGACATCAACTGAAGATCAGTCTAGCATCAAATGATTCAAGATTTCAAGATCAGAAATTGCCCAAAGATGAAGTTACATGCTAAGGTTTTATCAACACCAAAAAGGGAAAAATTGTTGGGATATGCAAAGTTTCGGTGTTGACAAAACAACATAGGCAAAATATTGAAGTAAAACTGTTTTTTTTTTCAAGAGACGAACTGAAGATGTAAATAGGACAAGATTTAGAGCCAAACTGAAGGGCCCAAATTGAGTTGAATTTGACCATAGCCAAACTGAAGTCATCAATTGGTCAAGAAAACCAAACTGAGTTCATCTAGTAAACTGCATTAGTGTACTAAACTGAATTAGTCTTCCACAAGCCAAACTGTTCCAGCGAGCCAAACTAAATTACCAAGACTGGACAGTTGCAAGACTGAACTATCCAAGACTCCATAACAAAAAAATGAAATCCCAATATCAGTCCACCTCTTGAGGATAGAGTTTTTTGTACACAAGCTGACGCTGCAAACGTTGCAGAGGGACAGAGTACATTCATAACGGTATAGTACTGTTGCAGTACGGATGCAATTTGAATTAAAGAGTTGTTGCAATCCATCCTTATATAAAGGAGATGAAGATCAGTAACACATACGGGTGCAAGACGCAATACAAGTAAAACACATAGAAAACGTACATCTGCATTCAAGAAAGTCTCAACTGAATTAAACTGATAAAGCACTTGCATATAGCCATATTTAATCAAGTGTAGGATCAGTTTGTGCAAAGCTTTTCGAGTTGTAAATCTTGTAATAGATCAATTTAGTAAACTGTAAAACACTATTGTTGTAACAAGAATCAGTCGAGGGCTGAGTTCTTGAGATTGAGTCAAGGAGTTCTGAGATAGGCAGTTGGGTAAGCCCTAGTCTTGGATCGGGCTGTTGCAAAGTGTTATAATAGCCAAAGTCTTCTAGAGTGAATTCTTCCGAGGTGGAAGAAGGGGTGACATAGGAGATTTATCTCCAAACATCCATAAACAAACAATTTTGTTTTTACTTTCTAGTTTCACGCATATTTCAGTCGAGCGCACTCACTCACTCACTCACTCAAGAAATCAGTTGGGTCATTTTATTATAGTTCTAATCTGTTAGTTAGAATCATTTCGCACACATTAACTCAGTTTAGCATCTTAACGGGTCAACTTCTACAGTACATTCAGTTTGGGAAGTTCACGCATTCACCCCAAACTGATTCTCATCAAGTGGTTTTCGATCCTGTCAAGTGGTATCAGAACGAGGTCCCTTCTCGTCTCTGAATTTATTTCAAATGGCTACTTTGAGTGAGATCGCCAAGAGATTCTGGTAAACCACTGTGGACAATTGTACTGCCAAGACTTTTGAGACATGTTCTATGGCCAAGAATCTCTGGCAGCAGTTTATCAAGATAAGTGATGAAGTGATAAAGACTGAGAGGGCAGGAGTTCGTTAATTGAACTTATTGAATAACCCATTTAATATATATGTTGCTCGGAGATGATCAATCTGCCATCATGAACAAATATCCAACCAGGATTCTACCAGTGGACATGTATTTGACTTGAACTTGAATGAATTTACACAAGAACAGTTAGTCAATGCACTGCACGAAATGGTTGATGAGTACCAGAGACTGTGCTTAGCATTTGAATAAGTCGAAACAAAGAAAAATGATCTGTCAGACACCTCAACTGAGCCAAATTGGGAACAGTCAGTTGAGAGAATCAGTATAGAGGCGGAGATTGATAAGATTAAGAGTGAAAATGACAAGCTATAATTTGAGATTCAGCAATAGAAATCAGAAAATCTGAGGCTGGTTTCCTCAATTTTTCTAAATGAGATACAGAAGTCACAAAATCCTATTGGAGACAAGACTGGTCTTGAATTAGTTAACAATGACTGCATTGCTGAGTCAAATACTAAACCAAAACTGAATATGTGCAAAGACAAGTATATTCACTTTGTTAAATCCAGTTTGGTACATGAACAGAGTAATCTTGACCCACGGAATGACAAACCCGTTGAATCTTTGAAAAATTGTTGGAAGTTTGGAATTGGATATGTGCCACAGAGCTCTTGTGCAAGGCAAGACTAGAAATCCATTCAAGCCACACACATCTTATGACTGGAAAACACAAACACAGACCCTACAAAAATCTTGTTCAAAGAAGATATAGGCAAACTTATGATGTGGGAAGGGTGAAACAACATGTTAGATATATTACACATCACCCAAAATCTAATGCATATTATCATCCACACAAATCGGAATTATTTACACAAAACTGTTTATGCACAACCGAATTAAAAAACTGCTAGTGGTCGACCAGTTAGGTTGATACAAGTATGGATTCCTAAGGGATTAATCCATCGGGGACCCACAAAGACTTGGGTACCATAGTCTAGTTTGATTTTGTGCTTACGCGCAGGTGACAGAAACTGAAGAACTCAAGAAATCAGTTTGGAATATGTAAACCGATAAACTATGGAGCCAAATTGATACCCCACCTTGAACTTCAGAAAAGATTATTACGATTCATCAATTTACAAAATCAATCCTCACAAGTTTTTCAATGCATATGGACAACAGTTTGAGAGGACACTGATAGGAAATCAGTTTAGAGGCAAACTGAGGTGGGGGGGGGGGGGGAACATCACTTTTGCAAATTAATACAAAGGATTGTTAATCACACTTAGTGTTTCATCAAAGATCGAAGACAACGGCTTAATAACACATCTTGATTCATGACTAAGATTTCTTATCTCTATTCTCAATTAAAGCATTAATTGGTTTTATTATTAAGTTTGCTTCACGACTGTTGATACGTATATATAGTTTTATTCTCGATCATTTGTAAGTAATACTTCCCATGGACTGAAATAAAGAGAACAACATAACAAAACTGAAATAGATTTTATTTATAATTGATATTTTAAAATTTGGATCTCCTACTCTACTACCATCATCCAATAGCTCATCCATATGCTCAGTTCACCTGCAGAAATCTTCTAAAATTCAAGAGAAGAGGAGATCTTATCTAGAGTCTGGAGTTCTTTCATAAGCATCAAAAAAAAAATTCCTTCGGATGTGAATAGATCTTCGAACTTTGTAGTACCTAGCCGCAATTTGTACCTCTTTAGTATTTTATCCTAAACTTGCAGAAGTGGTGCAGCAATGAGTGACTTCAACTACTTCACCTTAGACTTGATAGAATTTGTCTTCATAGAGACGATGTTATCGTATTTCTTATTTTGTGCTTCTAAAATGGCCTCTGAGTTTTGATTTTGATCAAATCATGCATTCTCCATTGTTGATACTATGTTCAAATTCAGGGAATTTGTATCTTTTTTATAAACATATTCAAGGTATACGAAGAATCGTACACATGCTCACTATTTTCCATAACATTTTAGGTACTTTTGAGAATACGAAGAGACAACACGATTCCCAACACAACCCTAACAACTGGAATCTCCTATTAAGGGGGAACGAAGAATTTATGCAGAGCCAACTGATAAAGTCAATTCTAGAACCCCAAGTGAAGTAGAAAGACTGAACATAAACAAATCCGACTAAGAAGATCATTCGAGGCCTAAAAAAAATCTCTCGTCGAAATCAATAAAAGATATTACCCATTCAGGGGGAGACATCACATTCTCGAAAAAATAAATTATTGAAGGAAGGAAACTGTTAGCAGCTGAGAGGCAAAAATCAATCATCAACTGAAGATCAGTCTAGCATCAAATGATTCAAGATTTCAAGATCAGAAATTGCCCGAAGATGAATTACATGCAAGGTTTTATCAACACCAAAAAGGGAGAAATTTTTTAGATATGCAAAGTTTTAGTGTGGACAAAACAACATAGGCAAAGTACTGAGGTAAACTGTTTTTGTCCAAGAGCCGAACTGAAGACATATAGTGGACAAGATTCAGAGCCAAACTGAAGTGCCCAAACTGAATTGACTTTGACCAGAGCCGAACTGAAGTCATCAATTTGTCAATACAACCAAACTGAGTTCATCTTGTACACTGCATTCAGTTTAATGGACTAAACTGAATCAGTCTTCCACAAGCAAAACTGTTCCCGCGATCCAAACTAAATTACCAAGACTGAACAGCTGCAAGACGGAACTCCGAGACTTCATAACCAAAAACTGAATTCTCGATATCAGTCCACCTTTTAAGGATAGAGTTTCCTGTACACAAGCTGACGTCACAAAAGTTGCAGAGGGACAGAGTACCTTCATAACGGTATAATATTGTTGTAGTACAGATGCAATTTGAATTAAAGAACCATTGCAATCCATACCTATATAAAGGATATGAAGACCAGTAACACATAAGGGCGCTAGACGCAATACAAGTGAGACACACAGAAAACTTACATCTGCATTCAAGAAAGTCTCAACTGAATTAAACTGATAAAGCACTTGCATATTGCCATATTTGATCAAGTGTAGGATCACTTTGTGCAAATCTTGTTGAGTTGTAAATCTTGTA
Source organism: Henckelia pumila (assembly GCF_033568475.1). Taxonomy (NCBI): domain Eukaryota; kingdom Viridiplantae; phylum Streptophyta; class Magnoliopsida; order Lamiales; family Gesneriaceae; genus Henckelia; species Henckelia pumila. The sequence goes on along the minus strand of NC_133121.1, from coordinate 32,809,174 downwards.
ATAGATTAATTCAGTGAACTGTAAAACAATATTGTTGTTACAAAAATCAGTAGAGGGCTGAGCTCTTGAGATTGAGTTTAGAAGTTCTGAGATAGGTAGTTGGGTAAGCCCTAGTCTGGGATCGGGCTGTTGCAAAGTGTTGTAATAGTCAAAGTCTTCTAAAGTGAATCCTTTCGAGGTGGAAGAAATGGTGACGTAGGAGATTTAGCTCAGAACATCCATAAACAAATACTTGGGTTCTTACTTTCTAGTTTCATGCATATTTCAGTTGAGCCCATTCAACCACTCAAGAAATCAGTTGGGTCATTTGATTATAGTACAAATCTGTTAGTTGGAATCATTCCGCACACAATTATTTGTTTGTCAATTAATATTGACACATGAGAAGGATCCAGTTCAATTGACTAACCGCAACTGAACTTAATTTAGCATCAATGGGACAACTGCTACAATACATTCAGTTTGGGAAGTTCGCACATTCACCCCAAACTGATTCCCATAAAGTGGTTTTCGATCCTGTTAGCAGGTCAGGTGAATCAGCAGAATTTTGAAGACTTTATCAGAATTAAATATAGTAGTAAAAAGGGAGAATGAAAAGCTTAGTGAACTGCTTAATATTGTCAAATACAAAAAATGAGAAATTTTTAGAACACGTTTTGGTATTTGACAAACTGTTTTTCGAACGTCATTCAAACTGGTTAAAACATGAGACAAAGGAAGCAGTCTATTCAAGAAATAGAAGAAGCAGTCCAATCAAAGTATGTTCACTTATTATCAACCAGTGAAGAACCAGTCTACATAACAATTTCTTGAAAGAGTGGGTGCCCAGTGAGCCAACTTGTGGCTAAGGGCTTTGATGACTCTTTGTATAAACAATCTTTTGTTTAATATTATTTACACTTTTATTAAAGGCAATGACTTTATCTTTCTTCATATTGTTATATTGTGATATACTATTGTTGTTTTGATAAAGACCTTGAATATACTATAGTGTATGTAAGATGTGGTAGAACATGGGGATGTCTATCATGAAACACATCTTATAGTCACTGTATATTCTAAACTGTTCCTAGTCGATTGAGCCGTCCGATAATAAGGATAAGGATCGCTCGAGTTTGAGACTAGCATTTGCGATGCAGAGTACCACGTTTCATTGGTAGGGAACATAGAGATGTTCGAAGCATGCAAATGGATATTCATATGATGAATGATCGAACTACCCTATCCGGACTTTCCAAGTGGTTATCACTTATCGAGTGGATATAGTCCGCGGTTTTGGTTGTACACCATTAGTCCTTAATACTTGAAACATCATTGAGACTCTATATGCTAGTACTGTGCTTTGACTCGTTTACCGACTCTATTGGGGTCAACAGGTGTCGGGATTGGGTACAGTTACAACACATATAGGAGTCGATGCTTTGTTGTCAAGGATTCACCACATACTTGCGAGTGTGGATATCCTATGCGATCTGAGGAGATATTAGTGTGACGAATCTCTGGCCAGAGTACATGATGTGATTTAAGAAATGGTTTCTTAGTAGCACATGCGATGTCACTATTTGATCTTCAAGATGCATTGCATAATTATCGAATCTCGAGCGACTCTCGATATACCAATGGTTGTTGATTCGATCGGGATATATGGATGAAGGGACCGTACTGTACGCTAACCAAAATCTACTGGTTCTTGTAGGCACTATCAGTGATACCTAGGGAATCATGGGGCGATGTTGCTAGGCGCTCATACCATGATTCGATGGGCAAGTCGGAAATTGTTGTTCCGAGTCACAAGGAGTTGTGAGCCCACGGCTAGCTGTATCCCTGAACCATTGAGGGTCACACAGTGTAATGGATTTTTAATCCCCGTTGAGATAGTTAAATTTAAAGAGTTAAATTTAATGAACGAAGAAGTTGGACTTCTTATTTAAGAGTAGAGGAGTAAGATTTCCTAAAATGACATAGGGATGACCATTTTTGGAAATCACTGAATTCGGATTCAGAAAAATTTATCTTGACTTTAAAAGGTGCAGAAATGGTTTCTGTGCACATTGGTGAAATCGGTTTATCAATCGGAGTCACGATGAATTTTATATTAATTTCTGAACTTGCGGGCTTTGCTTGTCGGGCTTGAACTTATGACTAATGGGCCCTAAGCTGTTAGTGGCCTACATTATAAATAAGTTATTGCAGTACAGAAATTACACACAACAAGGTCACAATTTTCGAAAAACCTAGTCTTTTTCTCTCTGAAGTGGCCGACCCCCTCTCCCCTCTGCTCGGTAAAATCCAGTCTGTGAATTTTGAATTGCAGTCTGGTTTAACGGATCAAATTCGTTAATCTCTTCGTAGAAAACTTCTGATAGATTTTCTAGTGCAATCTATCAGAGGGATTAAATATCCGTTTGTGGACCTGATTGAAGAACAGTTCGTCCATCAGTTCCAGGGATATACAACAAGAGCAGAGAAATCTGTTGGTGTCCAAAATCTCGATTCGAGATTAAAGGTAAAAATTTTATAATTGTTATTTAATTTTTACACACACAATTTAATCGTAAGGTTGATACCTATTATGGAATAGTTCCATACAAAAATTTTTAAACTTCCGCTGCACCGGGTATCAATCCTAATTGATCTGATCGCCGCGTTCCACAACAGTGGTATCAGAGCCAGGTTGCTCAGATCAAACGATTAAATTAATCGATTGTACAAAAAAATTTTTAGGCCTCGGTTTTTGAAACAAAATAAATATTTAAAAATAAAATTTTTTTTTTCGGGTAAAAACCCGGGCAGCGATTGGATCGCTGCCTGGCGCAGCGCTCGGCGCTGCCCAGGGAAGCGATCGTCGCTGCCCTAGCGCTGCCCTGGGCAGCGATCACATCGCTGCCCGGCCCGCGGGAAAAATTATTTTTATTTTTTTTAAATTAAATTTTAATATGTTAAAATTCTATTTTTGGTCCGATCGAAAATTGTTTTGATTGGTCCACGAGGCGTCAGATCGAATTGTTTGAGTCCGAAAATTTTAAAATTGATTTTTGGATAAATTTGAATTTTTGGAAAATTTTAATATTTTATCCTTTAATTGAATTTTGAAATTAATTATTTTTGGTACAATTGATGATAAGATATGATCTTATGGATATATTGAGTAAAATATGATTTTATGTATAAAATTGGATTTTATAGATAAAGTATGATTTTATTTGATAAAAAAGATAAAATATGATTTTATATGTAAAATGAGATTTTATGTATGAGATATGATTTTATCTTTTTAAATTTAAATTGCCATTGCATGTTATCCAATAAATTAATTTTGAATTAAATGTTATTGGATAAGGATGATCGATTGCCATGACCAATTTTGTAGGTGTATGTTAGGAATTTACATTTGTTTTATTGTTGTTGGTTTTATTAATGGGCCTGGTTTATGGCCCAATATGAATGTCATATGTAATAAAAGTGGGCTTGGTTTATGGCCCGTTTCCACCCCTTAAAAATGTATCCCCTACTTGTCATTGTTATTTATTGTAAATACATTAGATTTAGTGGGAGATCAAGATTTGAAGATGGAGGTGGGCCCAGCAGACAATAAAGACAGAAGAAATGTAAATTGGAAGCAAATGTAATAGGATTGCATTGCATACTGCATATTACCTAGGATTGGACTAAGACTCGTGATTGGCAACCACGGGTCGATTAGAAATGGAATCGATCATCCTATATAATATGTGATATTATAGTTGTATGCATGTTTTAGACATAATTGTGTGAATCCGACAAGCATACAAAATTTTTAAAAATGATGAGACAAATTTTTATAATTAAAAATCCCTCATTTTAAATATGATTTAAAATTGATATCAAGATAAATAAAGGAAATTTAAATTTGTTTAAATGTTCCTACCTTCCATCAACGATCAATGTATGAGATGCTACCCGCGGATACGGTCCGACTCATATTATTGGGGGGGCCCGCTCGTCGGAAAGCTGTACATTGGATCGACACATGTTGTAAGTTGGGTGGAACTCCCATGGGATCAGCTCATATTATTGGGGGATCCACATGGCGACCGTCCATCACAACTTAATATTGATGGGTCATCTTGACATGTCACAATAAACGGCGTCATATTATTGGGCCCTTATTGGACATGAGGTAAAAACATGGAGGTTGCTTTGGAAGCAATTGGGCTCTACCATTTGAAAATTATGGTTGGCTGATATTATTCGGGACCATAAGTTTGTCAATTGGACTCCATGTTCTCACTAAGGAAAACAGTTTCCCGTTTTCACTAGAGGGTAGTGAAATCGTTAAAATAGTGGGAGTGAGATTCATAAAATAAATTTTGCCTATTTTATGTCTTAGTAAATTGCTTAAACAATCACTGATATTTGTCTGTTTCTTTTCAGTATTTCATACGATGAATTCACGTAATCCACTTTTCTCGATCCTCGAACAAAATAAGTTGACTGGCGCAAACTATACGGAATGGTTCCGTAAGTTGAAGATTGTCTTGACTTCGGAGAAGATGCTCTACGTGTTAGAGAAATCTCCTCCGAAGGAAGCACCAGCTGACGTAAGTCCGGAGGAGTTAGCCAAGCTTGATACATGGTGGGACCATGATATCAAGACCAAATGCTATATGCAAGCCTCGATGTCTGATTAACTCCAGAGGCGATTTGAGGACACCGTGAATGCTGCTGACATTCACGTTCAACTCAAGGAACTTTTTGGGGCTCAATCGAGGGCTGAAAGGTTCGCTACTGTAAAGGAGCTAATGACGTGTCGCATGCGTGAAGGGACTTCGGTCCGTGATCATGGGGTACGAGTGATTTGGCTCATACAGAAGTTGGTAACCCTTGATTTGGTGTTGGAGCATGAACTCAACGTGGACTTACTACTTCTGTCTCTTCCTTCTTCGTTTGACGGATTTGTGGTAAATTTCAATATGAACAAGATAGAGGCCTCCCTTGAAGAGATGGTCAATATGCTTGTGACATATGAATCCACATTAAAGAAGGATAAACCGGCCTTCTTGGTGGGCTCCTCTTCTTCTACTAAGAAGGGGCCAAGTACAAAGGGTAAGAAACGTTCTGCCCCACCCAAGAAAGTCGAACCCGAGAAGAAGTACAAGACAAAGGCTTCAAACATGGAAAAATCCAAGGATGTTTGCCATTATTGCAAGAAGCCCGGTCATTGGAAGCGTAACTGCAAGGAATATCTAGAGCAGTTGCGAACTGCAAAGGGTATGTTCTACATTGAAATAAATGTTTCACTTAATACTACTTCTTGGGTATTGGATACCGGATGTGGATCTCATATTTGCAATGATTTGCAGGTGATGACAAGAAGTCGCAAGCTTAGGATGGGTGAGACCCAGCTGAGGCTCGAAAATGGTTCCAGAGTTGAAGCAAAAGCCGTGGGAGATGTTTATTTAATTTTGCAGAACGGTTTTAAGTTACTTTTAAGAGATGTTTTATTTGTTCCGGATTTGATTAAAAACATTATTTCTGTTTCTATGCTTGATAGAGATGGTTATTCTTGCAATTTTGTGAATGGGATTTGCAATATTTACAAGAATGAATGTTTGATTGGAAATGGACAACTTGAAAATGATCTATACAACTTAAAACTAAAAGACGTTCCAATAAATTATGTTGATAAACCGGCAACAACAAACAAAAGGAAAATCGATAGCCAAAACCCGGCAAACCTTTGGCACGCTAGGCTAGGTCATATTTCCTCAAGGAGGATGAACAAGCTAGTGGGAGAGGGCATGTTTGATATGTCTGATATTAACTCTCTACCTACTTGTGAATCCTGCCTAAAAGGAAAAATGACTAAATCTCCTTTTAAGGGGAAACCTGAGCGTAGTCAAAATCTGTTGGATTTGATCCATACAGATGTTTGTGGTCCATTTAGAGTTGGGACTCAATATGGCCACACCTACTTCATTACCTTTACTGATGATTATTCAAGGTATGGGTATTTATATTTAATGAAATATAAGTCTGAAGCATTTGAAAAGTTCAAAGAATTTAAGGCTGAAGTAGAAAACAAGCTAGGTATAAGTATTAAAGCACTTCGATCGGATCGAGGTGGAGAATACTTGAGTACCGAGTTTTTGGACTATCTAAAAGAGAATGAGATTCTCTCTCAGTGGACTCCTCCTATGACACCACAGCTTAATGGTGTATCGGAGCGTCGTAATCGAACTTTGTTGGACATGGTTCGGTCCATGATGAGCTTCACTGAGCTTCCACCTTCGTTTTGGGGCTATGCGCTTGAAACAGCGGTATTGTTGTTGAACAACATCCACACTAAAGCAGTGGACAAAACACCATACGAGTTATGGAATGGCAAAGCTCCTAAGTATTCGTACTTGAGGATTTGGGGATGTCCTGCTTACGTGAAGCGGACAGTGGGAGATAAGTTGGATAGTCGATCCAGCTTATGTTATTTTGTAGGGTATCCAAAGAATTCAATCGGATATTATTTCTATTATCCTGCTGAAACAAAGGTGTTTGTTTCAAGGAATGCCACCTTCTTGGAGAAGGAGTTCTTATTGGATAAGAAAGGCGAGATGATGGAACTCGAAGAAATTCGAGAAGAACCAGAAATACAAAATAACGATCCTACACCTCAGGAACCATTGCTGGACACGCCTATACCTAGAAGATCCGACAGGACTTCTAGACCTCCTATTCGATATGGTCTTCTTCTTGAAGGGGATCAAGATGAACCCGATGTTGGATGTGATCCAAGAAACTTCAAGGAAGCAATTTCTGATGCGGATTCAAATTTATGTCTTGAAGCTATGCAGTCGGAGATAGATTCGATGCATACAAACCAAGTTTGGTCTTTAGTAGATCCTCCCGATGGAATTGTTCCAATAGGGTGTAAATGGAACTACAAGAGAAAGCTTGGGCCTGATGGTAAGGTATTGACCTACAAGGCGCGATTGGTGGCGAAAGGTTATACTCAAAGACAAGGAGTTGACTATGATGAAACCTTTTCACCAGTTGCAATGTTCAAGTCCATAAGAATCCTTATTGCCATAGCTGCATGGTATGACTATGAGATATGGCAAATGGATGTGAAGACTGCTTTTCTTAATGGAGACATTAAGGAAGAAATCTATATGAAGCAGCCTGAGGGGTTCACATCCATGGGAAGCGAGCATAAGGTATGCAAGCTTCAGAGATCAATTTATGGTCTAAAACAAGCATCAAGAAGTTGGAACCAAAAATTTGATGAAACAATAAAAGATTTTGGTTTCATCAAGAATCCGGAGGAACCATGCGTGTACAAGAAAGTAGTTAAGGATGCTGTGACATTCTTAGTACTTTATGTTGATGACATCCTACTCATTGGGAATGATGTAGGGATGTTACAGTCAACAAAGATATGGTTATCAGGTAGATTCTCGATGAAGGATTTGGGTGAGGCATCCTATATTCTTGGGATACAGATCTATAGAGATAGATCTAAGAGAATGATAGGACTCACTCAATCAACCTACATCGACACCATATTGAAACGGTTTTCAATGGATGTGTCCAAGAGAGGACATCTACCCATGTGTCATGGAGTTTCTCTATCCAAGTCTATGTGTCCCAAGACGGATGAAGAGATAGAGAAAATGACACATGTACCATATGCGTCAGCCATAGGTAGTATCATGTATGGGATAATATCTACCAGACCGGATGTAGCATTTGCTCTGAGTGTCACGAGCAGATATCAAGCTAATCCCGGTCAAATGCATTGGAAAGCCGTGAAGGACATTCTTAAGTACTTACGAAGGACTAAGAATATGTTCATGGTATATGGAGGAAGAGAACTAAAATTGGAAGGCTATACCGACTCTAGCTTCCAAAGTGACGTGGATGACTCGAAGTCAACCTCTGGATTTGTGTTCATGCTCAATGGCGGTGCTGTCTCTTGGAAGAGTTCCAAGCAGGACACCACAGCGGATTCCACCACTGAAGCAGAATACATTGCAGCATCAGCTGCTGCTAAAGAGGCCGTTTGGATGAGGAATTTCGTCCAAGAGTTGGGCGTTATTCCTGAAGTTGTTGGTCCAGTCCCGGTGTACTGTGACAACACGGGTACCGTTGCTCAGGCAAAGGAACCAAGGTCTCATCAAAGATCCAAACACGTACTGAGGAAATACCACATCATCCGGGAGATTGTGGAAAGAGGAGACATCACTGTCGAAAGAGTGGCCTCTGCAGACAATATCGCTGATCCACTTACTAAGCCCTTGCCAGGACCATTATTTGACAAACATCGCGAAGCAATGGGTCTACGTAGTATGACTAGTTGGCTATAGGGCAAGTGGGAGATTGAAAGAGTGGGTGCCTAGTGAGCCAACTTGTGGCTAAGGGCTTTGATGACTCTTTGTATAAACAATCTTTTGTTTAATATTATTTACACTTTTATTAAAGGCAATGACTTTATCTTTATTCATATTGTTATATTGTGATATACTATTGTTGTTTTGATAAAGACCTTGAATATACTATAGTGTATGTAAGATGTGGTAGAACATGGGGATGTCTATCATGAAACACATCTTATAGTCACTGTATATTCTAAACTGTTCCTAGTCGATTGAGCCGTCCGATAATAAGGATAAGGATCGCTCGAGTTTGAGACTAGCATTTGCGATGCAGAGTACCACGTTTCATTGGTAGGGAACATAGAGATGTTCGAAGCATGCAAATGGATATTCATATGATGAATGATCGAACTACCCTATCCGGACTTTCCAAGTGGTTATCACTTATCGAGTGGATATAGTCCGCGGTTTTGGTTGTACACCATTAGTCCTTACTACTTGAAACATCATTGAGACTCTATATGCTAGTACTGTGCTTTGACTCGTTTACCGAATCTATTGGGGTCATCAGGTGTCGGGATTGGGTACAGTTACAACACATATAGGAGTCGATGCTTTGTTGTCAAGGATTCACCACATACTTGTGAGTGTGGATATCCTATGCGATCTGAGGAGATATTAGTGTGATGAATCTCTGGCCAGAGTACATGATGTGATTTAAGAAATGGTTTCTTAGTAGCACATGCGATGTCACTATTTGATCTTCAAGATGCATTGCATAGTTATCGAATCTCGAGCGACTCTCGATATACCAATGGTTGTTGATTCGATCGGGATATATGGATGAAGGTACCGTACTGTACGCTAACCAAAATCTACTGGTTCTTGTAGGCACTATCAGTGATACCTAGGGAATCATGGGGCGATGTTGCTAGGCGCTCATACCATGATTCGATGGGCAAGTCGGAAATTGTTGTTCCGAGTCACAAGGAGTTGTGAGCCCATGGCTAGCTGTATCCCTGAACCATTGAGGGTCACATAGTGTAATGGATTTTTAATCCCCGTTGAGATAGTTAAATTTAAAGAGTTAAATTTAATGAACGAAGAAGTTGGACTTCTTATTTAAGAGTAGAGGAGTAAGATTTCCTAAAATGACATAGGGATGGCCATTTTTGGAAATCACTGAATTCGGATTCAGAAAAATTTATCTTGACTTTAAAAGGTGCAAAAATGGTTTCTGTGCACATTGGTGAAATCGGTTTATCAATCGGAGTCACGATGAATTTTATATTAATTTCTGAACATGCGGGCTTTGCTTGTCGGGCTTGAACTTATGACTAATGGGCCCTAAGCTGTTAGTGGCCTACATTATAAATAAGTTATTGCAGTACAGAAATTACACACAACAAGGTCATAATTTTCGAAAAACCTAGTCTTTTTCTCTCTGAAGTGGCCGACCCCCTCTCCCCTCTGCTCGGTAAAATCCAGTCTGTGAATTTTGAATTGCAGTCTGGTTTAACGGATCAAATTCGTTAATCTCTTCGTAGAAAACTTCTGATAGATTTTCTAGTGCAATCTATCAGAGGGATTAAATATCCGTTCGTGGACCTGATTGAAGAACAGTTCGTCCATCAGTTCCAGGGATATACAACAAGAGCAGAGAAATCTGTTGGTGTCCAAAATCTCGATTCGAGATTAAAGGTAAAAATTTTATAATTGTTATTTAATTTTTACACACACAATTTAATCGTAAGGTTGATACCTATTATGGAATCGTTTCATACAAAAATTTTTAAACTTCCGCTGCACCGGGTATCAATCCTAATTGATCTGATCGCCGCGTTCCACAACATTTCTAATACATTAGTCATATCAAATGTTTGATCAAGATTGTTCTAGGTAAAATGCTCGAGTATCGACTACTCAGGACAACTGCTCAAGTATCGACTGCTTAGGCCAACTGCTATACAAAGTCTAATTATCCGACTTTTCAAATATGAAGATAGAGTCGTTTAAATTCAAACATCTTCATCAAAAGTTGTGCATAATAAACTACATCTACGACTTGCATTTATAAAGACATTTAGAAGATCAAGAGACGTTTGAGAAAAGCATTTATGAAGACATCAAGACGAACGTTTCTCAAACATGCCTATATGTTTAAAGGATTCTAACAAGACAAGAGAGAGACATATATACACAATAACATACAAGCTACCTAAGCATTCTTCGAGCACTTTACAAGAAATATCTTACTTGCTCACATTGCCCACTCATACAAGATATATATCAGATCTTCAAGGATCACAAAGGCGGAGATAAAAACTCCCAAATATTCACCTCATATTGGAGTAGAGAAGTTGCTCACTTGTTTGAATTCATTCAAACTGATTATTCTTCGCTTGTTAATTTGGTGTTAAGAAGTGTTGTCTTAATTTGTATTGTATACTAGAAGTTTCGATCTAGCAAAAGGGTAAGTCCTAAGATTTGAGTGGGTGTATTACAAGACATTGTATAATCAAATTCTTCTATTGTAACCTTCCCTATGAGAAATAAGGGGTGACGTAGGAGCAGTTAAGTCTCCGAACATACATAAACATATCTGCGTGATTTACATTTCAGTAAAGCCATTATACATATATGTTCAATCTATTATTTGGCATATTTATGCACATATTTATTGGCCAATTAACATTGACACACGAGAATTACTAGATTCCAGCTGCTTATAACAACTGAACTCACTTTTGAAAAAGCATGATTTCAACTGCTCAACCGAGGACATTTGTGACATTGAATTGCTCTCTTTCATTGAGTAAAGAAGCTTTCTTCAAGCTGAAATAGATTCCCAACACGACGTCTCTCAGTGTCAGACAATAACATGGAATATTGGGCTGAAAAACTCTTACTACAAAGGCTATGACGAAAGAAACTCGGCTCAACATGAATATGCATGTGCGGCATAATATATCGAAGCAGTAAAACATGTATCATGACACGTAATATGAAACACATAAGCATGCATACTCACTGAGTATCTCGGTCAGTACTTACGTACCTTACTAAGACAGTCCTAGTAGCACTAGTCTAGGTTCCAAGCCTACAAGTCAATAATTACCATATCACTATTACTGATCTAAAAGTATAAACTAAGCTAATAACTCTACTAGGATCAATTTTTTGCTTGAAATAAAATTATTTACTCAAAGAAGCAAAGCAGTTCAACGACAGAAATATATTCAGTTGAGCAGTTGAATGTGTGAATCTTCAAGAATGAGTACAATTTTTATCATCAACTAGACTCTAGTTTTTCTCGTGTGTCAATGTTAATCAGCCAACAGATATATGTGCAAAAATAAGCCAACTAACAGATAGAACAAATATGTAGAAGGGCTTGTCTTGAAATATAAAAGACACAGATATGTTTATGGATGTTCGGAGACATAAATGCTTTTATGTCACACATTCTTCCACACAGGAAAGGTTTCACTTGAAGACTATGGTTTATAAAACGTCTTGTATACAACCCAATTTAATCATAGGACTTATCCTTTGCCTAAATCAAAAGTCCTAGAACATAATACAATTTAAGACAACACGTCTTAGCATTGAAACAACAAGTGAAGTATAGTCAGTTTTATTTAATTCAAACAGGTGAACAAATCCTCTTCTCCAATTTGAGGTAATAAATTTGGAGTTGTTTCTTAGACTGTTTTGATCCTTTGTAAGATTTGTTATATGACTTGTACGAGTGGGTTAGCTAACTGAGCAGATGAGAATATTCTTTCTAAGTGCTCGAAGAATGCTTTGTTAGCTTGTAATCTGTTGTATATCACTCTATCTTATCTGGTTAACATCCTCTTAAATATATACATATTTGAGCAACGTTTGTCTTGATGTCTTCATAAATGGTTGTCTCAAATGTCTCTTGATCTTCTACATGTATTCATAAATATATGTCGTAGATGTATTTTATTATGCACATATTTTGATAAAGTTATTTCAACGGCTCTATCTTTGTAAATAAGCAGTCGGATGTTTGGACTGTGTAAAGCAGTTGAACTGAGCAGTCGGCACCTGACCATTTTGTTTGAGAAGTCGGCAATTAATCTTTTTGACTGAGCAGTCTATACATAAGCAGTCTTGATCAGACCCGTGATATATAATATAACTGGATGTATGAACTGGTTCTTCAACTGGATGAAAGCAGGTGAAGGTAGTTTTACTGGACTGCTTCTTCTATATTTTGAATTCGACTGCAACTATTATATCTCGCGATGTGAACCAGTTTGAATAAAGATCTAAAGTAGTTTGTCAACCACCAAAAACTGTTCCAACATACTTTCTAATACTAACAGGGATTTCTGACTATACATATGTCCATCATCAGTCCATTGATGTCGAAGGCCCTAACCCAAGCATACCTCTGCTACAAGCCCCATAGCACCTTGCTAAGTCCCTATCCTCTAGAATAAGGCTAAAATCCTAAGAATATATATTGATACACAATGAAACACATCCAAACACACACTAATTATGAAAAACTCGGCCCCTATTTATATCCAAGGGTTTGGAAACTCCAAATTTGCATGTCTTCCACGTGCCAAACTATCCTATTAGGTAGATCCTATCCCATCCTTAGAACATTCCGATCTCATGCATGCGATTGCGTGTCAAAATGCTAGCGACACATCACTAGTGCGCATGACCTTACTTTTAGGAAGTTCCGATCTCACATTCGAAAGTTCCAATCTCTCCCTCAACCTTCGAACTGCATCACTTGGTCCGAACTCTTCAGACCTTCTGAACTCATGCTGATCCATGTTTGAACCTTCCGTACTACCCGAGTCAAATTTGACTCTTGGACCATTTTCTAAAATCTTGGAGTCAATTTTTTGGTCCGATTAATCGTATTAAAATCCCTTAATCATGTTTAATCATTTAAGCTCGTAAAATTGGATTCGCGTTACTACATTATCCCGTCCTTAAAAGGATTTCGTCCTCGAAATCAGGTCTAGGTCTTACCTGAAAATACTATCGATCTACTGCTCAACATCAATATTACATGTAATCAATCTGACACTGAGAAGCATTAACAAGCCCAACACCTATACCAAAACAAGTCAACTGTAACATTCTATGCAACTATACTACGACCAATCACTGAGGTCATTAACGAAATCATGACACTGGCTTTTAACATAGTGCTTAAGATAGGAATGGTTTATCTCCTGGCTATCAATACAGTCTATCAACTGTCCTCAAGTCACTGTGTACTTACCTGCTATACTTAAATCACAACCCAAAAGCTCAGACCATATTTAATCCAACTGGAATCTTTGCTTATACTAAGAAAAGGGTGTCACTCAGAAATATTGTCTATCTAAAATTCCTGTTTTATTGGAACCCTTATGGAAATAATACAAATGTGTCATGCTTTACTGAAAACTAATTACCAATCCAACCGGAACTGAACCTGTAGAGGTCTATGCGGCGTGTTGGCATAACTAGCATGTCGATCCTGAGAAGCTCTAACTCTCTGTCTGATCAAATATACTTTTACTGTGATCTGCTGGACTAACTCTGGTCCCTCAACTTGACGCTTTCCAACCTCATCCCACAACAACGGTGTGCGACAACAGCTCCCGTACAAAGCTTCAAAAAGTTCCATGCCTATGCTATGATGGTAGCTGTTATAATAAGAAAACTCTACTAAGGGCAAATGATCATGTCAGTTTGACCAAAAATCCATCACATAAGCTTTGAGCATGTCCTGGAGGGTGCAAATCTTCTAATCTGACTGACCATCGGTCTCTAGATGATAAGTTGTGATAGGAACTACCACTAATTCTAGTACTGAGGATCACACTGGATCAAAACTAACTGTCACTGTAGTATCCCGGTTCCATTTTACAAGATTAATTTGGTTAAATATGTTTAGAATTATTAAAACATGATTAAGGGATTTTAATTATATCAAACGAACCAAGATATCGGATCCAGAATGTCCAAATTGGTTAATGGGCTTAATTGGGCTCGGATGGTTCGGAACATCCTGTTGGAAAACGTGTTCAGATCAATTAAGAATTGATACCCGGTGCAGCGGAAGTTAAAAAAATTTTATTTTTATATATGGAACGATTCCATATCATGGGTATCAAAACTTTACGATTAAATTATGCAAGTAAAATAATAATAACCACAATTAATAATATTTTACCTCTTCAAGCAACGGCTTGATTATGGACACCAACATAATTTAATCTGCTCTTCTTGTATATCCCGAGAACCGATGACTTCACGATCAATCTCCGGAATAAGGTCCACAAACAGAAAACAGAAACCCTCTGATTGATTGCACTAGAAATCAATCAGAAGTTTATCATAGAGAATAAACAGATTTGATCTGTTAATTCGGAATGTAATTTTTCACAAAAATCACAGACCGAATTTTCTCAAAAAGGGACAGAGGAATTCGAAAATTCCCCTTGAATATTATGAGTGATTTTCGAAAATTGCAAGATGGAATACTTATGATTTTCGAACACTACTCATATATTTATAGATAATTTCTAGACTAGATTAAGTTATGATTATATTAGGACTCTAACTCCTTAGGGCCCATAATCCATAACTTAAGCCCAACAAGCCAAGCCCGTTATTATAGAAATTAATATAAAATTCATCATGACTCCGATTGATAAACCGATTTCACCAATATGCACAGAAACCATTTCTGCACCTTTTAAAGTCAAGATAATTTTTCTGAATCCGAATTCAGTGATTTCCAAAAATGCTCATCCATATGTCATTTTAGGAAATTCCACTCCCTTTTAGTTAAGAAGTCCAACTTCTCTTTCATTAAATTTAACTCTTTAAATTTAACTATCTCAACGGGGTTTAGTAATCCATTACTTGTGTGACCCTCAATGGTTCAGGGATACAGCTAGCCGTGGGCTCACAACTCCTTGTGACTCGGAACAACAATTTCCGACTTTCCCAACGAATCATGGTAAGAGCGTCTAGCAACATCGCCCCATGATTCCCTAGGTATCACTGATAGTGCCTGCAAGAACCAGTAGATTTTGGTTAGCGTACAATACGGTCCCTTCATCCAAATATCCCGATCGAATCAACAACCATTGGTGCATCGAGAGTCGTTCGAGATTCGATAACTATGCATTACATCTTGGAGATCAAATAGTGACATCGCATGTGTTACTAGGAAAACCGAGTAACCTAAAACACATCATGTACTCTGGCCAGAGATTCGTCACACTAATATCTCCTCAGATCGCATAGGATATCCACACTCGCAAGTATGTGGTGAATCCTTGACAACAAAGCATCGACTCCTATATGTGTCGTAACTGTACCCAATCCCGACACCTGATGAATCCAATAGAGTCGGTAAACGAGTCAAAGTATAGTACTTGTATATAGAGTCTCAATGATGTTTCAAGTAGTAAGGACTAATGGTGTACAACCCAAACCGCGGACTTTATCCACTCGATAAGTGATAACCACTTGGAAAGTTCGAATAGGGTAGTTCGATCATTCATCATATGAATATCCATTTGCATGCTTTGAACATCTCCATGTCCATTACCATTGAAACGTGGTACTTGGCATCACAAATGCTAGTCTCAATCTCGAGCGATCCTTATCCTTATTAGCGGACGGCTCAATTGACTAGGAACTGTTTAGAATATACAGTGACTATAAGATGTGTTTCATTATAGTGATCTCTCTTTATTCACTATCTCATCTTACTTACACTATAGTATATTCAAGGTCTTTATCAAAATATCAATAGTATATCACAATATAACAATATGAAGAAAGACAAAGAAAATGCCATTAATGAATGTAAATTATATTAAACAAAGATTGCTTATACATAGAGTCACAAAAGCCCTTAGCCACAAGTTGGCTAACCGGGCACCCACTCTTTCAATCTCCCACTTGCCCTAAAGCCAACTAGTCACACTACGCAATCCCATTGCTTCGCGATGTTTGTCAAACAATGGTCCTGGCAAGGGCTTAGTAAGTGGATCAGCGATATTGTCTGTAGAGGCCACTCTCTCGACAGTGATGTCTCCTCTTTCCATAATCTCCCGGATGATATGGTATTTCCTCAGTACGTGTTTGGATCTTTGATGAGACCTTGGTTCCTTTACCTGAGCAACGGCACCAGTGTTGTCGCAGTATACCGGAACTGGACCAACAGCTTCAGGAATTACGCCCAACTCTTGGACGAAATTCCTCATCCAAACGACCTCTTTAGCAGCAGCTGATGCTGCAATGTATTCTGCCTCAGTGGTGGAATCCGCTGTGGTGTCTTGCTTGGAACTCTTCCAAGAGACAGTACCGCCATTGAGCATGAATACAAATCCAGAGGTTGACTTCGAGTCATCCACGTCGCTTTGGAAGCTAGAGTCGGTATAGCCTTCCAATTTCAATTCTCTTCCTCCATAAACCATGAATATATTCTTAGTCCTTCTCAAGTACTTAAGAATATCCTTCACGGCTTTCCAATGCATTTGACCGGGGTTGGCCTGATATCTGCTCGTGACACTCAGAGCAAAGGCTACATCTGGTCTGGTAGATATCATCCCATACATAATACTACCTATGGCTGACGCATATGGTATGTGTGTCATTTTCTATATCTCTTCGTCAGTCTTGGGACACATAGACTTGGATAGAGAAACTCCATGACACATAGGTAGATGTCCTCTCTTGGACTCATCCATAGAAAACCTTTTCAATATGGTGTTGATGTAGGTTGCTTGAGTGAGTCCTATCATTCTCTTAGATCTATCTCTATAGATCTGTATCCCTAGAATATAGGATTCCTCACCCAAATACTTCATCGAGAATCTACCTGATAACCATATCTTTGTTGACTGCAACATCCCTACGTCATTCCCAATGAGTAGGATGTCATCAACATAAAGCACTAAGAACGTCACCGCATCCTTAACTACTTTCTTGTACACGCACGGTTCCTTCGGGTTTTTGATGAAACCAAAGTTCTTTATTGTTTTATCAAATTTCTGGTTCCAACTTCTTGATGCTTGTTTGAGACCATAAATTGATCTCTGAAGCTTGCATACCTTATGATCGCTTCCCATGGATGTGAATCCCTCGGACTGCATCATATAGATTTCTTCCTTAATGTTTCCATTAAGAAATGCAGTCTTCACATCCATTTGCCATATCTCATAGTCATACCATGCTGCTATGGCAATAAGGATTCTTATGGACTTGAACATTGCGACTGGTGAAAAAGTTTCATCATAGTCAACTCCTTGTCTTTGAGTATAACCTTTTGCTACCAATCGTGCCTTGTAGGTTAGTACCTTGCCATCAGGCCCAAGTTTTCTTTTGTAGATCCATTTACACCCTATTGTAACAATTCCATCGGGAGGATCTACTAAAGACCAAACTTGGTTTGTATGCATCGAGTATATTTCCGACTGCATAGCATCAAGCCATAAATTCGAATCCGCATCAGAAATTGCTTCCTTGAAGTTTCTTGGATCACATCCAATGTCGGGTTCACTTTGATCCCCTTCAAGAAGAAGACCATATCGAATAGGAGCTCTAGAAGTCCTCTCGGATCTCCTAGATGTAGGCGTGTCCACTGAAGGTTCTTGAGGTGTGGGATCATTATTTTGTATCTCAGGTTCTTCTCGAATTTCTTCGAGTTCCATCATCTTGTCTTTCTTATCTAATAAAAACTCCTTCTCCATGAAGGTGGCATTCCTCGAAACAAACACTTTTGTTTCAGTAGGATGATAGAAATAATATCCGATTGAATTCTTTGGATATCTTACAAAATAACATAAGATGGATCGACTATCCAACTTATCTCCCACTGTCTGCTTCACGTAAGCAGGACATCCCCAAATCCTCAAGTACAAATACTTAGGAGCTTTGCCATTCCATAACTCGTATGGAGTTTTATTCACTGCTTTGGTGTGAACACTGTTCAACAACAACACCGCCGTTTCAAGTGCATAGCCCCAAAACGAAGGAGGGAGCTCAGTGAAGCTCATCATAGATCGAACCATGTCCAACAAAGTTCGATTGCGACGCTCCGAGACACCATTTAGATGAGGTGTCATAGGAGGAGTCCACTGAGAGAGAATCCCATTCTCTTTTAAATAGCTAAAAAACTCGGTACTTAAGTATTCTCCACCTTGATCCGATCGAAGTGCTTTAATACTTCTACCTTGTTTGTTTTCTAATTCAGCCCTGAATTCTTTGAACTTTTCAAATGATTCAGACTTATATTTCATTAAAATATAAATACCCATACCTAGAATAATCATCAGTAAAGGTAATGAAGTAGGTGTGACGAAATTTAGTACTGATACTAAATGGTCCGCAATCATCTGTATGGATCAAATCCAACAGATTTTGACTACGCTCAGGCTTTCCTTTGAAAGGAGATTTAGTCATTTTTCCTTTTAGGCAGGACTCACAAGTAGGTAGAGAGTTAATATCAGACATATCAAACATGCCCTCTCCCACTAGCTTGTTCATCCTCCTTGAGGAAATATGACCTAGCCTAGCATGCCAAAGGTTTGCCGGGTTTTTACTATCATTTTTCCTTTTATTTGTTGTTATCGGTTTATCAACATAATAAACTGGAACGTCTTTTAATTTTAAGTTATATAGATCGTTTTTAAATTGTCCATTTCAAATCAAGCATTCATTCTTGTAAATATTGCAAATCTCATTCGCAAATTTTCAAGAAATATCTTCTCTATCAAGAATAGAAAAAGAAATAATGTTTTAATAAAATCTTGGTACAAATAAAAACATCTCTCTCAAAATATAGCTTAAAATTGTTTTTGCAAAATTAAACAAATGTTTCCCATAGCTTTTGGATTCAACTCTGGAACCATTCCCGAGCCTTAACTAGGTCTCACCCATCCTAAGCTTACGACTTCTTGTCATCATCTGCAACTCATTGCAAATGTGAGATTTATATCTGGTATCCAATACCCAAGAAATAGTATTAAGTGAAACATTTATAAAATATATCATTTGTAGTTCGTAACTACTCGATATACATTCTTTGCAGTTGCGCTTCCAGTAACCAGGTTTCTTGCAGTGATGGCAAACTTATTTAGACTTGTCCATCTTTGCATGTAACATTTGGCCTTGAGATCATGGTCCTACCATTTCTCTAGTTCGGCCAACCTTTCCGAAGTTACATCAGCCGGGGCTGTTTTCGGAGGAGCCTTTTCTAACACTTAGAAAATCTTTTCCGAGCTCAGGACAATCTTAACTTATGGAACCATTCCGTATATTTGCGCCAGAAAGTTTGTTTTGTTCGAGAATTGAAACATGTGGATTACGAAGATTCATCATAATGATATACTGAGATGAAACAGACAATAATCGATGATTGCTTAATTAATTTACTAAGACATAAAATATGGCAAAATTTATTTTATGAATTTCACTCCCACTATTTTAACGATTTCACTACCCTCTAGTGAAAACGGGAAACTTGTTTCCTTAGTGGAAACATGGAGTCCAATTGACAAACTATAGTCCCGAATAATATCAGCCAACCATAATTTTCAAAAGGTAGAGCCCAATTGCTTCCAAAGCAACCCCTATGTTTTTACCTCATGTCCAATAAGGGCCCAATAATATGACGCCGTTTAATGTGACATGTCAAGATGACCCATCAATATTAAGTTGTGATGGACGGTCGCCATGTGGATCCCCAATAATATGAGCCAATCCCATGGGAGTTCCACCCAACTTACAACATGTGTCGATCCAATGTACAGCTTTCCGACGAACGGGCCCCACCAATAATATGAGTCGGACCGTATTCACGGGTAGAATCTCATACATTGATCGTTGATGAAAGGTAGGAGTATTTAAACAATATTTATATTCCCTTTTGTTTATCTTGATATCAATTTTAAATCATATTTAAAATGAGGGATTTTAATTTTTGAAAATCTGTCTCATCATGCAATTTATGTATGCTTGCGGGATTCATACAATTTAGTCTAAACATGCATACATCAATAATATCATATATTATTTAAGGATGATCGATCCCATTATCTAATCGACCCGTGGTTGCCAATCACGAGTCTAAGTCCAATCCTAGGTGATATGCAAGTATGCAATGCAATCCTATTACATTGAGCTTCCATTTACATTTCTTCGGTCTTTATCGTCTGCTGGGCCCACCATTGTCTTCAAATCTTTATCTCCCACTAATTCTAATAAATTTACAATAAATTTCGATGACAAGTAGGGGATGCATATTTAAGGGGTGGAAACGGGCCATAAACCAAGCCCACTTTTTATTACAAATGACAATTCAAATTGGGCTAGAAACCAAGCCCATTAATAAAACCCAACAACAATAAAACCAAATGTAAATTACCTAACATACATCTAAAAACTTGGTCATGGCAATCGATCATCCTTTTATCCAATAATTAATTCAATAATTAAATAATTGGATAACATGCAATGACATCATATTTAAAAAGATAAAATCAAATTTTATCTTATCCTTTCATAAGATCATATCTTATCATCAATTGTACCAAAATAATTGATTTTATAAAATCTAATTTAACGGATAAAATTTATAAATTTTCCAAAAATTCAAATTTATCCAAAAATCAATTTTAAAAATTTTAGACTCGAACAATTCGATCCGATGCCTCGTGAACCAATCAAAAACAATTTTTGATCGGACCAAAAAACTAGAATTTCAAATTTTCAAAATTTTAATTAAAAATGAATTTTAATTTTCCCGGACTGCCCGGGACATTCCCGGGCAGCCCCCTCCTCCACGTGGGACAGGGCTGCCCACGTGGAGGCGGGCAGCTTCGACGCTGCCAGAGGGCAGCGACGATCGCTGCCCTTGGATAGCGCCGTGCACTGCCCTTGGGCAGCAACAATTGCTGCCCCAATGCCCCTGTTCCGTTAAAATTTTAATTTTTAAAATTCGTTTTGTTTTCTAAAACCGAGGCCAAATATTTTGTACAATCGATTAATTTAATCGTTTGATCTGAGAGAAACCTGGCTCTGATACCACTGTAGGAAAACGTGTTCAGATCAATTAAGAATTGATACCCGGTGCAGCGGAAGTTAAAAAAATTTTATTTTTATATATGGAACGATTCCATATCATGAGTATCAAAACTTTACGACTAAATTATGCAAGTAAAATAATAATAATCACAATTAATAATATTTTACCTCTTCAAGCAACAACTTGATTATGGACACCAACAGAATTTAATCTGCTCTTCTTGTATATCCTGGGAACCGATGACTTCACGATCAATCTCCGGAATAAGGTCCACGAACAGAAAACAGAAACCCTCTGATTGATTGCACTAGAAATCAATCAGAAGTTTATCGTAGAGAATAAACAGATTTGATCTGTTAATTCGGAATGTAATTTTTCACAAAAATCACAGACCGAATTTTCTCAAAAAAGGGACAGAGGAATTCGAAAATGCCCCTTGAATATTATGAGTGATTTTCGAAAATTGCAAGATGGAATACTTATGATTTCAAACACTACTCATATATTTATAGATAATTTCTAGACTAGATTAAGTTATGATTATATTAGGACTCTAACTCCTTAGGGCCCATAATCCATAACTTAAGCCCAACAAGCCAAGCCCGTTATTATAGAAATTAATATAAAATTCATCATGACTCCAATTGATAAATCGATTTTACCAATATGCACAGAAACCATTTCTGCACCTTTTAAAGTCAAGATAATTTTTCTGAATCCGAATTCAGTGATTTCCAAAAATGCCCATCCATATGTCATTTTAGGAAATTCCATTCCCTTTTAGTTAAGAAGTCAACTTCTCTTTCATTAAATTTAACTCTTTAAATTTAACTATCTCAATGGGGTTTAGTAATCCATTACTTGTGTGACCCTCAATGGTTCAGGGATACAGCTAGCTGTGGGCTCACAACTCCTTGTGACTCGGAACAACAATTTCCGACTTGCCCAACGAATCATGGTAAGAGCGTCTAGCAACATCGCCCCATGATTCCCTAGGTATCACTGATAGTGCCTGCAAGAACCAGTAGATTTTGGTTAGCGTACAGTACGGTCCCTTCATCCAAATATCCCGATCGAATCAACAAACATTGGTGCATCGAGAGTCGTTCGAGATTCGATAACTATGCATTACATCTTGGAGATCAAATAGTGACATCGCATGTGTTACTAGGAAAACCGAGTAACCTAAAACACATCATGTACTCTGGCCAGAGATTCGTCACACTAATATCTCCTCAGATCGCATAGGATATCCACACTCGCAAGTATGTGGTGAATCCTTGACAACAAAGCATCGACTCCTATATGTGTCATAACTGTACCCAATATCGACACCTGATGACTCCAATAGAGTCGGTAAACGAGTCAAAGTATAGTACTTGCATATAGAGTCTCAATGATGTTTCAAGTAGTAAGGACTAATGGTGTACAACCAAAACCGCGGACTTTATCCACTCGATAAGTGATAACCACTTGAAAAGTTCGAATAGGGTAGTTCGATCATTCATCATATTAATATCCATTTGCATGCTTTGAACATCTCCATGTTCATTACCAATGAAACGTGGTACTTGGCATCACAAATGCTAGTCTCAATCTCGAGCGATCCTTATCCTTATTAGCGGACGGCTCAATTGACTAGGAACTGTTTAGAATATACAGTGACTATAAGATGTGTTTAATAATAGTGATCTCTCTTTATTCACTATCTCATCTTACTTATACTATAGTATATTCAAGGTTTTTATCAAAACATCAATAGTATATCACAATATAACAATATGAAGAAAGACAAAGAAAATGCCATTAATGAATGTAAATTATATTAAACAAAGATTGTTTATACATAGAGTCACAAAAGCCCTTAGCCACAAGTTGGCTAACCGGGCACCCACTCTTTCACATCCGAACCCAAGCCTTGTAGAGTTCGGAAGGAACGAAGTTTTCGAATGCAATGAAGGAGTTCGGAAGCTCTAGGGAGATCGGAACGTCCGAAGTATGATCGGAGCTTCCGATCGCACTTAGGTCATGCACATTATCGACGTGTTAGCTTGATCAGACACGCAGGAGTTCGGAGTTTCCGAAGATGGAGATCAGAGCTTCCGAGCTTTGCATTCTGCAACGTGGACTGCATGCTACTTCGGATCTTCCGAAGAGGAGTTCGGAGCTTCCGAACTCTACCTATAAATAGGGCATTCATGAGCCCATTTTGACTTGTAATTCACACTTCCAATATCATTTCTTGATGCATTTAGGGGCTTTCTAGTCTTGGTAGCCGAGGGGGAAGACCTTGGTAAGGCGTCCGAAAGTCGTAGTAGAGTTGTGCCCAAGTTCTGGGGCATTTGACATCAATGAGCTGACGATGGATGCATGTATAACTCTAGATCCCTAAAGAGATTAAGGAGTATTTAGTAGCCTAGTTAAGGCTTTTAGAGCATGTTTAGTGATGCATGGTTAATTTGACTTGTAGTGTGGAACTGTAAATGCTGGGACATCTAGGATATTATTGAGGTACGTAAGTATTGATTCAGATAGCTTGCGGGTTTGCATGCTTATGTGTTGCATATTATATGACATGATGCATGCTACTGCTTTGAAATATTATGTTGCATGTGCATATCATATTGAGTCTATATCTCCTTTGAGATAAGCTAGAGTTGTAGGGAGCTCAGCCCTTGTTAGGATGTTTGACACTGAGAGTCATAGTGACCGAAAGGTCGAGCGAACTCTAGTGATCTAGTGAAATATTGATCCACGTCCAATAGGAGTGAGTGGAAGTACCCAGTGTTTTGACTCCCCGATGGTACTGCTCATATCTTAGGCGCCAGTCTGAGCAGATTCTGATTTTGTTTACGCAGATATGGATACCCATTCATTATATTACATGCATCATATTTGTATGTTTACCCATACTAGCATACTGAGCTTTAGCGCTCACGTCCAATTGTTTTTTGTTTTGTCTGGACAACCCATTCAATGGGACAGTTGCAGGAAATTTGCTCAGAGACATGAAGTAGTCGGTGATCAGGGTGTGACAGCAGGTTTAGCTATTAGGATGTATTTTATTATAATTAAGATTTATTCGATCGGGTTGTATATTTTGGGTTTATTTAACCGGTTGAATTATGTCGGTCTAGTATTTCTGATTTAATTTCCGTAGTGCACTTTGATTATGTTTAAATTGCATGCTTAAGTTTTTTATTAGTAGGTGATCACGGAGCGGGTCACTACACTAATCATAATCACCGATCAACCATGCAATATACAGAATTAAGAAATCTAACATCTATTTCCTGAAAAAACTAAGCAACCAAATTCTCCTAGCACTCAACAAGAATCACTTTCTTGTTCCTGCAATTGATTCCTATCAATTGAAATATCTTAGCAATGCTACCTATAACTCTGACAGGTAAAACAAAAGTCTCTCCTTGCAATGATAAACACTATCTGTGGAATCTAACTAACTTGGGTGCTACCTCCTAACTCGGAAGTACCAAGACTTAACAAACTTATCGATGTCACAAAATCTAACAAGGTACACTTGTTAATGAGTTCAAAAACTCAGGCCCTTAGATGGAAAAACATGTCATCTCAACTACTGGAAATCACAAATCCATTATTACGAAGTCTGGTACTAAAAATCAAAACCAAATGGTGTCATATATCTTCTGATTGCAAACTGTGTCTCTGAATTCAATCAGGAATACTAGTAACCTTCACTCATAGGCTACACTGAGTCTGTCTGATTCCTGACTTGCCAAATTCTTTTCTCACTAGCAGCAAAATGGTAAGATACTTGCGAAGTCTTCCAAACTCTTTTGCAATCTGTGTTGCCACTTCAATCTTTGAACTAGTGTTCCATAAGGTCTTTGGTTGTGTTTTCCAGTCATTGAGATGTGTTTTACTTGACTGGTTTTGCAGTTTTGTCTTGCATAAGAGCTCTGTGGCACATATCCAATTCCAAATTTCTGGCTATTGTTCTTAGATTCCATAGATTTTTCATCTTGTAGGCTGGTATTACTTTGTTCATGTACTAAATTGGATCTAAAAAAGTGAATATATTTTCCTTTGCACATATTCAGCTTAGGTCGAGTATCAATCTCAGAACTTCTCTTATCTTTTTGAAAACATAGAAAAATCTTATCTTCAAGTGGTCTATGCAGTTCATGAATTTCAGTCATAGTGGCTGAAGACTTATTCCAAGTTTGAATTAGTTCAATTAGTCTCAGATTTTCTGATTTTAGCTGTTTATTTTCCACTAGTAGATTCTCATTCTCAGTCCTATGCTTAACAATCTCTGTATATTTTTCTTACAGCTTAATTTGTTTTGCATTGACTTCCTCGAATGCTAGCACAGTCTTTGTTACTCATTTTCCATATCGTGCAGTGCCTCATCTAACTCTTCTCGTGTAAAATGATTAGAGATAAAGTTGATACATGTTCAATTGTGGAGGATTGATCATTATGGTCCATGAAGAAACTATCTTTATCTTCATCAGAGGAGCTTGATGAGCTGACTGAACAGAAGATTCTTCAATTGGTGCAATCGGTTCAGTTGAGCTCCATTTGATTGAGTCAGTTGATATAAGTGGTTGACTCGTTCCCTCTCATCAATTGGACTAACGTTGTCGACCAGCAGGGTTCTTCAATGTCTTTATTGGGTGGAATTCTGATCTGCTCAGTTTCCTCATAATCACTTCTCATGATCAACTGATGCCAAACATTTTTAGCAGCGGAATATGTCTCGATAGTCTTGGCGGTGCAATTGTCCAGGGTGGTGTACCAAAAATTCTTGGCAATCTCTCCGAATTCAATCATTTGAATAAATTCAGATACAAGAAAGAACCTTGCTCTGATGCCACTGACCGCTTAATTTTTGGTTATGACTAGCAAGTGCACTATGTCAAGTTATAGTAAGTGAAAAATGAGTTCAAGATCGATCCCACAGAGACTGTAGTCAAATCTCAAGATTTAATTATTTAGCTTAATCTAGACAAAATAATAAAAAAAAGTGTGATGAATTAAATAAAAATTCAATTACTAAAAAAAATAAAAGAATTAAAATTGCTAAAAGATAAATTTAATTAAAACGAGACAACCAATACACACGAAGATATCGAACTAATTTATGCATCAACGTGTCACAGACTGAAAATAATGTTTACTCCAATCACGATGAATTTTCCTATCTTATTCAACAATTTATTTCTAGAATTTCTAAACCTATTCAAGTTGGAAGGATTAATTAATAATTCTAATCAAACACAAATACATTCAATATAAATTCATTTTTCACCTAAGATCATATATTGAAACCGAATACTATTTCTAGTCAGTTTAACCATATGTTGATTGATATTTTTGAAGATAAATTTAATCAATCTTCTTTCGATTCGTGATTAATCAACAAACATGTGACTAAGTGCGCAAACTATTCACAAGAAATATTAAACCAACATAAATCAATAATTAAAATTTCCAAAATATAATCAAACATGAAACCACGTCTCAAACATAAATTAGTTTCGACCCAATCTCGTGGTCTTGGATGAAAAAAAAACTACTCAATAAACAAAAATATAATTCAAAAGAAGTTTGAATAATAAAAAAATAGAATAAGAAAGAATAAACAAGACGAGAAGTTCTTCAAGCTTTCACCCTAGTCGCCATCTTCAAATTATGTGTGACGTCTCTTCTCTATGCATGCAATACAGTTCTATTTATATATCATTGAAAGCCCAAAAAATAAAACCCGTAAAATCCAAGTTTAAATTTTTTGAAACTTTATTTTTTTCTGACTCTGAGATCGCGCTTGAGCGCCAAAGTTTCTGCCCCAAAAGTTTTTTCTCATGCAGGTCGCGCTCGAGAACAAGAACTTGCGCTCAAGCGCCCAATTTTCTTCCCACCGCGCAGCATTTTTAAAAATTATCCGAAGTTCTAGCCGTCGGATCAAGCCAAAATTTGGACAGCAACTTCAAAACATCTTGACTTAACTTTGAATTGTGGATATCGGATTTGGATCTCTCTAGCATCTAAAATAAAATTTGGACCATTGTTGTTCCGTAATTCACTCTTGCGACTTTTCTCTTGCTCCAAAATCTTTATTTCTTCAATGTACCTTCATTCAAACCGAGGAAAGTGAAATGTAGACCACATGCAAGAAATAATAAATAATTAAACAAAAACAACTCTAAAGACATAATAAATGCATGCAAACTCGACTCCAAACTAGCACAAAATAATGCACGAAAACACTCTTATCAACCACCTATTGGGGATCGTGAACATTTGAAATATTTTCTTGAATGGAACTTCTTTGTTTACTTGATGCGAGCAGCTCAACTGTTCAAGTGTGTCTGTTGTTGGGCAGTTGAACTGTTGTTCCTTCAAGTACGAATCAAGTTGTGATTAGCAACCAAACTCTGACCTTTCTCTTGTGTCAATGATCAGCCAACAGGTAACTGTGCGGAATGAGGCCAACTAACAGATTGAATAAATATCAAATGATTTGTCGTAAGAAATTAAATAATGCAGACTTGTTTATGGATGTTCGGATACTTATTACTCCTACGTCACCTTTTATTCCTCACGAAAATAATACACTAGAAGACTTTGGTTTATACAACCCTTATATGCAACTCACTCCAATCGTAGGACATATCAATTGCCTAGATCGAAACTCCTAGCACAACACAAGTTAAGATATCAAATCTTAACACTAAAACACAAGTGAAATGGAGGTTTGAATGAAGCCTAAGATTCTAACTAGTGATCAACTTCTCTTCAACAATTTGAAACACGTATTAGGAAGTAGACTCTTGGTCTTCGTGAACCTGGATGATTAGATGATTGACTGTTATAAGTGGGAAATATGAGTAGATAGGATGAATCTTTTCAAAGTGCTCAGAGGATTCTTAGAAAACTTGTAAATTTTTATGTGGATTTCTCGTTGTTATTCTTTGTGTTTATCCTCTTATTTATAGTCTTCTCGAGCAATGTTCTACTATCATCTTCATTAAATTCTTGTCTTAATCGCTTTAACCCTTCTGCATCCTTTCATAAATGCGAAGTGACACTTTTGCCAAATATGGGTAGTAGAGGTTCTACGGAGTTTGAAGTAAGCTTCTTGTTGTTTCTATTTTTAATTTGTAATCTTTTGAATGTTAAATGCAGTTGCATTTAAATCTTTTAATTTCTTTGATATTTGATTTTGTGACGTTTCCATCATTTATAGCCGTTTGAGCAGTCGAATATCTTGGGATTCGAGAAACAGTTATCAATATAACTATTTTTTCGTGACTGGTCATGTTGCTTTAGGATACCATTCTTGATTATCTTATTTTGATTGAGTTGATATACTTTAGCTTGGAGCAGTTCTTATCCAGTTGAGTTTCTCTGAGCAGTTCTCTTTAGCAATCTATCTTCTTTGAGTAGTTGGATTTGTTTAAGTAGTTCCTTTGAGCAGTTGGACGAGTTTAGCAGTTGAGATTTGTTGTGATGATCAAAACTGTTTCAGCAACTGGTTGATATAAGAAACAAGGCTCCTTCAACTGATTTGTTTTCCTTTGAATAATTTGGCACGGGTGAAAGTACTTGGATCTGGCTGCTTGGACTGATTCTTCTTTTCAGCTAGTGATAAATCATTCTCGTTGATGTCTCAACTTAGTTTTTAAAATATCAAAACTATATACTAACACAAACTAAACACAAACAGAGTTTTACCCAAATCAAATCACACCAAAAGATGTGAAATAATATTATTAACCGATACATCAAGTCTCTGAAATCAATAATACAGATGATTCAAATGCTTACAACATAAATACTCATTACAACAATCTTATTTCTGTACGAGATATAGTATTTACAATATGCAAAAATCTTACATTTTGTCTATGATACCCTGTAGAACTCAACTATCGTAATCATCCTGACATCATTTGATCTTTAACGTGAGGTTTCTGACTGCCTCCACTATGCTTCAGGGAAAACTTCTGGAAGAAAAATTATTCCTCCGAAGATCTTATAGATCTTACTAATCTACCGGATCCTTCCAATATTTTGGGGTCCATTATCAGGTACATGAGACAGTATATTCATGACAATCCCTCCAACTGTTTGTGGAGAATCTTTAGAGGTGCCTTCACATGACAAAGCAGAATGGACAGCAGTGTCCCATCCATATCACCCAATCCTCTGCTACGTCAGGAGTCTCATACTCGATCATCCTCTTTGGTCCCAACTGCAAGAACCTATATAATTCGAATCTCCAATGATCATCTTAATGACGATGACATTGACTATGGGGATATCTCAGGGTATTCTCATTCCAACGTCCGTTCCTGTCACAACTGTTACCATCGTCTAAATCGATCATCTACAAGAAACCACAATTTTTAATCCTAAAAATCTCAAATATGTCCCAAATAAACTAATGCATGCTCTAATACCATAAATGTAGAGACCCTACCTGTGAAACCCCGGATTTTTCAAGGCCTACAAGATATTAAAATCTTGATTTTCTTGATTATCTTGAAGGTGATTGTACCAAAATAAAATAATATCAAGAATATTGGATTTTATAAGAATGAATATGAAGATAAAATATATGAAAGATAAGAAGATTGGACATATCAAGTTATCTGAGATCTAGAAGGAATCAAATCTTGGAGATAGAGTCCGATTCAAAATTTGAATTCAAGGTATCCTAGTTGATCTTGACTATTATTGGTGCCTATAAATAGACTCTCAAACCCTCAAAAAAATCACACCACAATTTCTCTCAAAATTTCGTGTGACACGAGAGGGAAGAGTAGGCGAAACGCTGCAGAGATTTTCTTCAAGTTCGAAAAATCATAATTGGCCCAGAAATTATTTGGAGATTCTAATTAGATCAGAATTCGATCTCTACCGTTCAGATTGTAGAATAAGATGTTATCCATATGAATTTCAATTTCAGCCTGATCCAACGGCTAGAACTCCACACATAATTTTTGCAAGAATTCTACATAGATTTAACTTGAGAAGGAAGTAGCTTTTGTTCGTGGATCATAAATAAATCCAAACAATGTCAAAACAAGATCTCCACCATTCACAATTTAGATAACTTTGTTAGAAATGTGCATACTAAATTCCATGTTGATCCGACGGTTCGATATGTATCTGATAGTTCTGCAAGTTTACTAAATTTTAGGTAAGTGGGCTTTTGTATGTATATTTATTGATATAAAGTTTGCACACTTATACTTCTTTGTAAGTGGGCTTATGTGGTTTTAAAAATATGTTCATGGTGTTTAGTTTTCGAAATTTTGTTCGAGCATGTTTCCTTTTTTCGTCTCATGTTTGTTCATGTTATGTCATGCGTGTAGTCAAGCACTGTTATGATTTGAATGAATATTGTAAAATATGGCCCTTATACAGTGGGATTGTAATCGTTGCACAACCACACTCCTTAGAGGATTAACATATAGTACATGGTCTCGCTCCATAGAGGATTAACATATAAGAGACAATAAACCATGGAAAGAAGATGAATTTCAGTGCTTATGTTCGTGTGTCAAAATTCCATGTTTCATGATTATGTTTTGGCCTGATGGCCCATGTATCGAGTTATTCTATGCTGCGAGCTGGTGCTCCATGTCTCATGTTTATGGTCATGTTCGCGATGTGTTATGTTCCTATGGTTATGCATATATTTGTTACTCGAACGGTCCCACTTACTGAGCGACACCAAAATCGATTACCCTTTACTTTTTCCCTTTGATGATAACGAAGAACAAATTGAATTTCTCCCAGATGGTACCGAATAACAATTAGAGGAGACATAAAAAGACATGCTTTGGAGATGGTGAAGAAGATAGATTTTTTTTAGATTTTATAGTTATTATTCTTATTTTTATGTTGTAAGACGTTTCCGCAAGTTTATTCCATTTTTGGGAATTTTGAGTTGTACAGACGATTAATTTTGGAGTTTATTTATGAAATAAAGTGGTTTTAGTTAAATTCTATACCAAGAGGCTGGTTGTTTTTGTTTTTTTTCAAAGCAACGTCGATGTCACCCGGGCCCGGGAGTGGGGCGTGACACTACCAGAATCACCTTCTAACCAGAGTCTTAAGCATGTGATAGGTGCCGTTTCTACGTGTTTTATTGCATCATTTTGCATTTTTTTTGCATGATTTTATATTTTTAATTCATTCGTGTTTACGAATTGAGTAATTGTTGCATACAGATCAATATTCATGATAAATGTTGATTTGTAGGTAAAAAGTGGCAAAAAGATGAACTCAAGTAGTGAAGCAAAAATCTGGGCAGCAAGGGTCGGGCTCCAGCTTACAAAAGTTACGGTTCCAACACAAAATTGAAAGAATTTAGAGGTGCGGACTATGAGACCCCGTTTCTAATCTTCTAAACTCGAATAATTAATCATAATCGAACACAATAAGCCGCGGAAAACGAATCAAATTTTTTTTTTTTTTTAAAAGAAGCCTCGCGCCCGCGCGAGGTCATCACCTCGCGCGCGCGCAGGCTACGCGAGCAGAGACTCGCGGAGATGCTCGCGCCCGCGCGAGAAGGGAGCTCGCGCGCGCGCGGGCGAAATCTCCCGAGCCTCTTCAAATTCCTCGCGCGCGCGCGAGGTGATGCCTCACCCGCGCGCATGCAAAATGGGCAGAGGGGTCGAGGATCCTGCAAAAATAACCAACAAGGCAAATCTAAACATTGCAAGTTCAAACATAATACAAATCAATATTTAGAGCATGCCAAATCTAGGTTCTGCCCAAAATACAATAACCAGTCGAGTTTTATAAATGAGTTCCACCGACTCAACAAAACTAATACAATTCCAAATAGACTCGACCCTACGACCCGGAGTCTCACTTCTATCAATCTCACCCCCAAGCTAACCAGGACGACTCGGTCCAGCTCCTGATCCTCCTGTTGCCAAGTTACACATACAAAACAAAGACAACAGCCAGAATAATCCGGTTAGAAATATAATTTC
Organism: Henckelia pumila; assembly: GCF_033568475.1. Lineage (NCBI taxonomy): Eukaryota > Viridiplantae > Streptophyta > Magnoliopsida > Lamiales > Gesneriaceae > Henckelia > Henckelia pumila. The sequence continues at coordinate 32,776,733 of NC_133121.1, read as the reverse complement.
TAAGTAAAAGAGACATGCACTCAATATCAAATAAACACTTCAATCAAAATGTGTCAACATAAATCATATCATCGAAATGATATTGAATGAATGCATGGATTTAAAAGTCGAGATTATCAAGTCAGATAATCATAAAATCGATCGGTACTCGGTTGGGATCCCGGGGTCAAGTCTTCACGACAACTCACCGACGCACCCTTTCGGGGTGGAAGTCGATCAACTCGATCCCCTAGACTTCAGAGCAACTATAAGAAGTATTCTGGTAATTGGAAAAACTCGAAATCCAAAGCCACTTCAATATAGCTCCCTAAAACGTTTAATTTCAAAATGTATCGAAAGTCGGCTCAATATGAATGCAAGTGCATCAATAACTAAATCAAGTTCACGCAAGCAAATAAACAAGCGGTATGTGATTTTCGGGAACTCGAGAATAAGTCGATCTCAAGTATTCGTTCCCATTCATTTCAATGTCGACTTTTACCTTTTTCTCGAAGCTTCAATCAATCCTGTCAAACAAGAGACAACTCGATTCAAACTCTAAATAATTCGAAACTCAAAGTCGATAAATCAAACAATCTATACCGTCTTCCAACTCTTCTATTGGTAACCGATCTCCAAGTCCTCCAGTTCCAATCTCAAATCAACTGTCAAAACATCGAGACACGGATTCGATATCAACTCGGAGTTCAAACTCAATCAAATTCGATATAGAAATCAAACCGAACCAAAACCGATAACTCAAACTCAATTTCGATGGCATAACGGCTATAAACTGACTATCCGGAAATACAAACCATCAAACAACAATCACAATAACTCAATCATCACCACAATCCATCAAAACAACTCAAATCCAACCTCAATCAAAATCATCATTTTCGAATTTCACCTCTAAAATCATATAAAATCCAAACTTTGTTCTTTTTCCAAGCCGACTTCAAATACACGATCTATACTAGCTCAAGAACGACATACTCCAATATTATCAAAATTTGACAACTCAACAAAATCGATGTTCAAGAGATCGTAGCAAAACTTACGTCTAAATGAAGCCCTCGTTGCGGTGATCGTGAATCTCAACTCTAAATGAAAATCTAACGGTCGGATCGAGCGAATCGGGCGGAAGAAAAGCTCAAAAAGTCGTCCATGGCTTTTGCTTCAGTACGTATGAATGAGAGAGAGGGAGGAGAAGGAGGAGAGGTATGGAGAGTGAATGATGGCTAGGTCAACTTGCTTGTATAATAATAATAAAAATCCAACTTTTGCATTTTAGTCCTTTATTTCTCCAAGGTTGCAAAGTAACCCCTGCTAAATATCAAAACAATCCTCAATTACTGAAAACCCTGATTATCTCGATTAAACTCAATTAATATAAAATTTGGGCATTACAATTCTCCCCCTCTAAGATTCGATTTCGTCCTTGAAATCTGACAGTTCATAGACTGAACAAGAACGAAATAAACTGAAGACGAACTCACCTCAATCGAATAACTCTGGAAATCGCTGCCTCATATCGGATTCGGTCTCCCAAGTCGCTTCTTCAACTCCGTGACGACTCCACTGTATCTTCACCAACGAAAACGACTTGTTTCTGAGCTGCTTCTCTTTTCTGTCAAGAATCTGAATCGGTCGCTCGAAGTAACTCAGAGTCTCATCAAGTTCGGCCTCGTCCGGCTGAAGAACGTGAGACGGATCCGGATGATATTTCCATAGCATCGAAACATGAAACACATCGTGGATGCTTGAAAGAGATGGAGGAAAAGCAATCCTATAGGCAAGATCGCCTATCTTCTCCAGAATCTCATACGGGACAATGAACCTCGGCGATAACTTTCCTCTCTTCCCAAATCTGACAGTGCCTCGGAAAGGAGAAATCTTCAGAAACACACGGTCTCCCTGCTCGAAACACAGTGGTCTGCATCTGACATTCGCATACTTGGCCTGTCGATCTTGGGCTGTCTTCATTCTGACTCGGATCAACTTCACCTGCTCTGCCATATCGCGAATCATATCTGGACCCAACTCAGGTGATTCTGAAATCTCATCCCAAAATAACGGAGATCTGCACTTCTTCCCGTACAAAGCTTCAAAAGGTGACATTCCAATACTCGCCTGGAAGCTGTTATTATACGAAAACTCCACTAGAGGCAAGGACTCCTGCCAACCTGATCCAAAATCAAGCACTACAGCGTGAAGCATATCCTCCAAAGTCTGGATCGTACTCTTGGACTGACCGTCGGTCTGAGGGTGATACGCTGTGCTCAAGTGAAAACGAGTACCCAATGCCTCCTGCAAACTGTGCCAAAAGTGAGAAGTGAATCTCGGATCTCTGTCTGATACTATCGACTTCGGCACGCCGTGCAATCTCACAACCTCTCTGACATACAACTCGGCCATCTGATCGTGACGGTATGTCATACGGTAAGGAATGAAACAAGCAGATTTCGTCAACCGATCAATCACTACCCAAATCGCATCACAACCTCTGACTGAACGCGGTAGTTTGGTGACGAAGTCCATAGAGATATGATCCCACTTCCATTCCGGGATAGGCAAACTATGCAATAATCCTCCGGGCTTCTTCCTCTCAGCTTTCACCTGTTGACAATTCACACAACGGGATACAAACCTCGTGACGTCTCCTTTCAACTGTTCCACCAAAATTGAGTCTTCAAGTCATTATACATCTTCCGGCCTCGAGGATGAACACTGAACCGACTGCAATGCGCCTCTCGCAGAATATGCTGTCTCAACTCAGAAACATCGGGCACAACAATACGTCTATTCACAAACAAAACGTCATCCCTGACCTGAAACTCTGACTGGTGACCTGATCGGACTCTCTCTATCGAACTCTGAATACTCGGATCTGATCTCTGAGCCTGTCTAATCAACTGAAACAACTCTGGCTCGGCCTGAATCGCAAAAACTCTGATGGATCTCCTATCGGTCTCAAACTCAAAACCAGAAGTACAACAGTCTTCAATCAATTGAGAGACACCAATCGTAGAAAGAGACAAAGAACAAAGCTTCTGACTAAGAGCGTCTGTAGCTGCATTCGACTTTCCAGGATAATACTTGATCTCGCAGTCGAAGTCCTTAAGCAAATCCATCCATCTCCTCTGCCTCATATTCAGCTCGGATTGAGAAAACAAGTATTTCAAGCTCTTGTGGTCAGAAAATATCTCAAACAACTCACCATACAGGTAATGGCACCAATTCTTCAAAACAAAAACGATTGCAGCTAACTCGAGATCATGGATCGGATAACGAGTCTCGTGAGGCTTCAGCTGCCTCGAAGCATAAGCTATGACGTGCTTCCTCTGCATGAGAATGCATCCAAGACCACGGTGAGAAGCATCGCAGTACACAGAGAAACCTCCAGTACCTGATGGAATAGACAATATCGGAGCGCTGGTCAATCTCTTCTTTAGCTCAATGAAACTAGCCTCACACTGTTCGGACCAAACAAACGGTGCATTCTTCTGGATCAACTGAGTAATCGGCTTTGCAATGGAAAAGAATCCCTCGATAAATCGGTGATAATACCCCGCTAAACCCATGGAGCTTTGGATTTCTGGCACTGATGTCGGTCTCTGCCAATTCATAACTGCTTCGATCTTACTGGGGTCCACAGATATTCCATCTCCCGATACAATGTGGCCTAAGAAAACCACTCGGTCCAACCAAAACTCGCACTTCGATAGCTTAGCATACAACTGTTCGGCTCGCAAAGTCTGCAATACGATTCTCAAATGCTCGGCATGATCAGAACGGTTCTTCGAATAGATCAGAATGTTGTCGATGAAGATGATGACGAACTCATCTAGATACCGCTGAAAGATACGATTCATCAGATCCATAAAAACTGCTGGAGCATTGGTCAAACCAAACGGCATGACTATGAATTCGAAATGACCATATCTGGTTCTGAAAGCTGTCTTCGGCACATCCTCATCGCGAACTCTCAGCTGATGATACCTTGATCGCAGATCTATCTTCAAATACACTGAAGAACCTTGCAGTTGATCAAAAAGATCATCGATTCTAGGTAGAGGATACCTGTTCTTGACCGTCGCTTGATTCAACTGGTGGTAGTCGATGCAAAGTCGCATAGAACCGTCTTTCTTCCTCACAAAAAGCACTGGTGCACCCCAAGGCGATACGCTAGGTCGGATGTATCCCTTGGCAATCAAATCTTCTAACTGTTCCTTCAATTCTTTCAACTCTAACGGAGCCATACGGTAAGGTGCTTTCAAAATAGGCTGAGTACCTGGTGTAAGTTCAATGCTAAATTCGATGTCTCGAATAGGCGGTAAACCAGGAATCTCGTCTGGAAAAACATCTGGAAACTCGCTAACAACCGGTATCTCAGACAACTCAGGACTAGACCTCTGAACATCCATTGCATAAATCAAGAATCCCTCTGCTCCTTTCTGTAGCAAACGAGACATGGATAACATAGAAATCAACAGAATTTTGGATCGAGAACCCTTACCAAAAAACTTCCAATCATCTGCCATCTCAGCCCTGAAACGAACAACTTTCTGAAAGCAATCTACTGTCGCCCTATACTTGGTCAAAGCATCAATCCCGACAATACAGTCAAAATCAGATAATCCAAGTACGATGCAGTCAATCTCAATCGAATTCCCTTTGGATTCTAACACACAATTACGGACCAATCTCATCGAAACAGTCTCTCCACCCAAATGTGAAGTAATAGAAACAACATCAGATAAAGGCTCAACAATTAAATCATGCATCACAACAAATCTTTCAGAGATGAAACAGTGAGAAGCACCCATATCAATAAAAAAAAAACGCAGGATAACCAAAGATCGAATAGTTACCTACTATCACGTCATTCGGGGCTGCATTGGCTTGATCCTCTGTCAAGGCAAACACCCTCGCCTATTGTCGTGGAGGTTGGTTCTGGTTCTGATTACCTTCCTGACGATTCTGTTGCTGAGGCGGAAAGAAATGGACTGCAGAAGCTGATCTCTTGGGCTGAGCTGGCGGTCGTGAAGAACTGCCGCTCTGAGCTCTATCGGATCCTCGCTGAGGACAGACTCTAGCAAAATGACCCGGCTGCTGGCAGATGTTGCAACTACCAAACACGCCTCGACACCGATCACTCGGATGACGTCCTCCACACTTGCTGCACGAAGCTCCAGAAAACCTTGAACTCTGCCCAGAATTGAACTGTCTAGAGCCACTGGAACTCGATGAACTGTTACCAGACTTCTTGAAATTCTTCCCCTTCGGCAGATACTGATCTCGCTTGTTTCTGCCACTGTTGCCTCCCTCAACCCTCTGAGACTGATTCGACTGCTGAGAAGGTTGGTACTGATACTGAGACTGCTGAGGCTGAAACTGAACAGGCTGATTCGGAAAAGATCTCTGCTGTTGCTGAGGAGCTACCTGATTAACTCGTTGCATCAAGAATCTGGCTTCGGCTCCCTTTTCTTGATCCATAACATCTGCGAAGTTGTTGGGTCTTCCGGTATTGACCAAGGTAAATATCTCAGGGTTCAAGCCATTGATGAAATGGTCGGCCTTGGCTTCCTCGTTATCTGCAACGTGAGGTGTAAACCTCAAGAGACTGTCAAATTTGCTCACATAGTCCTCAATGCTCAAGTTCCTTTGTTTCAGATTCGCAAATTCGGCACCCTTTTCCTTTCGATACGAGACAGGAAAGAAACACTTGAAGAACTTGGCCTTGAACAAACTCCAAGTGATAAAGGTGCCTCGATTCTCATTGGCCCTCTTGGTCGTGGTCCACCAATTCTTGGCAACACCCTGCAACTGATGACTGACTAACCTGATTCTGCGGTCATCGGTATAGTCGAGGGAATCGAAGAGCTCATCCATTTCATCTAGCCAACTTTCACAAGCAACAGAGTTCTCGGTACCCGTTAAAGTAGGCAGTCAGAAAGATCAAAACCTCTTCAGAAGAGTCTCCATCGGGGTTGCAGTTGCATCAAACTGATCCACTCCTGTACTATCCTGATCATTCGGAGGAGTAATAACTGGCGGAGGATTCTCAGTAGAAGGAGGAGTCAAAGGTGGTTGATTCCTTCTCAAAGATCGTCGAGGTGCCATCTGATATCAAGGGGTTAGGATACAATATCTCAAACTCAATCTCAATCTCAACCTTAAAACCTCGGTATCCAAAACTTTGCTCTGAGAACTCATGAATCTCAATGATATACAATGACAGATATATATCACATAATTCATGCTTTATAAATTAAACCACAACTCATGTAATTCAATTAATCCGAGAATCAATAACGCATGCTCGCACATATTTAAATAATCATTTAAATAAATCAATCACATGCGAGAGTTCAATTCATGTGGACTCTATCTACCCCGCTCACTCTAGTTCGACTCCAAGAATTTTATCGCTTTGATACCACTTAATGTGAGACCCCGTTTCTAATCTTCTAAACTCGAATAATTAATCATAATCGAACACAATAAGCCGCAGAAAACAAATCAATTTATTTTTTTTTTTTAAAAAAGAAGCCTCGCGCCCACGCGAAGTCATCACCTCGCGCGCGCGCAGGCTACGCGAGCAGAGACTCGCGGAGATTCTCGCGCCCGCGCGAGAAGGCAGCTTGCGCGCGCGCGGGCAAAATCTCCCAAGCCTCTTCAAACTCCTCGCCCGCGCGCAGGAAAAATGGGCAGAGGGGTCGAGGAGCCTGCAAAAACAACCAACAAGGCAAATCTAAACATTCCAAGTTCAAACATAATACAAATCAATATTTAGAATATGCAAATCTTGGTTCTGCCCAAAATACAATAACAAGTCGAGTTTTATAAATGAGTTCCACCGACTCAACAAAACTAATACAATTCCAAATAGACTCGACCCTATGACCCGAAGTCTCACTTCTATCAATCTCACCCCCAAGCTAACCAGGATGACTCGGTCCAGCTCATGATCCTCCTGTTGCCAAGTTACACGTACAAAACAAAGACAACAGCCGGAATAATCCGGTTAGAAATATAATTTCTAAGTAAAAGAGACATGCACTCAATATCAAATAAACACTTCAATCGAAATGTGTCAACATAAATCATAACATCGAAATGATATTGAATGAATGCATGGATTTAAAAGTCGAGATTATCAAGTCAGATAATCATAAAATTGATCGGTACTCGGTTGGGATCCCGGGGTCAAGTCTTCACGACAACTCACCGACGCACCCTTTCGGGGTGGAAGTCGATCAACTCGATCCCCTAGACTTAGAGCAACTATAAGAAGTATTCTGGCAATTGGAAAAACTCGAAATCCAAAGCCACTTCAATATAGCTCCCTAAAACGTCTAATTTCAAAACGTATCGAAAGTTGGCTCAATATGAATGCAAGTGCATTAATAACTAAATCAAGTTCACCCAAGCAAATAAACAAGCGGTATGTGATTTTCGGGAACTCGAGAATAAGTCGATCTCGAGTATTCGTTCCCATTCATTTCAATGTCGACTTTTACCTTTTTCTCGAAGCTTCAATCAATCCTGTCAAACAAGAGACAACTCGATTCAAACACTAAACAATTCAAAACTCAAAGTCGATAAATCAAACAATCTATATCGTCTTCCAACTCTTCGATTGGTAACCGATCTCCAAGTCCTCCAATTCCAATCTCAAATCACTGTCAAAACATCGAGACACGGATTCGATATCAACTCGGAGTTCAAACTCAATCAAATTCAATATACAAATCAAACCGAACCAAAACCGATAACTCAAACTCGATTTCGACGGCATAACGGCTATAAACTGACTATCCGGAAATACAAACCATCAAACAACAATCACAATAACTCAATCATCACCACAATCCATCAAAACAACTCAAATCCAACCTCAATCAAAATCATCATTTTTGAATTTCAAACTTCGTTTTTTTTCCAAACCGACTTCGAATACACGATCTATACTAGCTCAAGAACGACATATTCCAATATTATCAAATTCTGACAACTCAACAAAATCGAAGTTCAAGAGATCGTAGCAAAACTTACGTCTAAATGAAGCCCTCGTTGCGGTGATCGTGAATCTCAACTCGGAATGAAAATCTAACGGTCGGATCGAGCGAATCGGGCGGAAGAAAAGCTCAAAAATTCGTCCATGGCTTTTGCTTCAGTACGTATGAACGAGAGAGAGGGAGGAGAAGGAGGAGAGGTATGGAGAGTGAAGTGATGGCTAGGTCAACTTGCTTGTATAATAATAATAATAATAAAAATCCAACTTTTGCATTTCAGTCCTTTATTTCTCCAAGGTTGCAAAGTAACCCCCTGCTAAATATCAAAACAATCCTCAATTACTGAAAACCCTGATTATCTCGATTAAACTCAATTAATATAAAATCGGGGCATTACACGGACAGAATATCGTGCGCTCGAGCCTGAAAAAAATGCAGGCTCGAGCGCACCTATGCATCAAGAGAAAAAACGGGACAAAACTTTGCGCGCTCGAGCCTGCATGTTTTTGCAGGCTCGAGCCCGCCGCGATAAGGAAAATTTTGTGTATATTTCATCGGCCGAAACAACAAGGATTGATGGCCTTTTGGATTTATATAAAAGATTAATAACCTAGAAAATAGAAAAAATGGGGGAGCTGCCATCAAGGAAAGAAAAAAGAATGAAGAGGGGGCGAGACATGAAGAACACAAGAAGAAAAAAGAACTACGGAGAAGCGATTTTCTCTTTTTCTTCTTAGATTATTTTTGTTTGTTGGGATTTAGGGGATCCTACCCCCAAAACTATGTTTTGATTTATTTTTGAAGATTGAATTTGGTTTTTAAGAAGTCTTAATTATATTATTGGGTTTATTGCAACTTTGGAGCATGATCAACTTTGAAGTAATTTTATATGTTATAATTGAGACCGAAAGGAGATTTTATAACGTGATGGAGTAACATAATCCATGGATTTACAACTTTCAAAGACATATGAGGTTAGGTACATGTTGATAGTCATAGTCCAATAGGTCGAAAGCTAGAGGATTCTATGGTTCATTAATGCGATTGCAATTGTTAAATAACACAAGGACACTTGGTTATTGCATTTTGGCAATTAGATTAATATAACTCGATAGAGTATATTGATAGATGAGTGAATTTTGTCAAAATCATGACTTGAAAATTGAAATTCAATCATTAGAGACGATTAAGAGGTAGGTGAACCGAGATCCTAACAATCGGTTATTTATTTTCTGAACTTAATTTCTTTATTTTTTTTGTTTCATCCTTTTATTTTAGTTTATTAATTTATTCTCTATCTCATTTTAATTAACTAAATAATTATATTTGAGGTAAATTTGTCATACATCAATCTCTGTGGGACGATTCTCGTACTTAGTATACTTATTATTACTTGACTCGTGCACTTGCTATTTATTAGAGCTTAATAAGTTGAAATATTTTTGTACTGATTTTTTGTGGTAGTATTTGCTCGATCAGCATGCAATAATAGTAATCAGAAAACTTAATCAGAGTTACTAATAACTTAGCAGAAAACAAATGGAAAATAGATAAAAATACCAAAAGGAAGCTTAATCTTATAAACCACCAGCAACCCCTGCTACCAAACCCTGGTCACTGACTAACCACTGGTCTTCCTCCTATTTCATCTGCAAACCTGCCACATATAATGGGTTGTCCAAGGAAAAAAAACAAGGACGCGAGCGACTACGCTCAGAACATAAAGCACGAGTATACAAACCTACTCTGATGCATGCAAATGACTGAGTACTGGTGTTTATAATATCTGCTCAGTCTAGGTGCCAATTAGTATGTAATATCATCTGGGGTCAACTCCGCTGGGTCCATCCACACACTCATCCGAACCACCGTAGCGCCAGTCTCCGTCAACACGATGGCTCCCACTGTCAGACAATAACAAGGAATACAGGGCTGAGATACCCTTACTGTCGGAAAATCTACTCATAATCAAGAAGATTGTGTGCATAATTATTATTATTTAGTCAATGTATATCCCAGATTGTGTGTGATTTAAATTATAGTAAATATTTCCTAGGATTTAATATTCCTAAATTAGATCTTAACTATTGTGTATATAAATCTTTGTAATCATCATTATCAATATATAAGAGTTATAATTTTCTCTCTAATTTTCACATGGTATCAGAGAGCTTTAGGTTAAAAATCCAGAAATTTTTTTTCTTCGGCTAGTCACCATTTCATCGTCGATCTCTCCATTCCCCTAAATCCTGTAACCAATAGGCACACAAATATGTCAGAAGTATCTGATAATAACAGTGCTAAGGTCACCAAAGAGATCCAATCGAATGAAGGCAACAATTTGACGTCAGTCGGGGAGCTGCAAAACATTCACTCAGCATATAGGCTGAATGGGAAGAACTACCTGAAGTGGTCTCAACTGGTTCGAACATTCTTGAAGGGAAAAGGAAAACTGAGTCATCTACTTGGTACGGGCCCAAAAGAGGAAGATACTCAATTTCAAGCATGGAATGAACAAGACTCAATGGTGATGTCCTGGTTATGGAACTCTATGTTGCCTGAAATCAGTGTCACATGCATGTTCCTCACCACTGCAGCAGAAATATGGGAGACAGTGAAGCAAACATACTCTAAAGTTCGAGATGATGCTCAAATATATGAAATAAAGACAAATATTTCATCAACCAAACAAGAAAGTTGGTCAATCACAGAATATTCCAATCTTCTTCAAAGTTTGTGGCAAGAGATGGATCATTACCAATGCATACAAATGAAATGCAGTGATGATGCAGCACTTCTTAAAGGTTGGTTGAAGAAGATCAAATTTATGACTTCTTGGCTGTATTAAATATTGAATTTGATGCTGTGAGAGTACAAATTCTTGGAAAAGAGGATCTGCCAACATTAAACAAAACAATTGCAATTGTTCGAGCTGAAGAAGGAAGAAGATGTGTTATGATAGAACAAAATCCAGTGAATAATAGTTCAGCCCTAGCAACCACAAAAGGGAGGAACTTTCGGGCTGAGTAGCCGACAGAGAAGGATAATAAACAACCTATTTTTTCATCAAAATCAGGCAATAAAAATTCCATGTGGTGCTCTCACTGTTAGAAGGATAATCACACGGAGGACAAATGCTGGAAAATTCATGGTAGGCCACAAAGTTCAAATAAAAATTGGACTGTAAAAGGTGGATATCCAAAGAGACAAGGAAAAGCATATGCATCAACTAGTGATCAAAAAGCTGGAGAAGATAACTCTCAAGGATCACCCCTTGAATTCAATAGAGAGAAAATGGGTAAACTAAAGAGTTTCTTGGGATCATTGGAAAACCCTCAACAGCAGGTACTTTGACTTTGGCGTTCTCAGGTATATCTTCTATCTCATGCCTTTAATATCTTGGATACAATCACCACTAGCTCTTGGTTTATTTATTTAGGATCTACAGATCATATGATCCATTGTCCACAAAAATTTGTCACTTATAAGCCTTGCCCAAGCCAAAAAAGATAACAAGGGCTGATGGTTCTGCAACAACAGTAGCAGGACAAGGAGACATTGTTAGAAACAAAACTCACACTCTTAAAAATGTCCTTCATGTCCCTATACTATTTACAAACTTGTTGTCAATCTAGAAAATCACAAAAGACTCTAATTGCAATGCTGTTTTCGATGGTTTTTCTCATTGTGTTTTTCAGAAACAGGGCATGAGGAGGATGATTAGACATGCTAGAGTAAAGAATGGTCTTTATTATCTTGAAGAATCGATTGGTCGGTTTATAGTTATGAACCCCTCCCAGTCTCATTGCTTTCAAAGTCTTCTATGTCTAATAAAGAACAGATTTGGCTCCAACATCTTCGTCTTGGTCACCCATCGTTTAGAGTACTTAAGATTATGTTTCCTTCATTGTTCAAAAATTTGGATATTTATAATTGTAAGTATGATGTTTGTGAACTAGCAAAACACAAACGAGCCTCATTCCCAGTAAGCAATAAAAGAACCACAGTTCCATTTAATCTCATCCAAAATGACGTTTGGGGACTGTCCACTAATCCTAACATATCCGCGGCTCGATGGTTTATTTATTTCGTTGATGATTGTACCCGTGTAACTTGGATTTTCCTTATGAAACACAAATAGGAGGTCAGCACCATTTTCCCATCTTTTGTAACATGATTAAGACACAATTTGACAAGGAAATCAAAAGATTGCGATCTGACAATGCTAAGGACTATTTTAATCAAGTTCTTTCACCATATTTCCAAGAAAAAGGCATAAGACATGAATCTTCTTGCATTAATACACCGCAACAAAATGGGGTGGCTGAGCGCAAGAATGGTCATATTATGGCAGTCATTAGAGCCTTCTTATTTCAAAAACTGTTCCTAAACAATTTTTGGGGGAGGCAGTCTTAACATCAGCTCATATCATCAATATATTACCTAATAAAGTTCTTGATTTTAAAAGTCCCATGCATACCTTGCTGAAATTCTTTCCAGATTTTAATTCTTCTTGCAATCTTTCTCCAAAAATATTTGGTTGTGTTGCTTTTGTCCATATTCACTCTCATAATATGGAAAAGCTTGATACTCGGGCTCTTAAATGTGTGTTTCTTAGTTATTCCTCCACTCAAAAAGGGTACAAGTGTTACCATCCTCCCACCATGAAAGTTTATGTTTATGCCGTTGTCACTTTTAACGAAGACAATTCCTATTTTTGTAGTCCTTATCTTCAGGGAGAGATCTCACTGACAGAAGATAAGGGAAATGACTTTTTTCCCCTCAATCCTGATCCTCCTACCAAACCCACAACTCACACACCTACCCAAATACACCCTAAACCTTTAGTCCCTAAATCACCTCCGTATACTGCTCCTCCCAAATAATGATGATGTTCCAATTGCTATTAGAAAAGGAATCCGATCATGCACTAAACACCCCCTAAACCTATTCATGTATTACAAGAATCTGTCTTCCAATCACCAAGCCTTTCTCACCAGCCTAAACTCAATCCAAATTCCCAAAACAGTATCTGAGGCATTGAATGATGAGAATTGGAAGAATGCCATGAAGGCAGGAATGGAAGCACTTGAAAAAAATAAAACCTGGGACTTGGTGTAACTGCCAAAGGGAAAGCAAACATTGGGGTTTAGATGGATATTCATGGTCAAATATAATTCATATGGTTCATTGGAAATATACAAGGCAAGACTTGTTGCCAAAGGTTACACTCAAACGTATGGCATCAATTACCTTGAGACATTTGCTTCTGTTGCAAAAATGAACACTGTGAGAGTGTTGTTGTCTTTGGCTGTTATTCGGGGATGGAAATTACATCAATTTGATGTGAAAAATGCTTTTTACATGGGGAACTTGAGGAGGAAGTTTACATGGATTTTCCACCGGGGTTTGGCTCAAATAAAGGTGTGGGCTCCCGTCTTGCAGTTAAATCCAGTACAATCAAACTTACAGTAGCAGAAGCATAATCAATCCTTAAATTTACACATATAATAATCAAAATACTGAAACAATCACAGCCACTCGTGTCATCAAAGCAGCTAATCCCACTTTTCACTCTCCACAATGTCGATCTTACTCGAGATCCTGAAATCTGGTATCTGGAATTTTTCAATAAATAGAAAGAAAATAGAGGTTAAGTCTTTAAGAACTTACTGAGGGAATAAACTAGCTTTATACATTTATAACGAGACAAACAATATCAGTGCGCTGTTTCAATATGAGATGTCATGAATCAGTAATAATGTATCAGTATGAAGTATTATGTCAAGTGAAATACAGTGACTGTTCAAGATTCTGAAGTAAATATCGTAGGCTAAAGAGGTGACTCCCACCAACATTCGGTGTAGCAGTTTTCCCACGTACTCAATAAGATCCGCACAATCGATCTTTTACGAGCCAAGGTGAACTCATATCTACGGACCAAAGTCACTTTGTTCAGTGGACTAGAACTCCGATACATAGACCGTTGTTCTGGCTTTGCCCATTTATTCATTCAATCATTCCGTCATTCAATAGCCGATCGGTTGTGAGGACCTCGGTTCTAATCGAAAGTAAATCATACAATAAACCAAGACAATAATAATCACTAAAGATTTTTTTTTTAAAAGGAACAATTCCTCGCTCGACAATTAAAAGTCTAAACATGCTTTCAAATATACAACAAGTTCAAAAAGCTATTCAACTTCTAAACCGACGCCTCACTTCTATCATTCGATCCCGAGCCATTCATGCCTTCTCTGACTAGCTCCTGCCCCACCTGTTACCATGCACACATACAAAGCAAAGCAACAGCCGGATAACTCCGGTGAGAATAAAATCCCAGTATAAATGACGTAAACATGCAATATCAAAAAATATATCAATATCATGATATAATGACAACATATTCAATGCTAATAAGAATGAAATGCATGTCTTTAAAACAGGGATATCAACTCTGATAAACGAAGGAATTTTTGTTATTCTTTTGGGATCCGGAGGATGAATCACGTAATCAACTCACCGACTCTCCCGATCGAGGTGGTACGTATCTCCATCCTCTAGAATTTGGTGCACCTATAAGGAGTATGATGACACTAGGTGACCTTCTACAACCTAGGCCACTCGCTTATAGCCCCCAAAATTTCTAAAGCTACTGGGCCATCTGCCCTATGAAATCAAAAGTATAGGCTCAATATGAATGCATATGATGCAAATGCAATTGAACCAAATCAAAATCATACATATGTTTTCTTAGACATCAATATATCATAGATGTCGTCTCATTCAACTCGTATATTCAAAATCATGAATATAATCGATAATCATCAAACAATTCAAATAAACAAACTCATGCTTTTTCAATCAAGTATATGAATCAATACTTCAATCAAATTCATATAGACAGACTCATGTTTTCAAATAATATCTAAATCAAACAATTCAAATAATATCACATAATAATACAAGTATGTCATTTTAACGGGAACTCGAGAATCTCAATCTCTCTCGAGTATTCATTCCCTTCGAAATCAACATCAGTTCATACCTCAATTTTCCAAATTTGGAAAAGCTCAAATCTCTAAACTGCTGATTTCTGACTCTAATATCCTAAACTGGCTTCCAGTCTACGAAAAATCACATAATATACAAAAGTCAACTCTGGTCAAACTTTGACCGATAAATTGCAAACTTTATTGCGTTCTCACCGCTTCACGACTTTGAATCTCGACTCGAAACTTGGATATTTGAATCTATCACGTCGAGACGATCAATAATGGTTAACACGTCGGAGGTCGGTGGCTCGCCGGAGAAGACGGCGGCGACGCTGCGGCGGCGATGCAAAACTTCTCCAAAAATTATGACATTTGGCAGGATTGTAGAGCTCGACGAGACGATTCCAACCACTTAAGCCACGACCAGAACATAGCTCCGATGCGTTGTAGATTGGATAAAAACCAGACAACGGTGGTGGACTTTACAAGCTTCGATCTGCACAATATACGTCGGAAAAAGCTACCAAAAGCTTAGGAAATGATCTACACAACTAAAAGAATCGTTTACTAGCTTTAAAACTAACAAAAATGAGCTCAAATTGCGAAATTTCCGACGAAGAAGACGATGAATAGTTCCTGCGCAGAACCCATTTGTTCTTACTCACTTTCCTGGTGATCCAACCGTCCGATCTTTGATTTCTTGGTACCAATAGACTCGTCTTGATCTTGGCTACAAGATGACTGTTTGGATTTTTGATCGGAGCTCTGGTGATCGGCCGGCAAAGGCAAACGTCGCAGTTTCTATAGTAAATTCAAAAATTCCAAAAAAAAGGGGCAAAAATCTTTGATCTGAGTTTTCTTAGCGCGACTTGCTATTTATAGTAACTCGATATTTTTGGGTCACGAACTAATTTATTTGATACCCAAATGGTAAAATTAGTCTCTAATCTGATATTATTCCGGTACACACCCAATATCTATTAACATCATTTTCTAAAATTATTGACTTTGACCGGTCAATTGGACTCATAATTTCCAAATTAATTACTATGTCCAACTTAGACTCTGACCAGTCAACTCGGTCAAATATTCTTCCAAATTAATTTATCTGGTATAGAATTACTATTTCAATCAATTAATCTTAATCTAAGACCAATACAAAGTTTAGAATTCAAAGGAAACTTACGCCAATCAAACAGTTCCTAACCTTTCAAACTCATCTACTGAGTCAATCTCAAACAAATCATCATTCATCCAATGTCGTTTTAGTCAAATTCGATCAATCAACATTTCGCACAATCTCAAAATTTGATATCATAAAGTTCTTTTTGTGCTGTCATTTCATAAGATCACACAATCATCTGCGAGTCAAAATCTATTCCCACAATCAAGGGACAATCACAATAAAAAATTCAAAAATTATCATCGAATTCTTCCAACTTAAATCAAATGATCAATCAGACAGGCAAAACTCAATGCCAAAGTCTCTCATCCAATCATAAATCGAAAACAACATCGAATTAATCTCATCAATTGGAAGAACAATACTTAGGTATTCCTTTGCCTGCTCTGGAACTTATTCAGTACCTGTTCACTTATTCAAGTATCTTTTATTTATTCCACTCTTTCTATTCCCAAGTGTTAGCAATTCACTCAATCGAGTTCGAATGCCACAAACTAGATTTAAAAATCTCTACTAACACTGAAATTTCAATCTTATTTCTAAATTCAAAATTCTACTCTTAGTCTAACATGGAAAATTTACCGCAAAATTCCATAAACTTCCCGAAACAATCGTCACAAAATCCAAGATTCAAAGGATAACTCTGTTATCACTGTCTGATCGAGTGAATCATATCAATTCTTCTGAATCATCTCAATTGTTCTTAAATCCTTCATATTCAAAGAACTAAAACAATTCAAATCACACTACATCTATTCAAAACGACTGCAATACTGTTTTGTTGCTTTTTTTTATATGTGTACTTGGCAACAGGTGGGGCAGGATCGAATCAGCAGAGACTTGGTTAGCATCAAGATCGAGAGATAGAAGTGAAACTCGGTTTAGAAGTCGAACAACATGTCAATCTAGTTATATGTTGGAACATGTTTAGAACTCAAACTTAGTTGATTATGTTGTATTGATTATGCGAGTATTGAGGTTTGTATGTTGTTGTTGCATGTATTTTGTACCTCATTATGTATTGAATGGATTTATGTAGTTGAAGTTGGTAATTTCATTTCTGTAAATTTGATCAGAGCTGTCATCACTCGATTGGTAGAATTTGACCTATCGAGCGAGAGAGTTGTAGCCTCTTTTCTGTTTTGTAAAAGCTTTGCCCGCTCAATCGGTTGAGTTTTACCGATCGAGCGCAACTGGTCTTGAGGCGGGCAGCAGAGTATACAACTTTGTCCGCTCGATCGGTTGATTTTTACCGATCAAGCGAGGCACTTTTCACCTAAAATTTTTTTAAAAAAATTTATTGCTATTTAATCTTGGATTTTGTATGCATAGTTATCGATTTAATTCGAGATTAGATGTTTAGAACTGAGGTCTTACATTAAGTTATATTAGAGCGATAAGTTCTTGGTTGAACTAGAATTGAGCAGGGTAGATCGAGTCCCCTTGAATTGGCTCCTCGCATGTGATTGAGTTATTTATTTGATTATTTAAATTCCATTACGAGAATGCTTTATTATTTGAGAATTAATTGAATTACATGATTATGTGATTTAAATTATAAAGCATGGACTACTTGAGATATAACTATTTTTTTTATCGACTTGTATCCAAAATTCTGAGAGGTTGAAGGGCACTAAATTGTAGCAATTAAGATATTTTGTGTCCTAACCTTTGATTATCAGATGGGTCCTCGTCGAGTAATTAATAGAAATCATCCGCCAGTTACTCCTCCGAACGAGCAGGCTAGTACCAAAACTGATCAGATGTATGCCACAACAACGCCTATGGAAACTTTACTGCAAAGGTTTCGGTCGTTTAACCCACCAATCTTGCATGGTACAGAGAATCTTGTTGACTGTGAGAGCTTGTTGGACGACATTGATCAGTTGTTCGATTCCCTTGATTATTCAGATGATCGCAGAACCAGGTTGATTATTCATCAGCTACGGGATGTTGCTAAGAACTGGTGGATCATGACGAAGAGAGCCATCGAAAATCGAGGTACCGCTATTAACTGGAATATTTTCCAATCTGAGTTTTATAAGAGGTTTTTCCCAGTTTCGTACCGAAAGGATAAGGGAGCCGAGTTTTCCACTCTGAGGCTAGGGAATTTGAATATCGAGGAGTATGAAGCCAATTCGATAGTTTACTGAGATTTGCACCGCACATTGCCGACAACGAAGAAGCAAAAGCCGACCAGTTCATTAATGGTTTGAACCCCGATATCTTCACGTTGGTAAACATTACTAGGCCTGATAATTTTGCGGATGCCATGAATCATGCAAAGGGAGCTGAAGCAGGTTTGCTGAGACAGATAGGAGCTCCGTTTGTGCCTCAGTAGCCGAGACCGTCTCAGAACCAACCGTCTCAATATCTGAATCATCCATCTTAGTATCAGAACCAACCACATAGGTCTGAAGGAGGAAGCAGTGGGGGTAATATAAGGGATCATTTCGGAGCAAAAGGGAAACAATTCAAGAAGCTGGGGAACAGTTCTTCTAGCTCCAGTGGCTCCAAGAAGTTTGGTTCAGGACAGAGTTCCGGATTTTCATCTATGTTTTGTAACAAGTGTGGAGGTAGACACTCCTAAGAGCAGTGTGTAGGAGTTTTTGGGGAACTTCAATATCTGTCAGCAGCCAGGACACTTTGCGAAGGTGTGTCCTCAACGAGGTAAAGAACGAGCTCAGAGTGGGAGTTCTTCTAGACATACAGCTCAGCCTGAGAGGCAGACTTCTGCGGTTCACTCCTTCCAGTCTTAGCAACAGAATAGATAGGGAGGTAACCCAAATTCAAACCATCCTCCGAGACAGCAGGCACGAGTCTTTGCTCAGACTGAGGATCAGACTCAGGCAGCACCTGGCGATGTAATAGCAAGTAACTATTCGATTTTTGGTTATTTTGCTCATGTATTGATTGATACGGGTGCGTCTCAATCTTTTATATCTGAGAAATTTGTTTTGATGCATGACTTGCCTTGTGAGCCTTTGCCTGCTATAGTAGCTGTTACACCTTTGGGTAGGGGAATTGTGTCCGTAAGATTGGTTTGGAATTGTGAATTTCGTTTCAAAGGTAACGTGATTATTTTCGACTGTATTGTGCTTGGTTTTTCAGATTTTGACTGTATTATCGGTATAGATGATTTGAACAAGTATAGGGCTACCATTGAATATTTTCAGAAAGTAGTCTGTTTTAGACCGGAGATGGCAGAGGAGTGGAAATTTTTCGGTAAGGGTTCTCGATCCAAAATTCCTTTAATATCTGTTTTGTTGATGGCTCGTTTGTTACCGAAAGGAGCAGAGGGATTCTTGATCTATGCAGTGGATGTCCTGAAATCTAGCCAAAAATTTGTTGATATACCAGTGGTTAGAGAATTTGCTGGCGTCTTTCCGGATGAGGTTCCTGGATCGCTGCCTATTCGATAGATCGAATTCAGCATTGATTTAGTGTCAGGTAATCAGCCAATTTCCAAAGCTCCTTATCGTATGGCATCTGTAGAATTGAGAGAATTGAAAGAACAGCTTGAGGAATTGATTGCCAAGGGATACATCAGACCTAGTATGTCGCCTTGGGGTGCTCCTGTTCTCTTTGTACGGAAGAAGGATGGTTCTATGTGGCTTTGTATTGATTACCGTCAACTGAATCAAGCGATGGTAAAGAATAGGTTGTTGGAAAAAACTGGCGGTCAGATCAATCACGATTGATACCCGGTGCAGCGGAAGTTTAAAATTTTTATCATGGAACAATTCCATGGTGTGGGTATCAACCATTCAACGATTAAATTATTGTGTGTGTAAAATTCAAATAACAATTAATTAAATTTTACCTTCAATCTCGAAGCGAGATTAATGGACACCAACAGAATTAATCTGCTCTTGTTGTCTCTCCCAGGAACCGATGAACTCCTTCAATCAGGTCCACGAATAGGGTTTAAATCCCTCTGATAGATTGCACTAGAAAATCTATCAGAAGTTTTCTGCGAAGAGATTAAACGAATCTGATTCGTTATTCCTGACTGCGATTCAAAATCACAGACCGAAATTTCTCGGGCAGAGTATGGGAGGTCGGCCGATTATTTCTTTGAGAGGCTAGGGTTTTCGATTTTTGCTTCTCAAAAATAATGAGCTGTTGTGTTTAATTTCTGTACTGAAATAACTTATTTATAATGCAGGCCACTAACACCTTAGGGCCCATTAGTCATAAGTTGAGGCCCGACAAGCAAAGCCCGCTCGTTCAGAAATTAATATAAAATTCATCGTGACTCCAATTGATAAACCGATTTTACCAATGTGCACAGAAACCATTTCTGCACATTTTAAAGTCAAAATAAATTTTCCTGAATCCGAATTCAGTGGTTTCCTAAAATGTCCATCCCTATGTCATTTTAGGAAATCCTACTCCCTTACTCTTATTTAAGAAGTCCAACTCCTTAGTTCATTAAATTTAACTCTTTAAATTTAACTATCTCAACGGGGATTAAAACTCCATTACACTGTGTGACCCTCAATGGTTCAGGGATACAGCTAGCCGTGGGCTCACAACTCCTTGTGACTCGGAACAACACTTTCCGACTTGCCCAACGAATCATGGTAAAGCGCCTAGCAACATCGCCCCATGATTCCCTAGGTATCACTGATAGTGCCTACAAGAACCAGTAGATTTTGGTTAGCGTACAGTACGGTCCCTTCATCCATATATCCCGATCGAATCAACAACCATTGGTATATCGAGAGTCGCTCAAGATTCGATAACTATGCAATGCATCTTGAAGATCAAATTAGTGACATCGCATGTGCTACTAAGAAACCATTTCTTAAATCACATCAAGTACTCTGGCCAGAGATTTGTCACACTAATATCTCCTCAGATCGCATAGGATATCCACACTCGCAAGTATGTGGTGAATCCTTGACAACAATGCATTGACTCCTATATGTGTCGTAACTGTACCCAATCTCGACACCTGATGACCCCCATAGAGTCGGTAAACGAGTCAAAGCACAGCACTAGCATATAGAGTCTCCATGATGTTTCAAGTCGTAAGGACTAATGGTGTACAACCAAAACCGCGGACTTTATCCACTCGATAAGTGATAACCACTTGGAAAGTCCGGATAGGGTAGTTCGATTATTCATCCTATGAATATCCATTTGCATGCTTCGAACATCTCCATGTTCCCTACCAATGAAACGTGGTACTCCGCATCGCAAATGCTAGTCTCAAACTCGAGCGATCCTTATCCTTATTATCGGACGGCTCAATCGACTAGGAACGGTTTTTAGAATATACAGTGACTATAAGATGTATTTCATGATAGACATCTCCATGTTCTACCACATCTTACATACACTATAGTATATTCAAGGTCTTTATCAAAACAACAATAGTATATCACAATATAACAATATGAAGTAATATAAAGTCATTGCCATAAAAGTGTAAATAATATTAAACAAAAGATTGTTTATACAAAGAGTCATCAAAGCCCATAGCCACACAGTTGGCTCACTGGGCACCCACTCTTACAATCTCCCACTTGCCCTATAGCCAACTAGTCATACTACGTAGACCCATTGCTTCACGATGTTTGTCAAACAATGGTCCTGGCAAGGGCTTAGTAAGCGGATCAGCGATATTGTCTGCAGAGGCCACTCGTTCGACAATGATGTCTCCTCTTTCCACAATCTCCCGGATTATGTGGTATTTCCTCAGTACGTGTTTGGATCTTTGATGAGACCTTGGTTCCTTTGCTTGAGCAACGGCACCCGTGTTGTCACAGTACACCGGGACTGGACCAACAAATTTAGGAATGACGCCCAACTCTTGGACGAACTTCCTCATCCAAACGGCCTCTTTAGCAGCAGCTGATGCTGCAATGTATTCAGCCTCAGTGGTGGAATCCGCTGTGGTGTCCTGCTTGGAACTCTTCTAAGAGACAGCACCGCCATTGAGCATGAACACAAATCCAGAGGTTGACTTCGAGTCATCCACATCACTTTGGAAGCTAGAGTCGGTATAGCCTTCCAATTTGAGTTCTCGTCCTCCATAAACCATGAACATATTCTTAGTCCTTCGCAAGTACTTAAGAATGTCCTTCACGGCTTTCCAATGCATTTGACCAGGATTAGACTGATATCTGCGCGTGACACTCAGAGCAAATGCTACATCCGGTCTGGTAGATATCATCCCATACATGATACTACCTATAGCTGACGCATATGGTACATGTGTCATATTCTCTATCTCTTCATCAGTCTTGGGACACATAGACTTGGATAGAGAAACTCCATGACACATGGGTAGATGTCCTCTTTTGGACCCATCCATTGAAAAACCGTTTCAATATGGTATCGATGTAGGTTGATTGAGTGAGTCCTATCATTCTCTTAGACCTATCTCTATAGATCTGTATCCCAAGAATGTAGGATGCCTCTCCCAAATCCTTCATCGAAAATCTACCTGATAACCATATCTTTGTTGACTGCAACATCCCTACATCATTCCCAATGAGTAGGATGTCATCAACATAAAGTACTAAGAATGTCACCGCATCCTTAACTACTTTCTTGTACACGCAAGGTTCCTCCGGGTTCTTGATGAAACCAAAATCTTTAATTGTTTCATCAAATTTCTGGTTCCAACTTCTTGATGCTTGTTTTAGACCATAAATTGATCTCTGAAGCTTGCATACCTTATGCTCGCTTCCCATGGATGTGTACCCCTCAGGCTGCTTCATATAGATTTCTTCCTTAATGTCTCCATTAAGAAAAGCAGTCTTCACATCCATTTGCCATATCTCATAGTCATACCATGCAGCTATGGCAATAAGGATTCTTATGGACTTGAACATAGCAACTGGTGAAAAGGTTTCATCATAGTCAACTCCTTGCCTTTGAGTATAACCTTTCGCCACCAATCGCGCCTTGTAGGTCAATACCTTACCATCAGGCCCAAGCTTTCTTTTGTAGATCCATTTACACCCTATTGGAACAATTCCATCGGGAGGATCTACTAAAGACCAAACTTGGTTTGTATGCATCGAATCCAATTCTGACTGCATAGCTTCAAGCCATAAATTTGAATCCGCATCAGAAATTGCTTCCTTGAAGTTTCTTGGATCACATCCAATGTCGGGTTCATCTTGATCCCCTTCAAGAATAAGACCATATCGAACTGGAGGTCTAGAAGTCCTTTCGGATCTTCTAGGTGCAGGCGTGTCCAGCAATGGTTCCTGAGGTGTAGGATCGTTATTTTGTATTTCGGGTTCTTCTCGAACTTCTTCGAGTTCCATCATCTCGCCTTTCTTATCCAATAAGAACTCCTTCTCCAAGAAGGTGGCATTCCTAGAAACAAACACCTTTGTTTCAGCAGGATAATAGAAATAATATCCGATTGAATTCTTCGGATACCCTACAAAATAACATAAGCTGGATCGACTATCCAACTTATCTCCCACTGTCCGCTTCACGTAAGCAGGACATCCCCAAATCCTCAAGTACGAATACTTAGGAGCTTTGCCATTCCATAACTCGTATGGTGTTTTGTCCACTGCTTTAGTGTGGACGTTGTTCAACAACAATACCGCCGTTTCAAGCGCATAGCCCCAAAACGAAGGTGGAAGCTCAGTGAAGCTCATCATAGATCGAACCATGTCCAACAAAGTTCGATTACGACGCTCCGATACACCATTAAGCTGTGGTGTCATAGGAGGAGTCCACTGAGAGAGAATCCCATTCTCTTTCAGATAGTCCAAAAACTCGGTACTCAAGTATTCTCCACCTCGATCCGATCGAAGTGCTTTAATACTTTTACCTAGCTTGTTTTCTACTTCAGCCTTGAATTCTTTGAACTTTTCAAATGCTTCAGACTTATATTTCATTAAATATAAATACCCATACCTTGAATAATCATCAGTAAAGGTAATGAAGTAGGTGTGGCCATGTTGAGTCCCTACTCTAAATGGACCACAAACATCTGTATGGATCAAATCCAACAGATTCTGACTACGCTCAGGTTTCCCCTTAAAAGGAGATTTAGTCATTTTTCCTTTTAGGCAGGATTCACAAGTAGGTAGAGAGTTGATATCAGACATATCAAACATGCCCTCTCCCACTAGCTTGTTCATCCTCCTTGAGGAAATATGACCTAGCCTAGCATGCCAAAGGTTTGCCGGGTTTTGACTATCGATTTTCCTTTTGTTTGTTGTCGCCGGTTTATCAACATAATTCACTGGAACGTCTTTTAGTTTTAAGTTGTATAGATCGTTTTCAAGTTGTCCATTTCCAATTAAACATTCATTCTTGTAAATATTGCAAATCCCATTCACAAAATTGCAAGAATAACCATCTCTATCAAGCATAGAAATAGAAATAATGTTTTTAATTAAATCTGGCACAAATAAAACATCTCTTAACAATAATTTAAAACCGTTCTGCAAAGTCAAACAAACATCTCCAATGGCCGTAGCTTCAACTCTGGAACCATTCCCGAGCCTCAGCTGGGTCTCACCCATTCTAAGCCTGCGACTTCTTGTCATCACCTGCAAATCATTGCAAATGTGAGATCCACATCCGGTATCCAATACCCAAGAAGTTGTATTAAGTGACATGTTTATTTCAATATAGAACATACCCTTTGCAGTTCCCAACTGCTCAAGATATTCCTTGCAGTTGCGCTTCCAATGACCCGGCTTCTTGCAGTAATGGCAAACATCCTTGGATTTTCCATTGTTTGAAGCCTTTGTCTTTTGCTTCTTCTCGGGCTCGACTTTCTTGGGTGGGGTAGAACGTTTCTTGCCCTTCATACTTGGCCCCTTCTTAGCAGAAGATGAGGAGCCCACCAAGAAAGCTGGCTTATCCTTCTTAAGTGTGGATTCATATGTAACGAGCATATTGACCATCTCTTCTAGGGTGGCCTCTATCTTGTTCATATTAAAATTTATCACAAATCCATCAAATGAAGAAGGAAGAGACAGAAGCAATAAATCCACATTGAGTTCATGCTCCAACACCAAATCTAGGGTCGCCAACTTCTGTATGAGCCAAATCACTCGTACCCCATGATCACGGACCGAAGTCCCTTCACGCATGCGGCACGTCATCAACTCCTTAACAGTAGCGAACCTTTCAGCCCTCGACTGAGCCCCAAAAAGTTCCTTGAGTTGCGCATGAATGTCAGCAGCATTCACCGTGTCCTCAAATCGCCTCTGGAGTTCATCAGACATCGAGGCTTGCATATAGCATTTGGTCTTGATGTCATGGTCACACCATGCATCAAGTTTGGCCAATTCCTCCGGACTTATGTCAGCTGGTGCTTCCTTCGGAGGTGCTTTCTCTAACACGTAGAGCATTTTCTCCGAAGTTAAGACAATCTTCAACTTCCGGAACCATTCCGTATAGTTGGCGCCAGTCAACTTGTTTTGTTCGAGGATCGAGAATAATGGATTTCGCGAATTCATTGTATGAAATACTGAAAAGAAAAACAGACATATATCAATGATTGTTTAACAATTTACTAAGACATAAAATAGGCGAATTTAATTTTATGAATCTCACTCCCACTATTTTAACGATTTCACCACCCTCTAGTGAAAACGGGAAACTTTTTCCTTAGTGAGAACATGGAGTCCAATTGACAAACTTATGGTCCCGAATAATATCAGCCAACCATAATTCTCAAAAGGTAGAGCCCAATTGCTTCCAAAGCAACCCCCATGTGTTTACCTCATGTCCAATAAGGGCCCAATAATATGACGCCGTTTAAAGTGACATGTCAAGATGACCCATCAATATTAAGTTGTGATGGACGGTCGCCATGTGGATCCCCCAATAATATGAGCCGATCCCATGGGAGTTCCACCCAACTTACAACATTTGTCGATCCAATGTACAGCTTTCCGACGGACGGGCCCCCCCAATAATATGAGCCGGACCGTATCCGCGGGTAGCATCACATACATTGACCGTTGATGGAAGGTGGGAACATTTAAACAAATTTAAATTTCCTTTATTTATCTTGATATAAATTTTAAATCATATTTAAAATGAGGGATTTTTAATTATAAAAATATTTGTCTCATCATATTTAATTTATTGCATGCTTGCCGGATTCACGCAATTATGTCTAAACATGCATACAATCATAATATCAAATATTATATAGGATGATCGATTCCATTTCTAATTGACCCGTGGTTGCCAATCACGGGTCTTAGTCCAATCCTAGGTGATATGCAGTATGCAATGCAATCCTATTACTTGTGCTTCCAATTTACATTTCTTCAGTCTTTATTGTCTGCTGGGCCCACCGTCTTCAAATCTTGATCTCCCACTAAATCTAATGTATTTACAATAAATAACAGTGACAAGTAGGGGATACATTTTTAGGGGTGGGAACGGGCTATAAACCAAGCCCACTTTTATTACATATGACATTCATATCGGGCCATAAACCAGGCCCATTAATAAAACCAACAACAATAAAAACAAAATGTAAATTCCTAACATACACCTACAAAATTGGTCATGGCAATCGATCATCCTTATCCAATAACATTTAATTCAAAATTAATTTATTGGATAACATGCAGTGGCAATTCAAATTTAAACAAGATAAAATCATATTTTATATATAAAATCTCATTTCACATATAAAATCATATTTTATCTCTATATCAAATAAAATCATATTTTATCTATAAAATCCAATTTTACAAATAAAATCATATTTTACTCAATATATCATAAGATCATATCTTATCATCAATTGTACCAAAATAATTGATTTCAAAATTCAATTTACGGATAAAACATTAAAATTTTCCAAAAATTCAAATTTATCCAAAATCAATTTTAAAATTTACGGACTCGAACAATTCGATCCGAAATCTCGTGAACCAATCAAAAACAATTTTTGACCGGACCAAAAATAAAATTTTAACATATTAAAATTAATTTTTAATAAAAATATAATTTTTCCCGCGGGCCGCCCGGGACACTCCCGGGCCGGCCCGCACCCGGGGCGCGGGCCGGGGGCAGCCCGGCTGCCCCCTTAGGGCAGCGACTATCGCTGCCCTGGCGGCGCCTGGTGCCGCCCCTGGGCGGCGCTGTGCGCCGCCCTGGGCAGCGCCGAGCGCTGCCCTGCGCAGCGCCCAGCACTGCGCTGGGCAGCGCACAGCGCTGCCCTGGGCGGCGCCGTGCGCCCCCTTTGGGCGGCGACGGTCGCCGCCCTGGGCGGCGCCGTGCGCCCCCTTTGGGCGGCGCCGTGCGCCTCCCCCGGGGGCAGCGACCATCGCCGCCCCCTCCGGGCAGCGATCCAATCGCTGCCCGGGTTTTGCCCCGAAAAAAAAAAAAAAAAAAATTTATTTAAAAATATTTATTTTGTTTCAAAAACCGAGACTCAAAAATTTTGTACAATTGATTAATTCAATCGTTTGATCTGAGCAACCTGGCTCTGATACCACTGTTGGAAAAAACTGGCGGTCAGATCAATCACGATTGATACCCGGTGCAGCGGAAGTTTAAAATTTTTATCATGGAACAATTCCATGGTGTGGGTATCAACCATTCAACGATTAAATTATTGTGTGTGTAAAATTCAAATAACAATTAATTAAATTTTACCTTCAATCTCGAAGCGAGATTAATGGACACCAACAGAATTAATCTGCTCTTGTTGTCTCTCCCAGGAACCGATGAACTCCTTCAATCAGGTCCACGAATAGGGTTTAAATCCCTCTGATAGATTGCACTAGAAAATCTATCAGAAGTTTTCTGCGAAGAGATTAAACGAATCTGATTCGTTATTCCTGACTGCGATTCAAAATCACAGACCGAAATTTCTCGGGCAGAGTATGGGAGGTCGGCCGATTATTTCTTTGAGAGGCTAGGGTTTTCGATTTTTGCTTCTCAAAAATAATGAGCTGTTGTGTTTAATTTCTGTACTGAAATAACTTATTTATAATGCAGGCCACTAACACCTTAGGGCCCATTAGTCATAAGTTGAGGCCCGACAAGCAAAGCCCGCTCGTTCAGAAATTAATATAAAATTCATCGTGACTCCAATTGATAAACCGATTTTACCAATGTGCACAGAAACCATTTCTGCACATTTTAAAGTCAAAATAAATTTTCCTGAATCCGAATTCAGTGGTTTCCTAAAATGTCCATCCCTATGTCATTTTAGGAAATCCTACTCCCTTACTCTTATTTAAGAAGTCCAACTCCTTAGTTCATTAAATTTAACTCTTTAAATTTAACTATCTCAACGGGGATTAAAACTCCATTACACTGTGTGACCCTCAATGGTTCAGGGATACAGCTAGCCGTGGGCTCACAACTCCTTGTGACTCGGAACAACACTTTCCGACTTGCCCAACGAATCATGGTAAAGCGCCTAGCAACATCGCCCCATGATTCCCTAGGTATCACTGATAGTGCCTACAAGAACCAGTAGATTTTGGTTAGCGTACAGTACGGTCCCTTCATCCATATATCCCGATCGAATCAACAACCATTGGTATATCGAGAGTCGCTCAAGATTCGATAACTATGCAATGCATCTTGAAGATCAAATTAGTGACATCGCATGTGCTACTAAGAAACCATTTCTTAAATCACATCAAGTACTCTGGCCAGAGATTTGTCACACTAATATCTCCTCAGATCGCATAGGATATCCACACTCGCAAGTATGTGGTGAATCCTTGACAACAATGCATTGACTCCTATATGTGTCGTAACTGTACCCAATCTCGACACCTGATGACCCCCATAGAGTCGGTAAACGAGTCAAAGCACAGCATTAGCATATAGAGTCTCCATGATGTTTCAAGTCGTAAGGACTAATGGTGTACAACCAAAACCGCGGACTTTATCCACTCGATAAGTGATAACCACTTGGAAAGTCCGGATAGGGTAGTTCGATTATTCATCCTATGAATATCCATTTGCATGCTTCGAACATCTCCATGTTCCCTACCAATGAAACGTGGTACTCCGCATCGCAAATGCTAGTCTCAAACTCGAGCGATCCTTATCCTTATTATCGGACGGCTCAATCGACTAGGAACGGTTTTTAGAATATACAGTGACTATAAGATGTATTTCATGATAGACATCTCCATGTTCTACCACATCTTACATACACTATAGTATATTCAAGGTCTTTATCAAAACAACAATAGTATATCACAATATAACAATATGAAGTAATATAAAGTCATTGCCATAAAAGTGTAAATAATATTAAACAAAAGATTGTTTATACAAAGAGTCATCAAAGCCCATAGCCACACAGTTGGCTCACTGGGCACCCACTCTTACATAGGTATCCTTTACCTAGAATAGATTACCTTTTTGATCAACTGCAGGGTTCTTCAGTCTATTCGAAGATTAATCTGAGGTCGGGATATCATCAGCTGAGAGTGCGAGAGGAAGATATTCCTAAGACCGCATTCAGAACGAGGTATGGTCATTTCGAGTTTATAGTCATGCCGTTCGTTTTGAATAATGCTCCAGCGGTTTTTATGGGTTTGATGAACCGTATCTTTCATCGTTGTTTGGATGAGTTTGTTATTATCTTTATCGATGATATTCTTATCTACTCGAAGAACCGTACTGACCATGCAGATCATTTGAGGATCGTCTTGCGGATTTTGCGGGCTGAACAGTTGGTTGCCAAGTTGTCTAAGTGTGAGTTTTGGTTGGACCGAGTTGTCTTCCTCGGTCACATTATTTCAGGAGATGGGATTTATGTTGATCCCAGCAAGATCGAAGCGTTTATGAATTGGCCTAGATCGACATCAGTGCCTAAGATCCGAAGCTTTATGGGTTTAGCTGGTTATTATCGCCGATTCATCGAGGGATTCTCATCTATTGCAAAGCCGATTACCCAGCTGACTCAAAAGAATGCGCTTTTTATCAGGACTGTAGATTGTGAGGCTAGTTTTGTTGATCTGACGAAGAGACTGACCAGTACTCCGATTCTATCTATTCCATCAAGTACTGGAGGTTTTACCGTTTATTGTGATGCTTCTAATCAAGGCTTGGGTTGTGTTCTTATGCAGCATAAGAACGTGATAGCGTATGCATCGAGGCAGCTGAAGCCGCACGAGACTCGTTATCCGGTTCATGATCTTGAACTCGCTGCGATAGTATTTGCCTTAAAGATCTGGAATCACTATCTTCAGGGTGAGTCTTTCGAGATCTTTTCAAATCATAAGAGCCTTAAGTATTTGTTTTCACAATCAAAACTGAATATAAGACAGAGAAGATAGTTAGATTTGTTGAAGGATTTCGACTGTGAAATCAAATACTACCCGGGAAAGTCGAATGCAGCAGCAGATGCCTTGAGTCAAAAGCTTTGTTCTTTATCTATTTTTACTATCGATGTTTCTTAGTTGATCGATGATTATTGCACTTCTGGTTTGGAGTTTGAAACATATAGGAGGACTATCAGAGTATTTTCTATTCAAGCCGAGCCAGAGTTATTTGTGATGATCAAAGAAGCACAGAAGTCCAATCTGAGCATTCAAAATTCGATAGATAAAGTCAGATATGGGCATCAGTATGAATTTCAGTTCAGGGATGATGTTTTGTTTGTGAATAACCGTATTGTTGTGCCTGATATTTCTGAGTTGAGACATCGTATTCTTCGAGAGGCACATTGCAGTCGGTTCAGTATTCATCCTAGAGGTCGAAAGATGTATAAAGATCTGAAGAAGCAGTTCTGGTGGAAGAAAATGAAGAGCGATGTTACGAGATTTGTATCCCGATGTTTGAGCTGTCAGCAAGTGAAAACAGAGAGGAAGCGACCGGGTGGTCTGTTGCACAGTTTAGCTGTTCCTGAATGGAAGTGGGATCATATTTCGATGGATTTCGTCGCGAAGCTACCGCGATCTGTTTCAGGATGCGATGCTATTTGGGTAGTGATCGACAGATTAACGAAGTCTGTTTGCTTTATTCCGTACAGGATGACGTATCGTCACGATCAGATGGCTGAGTTGTATGTTAGAAACATTGTGAGATTGCACGGTGTACCAAAGTCGATCGTTTCAGACCGAGACCCTAGATTCACTTCACACTTTTGGCACAGTCTTCAAGAGGCGCTTGGTACTCAATTGCATCTGAGTACATCATATCATCCTCAGACCAACGGACAGTCAGAGCGAACTATCCAGACTCTTGAGGATATGCTACAAGCAGTAGTGCTAGACTTTGGCACTAGTTTGCAGGATTCTTTGCCTCTTGTCGAGTTTTCTTACAACAACAATTATCAAGCGAGTATCGGTATGGCACCTTTTGAGGCTTTGTACGGTAAGAAGTGTCGATCTCATTTGTTTTGGGACGATGTGTCCGAGTCACCTGATTTGGGACCGGATATGCTTCGAGACATGGCCGAGCAAGTAAAGATCATTCAGACGAGAATGAATTCAGCTCAAGATAGACATGCGAAGTATGCGAATATCAAACATAGACCTCTGAGTTTTGATAGGAAGACCGAGTATTCTTGAAGATTTCTCCTTTCAGAGGCACTGTCAGATTTGGAAAGAGAGGGAAGTTATCTTCGAGATTCATCGGATCGTATGAGATTCTCGAGAAGTTAGGCGATCTTGCTTATAGGCTTGCACTTCGTCCATCTTTATCTGGTATTCACGACGTTTTTCACGTCTCTATGTTGCAAAAATATAATCCAGATCCTTCTCATATTCTTCAACCTGACGAGGCCGAGCTTTGACGAGACTCTGAGCTACTTTGAGCGACCGATTCAGATCCTTGACCGAAAGGAGAAATAGCTCAGAACCAAGTCGATTCCTTTAGTGAAAGTTTAGTGAAGCCATCACGGAGTCGAGGAATCGACTTGGGAGACAGAATTTGACATGAGACAGAAGTTTTCAGACTTATTTGGATGACATGTTCTTCTTACTGTCTTATGTCATTTATTCTATCTTATGTGATTGATTCTTATTGATTTCGAGGACGAAATCTCTTCTTAGAGGAGGAGAATTGTAACGCCCCAAATTTATCTTAATTGAGTTTATTTGAGATAATTGGATATTATAGAATTCAAGAGCCGATTTGATTTTGATCAGGGTTTATTTTGCAATTTTTGATTTTTCAAGGACTATAATGCAAATTTGGACTTTATTAGATATTTATTCATGATTTTGACTTTTCCAACTCATTACCTTCTATTCCATCTCACCTCCCTCCATTGTTGAGCTTCCAAATGCCATCTTTAAGCTTTCTTCTTCAGTTTTCGGTCGATCCGTTCGGTAGAATTTTAAACCGAAGTTAGTTTAGCGATCCCGACAACGAGAGCTTCGTTCTATAGTAAGTTTTTCTCCGATCAGTTATACTTTTATTTTTGGATGTTGTTAGAATCGGTTGAGTTTCGGTTATGATGTTCTTGAGATAGTTCTTATCGTTTATTCTCAGTCGGTTTTGAAAAAGAGCGTCGTTCGGATTTGTTATGATTTTTGGAAGCGTATTTTGAAAATGGGAGTTTTGAGATTTGTTGGATTGGAATTGTTATTGATGTTTTAGCATTGTATTGAGTTGATTGCGATGCTATACTACTGTCTGTGTTTTCGGTTTGATCAGAATATAGCCGTTATGCCGCCGGTTTGAGTTTTGGGATTTTGATTCGTTTGGAGTGTCGAACCATTGGCAGTTGGGTTTGATTGTCATTGTTGATATTGTTTTGCCTCCGTACAGACTCATTTGAAGTTGTTGAGCCCAGAGTTAGCAGAAGTCAATCGTCGAAGAGATTAGACGAAGAGCGGTAAAGAGTTTACCTTGAGCATTTGTTTTTTTGGTTGTATGGATTTTGATATAACCTCTTATTGTAGTTTATCCAGAATTGGAGCTATTTGAATCAAAAGGTACAAGCAGACATCATTTTAGCGGGATATCACACTCAAGACAGATGGTTCTTGAGTTTCCCTTAAATCACATACTTGCATCAATACTTTTTCTAGAATGGGGAACTTGTATTTTGTTGATTAACTCTTGTTAGTAGTTGAATTATGGACTAATGCTTGTGTTTCTATATGCATTCATCTTGAGCCAAATCTTTGATTTCAGCGGGCTGTACGACCCATTTTTTTAGACGTTTTGGGGGCTATACTGCCAGTGGCCTGGGTTGTAGAAGTTCACCTAGTGTCAGTATACTCCTTATAGTCGCACCAAAGTCTAGAGGATGGAGACACGGGGCACCACCTCGATCGGGAGAGTCGGTGAGTTGTTACGCGATCTAATCCTCGGTATCCCAAAAGCATAACAGCAATTCCTTGATTATCAGAGTTGATATCCCGAATTTAAGGACATGCATTTCATTCGTATTAACATTGAATATGTTGTCTGTATTTCATGTTATTGATTTATTACTTGTTATTGCATGTTATGTTGCTTTTACTCGGAATATCATTCTCACCGGAGTTATCCGGCTGTTGCTTTGTTTTGTATGTGTACTTGGCAACAGGTATGGCAGGATCGAGTTAGCGAAGACTTGGTTAGCATCAAGATCGAGAGATATAAGTGGGACTCGGTTTAGAAGTCGAACAACATGTCAATCTAGTTATATGTTGGAACATGTTTAGAACTCGAACTTCGTTGATTATGTTGTATTGATTATGCGAGTATTGAATTTTGTATGCTGTTGTTGCATGTATTTTGTAGCTCATTACGTATTGAATGGATTTATGTAGTTGAAGTTTGTAAGTTCATTTCTGTAAATTTTTTCAGAGCTATCATCGCTCGATCGGTAGAATTTGACCGATCGAGCGAGAGAGTTGTAGCCTCTTTTCTGTTTTGTAAATAATTTGCCCGCTCGATCGGTTGAGTTTTACAGATCGAGCGGAGCTGGTCTTGAGGCGGGCAGCAGAGTGTAGAACTTTTCTTGCTCGATCGGTTGAGCTTTAATGATCGAGCGAGGCACTGTTCACCTAAAATTTTTTAAAAAAATTATTGCTATTTAATCTTGGATCTTGTATGCTTAGTTATCGATTTAATCCGAGATTAGATGTTTAGAACCGAGGTCTCACACAATTGCTCCAAAAACTAGACACAGCCTCGCTTCGATCTCGGTAGCGTCTTGTTATCATCCAAAACACGATATGATGCTTAGAAATCACTAATTATAGGCTGAGAAAAGATAGATCTATGAAATTGGCGAAGAGAAGTGAAGCTCTTGACCCATATTAATAGACATCAACCAGAACCACCTTTCCTTGTTCGAAACTTCCGAGCGCACTTCGGAACATCTGAACTCCCTCTTTGGAACTTATGAACTCTAGTCTTCGAACACGTGTCTTTGATTGGACAACTCGATGCTGCCAATACATTTCGGATCTTCCGAACTCTAGTTCAGAGCTTCCGAACTTAGTCAAGTCCAATCACCAATCAAAAACCATACCCTATCTGATTGCAAGAAGATCAGAGCTTCCGATCTGCAGTTCGGAAGATCTAAACTGATCGGTACATCCGATCTTCAACATTGACTTCCGATCAAGTTTGCTGCTTCCAAACTGCTCTTCGGAGCTTCCGAATTGTCCTGGCACAAGAAAAAACCCTTGGAAACATTTCAAATTGTTCTGAATCCGATTTTCAAATTCATAAATCCAATTGAGGACCCCTTAATTATGTCTTAACACTTTAAAAATGTTTATTCAGTTGATTCGTTTAATCCAAAATCGTGTTACTGCATTCTCCCAAACTTAAGAGATTTCGTCCTCGAAATCAGGGTAACTGAAAAAGAAACAATCAAAATAAAAAGTATTGAATTACAACTGGAACTGTAAAGAAATAAAAATAATGTTTTTACTTCTCAAAATAGTTCAGGGTGTTTTTTCACATGCGACTTTCCAGCTCCCAAGTGGCTTCCTCGGTGCCTCTGCGCTGCCACTGGACTAGAACAAGAGAAATAGTCTTGTTTCCTGTACTTCTGGTCTATGATGCGAATCGATTTCTCCACATAAGTCAAATCCTTGCTGAGTCAAACTTCAGACAGGTGCAAGATGTGAGATTTATCAGCCACATTACATCTCAATAAGGACACATGAAACACATCATGTATACAGGACAGATATGGCTGCAACTTCAGTCTATAAGCCAATTCTCCAACGTTTTCCAAAATCTTAAATGGGGCAATGAATCTAGGAGATAGCTTTATTTTGAGACCAAATCTCAAAATCCGATGGAACGGGGAAACTTTCAGAAATACCTTTTTTCCTGGCTAAAATTGTAGGGGTCTACTCTTGGTGTTAGTGTAACTAGCTTATCGATCTTGTGCGGTATTGATTCGCTTTTTGATCCGATCAAAAATATCCATAGCTTGTTGGTCTGGTCCTTCCACTTGTCTTTCTCCGACTTCTTCCCAAAATAGAGGTGTACAACAGCGTCATCCATATAGTGTTTCAAAATATTCCATACCTATAATGCGGTGGTAGTTGTTGTTGCACGCAAATTCTATAAGTGGCAAATGGTCTTGCCAAGCTGGACCAAAATCCATGGTAAATGCTCTCAACATATCCTAGAGGGTGCGAATGGTTCTCTTTGACTGACCATCCATCTCTAGGTGGTAGGCAGTGCTAATACTCAGATTGGTGCCCAAAGCTTTCTGGAAACTTCCCCAAAATCTGGAAGTAAATCGGGGATCCCTGTCACTAACAATGCTTGCATGTACACTTTTCAATCTGATAACTGTGTTTTATATGCATATTTTCGTGATTGTTTTTCATGCATTCATATGTTATTGTTGTTGTTTTAATTAGTTTTAGCATGTTTAATGTTTTTGTCTGCATAATACTCTTTCTAGCCATTTTGTAGGAAACTTGGAAAAATCAAGATTTTTGGACAAGCTTATACTCGCTCGAGCGGATGGTTATGCTCGCTCGAGCGAGCCCGAGAAGACAAGGAAAAATCCAGAAGTCCACTCGCTCGAGCGCATCTGATGCTCGCTCGAGCAAGAGAAGAAGAATCATCGAGGCAGAGTAGTACTCGCTCGAGCATATCTGATGCTCGCTTGAGCGAGAAAGAAGAGTCCAAAAATTCTTCGGAGCAAAGTCACGCTCGCTCAAGCGTACTTTGTACTCGCTCGAGGGAGCGACGCATATAGACTTTTTAAAGTTGGAAACTCTTTCTCGGGAAGATACTATCTTTTGAGGATCTTTGGGCATATAAATACGAAATCACTCATCAGAATAATGGTTACACAACTCTTTTGAAGGCAAGAGGAGGTTGATCATCATCTTCCTTCTACCTTTCTTCTTTATTTTTATTTTTGATTTTTAGTTGATGTTTTGGATTGAAAACTCTTGTTATTGAATCATGTTGAACTTTGAGTAGTTTTTCTCTTTCGATCAAGGCCACGTGATTGGACCAGACAAATTTTTGTAGAAACTTGAATGTTTATTTGGGAGTTTCAGACTTGATTTTATTTTATTGATTGTCAAATTTATATTTGTATCGTGAATGATCTGGCGAGTTATTTGCTTGCATGTTAATTGATTTCAAGTCGACAGAGGAGGTATCGATTTTGATCACTTTGATAATCAACATATTGTAAAACCTACTAGAAATAAAATTCGGTTTTAGTGTGTGGTTTGGGTGTAAACTTAATTTTCACCGTTCGTCATGCATTCAAATTTGATTTGAATTACGAAAGATTAATCCGTCAATATTTGAATATGTTTGATTGTTCTAGAAATAAACCTTTGAACAAGATAGGAGAATTCCCATAATATAAATTTAAAATCTGGGTCTTGAATCGACTACTTGTTACATAATTTGTCTGGAACCTACGTGTGTCCTTGATTGAGCTTTTTCCAAATTGAATTTTAATCCAAAATCTCTGCTGCGTTTTTATTGAGTTTAATTTTATTTGAAATTTAATTTCTTAGTTTGAAATTTGAAATCACTCCGATTGATTAGTCTAGATTAAGTAGAATAATCATATTCTGGTATTCATACTGATAAAGTCCCTGTGGGTTCGACATCTAGACCTTTGTCCACTTTACCATTACTTGACCTGGTGCACTTGCAAGTAGATTTTTAATCACACCGATTTAAGCGATCAAGTTTTGGCGCCGTTGCAGGGGGCTGTTTTGATATCAGAATTTTTATTTCGCCTGAGATTAGATATTATTTATTTTCTTAAATTCTGAATTTTATTTCTTGGTTATTTTCAGGTACTTTCTGTTGTGCATGCATAGCATTCGATCTAGGGAGCTATTACCACTTGATTTGGAGATCGAACGCACGCTCAGCAGAATCCGAAAAGCCAGGAGATATATCAATCTTGAACTAGAGTCAGAATCTGAATCAGAGGAAGATATGGCGGACAACAGAAATGTTCTTGACTTGATTCGTCCACCTACTGAAGGTTGTGGATCTAGAATCGTTCGCCCTACTGTGGAGGCGAATGACTTTGAATTGCGGCCTTCGATAATTCAGATGATTCAGTTGCAAGCAAGATTTGGGGGCACATCTGTGGAAAATTTTGGAACATTTTTTGTCAATCTGCGACACTTTCAATGTTAATGTGGTAACATCTGATGCAGTGCGACTGCGGTTATTCCCATTCTCTCTACAAGGCAAAGCTATGGAATGGCTTGATGATTTGCCGGCGGGTTCTATCACTACATGGACCCAACTTCTTCAAACTTTTCTGAACAAGTATTTCCCTCCCACAAAGATGGAAAAACTATTTTCTTACATTATCTCATTGAGGCACAAGGAAGCTGAATCTCTTCATGCGGCTTGACCCGATTATAAATGATGTTGAGGATGTGTCCTCAACATAATCTTACTAAGAGCCAGCAGACTCAGACTTTCTACAATGGGGCTGATCAATCTGTTCAATCCATGTTGGATGCTGCTGCTAATGGAAGCCTATTCAGGAAAACACCAGCAGAGGTGTGGGAAATCATTGGAAACATGGCTGAAAGCAACATTTGATGGACATACGTGAAAAAAGAGAAAAAATCTGGAGTACTAGAAGTTGATGCACTGACAGCGCTGAATGCCAAAATCGATGCTCTTACTCACCAGATGGCGATTATGCAGACAGCTCCAGCCAATCAAGTGCAAGCTCAGCAGCCGAGGAACAACAAGTATTTGAGATTGATACAGCTAACTTCATGGGAAATCAAGGGAGACAGCCATATAATCCATACAACAATACCTATAATCCAGGATGGAAGAATCATCGAATTTATCGTGGAAAACTGCGGAACCTACAACCAATGCTTCGAAGCTAGTCGAGAAAAAGCCCTCTTTTGAAGAAATTATGATGAAGTATGTAGCGGGTACTGAGACTCGCCTGCAGAATCAGGAGGCAATGTTGCAAAAGTTGGAAACACAGATAAGCCAGATAGCTACACAACTGTCAATTAGGCCAGAAGGATCGTTGCCTAGCAATACTGAAAAAAATTCAAAGGATGTCAATGCTATTCTGGCGGTTACTAGATCGCAAGCAGAGACTGCGGAGAAGAAGACTGAGGATGAGGAATCAAGTGAGCTAATCAAGGACAAAGGGCTAGAGGAAGCACCAAAGCAGGTATTCCTGGTCCATTTTGTAGGAAACTTGGAAAAATCAAGATTTTTGGACAAGTTTATACTCGCTCGAGTGGATGGTTATGCTTGCTCGAGCGAGGCCGAGAAGACAAGAAAAAATCCAGAAGTCCACTCGCTCGAGAGCATCTGATGCTCGCTCGAGCGAGAGAAGAAGAATCATCGAGGCAGAGTATTACTCGCTCGAGCGCATCAGATGCTCGCTTGAGCGAGGAAGACGAGTCCAAATATTCTTCGGAGCAGAGTCACGCTCGCTCGAGCGCACTTTGTGCTCGCTCTAGCGAGCGACGCGTACAAACTTTTTAAAATTGGAAACTCTTGCTTGGGATGGATACTATCTTTTGAGGATCTTTGGGCTTATAAATACGAACTCACTCATCAGAATAAGGGTTACACAACTCTTTTGATGGCAAGAGGCGGCTGATCATTTCGACCTTTCTTATTTATTTTTATTTTTGATTTTTAGTTGATGTTTTGGATTGAAAACTCTTGTTATTGAATCATGTTGAACTTTGAGTAGTTTTTCTCTTTCGATCAAGACCACGTGATTGAGCCAGAAAATTTTTTATAGAAACTTGAATGTTTATTTGGGATTTTCATACTTGATTTTATTTTATTAATTGTCAAATTTATATTTGTCTCGTGAATGATCTGGATAGTTATTTGCTTGCATGTTAATTGATTTCAAGTCGAGAGAGGAGGTATCGATTTTGATCATATTGATAATCAACGTATTGTAAAATCGACTAGAAATAGAATTCGATTTTAGTGTACGGTTTGGGTGTAAACTGAATTTTTACCGTTCGTGATGCATTCAAATTTGATTAGAATTGCGAAAGATTAATCCGTCAATATTTGAATAGGTTTGATTGTTCTAGAAATAGACCTCTGAACAAGATAGGAGAATTCCCGTTATATATAATTAAAATATGAGTCTTGAATCGACTACTTGTTACATAATTTGTCTGGTACCTGCGTGTGTCCTTGATCGAGCTTTTCCCAAATTGAATTTTAATCCAAAATCTTTGCTGCGTTTTTATTGAGTTGAATTTTATTTGCAATTAATTTCTTAGTTTAAAATTTGAAATCACTCTTATTGATTAGTCTAGATTAAGTAGAATAATCATATTCTGGCATTATTACTGATAAAGTCCCTGTGGGTTCGACATCTGGACCTTTGTCCACTTTACTATTACTTGACCTGGTGTGCTTGCCAGTAGATTTTTAATCACACCGATTTAAGCGGTCACAATCGTACTATCTCTTGGATGTACAATCTCGCAATACGATCAAATGTGTAATCTCGGTTCTAAGTAAGTGCGTTGACTTGGTGAGTCCATCCACCACTACCTCGATGGCATCGCAGTTCCTCAAAGACAAAGGCAAATGAGTCACAAAGTCCATCGTGATATGCTCCCACTTTCATTCAGGAAATGGCAAACTGAGAATAAAACCCCAGGTTTTTGTTATTCAGCCTTGACCTACTTACTTACTAAACACCTGGACACAAACTGATATACATCATGCTTCATGCCTTTCCACCAAAAATGAGTTCTCAAATCCTTGTACATTTTTCTGCTTCTTGGGTGAATACTTAGTTTACTTCGGTGAGCTTGGGTAAATATCTCTTTCCTCAGATTAGAATCTTCTGGTACCACAACTCTTTCTAACAGACATAAGTTTCCATCCTATTGAAATGAAAAACCTGATGTGTTGTCTCCATTAGCTAGCCTAGCTAACTTCTCCACCTTCGGGTCAGAAAACTGAGCTTCTCTGATTTTGGTATAAAACGCTGGTTAGGATAATATGTTAGATACCCGAATACTTTCCATACCTTTGTTGTGATGAAAATGAAATCCTAGCGAGCAACACTCCTGAATGGTACTCGCAATTGCCTTGGTTTGCAGAGCAAATAACCTTACATTGCGACTAAGAGCATCCGTTGTAAGAGTAGCTGATCCCGGATGGTACTTGATTTCACAATCAATATTTCAGCAAATCCACCCATCTTATTTGGCGCATATTGAATTCTGCTTGAGTAAACATGTAATTAAAGCTCTTGTGATCCGTAAATATTTTGAATCTCTCTCCATAGAGATAATGCCGCCAAATCTTTAAAGCAAACACGATAGCAGCCAGTTCCAAATCATGGACTAGATAATTCTCCTCGTCTTTCTTCAACTGTCTGGATGCATAAGCAATTACATGGTAGTTTTTCATCAAAAAACTGCCCAATAGAAGCTTGGATGCATCAGTGTAAACAACATAACCTCCAGACCTTGATGGTAGAGCTAGTACTGGCGCAGAAGTCAGACTTCTACGAATCTCCAAGAAACTCTCTTCGCAGTTTGATGTCCATTCGAATGGTACATCCTTCTGAGTAAAATGTTTCAAGAAAATTGTGGATTTTGGCCACTGACATTGGAAGTATCCAATTCAATACAGCCTCTATCTTGATCGGATCAACAAAAATCCCTTCCTGGATATCACGTGACCAAGGAATACTACGTGATCAATCCAGAATTCACATTTGTTCAGTTTAGTATAGATTTGATTCTCCCTTAGAGTCTTTAGGAAAATTCCTAGGTGTATCACATGATCATTCACACTGTAACAAAATATCAGGATATCATCTAAAAAGACCAAAACAAATTTATCCAGGAAATCCCAAAATACGCGGTTCATCAAATCCATGATTACCTCTGGCACGTTATCAACCAATTGGCATTATTAGGAACTCATAATGTCCATACCTAGTGCGAAATGCCATCTTAGAATGTTTTCTTTACGAATCCTCATATGGTGGTAACGAGACCTTAGATAAATCTTTGAATAAACAGAAATACCCTGCAACTACTCAAAAAATAATCAATATGAGGTAAAGGGTACTTATTCTTTATGGTTAACATATTCAGTTGGAGGTAATCATGCACAAGCGCATAGACTCATCCTTTTTCTTGACAAATAAAACTGGTGCTCCCCACGGAGACACGCTAGGATGGATAGACCCTTTTTCCAAAAGATCTTGTAGTTGTTGTTTCAACTCGCACATCTTTGAAGGTTCCAGACGATACAGTGCGCTATAAATCAATGTTGTCCCTGACATAAGCTCGATCGTTAATTCCACCTCTCGAATCGAAGTAAAACCTGGAATCTCATCAGAGAACACATCCTGAAATTCACTGACGACTGATATGTTCTCAAGACTCACATTATCGAAGGTTCCATCGACTGCATAGATTAGGTAGCCTTATCCTCGGGATTCCAAAGCACGAGAGGCTCTCAGAGTGGATACCAACGACACCGGGGGTCGCGCTCCCTCTTCCTAGAAAAAAAAACTGTCACAATATTCCGGATGGAAATGCACGAGTTTCCGATAGAAATCCTCTGACGCTCGATAATTGGTCAACACATATATACCCAAGATGAACTGAAGTCTTCCATGGATAGGATCATAAAGTTCACCGTCAAAAAATTACCCTCAAATTCTAACATACAACCCACCACAAGTCGTTTATCTAAAGCTGACTAACCGTCGGTGTGGAAAAAGAAAGTACTACGTCTAGGAAAATATAAGGTAATTGGTGACTCTTAACAAAGCGGTGAGAAATTAAGGAATGAGATGCACCAATATCAATAAGAACAAATACAGGTATACCACATAGATTAAATTCCCAGCCAGATCCTGATCATGTTTGAGTGCAAACACTTGGCTCGGTACATGGAACTGACGACTAGATCCTCCCACCGATCGTGTGAATTGCCTCGGCTGCGCTGTGGACTGGAAACCAACACTATATGGTTGTCCTCTTCCTGTCTATGGGCAATCTTTCTTGAGGTATCCAACCTCCCCACAACGAAAACAAGCTCCGGTAGCCTTACAGTACTTC
Source organism: Henckelia pumila (assembly GCF_033568475.1). Lineage (NCBI taxonomy): Eukaryota > Viridiplantae > Streptophyta > Magnoliopsida > Lamiales > Gesneriaceae > Henckelia > Henckelia pumila. The sequence continues at coordinate 32,734,096 of NC_133121.1, read as the reverse complement.
TCAGTCGAGTGATTCTTCCCACAATGGTTTCATTTTCCCTTCTTCTGACGAAAACGATGAATACCTTCTGATCCAGAATAATTAGTAGTGGAAAAGTTCTTAAAAGATTGAGCCCATGGCACCAAGTTACCAGATGGCCGAGTAGAATTCAAAGCCCTACCTCGTTGCAGACTGATCTCAGCTTGTCGACAATGATTTACCAAACCCTCGTAAGATGTCAGATCATCACAGACTGACACCCGATCAAAAATCTATTGGTTCAAGCCTTGCAAGAAATGGTCGTACTTCGCCTCGAAATTGGAGTGAATGTGTGGAAAATATGGTAAGAGCTCAAAGAACTTTTGTTGGCACTCATCCACCGTAATGTTACCTTGCTTCAGTGATAGAAACTCTATGGACTTGGCCTTGCAAAGAGCTGGAGGAAAAAACAATTTCGCAAATGCGGTACAGAAATCAGCCCAAGTAACAGTACCTTGAGTCTACAGTATTGGAGTAGAAATAGATTTCCACCAATTCCAAACACGCCCTTCAAGAAGGAAATTACTGCTTCCATATGTTGTTCCTCGGTGGTGTCAAACACTCGAAAGCAACCCTCCATGCATTCCAACCAATCATCTGCCACTTAGGCTGATTCTCCGCCCACCAGTGGCTTGAGACCCGTCTGGAGAAACCTATGCATGTCGAAGTGACGACGGCCCTCTTAGTGATGGTGGAGACGTTCTCGGCGGTGATTGCGGTCCTCATCATCATTTCTTCACCAACCCACACTGCTGCCTACAAAGCAAAACGAAGTTCAAACCTTAAAGGAAGGATCTATGCCCAAAAGTATTATTGCATTCTCTGGTACCATAAATGTAGCGACCCGCATCAGAATCACCTACTAAGCAATACATACGCATGTAATTAAATCTTAAATGATAATAATTAGGTAAATCAACAAAAAACAGAGTACAAATCCCAAATCTGAAACAACAGTCTAAAATGTTGTTTAAAGTACAACCAAATTGAATAGAAGTGTAACAACCCAAAGCAGAGTAAAACAACATAATCTAATAACCGAAGATCTCAACGGCGATGCTCCTCACCTCGAGGCTCACTCCTGCATGTGTCTTCAAACCTGAGGCCTGCCCCATGGAATGGAATGTTCAAGAAAAATGAGGACGTGAGCGTTAACGCCCAGTACAATAAATATGAGTATACAAACCTATATGTACATGCAAAATGACTTGGACTGGGTGACTGGATCGGTAAGAAACTCATGCTTAGACTAAAGGCGCCAAACTGTCTAGTGTCACTCGAAATTACCCCTCAAGACTACTAGCACAACATCCAAACATAGATTGGAAAATATCCTAGAAACATCACAACCCTCCGTGCCCATCGGCCATGTGACTCATGATGTCCAATCGTTCACAAGCTAGGGTTGAGCGGCCTTTAGATGTTATGGCTATCTCGAAGGAGTTACGACTCAACATGATAAATGATCATGTGCCATATGAACAGTAAATAAATGCATATAATGGAAGATAAAACGCAACACATAAGAATTCATACTCAGTTAGATATCTTAATCAATACTTACGTACCTCTATAAGTCAAGTCTTGGTGAATATCGTAGTATCCAAGCCAATAATTAAAGTATATCATATCACTTAAACCGTTCTAAAAGCCTTAACTGAGCTAATAGACACTCCCAAAATATTTAAATAACTCAGAGTATCACTTGCATCCGTCGACTATCCGCTGATGACGATTGCTCCAAACTAGCCACAACCTCGTTACAATCCCGGTAGCATCTTGTTATCGTCCGGCCCACGAGATGACACTTAGAAAAAACTAATTATAGGCCGAGAATGAGAGATAATATGAGGAATTGGAAAAGTGAAGTGAAGTTGTCGTCCCCTATGTATATACATTGATCGGAACCACCGGTCCTCGTTCGAAGACTCTTAACGCAATTCGGAACATCCGAACTCTCTATTCAGAACTTTCGAACTCTAGTATTTGAACGCGTGTCTTTGATTGGACAACTCGCTGCTGCCAACATAGTTCGGATCTTCCGAACTTATTCAATTCCAATCACCAATCAAAACTCATACCCTGTCTGACAACAAGGAGGTCGGAGCTTCCGAACTGCTCGGTACATCCGATCTTCAACATTGGCTTCCGATCAAATTCGGTGCTTCTGAACTGTCCCAGCACAAGAAACCTTTGGAACCATTTCCGATTGATCTGAATCCGATTTTGAACTTTTTAAATCCAATTGAGGACCCTTAGTCATGTATTAACATTTTAAACATGTTTAGTCAGTTGATTAGCTTAATCCAAAATTGGGTAACTACAGCTGCATTGATCCTATGTTGATATGATTGATGGGCCGAAATGGTTATAGATACATTCAGGAATGATAGTTTTTTTGAGCTCTCAAGTTATTTTCACAAAATATAATAATGACTTACTTATATAGCACAAGTGGAAGATTGTTAGATCAATTGAAGTTATATGGGCTAATAAGCAAATAATTATGTATGAGAGTTGTAAATTTAAGTTCAAATTAAAGTTATAAACTAAAGTTTTCGGTTATTGAGTTTTAATGTATCTGGTAGGATGAGGATATTTGATGTGTAGACTAAAATATAATTACGTAAAGTTTTAATCTTGATGATTTTGTTTATTTTCATATATGATTATTATCCAACACTTAAAAAGATTATGTTTTTTCCTTTTTTAAAAGTCATATTTGAAATGGATGCTTAAATAGTTGTGAAGGCTCTTAACTCTACAAAAACTTACGAATCTGAATTTGGAGCTATAATAGAGGATTGTCGGTGTAATTTTTCAACAGGAACCAATCTTTTCTATTGTTTTTATTAGTCGGTTAGCCAATAAGGTTGTTCATGCTTTGGCAAAAGAATCTCGATCTTATACGAATCTTTGTTATTGGTCGAGTCCACCAAATCACATTAGTGATATTGTAGCTCAAGTTAGATGCTCTTATTTATCAATAATTTTTTCTTTAAAAAAAGGCCAGATTTAAAAAAAGATTGTATGTAAAGCTATAATGTGAAAACAATTTAAAGAATTAGGAAAATGCTTCATCAAAATTCAGGTCCTATTCCGGGCTCTTGTTTTGATTAATAGAATAAAGATGCACATATTTAGGATCCAAATTTTAAATATGGGCGTTACAAGTGAATGATTCACTTATTACAAATATATTCCATAATTCTCCCGAACAAAAAAATCAAAAAAGAAAGAGCAAAACAGATATTCCATAAATTACGTTTTCCGAGCTTATCCATCAAAAAAATCTTGTAGCTATGATTAGCGAACCACAATTATAGCAGACAAAATAAATGCAAAAATTTCATAAAAGTCCAACATCATTATATAAAAATCCAATCACATCACTTTCGCTAGAAGTTATAATAAACTGCCCCAAAATTCACAATTTAAAAGTGGAAAATATACAAAAAGACGAAGCAAGATTCTGTGAATATTCAGTTCTTATATATATACACACAATTGACGATATTGGTGAACTTGATTGTGCTACGTTTTAAACTAGGAAAAAAAATCCTCCCTCTTGAAATTGTATTTGTTAAGCTATATCTATGAGAAAATAACTTGATTATTTTGAGTGGAGAATGGGTGGCGCCGCTGCCGGAATTCCTCCAAGAGTTTGCGAGTCTCACACCGGCCGCCGCCGTCTGCAGGGCGGAGATGGCGGCGCTGCTGGAATGAAGACAAGATTTTTTTGGTGGAGATTTCTATTTCCTTCATCTCATCCAAATACATCTGCCGCTCTCTGCACTGGACACTGCAAAATCCCAAATCCCCCCTGCAATCAGAAAAAAATCAAACTTGTAAGAGAAAAATTAACTTAAAAATCAATTCAAATTTTTCTTGATAAAAAAAAATTAAAAGGACTTGATTAATTTCTATGAACCCACCTGTACATGTAAACATCTTTATCGAGACTGAGTGTCTTGTGGCAAAGATGGCACGATTTGAGAAGGAAAGACGAGTGATTTTCTTGGGTTCTTTGATTGAGGCAAAAAACTGGCTTGACTAAAATCTTTGGATTTCCATTGGCAAGTTTTGTGAGAATTCTCAACCCTTGATTCTCATCATCCAACGCTTTGCACAAGCCCAACATATTAGAATCCTTTTTCTTGCTCCAAATTACAGACAACATATTCAGATTTTTTGTGTGAGTGAAGCTGTGAATGAATGAAAGATTGTGAGGTGGAGGGGGTGAACTTTACTAGGTATTTAAAGGCATATTCAGTGAAGGTGTAGACAAAAAAGGGAAAAAGTTCCTTCGTTTTTTCAAACGTGAAAATTATGTACAATATATATCCATTAATTATTCCATAAGAATTACCCACTCTATATTTTGTCTTGTTATATATCGTGTTCATTTTATGGCTGATCAATTACTCACTGCCACAGAATAATAATATTATTATTATCCACCGTCCATGCTCGATTTACATGTAAATCTGCGGATAGTTCTTTAATATATACTTCTAATTTTTACTTGTTACCGATTATGCCCCTCCAAAACTTGGATTCTCAATTATATATTTTTACTCTTAATTTTTGTCTCGAAATTGTGCTTGAATTTTATAAATTATCTCTTAACCCTTGTCTCTTAATATATCCTTCTAGCACACAACTCCGTTTCGTTTCCTACTTCAAGACGTATAGTAATATACATAATTTGTAAACTCATTCAACATGAGAGGGGCAAAGGCCGAAATAATTTATTCAGAGATACTAAATATTATTTCATTAGTAACCTCCTGTAGAGTGAGAAATTACTTGTTTAGCTACTTATTGAGCAGAAAATACAACACACATAAAATTGAAAGAAAATATAATTAAAAAATTATTCTGAAGAAAAATGAAGAGAATGTTCAATGTTTTCTTACTTCTACTTGGTATTTATAAAAGTCTCTTCCAAATTTGAAATCCAAACTTCAATATTGTGTATAACCTTTTATATTATTGCTTGTCAGTTGTTATTACCGGCAACGTCTTCTAATTGGTAGGCTTGAGTGGTCTAGAGGTTTTAGTGGTGTTAGGTAGTTTCTGCCTTTGACATGAATATATATACTTGAACTGTCAGATTGTAAAAGATGTTCTCTAGATGTTGTCAACATTTAAGACAACATGCAGTGGAATAATTTAAAGCGTAATTAAATACAAAAACTAGGAACAAACAATTCAGGTATAATTATGCAGAAATACTAATTACTTGCGCGGTGCCTCAGGGCAAAAATACTCACTAGAAAAATTATAAATTGTTTTACGAAAATCAATACTAGTGAAAATTATGAAAAATCATTTTTCTCGAAAACATGTGAGAAAACACAAACAACTCCCTAAAATAAACAAAAGACAAAATAGTAAAACCAAAGAGAGTTGATCCCAGTTGCCAAAAATTCGAGAGACATGCACCAAAAATGTCTTTGACCAACACTGTAGCAAGAGATGTTTCCAAATGCTCTCAACACAAGGCAATAGGAGAATCCAGCGACCACGACTGTAAAACTCTTCGACCTTCTTCAATACTTCAAATCTCTTGAGATTACTACTTAGACGTCTCTGAATTCTATTTTTCTTAATTCTTCGTGGATCTTCTCCTCCTTCTATTTAAACGTAAGTTTCACCTACAAAGATAGGAAAATAAAATTCAATTTAGGATATAGATACATAAATTGTGGGGACCTCGGGTTGCTAATCTTATCTTAGGGCAATTAACGATTAATTAACAATTAATAATTCCTTAAAGAAATACTCAAACCAAGAACTAAATTTGTTTTTAAAGGGCACCTCGCTCGATCGGTTAAATCCTACCGATCGGGCGAGCAAGAAATTCAAAGTCTCGGGTTTGAGCAAAACTTGGCCTCGCTCAATCGGTGAAATTCAACCGATCGAGCGGCCTTAAAAATTTTAAATTTCTGTTTGAAAACTACAGGCCTCGCTCGATCGATAAAATTCAACCGATCGAGCGGCCTCTCTGCCCAGAAAAACTTCAGAAATTTCTTTTGCTGTCAAGTTTGAAAATCCAATCCAAAATCATCCAAAACCAACTCATATCATGGTTTAACAAATCTGGAACATGCATATATACATACATGAAGTTTCAAACATAAATCCTTGCGTTTATTACATCAAACGGATAGTTAAAAAGACATTAGACTACAAGTTATACAAAGTTTCAAACATGTGCTTCATGTTCTAAACTTATTCTAACAAGTTTGATGTTATTCAAAGATACACTCTTTACACTAAAACCCGAGTCCACACTTTCTAAATCTCGCTCCCGAGCTATCAAGATCGTCTCTGACTAGCTCCTGCCCCATCTGTTGTCATGCACACATACAAAACAAGACAATAGCCGAAAACGTCCGGTGACAATACAATCTCAGTATAATCAACACATATACGCATTAAATAAAAGCATATCGGCTTTAAATATTTCAACACGAAAATAGAGTAAACGCATATATAAAGAACTGATTCCTATCACACTCTTTGCCATCAAGATTCGTATACGATCTTGACATGGATATCCATCTATCGTCGTCTCATCAGACTAAAAAATAAGGTCGCCTCCGACCGTGGCATAAGAATCAATTCATATTACATATCGTATCATAATCAAATAAAGATCCACTATCTTAGATGGATCGACAACATCAACAATCTAAATACAAACAATAAACAAGTATGTGATTTCGGCGGGACAACTCAAAAAGCTTCATTCTCGAGTTACAAATCCCTGACTTGCGATGTCGTCTTGATCACTTCTTCTTCGGTTCAAATTCAAAGTTCTTGAGTCGTTATCCTTCAATACTAATCTGAAATTGAAGAATACATATGTTACAACATCACAACATCTCAAAGAACATCTCAGCTCAATCCTAGGCTATCAAAACGGTCTCAAATCATAAACCAACAACGTAGCGATTGAAAATCGGTAACCGAAATGATATCGAATTCAATATATATCAATCCTCATACGCAAAGCAGCACAATATATCATCAATACTCAGCATAATCATATGTAAAACTGTCGAAATACATGCTGAATATCATATCCATCACAAACGAGATTCGTTCTTCAATCCAAACTCGATATAATACAATAAAAAATCTGAAGAACACGTGCATATCAGAAATTTTGATCTCTACCATATTTCAATCTTCCAAAAATGCCGAAAAAAATAAAAATTACACCAGATTGAAGCCCTCGTTGCAAGGATCGCACCGCTATTTTGTAATTAAATTCGGACAATCGGATCAAAAGATACGAGGTTTTGAAAATCAAAAATCAAAATAAAAAGAGAAGGTCTCGACTTTTGCTCTGAAATTTTTTGAATTTATATGAGTTTCACACGTATACATGCTGAATAATCCATAAACATTTGGATAAATTCAGCTTATTTGAAATTTAGCCCCTAAAAACTTCACAAATTGCAATTCAGTCTTCAACCCTCTTTTTAATTCAATTTCAATCCTAAATAATTTAAGAATATTAGAATTTAAATCTAAACTATAAAAATTCTCAAATTAAATATTCTCGAATTAAAATTAAATAATCTCGGATTAAATCAAATAATCCCGGACCTTACATTTTTCCCCCACTAAGGCATGAGTTCGTCCTCGAAATCATAAGCAATCTTGATATGCAGTCTGTATACACATAAGAGTAAAGAAATACAGAAAACTGAATAAGGCTCACATCAATGGAATAAATATGGAAATCTTTGTCTCATATCATCTTCAGTTTCCCACGTCGCTTCTTCAATTCCGTGCCGACTCCATTGAATCTTCACCAATGGAATGGTCTTCGTTCGGAGTTGTTTTTCTTTTCTATCGAGTATCTGAATCAGCTTTTCAAAATAGCTAAGAGTTTCATCTAATTCAGCTTCATCAGATTGCAAGATATGAGATTTACCAGGTTGGTATTTTCGAAGCATCGAGACATGAAATACATCGTGAATACCAGATAAAGATGTAGGAAGAGCGAGTCGATAAGCAAGATTGCCTATCTTCTTGAGTATCTCATACGGCCCAATAAAACATGGAGATAACTTTCCTCGCTTGCCAAATCGGACTGTGCCCCTGAACGGTGAAATTTTCAAGAACACTCTATCTCCCTGTTTAAAACATAATGGCCGTCATCGCATATTCGCATATCTGGCTTGTCGATGCTGTGTTGTTCTCATTCTCTGCTGAATCAACTTCACATTTTCAGTCATCTGTCTAATCATATCCGGTCCCAATTCAGGTATCTCTGACACATCATCCCAATACAACGGTGATCGACATTTCTTTCCATACAGTGCTTCGAATGGAGTCATCTCAATACTAGTCTGATAACTGTTTTTATAAGAGAACTCCACCAATGGTAATGAATCTTGCCATGAAACACCAAAATCAAGTACCACAGCTCTAAGCATATCCTCAAGATTCTGAATAATTGTTCAGATTGTCCGTCAGTTTGAGGATGATAAGCGGTACTCAAATGTAAACGCGTATCTAAGGCTTGCTATAGACTATGCAAAAAGTGCGAAGTGAATATCGGATCTCGATCAGATACAATCGACTTTGGCACACCATGTAATCTTACCACTTCTCGAACATAAATCTGACATTTGATCATGACGATAAGTCATTCGATATATAATAAAACATGCAGATTTAGTTAACCTATCAATGATCACCCAAATAGCATCGCATCCTCGGGATGATCGTGGTAATTTTGTCACAAAATCCATGGAAATTTGGTCTCATTTCCATTCAGGAATATATAAACTCTTCAATAAGCCATATGGTTTCTTCCTCTCAGCCTTCACCTGTTGGCAGTTTAGGCATTTTGATACAAATTCAGTCACATCAGACTTCATTTGTTTCCACCAGTACTGATTCTTCAACTCGTCGTACATTTTTCTGCCTCCAGGATGAACACTGTATCGACTACAATGAGCTTCTTTCAAGATATTCTGTCTCAAATCTGAAATATCGGGAACAACAACTCGGTTATTCACATATAAAACATCATCGGTACTAACCTGATACTCATATTGATGTCTTGATCTAACCATTTCAATCGATTTCTGAACACTTAAGTATGATTTATGAGCTTCTTTAATTTGAATCAACAATTCAGGCTCAACACTAATAGCACAAACTCTCATCGGTCTTCTATATGTCTCAAATATTAATCCAAAAATATAGCATTCTTCAATCAAATTAGATAAACCTATAGTAGTCAAAGATAAAGCACATACCTTTCTACGTAGGGCATCTACTGCATTTGACTTCCCTGGATAATATTTGATTTCACAATCGAAGTCTTTCAATAAGTCAAGCCATCTTCTTTGTCTCATGTTCAGCTCAGATTGTGAAAACAGATACTTCAAACTCTTATGATCAGAAAATGTTTAGAACTTCTCACCGTACAGATATTGTTTCCAGATCTTCAATGCAAAGACGATAGCTGCCAATTCAAGATCATGAATTGGATATCTGACTTTATGTGGTTTTAGTTGTCAAGAAACATAAGCAACAACATGTCCTTTCTGCATCAAAACACATACCAATCCTCTATGATAAGCATCGCAATAAACAACAAAATCATCAGTACCTGAAGGGATTGTCAAAACTGGTGTTGTAGTCAATCTTTTTTTCAACTCAAGAAAACTGACTTCACAAGCTTCAGACCAAACAAACGGTGCATTATTCTGTGTAAACTGTGTAATAGGCTTGGCAATAGACAAGAAATAATTAATAAATCGACGATAATAACCTACTAAGCCCATAAAACTTCGAATCTCTGGTACAGACGTCGGTCTAGACCAGCTGATCACTGCTTCAACTTTATTCGAATCAACAGAAATACCATTTCCAGATATAATATGACCAAGAAATACCACCTGTTTCAACCAAAACTCACATTTGGATAGCTTAGCATACAGTTTCTCCTCTCTCAACGTCTTCAAAACTGTTCTCAAGTGATCAGCATGATCACATAAATTCTTTGAATAGATCAAAATATCATCGATAAATATAATCACGAAGTCATCAAGATATTTTTGAAAAACTCTATTCATCAAACCCATAAATACTGCCGGGGCATTGGTCAATTCAAAAGACATGACAATAAACTCATAATGACCATACCTCGTTCGAAAAGCAGTCTTTGATACATCTTCATCTCTTACTCTCAATTGATGATTGCCGAATCTCAAATCAATCTTCGAATATACTGACGAACCCTGCAATTGATCAAATAAATCATCTATACGAGGTAAAGGATAGCAATTATTTACCGTTGCTTTATTAAATTGCCGGTAGTCAATACATAACCTCATGGATCTATCCTTCTTTCTGACAAAAAATACCAAAGCGCCCCAAGGAGAAACACTCGGTCTGATATATCCTTTGGCTAACAGATCTGCAAGTTGTTCTTTCAGTTCTTTCAATTCAATTGGTGCCATACGGTAAGGTACTTTTGATATCGGTTGTGTACCTAACATCAATTATATACTGAAGTCAACCTCTCGAAATGGAGGCAATTCCGGAATCTCATCAGGAAAGACATCAGCGAATTCACTAACCACTGGAAAATCAGCCAATTTCGGGCTAGTTTTCAATACATCAACTACGTAAATCCGAAATCATTCTGCCCCCTTTCGGTAATAAATCAGTCATAGAAAGAACATATATCAAAGGAATTCTGGCTCGTGAACCCTTAACATAAAATTTTCACTCGTCAGCCATCTCTGGTCTGAACCTCACAATCTTCTAAAAGCAATCCACTGTAGCTCTGTACTTGGTTAGCATATCGATACCGATTATACAATCAAAATCAGAAATACCAAGCACAACACAATCCATTTCAATCTCATGACCCTCAAAATGCAATGTACAATTTCTTACAAACTTCACTGATATAATACCTCTTCCCAAAGGTGATGAAATAGACACTACAGTAGCTAAGGGTTCAACAGGCAATTCATGTAATGCAAAAAATTGCTCATAAATAAAAGTGTGTGAGGCACCTGTATCAACTAACACATAAGCAGGATAACCATAAATAGAGCAGTTACCTGCAATCACATCATCAGGTGCGGCTTGTGCTTGCTCCTCTGTCAATGCAAACACTCTGGATTGTTGCCTTGGAGGTTGATTCACTGACTGACCTCCTCCTCTTGCTCTACCTTGTGCTGCTGGTTGTGGTTGAAACAAATGCACAGATGATCCTAGTCTCTCAGCCTGTGCTACTGGTCTAGGCGATCCAGTACCCTGTGCACTTCCAGAACCACGCTGTGGGCAACTCGTGCAAAATGTCCAGTTTGATTACAAATGTGGCAACTACCAAAAACTCCTCTGCACTTTTCACTCGTATGGCGACCCCCACATTTGGTACAGTACACATCAGATTTCTGTCCAGCTCTAGACTGTTTGGATCCACTTGAACTAGAAGAGCTACCACTTGGACGTTTAAATTGTATCCCTTTTCCTTTAAAGAAATTTTTCTTACACTGCTGCTACATCCTACATCAAATCGAGGTGGTGGTGGAATTTGGGGCTGCTCTTGCGGTTGTCTCACTGGCTGTGGCACATACTGTACTCCTTGTTGCCTCAATAGTCCAGCTTCAGCTCCCTTTGCACGATTCAGAGCATCGACAAAATTATTTGGTCGCCCAGCATTTACCAGGGTGAAGACATCTGGATTCAAGCCATTTATAAATTGATCGGCTTGAGCTTCATCACTTACAGCAATATGTGGCGCAAACTTCAACAAACTAGTAAACTTTGCAACATATTCTTCAATATTTAACTGACCCTGTTGCAAACTCGCAAATTCTGCTCCCTTGTCTTTGTGATAAGAAATAGGAAAGAACCGTAGATAGAAATCAGTTTTAAACACAAACCAGGTAATAAAAGTACCTTGATTTTACCCTTTTCGTTGCTATCCACCAACTCTTGGCAAGGCCATGTAATTGATGAATCACAAGTCTGACTTGTCGGTCGTCTGTATAGTCAAGGGATTTAAAAAACTGCTCAATATCCTCTAACCAGTTGCTACAATCAATAGAGTTCTCAGTTCCTTGTAATGTTGGCGGGTTGAAGGACAGAAATCATTTCAACAGTTTTTCCATGGGAGTTGCAGTAGCACTCATTGTATCAGCAGAAGTACTATCCTGTCCTAGTTCAGGTGCTGTCACTTGTACCAGTGGCACTGTCTGTGCAGCATTAGTCTGCTCTGGAGGATTCATTGCCAATGTATGTCTAGGATTCGGTACTTGACGGGGAGGCATATATGATAATCAAACAGATTAGTGCACAATTCATCAATATATCATCTATACAATTCTGTCTCAATCCCTCCTCTGATTAGCACTTTCATCCGTCGTCAAAAGATCGAGTTCTGATTCATACTCTTACCAATTGATCACATAATCATGCGATAATAAAATCTAAAAACAGTAAAGAATATATCATGCCAGTATATAATCAGTAAATAATTCAATCAAAGGACACGATCTACCCCACTCATCTATTCTCAGTCCGAGAAACTTAAGCTTTGATACCACCTGTTGTGGGGACCTCGGGTTGCTAATTTTATCTTAGGGCAATTAACAATTAATTAACAATTAATCATACCTTAAAGGAATACTCAAACCAAGAACTAAAAAAAAAATTTTAAAGGGCACCTCACTCGATCGGTTAAATCATACCCGATCGAGCGAGCAAGAAATTCAAAGTCTCAGGTTTGAGCAAAACTTGGTGTCGCTCGATCGGTGAAATTCAACCGATCGAGCGGCCTTCAAAGTTTTAACTTTCTGTTTGAAAACTACACGCCTCGCTCGATCGGTGAAATTCAACCGATCGAGCGGCCTCTCTTCCCAGAAAAACATCAGAAATTTCTTTTGCTGTCAAGTCTGAAAATCCAATCCAAAATCATCCAAAACCAACTCAAATCATGGTTTAACAAATCTAGAACATGCATTTATACATACATGAAGTTTCAAACATAAATCCATGCGTTTATTACATCAAACGGATAGTTAAAAAGGCATTAGATTACAAGCTACACAAAGTCTCAAACATGTGCTTCAAGTTCTAAACTTATTCTAACAAGTTTGATGTTATTCTAATACACACTCTTTTCACTACAACCCGAGTCCACACTTGCTAAATCTCGCTCCCGAGCTATCAAGGTCGTCTCTGACTAGCTCCTACCCCATCTGTTGCCATGCACACATACAAAACAAGACAACAGCCGGAAACGTCCGGTGAGAATACAATCTCAGTATAATCAACACATATATGCCTTAAATAAAAGCATATTGACTCTAAACATTTCAACTTGAGAATAGAGTAAACACATATATAAATAATTGATTCCTATCACACTCTTTGCCATCAAGATTCGTATATGATCTTGACATGGATATCCATCTTTCGTCGTCTCATTAGACTCAAAAATAAGGTCGCCTCCGACCTTGGCATAAGAATCAATTCATATTACATATCGTATCATAATCAAATAAAGAACCACTACCTGAGATGGATCGACAACATCAACAATCTAAATACAAACAATAAACAAGTATGTGATTTTGGCGGGACAACTCAAGAAGATTCATTCTCGAGTTAAAAATTCCTGACTTGTGATGTCGTCTTATACCTTCGTATATCTCAGTTCTGAATAATTCAAATCTGAAACATAATATCAAAACACTCATATCAAACTTCATTCAATTCTAGCATTCAAAAATCTGATCAAAACATCATTTGACCCTCAACCAAAAAGACTTCAAACCTTGATCACTTCTTCTTCGGTTCAAATTCAAAGTTCTTGAGTCGTTATCCTTCAATACTAATCTGAAATTGAATAATACTGATGCTACAACATCACAACATCTCAAAGAACATCTCAGCTCAATCCTAGGCAATCAAAACGGTCTCAAATCATAAACCGATAGCGTAGCGATTGAAAATCGATAACCAAAACGATATCGAATTCAATATATATATCAATACTCATACACAAAGAAGCCATATATCATCAATACTCAGCATAATCATATGTAACACTGTCGAAATACATGCTGAATATCATATCCATCACAAACGATATTCGTTCTTCAATCCAAACTCGATATAATACAATACAAAATCTCAAGAACACGTGCATATCAGAAATTATGATCTCTACCATATTTCAATCTTACAAACATGCCGACAGAAATAAAAAAAATTACACTAAATCGAAGCCCTCGTCACAAGGATCGTAGTGCTATTTTCGGAATTAAATTCGGACAATCGGATCAAAAGATACGAGGTTTTGAAAATCAAAAATCAAAATAAAAAGAGAAGGTCTCGACTTCTGCTCTAAAATTTTCTGAATTGATATGAGTTTCACACGTATACATGCTGAATAATCCTTAAACATTTGGATAAATTCAGCTTATTTGCAATTTAGCCCCTAGAAACTTCACAAATTGCAATTCAGTCCTCAACCCTCTTTTTAATTCAATTTCAATCCTAAATAATTTAAGAATATTAGAATTTAAATATAAACTCTAAAAATTCTCAAATTAAATATTCTCGGATTAAAATTAAATAATCTCGGATTAAATCAAATAATTCTGGGCCTTACATAAATAGATAAGATATAATATCTTCTAATATAATTAAACGAATCAACCATATTTTAAACCTAGGAATATTATATTTTCTCAATTCAATTGAAAATCATTCCTAGTTTAAAATATGTCAAACACTTAGATAGAAAACACAATCTTAACTATCAATCATAGAAAGACAAAAGACTAAACTAAATCTTTCACAACATGAAAAGATATCAAGGAATAATTAATCCTTTCAATCTCCTTATTTTTGTCTTTCTGGAAAAAACACTAATAGACAACTCAGCAACTTCCCCTAAATTTAATTCTCAGATCTCCCCATGAGTTCGATTTATCAAATCAGTTATCCCCCTGAATTTGATCTTTTAATTCCGAATGTTGTCAAAATGTGCACACAACACTTACTAGATCAGAAAAGCTTAATACCTGTTAAGATCAAAACATGCTGTTACATCTTAACATAAACAAAGGTAGATATTATATTAGAAAAATAACAATAAGAAATCAAGCACAAGAGCAAACAGATTAAAATAAACATTTAAAATTGATTGCTCTCAGAGCCACCATCAGATCCACCACCATCTTCTGTAGAGGAGGAGCCATCTTCAAAATCTTCACCATCTTTGCCCTTTTTTTTTGTCTAGAAGAGGTACCCACTCCTAGCAGACCACGATATTGTGCCAATGAGGCTTCGTAGTAAACATTGTTAGCTTTGGCTTGTAGAATCTTCTTGAGACAACCCTTACTTGATAAATTTTTTTTTATAATGCTACATATACGCCAATACATATATGTATCTATACTTAAAATGGTTTTTCATAAAATATTATACAATATATAGTCGTTTGCATGCAATTAAATTAAGGAAAAATAAATTTTTTGGTCCATTAACTTGTGCATGTTTTAGTTTTGGTCCATTAACTTTTTCAATGTGGGTTTTGGTATACTAACTTTGCATTTTCAGTATTTTTTGGTCCAACTGCATACGTGTCCACTTTTGATTGGTCCAAAATGATGATGTGTACCAATCAGAAGCTGACACATATGCAGTTGGACCAAAAAACACTGAAAATGCAAAGTTAGTGTATCAAAACCTACATCGGAAAAGTTAATGGACCAAAATCCAAATGGGGTAAAGTTACAGGACCAAAAAACTTATTTTCCTTTAAATTAAATACTCAAACATAACTAAAAATATTATGCATCAAACTTTCATAACGAAAATACAAAAAATCATAGTTCAATGACAATGCTCATGCAAACATCTAAAATCTCAAAACCAAGCGAAACAGTGAAAATCAGTAATCATGTGCGGAAATAACATAATGCATAAAAATCCCAAAATAAACTGTATCATAAACTGTCATAGGTCACGGGTGCTAGCTGCCACGGATACTCAAGCGTCTTCATCGCAGTAGGGACCACATCCTCAAAACTAACATTAAAATCACATGAACACTATTTAAATCTAGTGAGCCTAGAGGCTCAGCATGCTCTACCTAGTTATAACAAATACCACATAATAAAATCTCATTCAAGCACTTATCACTTAAAAATATCATGAGGTATCTTATGCATACATGCTCGTAAAAATGTTTGCATAATGCTGAGTCGTAAACGTAACATAAATACGACATGTCATAATCGTAAAATATCAGTGTGAGACATATCATTGATGTGTGACCATTAGCGTAAGCGATTGATCAATCTATAAAACCATTAATGTACGTGGCGGCGAGGTTCACCCAACCTTAAACCGGGGATTCCCTACCCCTCTATGCTGCCTTTTCACCCAACCTTAAACCGGGGACCCATAGGCTCATAAACATAAGTGGAGAATTCATCGGGCCCGGTATCCTGACTTTTCATCCAATGAGTTGTCACAATCACACCAATTTCCCAAAAATATTTTCTTTACATCCCCTTAATATTTTATAAAATAAATGCATGAGTCATGAACTTAAAAATATAATTTTCCTTCAAATTTTTTTGTAAATATATATTTAAATTATTTTTCATAAAATCATTATTATATAAAAATATACATACACATATATTAAATATATATTTACGGACTATTTTACTTGCCACGGACTCGTTCGAGTAGCTGCCTCCTTAACTTAAGCTCATTAACCTAGACTGGCCCATTAACACTTAAACTGACCCAATAATACTTAGCCCAACATAAAACAGGCCCGATAGCTCTCATGGGTCACAAGGCCCATGAAAAGCTAATGGGCTTACTAAAATTACTAAATTAAGCCCAACAAAACAATTTAATCACTCAAACCCATTAACAACTTAATTCAAACACTTAGGCTTCAAATTAAATTACCCGGGCCTAAAATAAAATAACACCCACCCATACTCATATGACATGACCCAATTATCAACTTGACCCAACTCGGACGCCCATGCCCGAGCCCTGCCCGAGCTGCCCGAACAAATAAGCCCTAACTCATTCCCTTGCAAACCCGTGCAGCCCAAATTCCAACCCTTCGGCCGCCCTATTCTAGCCACCATTGGTCAAAGCCCCTTCGGCAGAACCACCCCAAGGTCCTGCCGGTGCTACTGGACCAGGCCATGGCCTAATCCATGCAGCACATGTCTCGGCCGTGGCTGTTCTTCCTCAAGCTTGCGCCCAACACATTCGGCCGACCAGGCCCTAGCTTGGCCACTACCTGGGCCACGTCCCTCATAAATCCTGACCATAAAGAAACCTCACACAACCCTTGAACCAGGATGCAGCAGCCCAAACCAACCATGAAGAGAAATAAAGAAAGTCGAGCCAACAAGTGCACGTATGAACATAATGCAAGCAATCATGAGTTCTAATCCACAGTCAAATGAAACCAACCAATTTTCATAAAACAAAACAAAGCATAATAGGATTTAAAAGAGTGAGAAAATATGGATACAACATGCCTTAGCTCAAGAAAATGGAATACGGGTGCGTAGCTCGCGACGGGACGACCGAAATGCCCAAACTCTTGAATTTTTCTTCAAATTTCTTGGGGTGTGTGCTTGTGAGGGCGAGGCAGCTCACAAAACTCCTTCTTTCTCTCCAAGTTAACATGAATGAAGTGAGGGAGGAAATAAAATCTAATTCTAGGTATTTGTTTGTGTGTCTAGTGGGATTTTGGCTTTTTAATTAAAATTAGTTAAAAGGCTTAAAAATCACTAGCCTATCATTCAACAACTTAAACAATACATTTTTATATTAAAAATCCTCCAATTGTTTTTAATTCATAAAGGCCCAATTTTAAAAGTACCCCAAAATCCCTTAAAATGGCCTAACTAGGTGAAAAATGTGCTTTTAATTATATATATATATAACCAAAATTTTCCTATATATTAAGTCTCAAAATAATTATTTTGGAATCTTGAAAATCTTAGAGATAAATTTTGATAAAAACTTTTACCTCGTTCGTCCACCGACCCATCTACGCGCTCGTAATTCGATTTTTCTTTAAAAATTCATAGCTCTAAAAATACTATAGAATGTCATAATTAAATTTAAAACACATAAAATGCCACATAATTCACATAAAAATATCATTTAACCTCTTTAATTTATTTTTTAAAATAATTAAACCCCTAATTATGCTTATGGTTTACGTAAACGAATTTCTAGGCGTTACACTTCTGTTCAGCATGCAACATATGGGCTTCAATTGAAGCCGAGTCCATTTTATATGTGGATGTTACTGAGGTAACAATGACAAGGTAAGTGTTGACAACATCTGGCACAACATCTGATTCTGTTCAGGGAAGATCCAACTTTCTATGTCCCTTGAGAAGAGCAGGTGCTAACTTCAGGACTGCCACAGTAGCAGATAAAGGTTCATCATCATCTTTTACAAAACCTTGAGATACCATCATAGCATTATCAAAGAAAAAAACGGGACCTTGTAAGATACCAATCCATAGTCTGCATATTTCATAACTTTAGTAAACACAAGTTTTAATTTCCATAGTTAAAAGCTGCTCCAATTCCTATCGCATGCAACACTGCAGCTTGGTGTTTGGTGACACAAGTGGAATTTGTGGACGGAGCCCAAGTCTTGACTGCAGTCTTGTGGAGAACAGAATACAAGGAAATAAGAGTTGCAGAAGATATCTTTTGGGGATAAGCAGAAAAGCGGATGACAAGACCACCAGTAATGACATATGTGATATCATCCAGAGCAGGCTGTTCATCTTCTTCCACATAAGGAGAGTTAAAGAATCCATTGATCACAGCAGGGCTAAACTAAAAAATTTGACCCCTCACATAAAGTTTTCCAAACTTAGCAGATATGGGGCTCCCGACAGCATCACTCAAATTGGTATAGAATTTCAACACAGGTTTTTCACAAATGGTGCAACAGTAGTAACAATGGCCAACAAATTCCTAAGTTGGAAAAACTCTTCCATATTTTGATAATTTTAGCACTCCAGATCTATGATTCACTCCTCAAAGAACTGAAGATTGGCATAGTGTTTCCAATTGTCCGCATCAGCCTTAGTATAAAAGGATGAAGAGAAAGATTGACTCACAAAATACTCATCCTCCAAGATGTTGTCAGGGGTGGTATCAACATATGGCTCAACATCTGTCTCTGAGGAAGATTCCTCATATTCATCTTCTTCACCAATTTCCTCATTAGAGTTAGACGAGGAGCTAACAGAAGGAGTAGGGTGGTTGTCAGCAAATTCTTGAATCATCTCCTCATCGTGTTCATCAAAAGCAGAAAAAGAGAAACCAGACACTTGTTCCTTGACTTTATTCAGAGTGTCCATGAATTTTGCGATTGACTCTTCTTCTTCATCTGAGAAGGCAATCTCAGGTTCATCATTCTTGGTTGCAGTTGGATGAGTAGACACGGATGCTCTTTTAGTATAATAAGGATCATCAGATGATCCACTTTCTTCAACGGACTCAACAGAAACATCGGAGGGTTTTGGGGCTTTTGGTCGAGCCACAATTTCAAAATCTCGCTCAGCGGAGTCATCACCAGAATAAAATTTAGTGTCCAAAAAGGAGGACGTGATGACTGTCCTTTACCTCAAAACCTCTTTGATGGAGTGAAGTCAGGATTTTATCCTGCTTGACGGTTTGATATTCGGGACATTGGCTTTGGGGGAAAAACTTCCTTCAACATAGAAAGATCCAACAAGTTTTCCACGTCCAATTCATTTCCTGGTTCTCATGGTGTGATTGATTCCAGCGGAATTGGTTGTTCAAGGGTTGGAACCAGAGCACCCTGCGATTCCAAGTGAGTGAAGAGGGTGTTGGCCCGTCTTGCCCAAAATCTCCCTTGTAGCCCATTTCTGCGTGGATACCATAGGAATCAAAGTTCTTGCCTGCCATTAAATTTTTAAGGATTGGAATTGAAAAGAGGGGTTTACGCAAGATTGAGAGGGCCGAGATAAAACTGTAGAAGTGAGATTGTGGTGATGGTGAGTAGATAAAAGAGATCACAAAGATTATGATCATAAGAACAAATCCAAACAACAAACCCTACACCTTCTAATCACTCGGCCACAGTAATTTCTCCATAACGGTAACAATTGCCAACGGTAAAAAGATATTTGAAATCAATTTGGCAGTAGAATTTTTGAATTATGGTAATAAATCAGGCCAATTGATATTCACAGAATTTTCATAAATAAACTCCACATCGAATTTAACTCCACCAAAACACTTTCAATCACAAATTAATTCAAAATATTAGTGGGTAGGGAAAATCACTGAACTTTGCTTATTTAGAACTTCTAAATTCTCAACAAGATATATTCACTATAAAATAAGTATACATGTTCTAATTATGCCTAAAACAGAGTGTAACAATAAAATAAGATGCTAACACATGCAAATGAAAGTTCACTGGTGTAGTGTTATCAATAGTGTTGGAAACATTTAGAGCAACACTCGAGTTTTCAGAAACATTTCCCAGATAGACAACCATTTAAAATTATTCCTGCAGAAGAGGTAGCTTGCACACTAAAAGAACGATCTTCATAAGACTCCTTTAGATAGATTTTTCCTTTTGCTTCTGATTTTTCATTTGATATTGATGATCAAGATTTTTGACATTGAGATATTCATCAAGTTTAGTTTCTGAATTTGCAAACTATTCATCAAGGTGAGTGATAGTCGTGTTTTGTTTGCATTTGTTAATGTTATTTTGTTAGTAGTTTGCATGCATTTATTTGTTTTAGTACATGTTTTATCTTAGTTTTGTTGTTTGCATGCATTTAGCATCATAACATACTCCCAGGTTTAATGTGTAGGAGGTATCAAATTTGAAGAAGAAAAGCAGAATTTTGGCAAAGTTTCATGCGCTCGATCCCACGAACTCATAGGATCGAGCGCGACTTCTGAATATTCAAGGCACCAGGCGAGACATTTTTCACGCGCTCGATCCGAGGAACTCATGCGATCGAGCGCGGCCAAGGATATTGAAAACAGAAGATCGCATATTTTAGCGCGCTCAATCGGACGTACTCATGCGATCGAGCGCGCTAGTCTGTTCGGGAAGATTTGTTTTAATTTTGGAAACTTTGTTATTTTAGATTCTAGGCTTTATTAGACTTTTAATTCCGTTTTGGAGGGATTATTATCAGACTTTGGAGATCTCTAAGGAGGCTAGGTTTTATTTTCCATCTCTCTTTCAAGTTTTCTTCTTTTCTTTTGAATTTTCTTAAGTTTTTGATGAATCGTTGTAGCTAAACTTTTATTCTTGGTTGAGGGAGATGAAACCTTGATATAATTTATTCATGAGATTTGATTTTCACTGTTTAATTCTTATTAAGTATCAATTTCTGATCTGTTTTATTTCATGTTTGTATGTGAATTTCTTAGACTGGCCATCTTAGGATTTTGTTATACAAACTATAGCTAAATTAGAATTTAAATCCGTAATTGTTTGAATCAACTAATTTGTGAAGCAACTACGTTTGATATTTTCTGCTGTTGAATTTATTAAATCATAGGGTCAATTATTGACTAGGCTAAATACAACCGCTGGTGTTTGTGTTGTCTATATTCGTCAGTTTTACTCATTTGAATGCTACCTTAGATTTAAATCTAGATCGCTGGAATCCGGATTAATTTATTGGTAAGGGTTAATCCAGAACACTGATGTCTAATTAACTAAAATTAAGGTGAAACAGGAATTTGGCTTTCAATGACGAATATTTGATAGGATTAATTATTTTTAGGGAATCGATGATTGAATGAATAAATATCAAGGGTGTAGTCGACTGATACCAAGGCTTGTCCTTTATTGATTTCTTCAATTTAATTTTCATTCTTGCATGCTAGTGATTTTATCAATTTTTAATTGCTTAAATTTTTAGTAGTTAATCCAAAAATCAAACCCCTCTTTAGTTTACTTAGTACACATTAAATTTACCTTTCCTCGTGAGAACGATCCCTACTCACGCTACTACATTTTTGTGGTTATCTGATTGAGTTGGGTAATTTGGGCGCGATACGACTTAGCGTTACCAAATTTTGGCGCCGTTTCCGGGGAACGGTGTTTAATTTATTGTGTTCTATTTCTTTTTGTTTTGTTATGTTTTATCTCACTCTCTTCTATTTTCTTTGTTTCTAGTTTTCTCTCATTCATGCTTTCAGGTGATTTAGCTGAAGAAGACTTTCTTTACGACCGGAGATTGAAAGAACCTTACATAGGCAAAGGAGAGAACTTCGTAGGCAACAACAAGAGGCAGCTGCTCGAGCTGATTTTCCAGAAGAAGAGATGACTGCTAATGCAAACCTGAGTCTTAGACAATTGGGCACTCCTGATCCCAATCAACAGCCTTTATGCATTACTTTTCCTACATTAGAAAATAATGCTACTTTTGAGCTTAAGTCTGGGTTGATTCACTTATTACCTGCTTTTCATGGTCTTGGAGGTGAGGACCCGAATAAACACTTAATGGAATTTCATGTGGTCTGCACGAGTATGAAACCCCATGGAGTGACAGAGGAGCAGATTCAGCTGAGAGATTTTCCTTTCTCTTTGAAGAGTCCTGCTAAGGATAGCTATATTACTTGCCCTCTGGTTCTATCACAACTTGGACGGAGATGAAAAGAATCTTTCTGGAGAAATACTTTCCAGCATCTAGAGCCGCGAACATCCGGAAGGAAATCTATCGAATCAAGCAATACTCCGAAGAATCACTGCACGAGTACTGGGAGCGGTTCAAGAAGCTTTGTGCTAGCTATCCGCAGCACCAGATAAGTGAAAATCAGTTAATAAAATTTTGCTATGAAGGTTTGTTACCTCATGACATGAGTATGCTAGACGCAGCCAGTGGAGGAGTTTTTGTGGACAAAACTTCAGTACAAGCGAGGAATCTGATAGAGAATATGGCTGTCAATTCTCAACAATTTGGCACCATCAGAAATGAGCATGCACCAAAGAAAAACACCGAGGTAAATGTCTCTTCCCTTGAGCAACAATTAATTTAATTTACATCTCTTGTGCGTCAGATGGATGTAGGGAATGGACAACCTGCAAAGGCATGTGGAATTTGTGCTGTAGTGGGACATGCTACTGATATGTGTCTCACACTTCAAGAAGAATCGGTAGAACAGATCAATGCTACTGGAGGATTTCCTGGACCACCACAAAGGAAATATGATCCTTATTCCAACAAATACAATCCTGGTTGGAAGGATCATCCAAATCTGAGATATGGGAACCCTCAAGCAAATCAATCGGGCCCTCAAGCACCACCACACAATCAAGCTTATAGGCCACCGTATCCTCAACAGCAGCAGCGTCCTCAGATTCCCAATCCGGGTGAGTTTCTTGAAAATATTGTTAAGGAGCTTGCTACTAATACTATAACTTTCCAACTGGAAACCAGAGAAAGTATTCAAAACTTGAATACCCAGATGGGACAGCTCGCCACCGCCATCGATAAGTTAGAAGCACAGCATTCTAAAGCTCTACCATCTCAAACAATTCCAAATCCAAGAGAGAACGCAAGTGCTATTACTCTAAGGAATGGTAAGGATTTGAAGATCAAGGAGAAAGAAGTGGAGGCTTCACTCAAGGAGAAGACACAAGAAGAACCAAAGGCGACTGATGGAGAAGCATCCAAGGAAGAAGCACCAAGAGATAAGTTTCCTCCACTTTCTGAATATACGCATGTTGCCCCTTTTCCCTTAGCACTTAAGGAGTCCAGAAAAGATGAAGGGATAAAGGATCTTTATGAGACATTTCGTAGATGTGAGGTGAATATTCCGTTGCTAGATGCTATTAAGCAGGTACCTCGATACGCGAAGTTCTTGAAGGAACTGTGCACAGCAAAGAGGAAACAGACATTGAAGGGCTGTCAAAAAGTGGAGCTTGGTGAGAACGTATCTGCTATGATCCAACAAAAATTACCCGCAAAATTAAAGGATCCAGGTATGTTTTCTTTCCCATGCACTATAGGGAATGTTAGACTTGAGAATGCCATGTTAGATCTAGGAGAATCAATAAATGTTATGTCATATTCTATCTATGCATCCTTGAAACTTGGTCCATTGAATAAAACTGGAATTGTCATTCAATTAGCTGATAGGTCTAATGCATACCCTAGGGGAATAGTGAAAGATGTGTTAGTGCAAGTGAATGATTTGGTATTTCCTGCAGATTTTTATGTGCTAGACATGGAAAACGGTGATCATAATAGTCCTATTTTTTAGGCAGACCATTCTTGAAAACTTCCATGACTAAAATTGATGTTCACAGTGGCACACTCACCATGGAATTTGATGGCGAGGTTGTGAAATTTAATATTTATGATGCCATGAAATTTCCTGACAGTGATGATTGTGTGTTCTCTGTTGATATTGTGGATTACTTGGCACAATATTATTGTGAGAATGCATGAAAAAATGATCTAGATGTGGCTCTCGTTGCACCCATTCAGCAGGATCATGGAATTGGATTCAGCGAAGAAGTGAAGGAGATTGATGGAATTCTGAATAGTTCTCCTGAGCTACCTCAGTCAGGTACTGTCTCTTACATATCTTTACCAATCTCTAATACTCGGCGTCTCCCATCTTTTTTGTAGGCACCAGTGGTCGAACTAAAGACACTTCCAAAACATCTCAAGTATGTTTTCCTTGGAGAAGGAGAAACATTACCGGTCATTATCTCCAATAGTTTGGAAGCCGACCAAGAAGAACGGCTAGTCAAAGTACTGCAAGAGCACAAGACTTCTATTGGGTGGACCATAGCAGACATCAAGGGAATTAGTCCTTCCACATGCATCCACCGAATTTTGATGGAGGAAGGAGAAAATCCCTCATGTCAGCCGCAGAGAAAGTTGAACCCACCAATGATGGAGGTGGTAGAGGCTGAAATTCTGAAACTCCTTGAAGTTGGAGTCATCTACCCGATTTCTAACAGTCAGTGGGTCAGTCCGGTCCAAGTGGTACCCAAGAAAACCGAAATTACTCTGGTGAAGAATAAGGATGATGAGATGGTTCCCACCCGTATTCAAAATGGGTGGAGGGTTTGTATTGATTATAGGAAGCTGAATGCCGGAACCCAAAAGGACCACTTTCCTTTACCCTTTATTGATCAAATGATTGAAAGGTTAGCGTGTCACCCTTACTATTGTTTTTTTTATGGATATTCTGGTTATTTTCAGATTGCTATCGCACCAAAGGATCAGGAAAAGACGACATTCACATGCCCGTTTGGTACCTTTGCATATCGACGGATGCCTTTTGGACTTTGAAATGCACTGGCCACTTTTCAACGGTGTATGGTTAGTATTTTTTCTGATTTTATCGAGCATATGTTTTTATGGATGATTTTACTGTCTATGGTGATTCATTCTAAAACTGTCTGTCTAACCTTGCTCTTGTCCTTAAGAGGTGTGTCGAAACCAACTTAGTCTTAAATTCTGAAAAATGTCACTTTATGGTTGGGCAAGGTGTTGTGTTAGGCCATGTTGTCTCATCTAAGGGAATAGAGGTGGACAAGGCTAAAATTTATATTATTCAGTCTCTCCCTTACCCCACATGTGTGCGGGAAGTGCGTTCTTTTCTTGGCCATGCAGGTTTCTATAGGAGATACATTCAAGACTTCGCCAAGATCACATCCCCATGTGCAAGATGTTGCAAAAAGATGTCCCGTTTGAGTTTGATGAACCATGCAAAACATATTTTGATAAACTCAAAGACTCCTTGACATCTGCACCAATAATCCAACCACCGGACTGGAGCCAACCATTCTAGATCATGTGTGATGCCAGCGACTATGCTTTTGGCGCGGTTTTAGGCCAGAAAATTGGGAAAGCATCGCATGCTATCTACTACGCTTCGCGTATCCTAAACGATGCCCAACGAAACTACTCCACCATTGAAAAGGAGCTCTTAGCTGTTGTTTTTGTATTAGAAAAATTCCGCTCTTATTTACTTGGTGCTAATGTCATTGTTTATTCTGATCATGCAGCTTTTAGTTTTCTGATGGCGAAGAAGGAGGCAAAACCAAGGCTGATAAGATGGATACTACTTTTGAGCGAATTTGATGTGGAAATCAAGGACAAAAAGGGACCAAGAATCGAGTTGCTGACCACTTGAGTCGCCTAATTCATGTCGATGAGGAGCTGAATTTGCGAGAAGAATTTCCTGATGAGCAACTGTTTTCAGCAAGCACGGAATTACCCTGGTATGCAAATATTGTGAATTATTTAGTTACTAATGGGTTTCCCTCTGAATTTTCAAAGGCGCAAAAGGACAAAGTGAGAATCGATGCTAAGTACTATGTGTGGGATGATCCATACTTGTGGAAACATTGCGCTGATCAAGTTATATGTCGATGTGTACCCAAAAGCGAGGTAATCCCTTTCCTTACGTTTTGTCATTCTTATGCATGTGGTGGCCACTTTGGAGCTAAAAGGACCGCAAGAAAGGTGTTGGACAGCGGATTTTTCTGGCCATCCTTATTTCGAGACGCTTACGTGTTTTGTAAGTCGTGCGCTCAATGCCAAAAGATATGTAATATCTCCTAGCGTAATGAGATGCCCCAGCAACCCATTCTAGTTTGTGAGATCTTTGATGTTTGGGGCATCGACTTCATGGGACCTTTTCCAAGTTCATATGGATTTATTTATATATTATTTGTTGTGGACTATGTCTTGAAATGGGTGGAAGCAAAGGCCACCCGTACTGACGATTCTAAAGTTTTTGCAGAGTTTATCAAGAATAAAATTTTCTCTAGGTTTGGAATTCCGAGAGCCATCATCAGTGATAGATGAATAGACTTCTGCAACCGAACTGTGGCTACTTTGCTTAAAAAGTACCATGTGACGCACAGGGTCTCCACTGCATACCATCCACAATCCAACGGTCAAGCTGAGGTATCGAACAGAGAGATCAAGTCCATCCTAGAAAATACCATGAATCCTACAAGAAAGGACTAGAGCTTGCGTTTGGATGATGCCTTGTGGGCGTATAGAACCGCGTTCAAGACGCCAATTGGAATGTCCCCATATCGGCTGATTTTTGGAAAACCATGTCATCTGCCTGTGGAATTGGAGCATCAAGCCTATTGGGCTATAAAAAACTTCAACATGCAGATGGATGAGAGTGGAGAGCACCGGAAGCTGCAGTTGCAAGAATTGGAAGAGATCCGCAATGATGCTTATGCTAGCTCCAAGATTTACAAGGACAAAACAAAGGTCTTCCACGACAAGATGATCTCTAGACGGGAATTCGAAGTCGGTCAGAAAGTTTTGCTCTATCATTCCCGACTTTGGTTGTTCCTAGGTAAGTTGCGTTCACGTTGGAATGGACCGTTTGTTATAACTAATGTCTTTCCCCATGGTGCAGTCGAAATTCAAAGCTTGGACACATCCAAAACTTTCAAGCTGAATGGTCACCGACTGAAACACTACCATGAAGGAGTCCAAGAAAACGTAGGAGGGGACAAGCATGATATCACCCTAGATGCTCCGCCAAATGTCAACTAAATCACGGCATGCAGTCGAGCTATAGACTGACTGTAAATTTAGTGCTGACTGGGAGGAAACCCAGTGTTTCTTTCCCTGTTATTTTGTTTGGTTTTATTTATTGGTTTGTTTTGCGTTCTTTTATTTTGTAAAAAATTTTGAAAATAAATTTTTTTTTTCTGAAGGCTTTGTGCGCTCGATCTTACGTACTCACGCGATCGAGCGCACGTTTTTCCCCTAACTCTCCGCCCCGGTTATTTTATTTGGCGCGCTCGATCTTGCGTACTCACGCGATCGAGCGTGCGGTTTTACCCCATTTCTCTGCCCCTGATTTTAAGAAGCGCGCTCGATCCTGCGTACTCACGCGATCGAGCGCGCTCCCCTGTGCATGTTTTATTACCTCTTTTCTCTCTTTTCTCCCTTACTTCTCCTTTTCTCTTACTCGGTTTCCCTAGAACCCTAAACCCCCAAATTTCGAATTTGTTCAATCCTCACCAATTTTTTCTCATCTATTGCAGGCATCATTCCGCGGATGTAATTAATCATTCCTTCTCTCATCTCCACTTCTCAATCACCATATTTTGCTCAAGAACAACAGCATCTGAGTGCACACCAAGTGTTCGATAAATTGCCTCTGTCAACTTTTCTTGAATTTCTTGCGACATTATGGGCCCAAAACGCAATCGCGAGGTAGGCGAATCTTCTCGCCAAGGACCAAGGGATGCAACCGCTCCACTCCACCCAGCTGACCAATTCGTCAACCAAGCGGCTCGGGACCGGTATGATCATGCAAAAATCCATCGCTCCCCTATTACTGAGAGGGGTTTTGATATCAAGGCTTACGACAGCAATGTGGCTACCCAAATCTTGAACCGTGGGTGGGGAAAATTTAGTCAACAACCTTCTCCGACCATTGACCCTCTTGTTAGGGAATTTTACGCTAATGCTGCAGAGCGCATGGATAGTAAGGCTTTCGTTCGAGGAATTTTGATTTCTTATGCGCCCAAAGATCTGAATAGTCTGTTGGAGATGCCCGACATTGATGATAGCTTGTACCAAAGCATCGCCCTCGACCCGGATTTGCACGAGGTCCTTAAACAATGATGCATGGTAGGGGCTGCCTGGCGGGATCCTGTTACTTTCAAATGCTTTAAGGAGAAATACCTACTGATGGATCCGGCCACTTGGTACATTTTCGTTGCCCGCCGTCTGATTCCCATATCCCACACTAGTGAAGTCCATGTTGAGCGTGTCGTGCTCCTCTACGCTCTCGATCTAAATCTGCCGGTAAATGTGGGCCAAGTGATTTACGCACAGATGAGGCATTCCATCACTACCAGGACATCGGGTATTTTCTTCCCGATGATCATCACGCAGCTGTGCTTGCATGCCGGTGTGCCACATCGACCCGACGAGGAATGGTTGCCACCAATGCGCCCCATTGACAGTGCAACTATCGATGCCAAGCATGCATATCGGATGAGCCAGTTCGTGGTGGACAATCTTTTCGTACCGGCCCTCGATCCCGTACGACCTATGCCTCTTCCCCGCCGCACTACTACCGTCACTGTTCGAGAATTGGCCCAACATGCTCGGTACCAAAATGAATTCAATGCCGCCACGACTTCCAATTTTCAAGTCCTGGACTCCATTTGTCGTGACATTTCTGAGCGGCTCGGGATTTACCCTACCACGCTTCCACCGGCTGTCCCATTTCCGCCAACCTTTTTCATTTCCCTTTGTCGATCCTGTCCCTACTCCCAAGCATGAAGAGGAGGACGACGCCGATCGCTAAACCAGGGGAGTCTTATTTATTTTCTGTGCTTTGCATTCTATTTGCATTTTGTCTTTGGTTTGTTGGTTGTTTTGTTCATTTAGTTTTTGAGCAGTGAGGATACTGGTTAGTTTAAGTAGGGGGGGGGGGGTGTTTCATGCATTTGTTTCATGCATTTTGTGTGCATCCATGCATTTTTTTTTGTTTTGTTGCATTGTTGCAGTTCGTTAATGTTAGTATCTTATCATTTTCATTGTATTGCATATTCTTGTTTTATTATTGCTGTCTTTTGTGTTATTTGAATGCATGAGTTGAGATGAGTTTGTAAGCCTATGATGAGGTATTTGAAAAAAAAGAGAAATTTTTGAAAAATTTTCACACTTGATCAGATTTGAGAAACTATAGGTTGTTTGTTGAATATTCTTAAGCACACATGTTTAACCGGTGAAGTGTAGCGATATATTAGATATTGTGAATGTTTTTTGGACCATTGCACGACAATAGGTTTTTGTGGAACATGATATTTCTTGAATTTTGATAATTTCTTTGATGTGGCATATACTTTATTGGGCGCACCTAAAATTTTTGGTTTTTAAGAAGGAAAATTAATTTTTGGAAACCAATTAACTCCATCCGAGTTGCGAGCGAGATGTTTGAAATTCTATTCATCTTGTTTGTGGCTAAGTATGCGGATTACATGGGGTTAATGTTTTGGAAAAAAATAACACTTTAATTCCATCCGAACTGTAAGTAAGGAATTGAAATCCTAATGCCTTTTTTATGGTTAAGTCTGTGGGAAAAATGGGATTAAATAATTTTTGAAAAGTTTTGAAATAACAATTCCATCCGGGCTTGGAAAGTGATTGAAATTCTAGTCACTATTCCATAGCTAAGTTTGCGGACTTAATGGGATTGTAGTTCCATCCGGGGTATGGACGAGGGGATTGAAATTTAAATCCTATCTAGTTATAGCTAAGTATGCGGGTAATTATTGGGACTTTAAAAATTTTGGTTGCAAAATCCGACGGTGCATAATTATTCTCAAGGAAGTTGTGTTGTGTTGAAGGATTGTTGATAGGAGGGTTCTGGATTGTGAGGCTTACACTGAATTGTTCTAGGTCGGCGAACAGTCTTGAAGCTTTGTCTTTTGAAGTTGCATGTAACTAGGATAACATGACACACATACACGTTCGCATTCGACTGAAGGTGTATCATTGATGATTGAGAGTAGCTATGAATTTGTTTTAGATGAAAGTAGTCTTCTCTTAGGCTATGTTGTGTATGCTCATTCTTGCCTATGTATTTGCTTGTTTTATTTTGTTTTGCATGACTTTCTCGAGGGCGAGCAAGGATTAAGTGTGGGGGTATTTGATAGTCGTGTTTTGTTTGCATTTGTTAATGTTATTTTGTTAGTAGTTTGCATGCATTTATTTATTTTAGTTCATGTTTTATATTAGTTTTGTTGTTTGCATGCATTTAGCTTCATAACATACTCACGGGTTTAATGTGTAGGAGGTATCAAATTTGAAGAAGAAAAGCAAAATTTTGGCAAAGTTTCATGCGCTCGATCCCACGAACTCATAGGATCGAGCGCGACTTCTGAAGAGGCACCAGGCGAGACATTTTTCACGCGCTCGATTCGAGGAACTGATGCGATCGAGCGCGGCCGAGGAGATTGAAAACAGAAGATCGCATATTTTAGCGCGCTCGATCGGACGTACTCATGCGATAGAGCGCGCTAGTCTGTTCGGGAAGATTTGTTTTAATTTTGGAAAATTTGTTATTTTAGATTCTAGGCTTTATTAGACTTTTAATTCCGTTTTGGAGGGATTATTATCAGACTTTGGAGATCTCTAAGGAGGCTAGGTTTTATTTTCCATCTCTCTTTCAAGTTTTCTTCTTTTCTTTTGAATTTTCTTAAGTTTTTGATGAATCGTTGTAGCTAAACTTTTATTCTTGGTTGAGGGAGACAAAACCTTGATATAATTTATTCATGAGATTTTATTTTCAGTGTTTAATTCTTATTAAGTATCAATTTCTAATCTGTTTTATTTCATGTTTTTATGTGAATTTCTTAGACTGGCCATCTTAGGATTTTGTTATACAAACTATAGCTAAATTAGAATTTAAATTCGTAATTGTTTGAATCAAATAATTTGCGAAACAACTACGTTTGATATTTTCTGCTGTTGAATTTATTAAATCGTAGGGTCAATTATTGACTAGGCTAAATACAACCGCTGGTGTTTGTGTTGTCTAGATTCGTCAGTTTTACTCGTTTGAATGCTACCTTAGATTTAAATCTAGATCGCTGGAATCCAGATTAATTTATTGGTAAGGGTTATTCTAAAACGCTAGTGTTTAATTAACTAAAATTAAGGTGATACAGGAATTTGGTTTTCAATGACGAATATTTGATAGGATTAATT
This sequence comes from Henckelia pumila, assembly GCF_033568475.1. Classification (NCBI taxonomy): domain Eukaryota; kingdom Viridiplantae; phylum Streptophyta; class Magnoliopsida; order Lamiales; family Gesneriaceae; genus Henckelia; species Henckelia pumila. The sequence goes on along the minus strand of NC_133121.1, from coordinate 32,702,261 downwards.
ATTTTTAGGGAATCGATGATTGAATGAATAAATATCAAGGGTGTAGTCGACTGATACCAAGGCTTGTCTCCTATTGATTTCTTCAATTTAATTTTCATTCTTGCATGCTAGTGATTTTATCAATTTTTAATTGCTTAAATTTTTAGTAGTTAATCCAAAACTCAAACCCCCCCTTTAGTTTACTTAGGACACATTAAATTTACCTTTTCTCGTGGGAACGATCCCTACTCACGCTACTATATTTTTGTGGTTAACTGATTGAGTTAGGTAATTTGTGCGCGATACGACTTAGCGTTACCAGTGAGTTTCAACTGCTACAAAGTATCAAACAATACACAAAACAGTATGAATGCATGAATGCAATATACCTAAAAGGTACTAAGAATGTTCATGCATGTTAGGTGTTGTCCGAGTGTTTGCAACACTGGAGACAACATATATGTATGATTAAAATACACAAAACAGTATGAATGCATGAATGCAATATGCCTAAAAGGTCCTAAGAACTTTCATGCATGTTAGGTGTTGTCCCGAGCGTTGGCAACAGTGGAGAAAACATCTATGTATGATTACAATGTACACATACTAAGAGACTTCCTAAGGTTGAAAAATCTCTCGAAGTCCAATTTTTTTAGTGAATATATAAGCTAATTGGTTATTAGTTTCAATAAACTCCATACAGGCAATGATTTTCTCAACCAAATCTCGAATGAAGTGATATCGAATGTCAATGTGTTTGGTTCGAGAGTGTTGTACTGGATTTTTCGATATATCAATAGCACTTGAATTATCACAGTACACTATGAGAGTTTCACTTTTAATGTCATAATCCTCTAACATTTGATTCATCCACATGAGTTGTGAACAACTTCCAACTGCTACATATTAGGATTCAGCAGTGGAAAGAGATACACAATTTTATTTTCTACTATACCAAGATACTAAGTTATTACCCAAGTAGAAACAACTACCCATGGTGCTCTTTCTCTCTTCAAGATCTCTTGCCCAATATACATCACTAAAACCTACCAAATTAGTGTTGAATTCTTTGGTGTACCATAAACCCAAATCCAAAGTTTCTGCCACATATTTTAAAATTCTTTTCACGGCCTTAAGGTGTGTGATCTTTGGGTTAGACTGGTATCTAGCACACAAAAACACACTAAACATTATATATGGCCTACTCACACTCAAATAAAATAGGCTTCCAATGATGTTGTGGTATAGAGTGTTTTCAACACCTTCCGCAACATCATCTCTGCTCAGCTTTTCACTTGAACCCGTCGGAGTTCTCATGTGTTTAGAATTATCATTCAAAAACTTTTTCACGATATTTCTAGCATACTTGCTTTGACATAAAAATATACCATCATGCATTTGTTTCACTTGCAATCCCAAGAAATAACTCAACTCACCAACCATGCTCATTTCGAAAGTAGAAGACATACACTCAAAAAAATTATTCACAAGTTTTTCAGACGAAGCACAAAATATTATTTCATTTACATAAATTTGGCAAATGAGAATATTAACTTGGGATTTTGCCCAAAAAATGTCTAATCTACCTCACCCCTTTTGAATCCAAGATTGAGCAAGTACTCGATCAGCCTTCCATACCAAGCACGAGGAGCTTGTTTCAATCCATATAATGTCTTCTTCAATTTATACACATGATCTAGGTGTTGTGGATCCTCAAACCCACTGGGTTATCTCACATACACCTCCTAACTTAAGATTCCATTAAAAAGGGTGTTTTTTTATATCTATTGAAAAATTTTCATTCCCATATGATATCAAATGGCAAGTAGAAGTCGGATAGACTCAATACGGGCTATAGGAGCGATGATCTCATCAAAATCAATCCCCTCGCCTTGCGTGTACCCTTGAGCTATCAACCTATCTTTATTTCTCATGATGTTTCCTGATTCATCGGTCTTATTTTTGACAATCCATTTTGTTCTAATTACGTTACCATGATCAGGTAAATGTACTAAGTACCAAACATTGCTCCGAGCAAATTTTTCAAGCCCTTCATGCATTGCATTGACCCAAAATTCATCTTTTTAAGCTTCATTTATGTTTTTGGGTTCAATGTTTGAAATAAATCACAAATGTATTACATGTGAAAATATAGAGCTCATGCAGACTAGTCCAATCATCTTCTTGTAATCCACCTTTTATTTCCAACATGTTTGCACATTTTCACAAACATTCCTTTGGATTTTGCTTGGGATGTTCTTTCTATCTTCATTTACATCATTGTTTTCCTTCTCAGCATCATCAGTGGGCTGACCAGAATTTTTTTTTGGTGTGTTTAAAGAGTGTGTTGTGTCAAATGTTGTGAGATCTAGGGCAACATCTAGGGAAACCTCTGAGCTTTCTAGTGGTGCAGAATTTTCCTGCAGATCATCAACTTCATCTTCAGCAATCTTCTTCTAAGATCTGCAAATTCATCAAATATGACATTAATGGACTCAAAAATTGTTCTAGTTCTTAAGTTAACCATCTTGTAGGCACTGCTATTTAATTCATATACAAATAAGAACAAGCCTTTATCACTTTGCGATTCAAATTTTGCAAGGTGATCTCTGTCATTTAAAACGTAACAGACATAGACAAAGACATGAAAGTACTTAAGATTAGTCCTCTTTCCCATGAATATTTCATAAGAGGTCATAGTAGAGTCATTCCTCAAGTATACTCTATTTGAAATGTGAAATGATGTGTTTAAGTCTTCCGCCCAAAAACGTTTTGAAATATTATTCGAAATCAACATCACTCTGGACATTTCTTGCAAAGTTCTACTCTTTCTTTCAGCAATTCAATTCTATTGGGGAGTTTATGACCAGAGAATTCATGAGAAATACCTTTCTTATCACATATATTCGGAAAAGAAGAGTTTTCGAACTCCTTACCATGATCAGTGCGAATTTTGGCTACTTTCAGGTTGTGCAAGATTACAATTCTTGTAAGAAATTTATTAAAAGCGCCAAAGATGTCTGAATTATTCTCTTAGAAAAATTACCCAAGTATAGCGTGAAAAGTAATCAACATAGACAAATAATTATTTATTTCCTCCAAAGCTTTCTACTTCCATCGGACCCATCAAGTCCATATGAACAAGCTCAAGACAACGTGTTGTTCTGAAGTGTTGTAAAATTTGGTGTGACACCCTGGTTTGCATACCCTTTTGACATGCCTCATACACATATGGAGTTCCAAACATTAAATTCGACATACCACATATGGAGTTACAAACATTAAATTCTACATACCTCTAAAAATATCAAGCTTACTTAAGTTCTTCAGTGTCTTGAAGTTGGCATGAACCAACTTTTGATGCCATAGATTGAATTCATTCACTTTTGTTTGCCTACATGCCATCTCATCTCCAAGTTGATAGCAATTATCCGTTGATCTAGTACCTGTCATGACACACATGTAAGAACTATAAAAAAACATTATACATATTTTTTTCAAACTTAAAATGCAAATTATTATCACAAAGTTGTCTAATGCTTATTAAATTTGTAGTTAATCCTTCGACATGTAGCACGTTGTGAAGTTTAGGAAGTCCAAAAACATCTTGTGTGTCTTTTCCAACAATATTCCCCTTTGATCCTCCTCCATAAGCCAGTTTTCGAATTTTCAGCTCAACATAATCTATGAGGAATTGTCTTGCACCTGTCATTTGACGAGAACTTCCACTATCAAAGTACCAAAAACATGAAACATTAGTTTTCAAATAAGTAATTTATTCAATACCCGTGATGGTGGTAAGAAATAATTAGGATTTGAAAATAGTAAGTTTGAAGTTTGTGAGACTTCAAAACCTACTGTATTTTTAAGGGAAGATAGTTTTTCAATATGCATATCCAAAAAGACTCCATCAACCAATCTGTCTTCCTCAAAGCTGCAAGATTATTCCAAAACAGCAACAAATAAAACGTAAGTTTGTGTGTCACTACTGTCACAAGCCTGGTCATATCAAACTTTACTTTTTCAAGTTGAAAGATGACTACAGGCAGTGTTCTGCTCCTCAGATGTTGCCTAAAGTGTTGCCTAACATCTATCACAACATCCCCAAGAACAGATCTACTACAAAAAAGGTATGGGTACCAAAAGCTTATATGCATTGTAATATTATAATAGTAAATGTAATCTTTCGTTCAATGCAATGATCATTCATTATATTAAGAAACAAATATATATATATATATATATATATATATATATATATATATATATATATACACACACACACACACACACACACACACACACACAAACTGAAGCACATTAATACACAAAATTATTTTGTGGCGGTATCATAAGTAAATTTTATGAGATTGCATATCTAATTAAACAGATTAATGAAACAATATTATTTTTTATATCAAAAATATTATTTTTTCTTGTAGATATAAATCGGTCAACCTATTTCAATAATATATATCCGTGATATCGTTCCACAAAAGATTTTTCATTATATCATCTGTTCAAGCGATTTTGTAGCACCAGGATAAATTATGGTGTATGGCAAGTCATGAATGTGTAAAAATTACTTTAATTAATAAGAAAGTTTCATCAGTTTCTGTCATGGGATAAATATAATATAATGAAGTATTTTAACCTCAAGTTATCAACAATTGAAGTATTTAAACAAACTGACTTTTGAGAGATGTTGCGACCAGGTGTTGCAACACCTGCGGCAACACATAATGGATTGATTTGCAATATCTTTATTTCTACTAATGTTTCTAGAGATGTGTGACTCTCTTCCTCACTTTATTCTTCATCTTCTTCAGATTTTTCATCGCTCATAGAAGCATTCATTCCTTTCTGAAGCCTATTTGTACAGTCATTGGCGTAATGACCATAACCTTGGCATTCATGACATTGTACAGTGTCTATCTTCTTAGCGATGGACTGACGTCTCCCTTCAAGCATGAGTCGAGGCTTTCCACGACCAAGAAACCTATTTTGTGATCGTTCAGGCCTGCCGATTCTCAATGATTTATCATATGTGGGAAGCATTGGATTTTTGAATTTCTTCTCAGTCTTCTTTGTCTTCTTCATATTTTTCAGATAGTCTCCAAACTTCTTGATTATATATGAGATTGATTCATATCCCAAATCGGATTCATTCATATCTTGTGGCAATTTAAGGAAATCCTTGTAAGAATCATTTGAGATTTGAAGGGCAATAGTTTTACCTTTCTTCTTCTTCTAAACACTCATATTCATCTCATATATGCACAAGGAACTCGTGTCTTTAGATTCTTCAATCGCGCAAGTCTTCATGTTGAACCATTCCAGGAGTGAACGAAGTGCTTTGTTCACCAGTCTTTCATTTGAAATTGCCTCTCCAAGATTGAATGATTCATTTGAAATTTCCCTCAACTTTAGATCATAATCATCTATGGTCTCATTCTCTACCATTCTTAGATTCTCGAACCTGGAGGATAACATCCTCAATTTTGTATTTCGAACACTGTCTGTACCTTCACAATGTATCTGTAGATTATCCTAAGCCTGCTTAGCACAAACACAGTTAGTGATTAAACCAAACATATTAACATCAACAGAAGAGAATATATCATCCAAAGCTTTAGCGTTATAATTTGAACTTTGTACTTCATCCACAGTCCACTCAGTCTCAAATTTGATCCTTATATCACCGTCTTCATCCGTTCTTCTAGGTCGAGACCAACCATTTATTACACGCTTCCATGCTCTATAATTTATGGACTTAATGTAGATTCTCATTTTTAATTTCCAGATTCCATAGTCGGACCCATCTAGAATCGGTGGTCTGAGTGTAGCACTCATGTACGGGGGTGTCCATCTCGAATTACACTATAAAAATAAAAAACACCAAATCAACCAGTACCTCTCTTAGTGTCGTCAAGAGTGGGCTCTGATACCACTTGTTATGTGCTTTCTGCCCTTGACATGAATTATACTTCAAATATCAGATTTTAAAAGATGTCTCTAGATGTTGTAATACTTGAGACAACATGCAACAGAATAATTTAAAGCGTAATTATAAACAAAAATTAGGAACTAACAATTCAGGTATAATTATGCACAAGTACTAAGTACTTGCGCGGTGCCTCAGAGAAAAAAATAATCACTAGAAAAATTGTAAATTTTTTTACAAAAATCAATAATAGTGAAAATTATGAAAAATCAGTTTTCTCAAAAACATGTGAGAAAACACAAAAAAACTCCCTAAAATAAACAAAAGACAGAACAGTAAAGCCAAAGGGAGTTGATCCCAGTTTCCAAAAAATCAAGAGACCAAAAATGTCTTTGACCAACACTATAGCAAGAGCACAACTGTAAAATTCTTCGACCTTCTTCAATACTTCAGACCTCTTGAGACTACAACTTAGATGTTTCTGAATTTTATTTTTCTTAATTCTTCGTGTATCTCCTCCTTCTATTTAAGCGTAAGTTTCACCTACAAATATAGGAAATTAAAATTCAATTTGGAGATAAATACATAAATAAATAAGAGATAATATCTCCTAATATAATTAACCCAATCAACCATATTTTAAACCTAGGAATATTATATTTTCTCAATTCAATTCAAAATTATTCCTAGTTTAAAATATTTCAAACACGAAAGAAAACACAATCTTAACTATTAATCCTAAAAAAACAAAAGACAAAAATAAATTCTTCACAACATAGAAATATATCAAGAAATAATTATTCCATTCAAGTGGTTGTTATTTTTCGGGGAATCTTGGCTTTTGAGGTCCCTGAGGAAAATTATTTTTATGTGGTCCATCACCACTTGGCCTTGTCTCTACAAGATGCTTTCTATAGTAACTCTATTTCTATTTTAAGTAATTAAACTGTATAAGAATGCTTAAATGATCAAAACATGATTAAAAAATCCTCATTTGAGTTTAATAAGTAGAAAATTGGATTCAGGACGTCCCAAAAATGGCCCGAAGGGTTTGAAGTGTTCGAGGAGTTCGGAAGGTCCGAACTTGAACCTAGGCAGGATTGGAAGATCCGAAGTGATCAGAAGGGGCATTACAGTTTTGATGCAGATGGTGAGTTCGAAAGCTCTGAAATCACGATCGAAAGTTCCGAACTCCCTCAGTCAGATAGGGTATGGATTTTGATTGGTGATTTGATCGATGAATGATCGGAAACTCCGAACCCTTAGATCGGAAGTTCTAACTCTTTCGGCAGCTTGAGTTGTCAAATCGCAGAACACGTGTTTGGTGGACAGAGATAGAAAGCTCAGATTGAGCGATCGGAAGCTCGGAAGTGAGATCGGAATGTCCGAAATTGGGATCGTAACGTTTGAACTTGGGATGGGTTCCGAACATGTTCTATAAATAGGGCCAAGATTTCTCATAGTTGGTGTGTGTTTTACATGTGGGTTTCGAGCCAGTTTTTAATTCTTAGTGTTTTAGATATATTTTCGGGGGTCGGGTGATAACAAGGTACAACGGGGCTTGTAGCATAGCTGTTATTGGGTTAGGACCTTCGACATAAGCTGTCTGACGATGGAATCAGGTATAAGTCTCGACTCTTAACATCTTTTGGGAGTAGTTATTAGTCAAGTTAAGGATTTTTGATAAGTTATAGTGATATGGTATTATCTTGGCTTGTAGGCTTGGACTGTAGACAGTTGTGCAACTTGAACAGTAGTTGAGGTACGTAAGTATAGGCTGAGATAGCCCACTGAGTATGTATCTTTATGTATTGCATTATTATGTGTTACATTATTATCTTTCATGTGATGCATGATTATATTGTTCATGATTTGTATGCGGCATTGACATGACATGTTGAACTTGTTATCCTTTTGAGATAACCATTTTTTCTAGGGTCGCTTACCACTAGTGTTTCCTTGTACGATCAGGTACCATGTGAAAATTACTGAACTTACGGGGCAGCATATGCGGTTTACCCAAGATAGTAATAGTTCATGATCGGGTTCAGTATGTCTGGCACCCACTAGATCTTTGAAGAAGTGTGTGCATACTGGAGGCACCTACGTTCTGAGCATGATGTTTTCAGATTTTGATCCTAGTGTACCAGAGCATTTCATATTTCATGTCGCATGCATCATATAGGCCTATATACTCATATTTACGAGCTTCAGTGCTCACGTATTTGCTTTTATCTTGAACACACCTCAATCAGATAGGGTATGTGTTTTGATTGGTGATTTTATGGGTGAAAGATCGGAAACTTTGAACCCTTAGATCGGAAGTCCAAACCCTATCGACAGCTTGAGTTGTACAATCGCAAAACACGTGTTTGGTGGACAAAGATCGGAAGCTCAGATTGAGCGATCGGAAGCTTTGAAGTGAGATCGGAACGTCCAAACTTGGGATCGGAACGTTCGAACTTGAGATGGGAAGATCCGAACGTGTTCTATAAATAGGGCCAAGATTTCTCATAGTTGGTGTGTGTTTTACATGTGGGTTTCGATCCAATGTTTAATTCTTAGTTTTTTAGTCATCTTTTCGGGGGCCGGGCAATAGCAAGGTACTACGGGGCTTGTAACGGAGCTGTTCTTGGGTCAGGACCTTTGAAATTAGCGGGCTGACGATGGAAGCATGTATAGGTCTCGACTTTTAATATCTTTTGGGAGTAGCTATTAGTACAATTGAGGTTTTTTGATAATTTATAGTGATATGTTATTATCTTGGTTTTTAGGCTTGAACTGTAGATAGTTGTGCAACTAAAGAAGTAGTTGAGGTACGTAAGTATAGACTGAGATAACCCACTAAGTATGAATCTTTATGTGTTGCATTATTATGTGTTACATTATTATCTTTCATGTGATGCATGATTATATTGTTCATGATTTGTATGCGGCATTGTCATGCCATGTTGAGCCTGTTATGCTTTCGAGATAGCCAGTTGTTCTAGGGTCGTTTACTCCTAGTGTTTCCTTGTACGCTCGGGTAACGTGTGAAAATTACTGAACCGGCGGGCAGCGTATGGGGTTTACCCAGGACAGTTATAGTCCATGATCGAGTTCAGTATGTGTGGCACCCACTAGATCTTCAAATAAGTGTGAGAATACTGAAGGCAGCTACGTTCTGAGCATGATGTTTTCAGATCTTGATCCTAGTGTACTAGAGAATTTCATATTTCATGTCGAATGCACAATATAGACCTATATACTCAAATTTACGGGCGTCAGCGCTCACATACTTACTTTTATCTTGAACACCCCATTCGACGGGATAGGTTTTAAGGTGGAGCAGGAGCGAGATCAATTGTTGGTCAGATGGCTAGGGCTTAGTAGCAGGGGTCATCGGTGGATTCTTGTCTAAGTTGTTTCGGTATTATTTATTCATTCTATTGGGTTGTATATTATTTGTCTCGGGTTTTCATTGATTTACCGGTTGTATTTTGTCGGGTTAGTATTTGTTTAAGTTTTCGCAGTATCTCTGATTATGGTTTTTTTTGTTTATTAAGTCAATTGCATGCTTAAGCGTGTTTAGTAGGTGATTCCGGAGTGGGTCACTACACTTTCGGTCAGATCTTGGATGAAAAACCTTCCCGAACTCTAGATCTTTATGATTTGGATATTCTGAGTAGATCCCTTCTAACCATCTCCCAATGTGAGTCATATTACAAAATTTCGGTGAGTCTCCTTGCTACCCGACAGCTTGCTTTTTTTCTTTTCGAAGGTTTCTTCTACAAATCCTGTAGTTGTGTTTAACATGAAAGATCTGTTAACTGAATTCTGATAGTACTTGAATGGAAATTTGAATTTTTCCATCTCTGTGGGAGACCGACTAAATCGGTGTGATATAAATCTACTGGCAAGCGTATCAGGTCAAGTAATAGTAAAGTGAACAGAGAGTCCAAGTATCGATCTCACAGGGACTGCAGTCAATTATCAAGAATTAATTATTTTACTTAATCTAGACAAAATCATAAAGAGAAATTTGATTTAAATAAAATAAGAATTTATCAATAAAAACTGCTTAAGAAATAAGAATAAAAATAACTAAAGATAAAAATAATTAAAACAAAGGCAACCAAGACACACGTAGGTACCGAACAAATCATGTAATATGTAGTCGATTCAGGACTCAGATTTAATCTTAATTCACGGGAATTCTCCTAATTTGTTCAAAGGACTATTTCTAGAACAATCAAACCTATTAAAATATTGATAAACTAATCTTTCATAATTTTAATCAAATTTGAATGCATTAAATATTTATGAAAATTCAGTTTACACCCAAACTGCACACTGAAATCGAATTATATTTCTAGTCGGTTTTACAATATGTTGATTATCAAAGTGATCAAAATCAATACCTCCTCTGTCGACTTGGAATCAATTAACATGCAAGCAAACAGTTGATCAGACTATTCACAAGACAAATATAAATCTGACAATTAATAAAATAAAATCAACTCTGAAAAATCCCAAACAAACATCCAAGTTTTTTACATAAATTTGTTCGGCCCAATCACACCGTCTTGGTTGAAAATAAACTACTCAATAATTAAAATAATAATTCAAAAATAAAAATAAGAAGAAAAGAAAATAGAAATCTTCTCTCCCAAGCCTTGTAGCCGCCTTTTCTGTGTTGTGCACGTTCTGGAACTTCCGAACCCCCAAAAATATGTTATATCTTCTATATATATGGTCAGGAACTTGTACCAATTAATTTCCTTCACAAAATAGGACTTTTCGGAACAAAACTGACGCCGAAACACGCGCGCGTGCGTAATAGGTCTCGCGCGCACGCAGAACAAAAAAACAGAGGTCTGTAACTCCGATTCGTGCGCGCGCGAGCTTGATTCTCGCGCGGGCGCAGTACAAAAATTCTGCTGCGAGCGACGATGTTAAAAAATTCATATCTCGAGTTCTAGCCGTCGGATTGAGCTGAAATTTGGACAGAAGCTTTAAAAATCTTGACCTTTATTTTGAACGGTAGAGATCAGATTTGGATCTCTCTAAAATTAAATTTGATTTTTTGAACAAAGCTGCTCCGTAATTCACTCTTCAAAAATTCATTTTCCTACAAAATTAACCTGAGGAGTGAAATACATACACATGCACTAAAACACATAAAAACACATAAAAACAATATGAATGCATACAAAATAAACAAAAAACTATCACGAAATAATACACACAAAATGCACTTATCAACACCCCCATACTTAAACTTTGCTCGCCCTCGAGCAAGAAATGCAAAAACACTATGCAAACAACGACATAAGTAAGAATGAATCATGAACAACATAGCCTCCGATAAGTTTCAACTTCAACAACTAAAAACCACAAAAACTTCTGATTGTTCACAATACACTGTCAGTTTAACGTAAACGTGTGTGTGTGTCATGTCATTCCAGTTTAATGCAACTTCAAAAGAATCTGTCCTAAGAATGCTTAGATACCTATGACAATTCAGTGCAAGTGTCACAATCCAGTACTCCATCATCTCAACAATCCCAAACAAAAACATGTACTTTCTTGAGATTAATTACGTACCTCCGGATTTTGCACCCGGTAATTTTTATAAGCCCCAATAATTACCCGCAAACTTAGCTATAACTAAGATAGGATTTTATCCCCTCGTCTATAGCCCGGATGGAGCATCAATCCCATTTAACCCGCAAACTTAGCTATGAAACAATAATTAGGATTTCAATCATTGTCCAAGCCCGGATGGAATTGTTATTTTAAATTTTCAAAATTTTTAACCCCATGAGATCCGCATACTTAGTCAAGAACAAATATTAGGATTTCAATCTGTACTCGCAACCCGGAAGGAGTTAATTTAATTTTCAACAAAAGTTTTTCAAAATTTTTTTTTTTAAGGTACGCCCAATATCATACATGAAATGTCTAACAACTATCAAGAATCCAAAGCACTATCATGAACAACAAACACCTATTGTCGTGCAATGGTCAAACAAACACGAACTTCATCAATTAAGTCGCTACACTACACCAGTCTAACATGCGTGCTTAAAAAGATTCACGAATCAACCAACAGCTTCTCATGTTCAATCAAAAGCAACATTTTTACAAAAAAAAAATTTCACAACTCTATCATTATCGGCCAACATTCATCATTCTCCTTATTCACAGAACACAATGAGATGCATGAATACAAACTATATGCAATAAACTAAACCATATGAATGCAAATAACAAACAAAACTAATCTACCCCCCATACTTATCCAAAGAATTGCCCTCAATGCTCTAGAAACAAAGAACAGAATGCAAGAACAAACACACAAATGCAAAGACGAACAAAAACACAATGAGAACAAAAATAACACTCCCATGGTTTTCGATTCGTCCTCTTCCTTCTTGACAGTATCAGCTGGGACAGCAACAACAGACTGTGTATATCGGCAGGCTCGGCAAACTGGAATGGGAAAGAAGTAAAAATTAAATAAAAAAAACAAAAACCAAAAATAAAATAAAAAACAAGGAAAAGAACACTGGGTTGCCTCCCAGTCAGCGCTAAATTTATTGTCTAATGCCCGACTATGCAATAGAAACCATCAAAGAGCGGCTGTCGCCCATAGTAAGAATCATACGACTCTACGTATGGGTCTTGATTGTGTACGCCCTCAAGCTTGGCATGATATATGCATGGAAAGCTCGTCGGTCCAACAACACTCGGCATGAATTTTTTCTTTTTTAAGGAGACTCCGAATCTAGGCTGAAGCTCACAGAGAATGGAATATGTTGGAGGTGGCGTCAATGACAAGAAAGAATCTTCTAATGGTGTACATGGAACGACCATTGACGAGGTAAAATATGTAGCCTTGTATGTTTCTTCCTCCTCAATTGTCACTTTTGATTCATCCTCACAAGAAGATTCCTCAAAAATTATTTCCTCATTCTCTGGCTCAATTACTTCACGCTCTTGGCAGATCTCAGAAACTGGTTCTCTATGAAGCGCAATATGTTCATCCATAAGACTCAAAAATTTTATGCGGCTTTCGAAGAACTGGTTTGTCTCTTCCTGCCTTTTCACAAAATTCTCCAACTGAGCCACATGATCCTCAAAATACCCTACACACTCTTCTTGATGCTCTGGTGGTTGGTTTGCAAAATTTGTGGATTTGAATTCTGGAGGATATTTGTGACTCCAACCTTGCAATGAAGGATCACAATGCCAATGGTAGTCGAAATCCGCCATATCATTTAACAAGTACATAGCACTGTCTTCATCTCTTCTGAACAGGTGACTGCCAGTGGCCAAAGCTCCATAATCTACCCAACTTCTTGTAGTCTTATCCAAACCACCATAAAAAATCTGAGTGAGCGTGTAGTTTGAAAATTGATGACATTGAAATCTGTTCTCCAATTCATTGAATCTCCCCCAAGCAGCATGGAAAGGCTCTGAGTATTGTTGGCCAAATCTTGTGAATACTCGTTGATGATCCATCTCCAAGTACCTCACAATCAAAGAAAAAATAAAAATAAAATTAAAAATAACGAAAAGAACGAAAAGATAGAAGGGGGAAAAAGTCTAGTCTCAAGAAAATAATGTATCCTAATATTAATTAAACAGTCCTCGACAACGGCGCCAAAAACTTGACCGAATAAATCGGTGTGATGTAAATCTATTGGCAAGCGTACCAGGTCACGTAATAGTAAAGTGGACAGAGAGTCCAAGTATCGATCCCACAGGAACTGCAGTAAATTCTCAAGAATTAATTATTTTACTTAATCTAGACAAAATCATAAAGAGCAATTTGATTTAAATAAAATAAGAATTTATCAATAAAAACTGCTTAAGAAATAAGAATAAAAATAACTAAAGATAAAAATAATTAAAACAAAGACAACCAAGACACACGTAGTTACCGAACAAATCATGTAACATGTAGTCGATTCAGGACTCAAATTTAATCTTAATTCACGGGAATTCTCCTAATTTGTTCAAAGGACTATTTCTAGAACAATCAAACCTATTCAAATATTGATAAACTAATCTTTCATAATTTTAATCAAATTTGAATGCATTAAATATTTATGAAAATTCAGTTTACACCCAAACTGCACACTGAAATCGAATTCTATTTCTAGTCGATTTTACAATATGTTGATTATCAAAGTGATCAAAATCAATACCTCATCTGTCGACTTGGAATCAATTAACATGCAAGCAAACAGTTGATCAGACTATTCACAAGACAAATATAAATCTGACAATCAATAAAATAAAATCAACTCTGAAAATCCCAAACAAACATCCAAGTTTACTACATAAATTTGTTCGGCCTTATCACACCGTCTTGGTTGAAAATAAACTACTCAATAATTAAAATAATAATTCAAAAATAAAAATAAAAAGAAAATAAAATAGAAATCTTCTCTCCCAAGCCTTGTAGCCGCCTCCTCTGTGTTGTGCATGTTTTGGAACTTCCGAACCCCTAAAAATATGTTATATCTTCTATATATATGGTCCAAAACTTGTACCAATTAATTTCCTTCACAAAATAGGACTTTTCGGAACAAAACCGACGCCGAAACACGCGCGCGCGTGCGGAATAGGTCTCGCGCACGCGCAGAACAAAAAAACAGAGGTCTGTAACTCCGATTCTCGCGCGCGCGAGCTTGATTCTCGCGCGCGCGCAGTACAAAAATTCTGCTGCAAGCGATGATTTTGAAAAATTCATATCTCCAGTTCTAGCCGTCAGATCGAGCTGAAATTTGTACAACAACTTCAAAACATCTTGAACTGTATTTTGTATAGTGACGATTGGATTTGTGTTTCACTAAAATTAAATTTGATTTTTTGAACAAAGCTGCTCCGTAATTCACTCTTCAAAAATTCATTTTCCTACAAAATTAACCCGAGGAGTGAAATACACACACATGCACTAAAACACATAAAAACAATATGAATGCACACAAAATACACAAAAACATATCACGAAATAATGCATACAAAATGCAATTATCAGTGGGACAGACGCATAACCCTTTGCTCTCTTGGTCGAGATTTCATCTTCACTAATTGTAGAAACAAGGGGCACTTCTTTTGCTGGAGAATATTTGATAAATTTCTATGCATTTAAGTCTTGTCTCCTGAGCTTGATGAAATGGAAAGTCTTGTGTGAGCCTTTCCTAGGTTGTTCTGGTGATGTACTAAAGAAATAAAGCTCTAGAATGTCGCCCCTCGAAAAATAATCGTTATTTGCCCAAGTTTCATCTAAGACTTCCTGGATCCATTTTGGTAGTAACACGATCTCTGAAAAACATGTTGATGTGCTATAGACTAAAGCCAAAGCCCCAAAATCGTACCACAACTTAATATACTTAGGATGGGCATTGAGTTTCATCCACATCCTTGGATACTTTCCTGCCAAATCAACCCGACTAGTAGTTGGATTAATTTCTGCTCTAGTTTTCAATTTCTCCCATGTCTTCTAGTGTACCTGAAATTGTGAAATTGTAGATTCTTTATTATCAACCTAGTTTTTATTTTGTCTGTTTGAGGTCAAAGGTTAATCTCTCTCTCTCTCTCTCTCTCTCTCTCTCTCTCTCTCTCTCTCTCCCTCCTCGAGGTAAAGGGTTGACTTGATGGCTCCAAAAAAGGATATGGAGCTTCAACTTATTCTTGGGCCGACCCATCCGAAAATGATCCCGACTTATCACTTGAGCTAAGGGTACTTGAACTTGGGGTGCAAACGAACAAAATCTAGCCAAATAATAGTAAAAAAATAAGGCTCAAATTCGGCTCGAATAAGTATATTAGAGTTTGAGCTCAATTTGAGCTTGAAAATTTCAAATATTTTGTCTCGAGCTCGGCTCAAAATGAAGTTTGAGTTCGAATTCGGCTCGAAATATTTGAACCTATTTGTGGACTATTCGAACTACTGCTCGGATATTATGGTTCGAAAAGCTCGAAATGTCCAAAAAGGTTCGTAATGTATATATATTTATTATATAATTATATTATATTAATAAAGTATTAAAGCTCGCAAACTATTCGCAAACTATCGAAAAAAATAATTTTACTCGATCTCGGCTCGAAAAAAAGTTCAAACATATTTGGATTCGTCTCGAGTTCGATAAGCTCGAATACGAATCAAATATTAATCGAGTCGGCTCAAAAAACTCCTGAACCGACTCGATTCGTTTAAACCCCTAACTTGAACCCCCTGCTCCATGTATAGATCCATGTACTCGAAAACTCTCATTTTGGGAAACCAATGGTTTCTAAGTAGTTTGGAGGATCAGCTTCTATAGTATAGACCACAACTGAGTGTATCCTGTAAGCATCCCGTGATTCGATCAGAGACAGTGCTCTTATAAACTTTTTTAGTCTACCCATAACTTCTGCATTCAGGGAAAGCTTATTTAACTAGTTTTGGAGCATTTCAAGGTGTTCTCTCAAATGTCTATGCATTTTCAAGATCACATCAACATCAGTGTTGTTTATCTCTTGTTAAAAAATCTGAAAGAATTTTTTTCATGAGAATTGATAATAACAATATCAAAAATATAATTTTTACATAAAGCTTTCCATGTTAATAGCCTATCCTTCTCTCATTAGATTCGATTTTATTCTTTAAGAAAGCTTTAACCTTTTGTATTATCAACTTTCAAGTAAAATTCTTATCAAGTAAGAATAATGACCATTTTTCAAAAGCCTTTTTCACTACAAAGAATTCCTTCTCATTGATATGTCATCTCGTTACCTAAAGCATCTGAAAATAGACAACTGTAGTATCTACATGGTTGTTCTCCTTTTGGTGTGAGCTTTGTAAGGACCTCTGCCGACCAATGCTCATTGGCATCTGTGTATAATACTAGTTCATATTCATCTTAAGGGATGATCATTTTTTGGAGATTCTTAAAAATATCTTTTAGTTGATTAAGGCATCTAGAGTGATCTTTTGTCCTTACAAATCTTGGATCCTGTTTTAGAAATGGACTGAATATTTTCCCGTGTTTTGCTAGATTTTTAATGAACATTCTATCAAAATTAAAGACTCCTAAGAAGCTTTGGAGTTGTTTCTTGTCTTTGATATTCTTCGTAAAATTCTGCACCTCTTTGACAATATGTTCTTGTAGAATCATTCCTGATTCATCCAGTTCTATTACAAGGAATTCAATTTTCCTTGTAGCAATAACTGCCTTTTTTCAGACAAAACAAGTCTTTCTTGTTTACAAACTTTACAGAAAATTTTAAATGTTTAACATGTTCATCTATATTTTTAGATTGTATTAAAATATCATCAATATAGAAAAATATAAAATCCAAATAATCTTTAAAAAAAATATCCTTTTTTTTTTTTGAAATATTTGGGGTGCATTTAGTCATTCCCATCTGTAATACTTACCAAATATACTGACCTTTTTTTTATTTGTTAATTTAAAATTTTTATTAAATATATCAAATATAATGACCTTGTAGTATAGAGAAAGCTGTGAATTTCTTGCTTTTTTCATTCATCCAAATCTGATAGAATCCGAACTTACAATCAAATTTAGAGAACACTTTCTCATTGCGCATACAACTAATTAAATGATCTCTACTTGATTTGAAATACCCATTTAATTCCAATATTTATTTCTTGGTATTTAATGACTAGCATGGGTCTATTTTTTTTTATCTTACAATGATTTCTTACCAGAAAGCCCGGACTGCCATATGGTGATACCCTTGCTTTGGTTAAACCAAGGTTTAAATGTTCCTTGATAATAATCTACATATATTTTTGATCAATTATGTTCATTGGGACAAGCTTGCATCTTACAAACTCATACTCTTTGCCTTCCTTAATTTCAAGGTTGGCTTGGATTTGGTTTCTTTCTCACCATGCCAAGGGATCTTCATTGTAATTTTATTTGATCCTTTTCTTGACTCCTACTAGGGATACATTTGTTTCTAGCTGTAACGCCCCAAAATTATCTTAATGGACGTTATTTGAGATAATCAGAGTTTTTAGAAGTCGAGGGCCGATTCGATTTTGATCAGGGACTAAAATGCAATTTTCGGAAATTTCAGGGAGTGAAATGCAAATTGTGGATTTGTTATATTATTGGATGCCTTGACTAGTCTCCTCATCACTTCATCCTTCCCCTCCAATCCGTCTCCCTCCATTGAAGGCGTGAGAAAGCTTTCCCAAGCTTTTGTTATTTCCGTTTTAGCTCGATCCGTCCGTTGGAATTTATTTCTGAAGGCAGATTAGCGATCACGACTGCGAGAGCTTCGTTCTATAGTAAGTTTTTATTCGATCAACTAGACTTCTATTTTCGGATGTTGTTAGAATCGATTGAGTTTGGAGTATGTTGATCTTGGCAGAGTTCTGATCGTTTATTCTCTGTTAGTTTTGAAATAGAGCGTCGTTCGGAATTGTTTTGATTTTTGGAAGATTATTTCAAAATTGGAGATTTTAGATTTGAAGTATTTGAATTGTTTTGATGATATTGAGATGATTATGAGTATATTGGATTGTTTAATTATTGCCTGCGTTTCCGGTTTGATCAGTTTATAGCCGTTATGCCGTCAGTTCGAATTTTGGAATCATTTCGATGTTTTGATCGTATCGAGTTTGATTGAGCTTTTGGATGTCGATATTGATCCTTATGACTTCTTCTGTTAGATTGAAGTGAAGTCAACAGAGTTGCGAGATAGTAGCTTTGGTCAGTTTGGAAGATTGAAGTCGGTACAATATCGATTTTCTTATTTATCGATCGAAGAAGTCTGATTGAGTTTTGATTGAATTTGATTGGGTATTGATTATTATCCTTATTATTGATTTCAGATTGAAGTACCTTCGAAGCGAATAAGGTAAAAGATGGCTTAGAATTGAATGGAACGATTAACTCGAATTAGACTTTATTCGAGTGTTCCGAAGAAATCACATACTTGCATGATTGAATGCTTATTTGAAATCATATTTGAATGTTTATTTGAATGCATGAGATTATATATGCATTTATATTGACGAAATCATGTTTGAATGATTATTTGAATTGATGAATGAAAGCATGATTGAATGCTTATATGAACTGATGATTGAAATGATATTAGAATGCATGAGATGACATATGCATTCATATTGAGCCTTGATTCATTTCAATTTGATTAGAAGATCTAGAGATTGTAGTTGAGTGACCTGGTTGGAGATTTTATACCTTGTCAAACAAACTCTCTATAATGCTCTGGAGTCTAGAGGATTAAAATATGCCTCGTCCACCTTGAGAGGGGAGTTCGGTGTGATTGTTGGATATTTTAACCTCGGGATCCCAAACTGAAGAAAGAAAGAAAGAAGAATTCCATTTGATTATCTTAGTCTGATAATCCAAAAGATTTAAAGACATGCATATCATTTTACTCCGGTACTTGGATGAATTACTTGAATTGATCTTGAGGTGATAGATATTTGGAAATTCATACATGTCTTGACGTGATTTATATCTGAAGTTGATATATAAGATGGATTTGTTGAGTATCATGATTGATATGTTTGATTGATACTGCATGATTGTCTCTTTTATTGAGAATTATATTCTCACCGGATTATCCGGATGTTGTCTTTTTTTGTATGTGTACTTGGAACCAGGTGGGGCAGGACCGAGTCAGAGGCAGCATGGCTAGGTGGTTGAGAGAATAGAAGTGAGGCCCTTGGTTTTAGGAGTTGAGCTAAATTCAAACTCTTTTGTATTTTGTGGTATTGTAATCGAGTATTGAAGCATGTTCTAATAGTTGGTTGAATGTATGACTTTAGAACTACCTGGTATTGTTGTTGCATGTTGAATGAATTTATACATGTTGCTGTTGTATGTTTTGAAGAGTTGAGGATTGATTTTGAAGAAGAAAAACCAACTTTTTCTGGGCAGAGTGTCTCGCTCGATCGGCAGACTTTCACCGATCGAGCGAGAACCCCTGTTTTGAGGCAGGAAGTTTGGATTTTTGCTTTCGCTCGATCGGTAAGTTTTTACCGATCGAGCGGCGGGCTTTTGTAAATATCGGCAGAGACTTGGTTAAGATGGCCCGCTCGATCGGTAAAGTTCTACCGATCGAGCGAGCACTGTTTTAAAAAAAAATTTATTACTTTTAATCTTGGATCTTGAATGCCCTATTGTTGTTTAATTCCGAGATTAGATGTTTAGAATCGAGGCCTCACATTAAGTGGTATCAGAGCGATAAGATTTTTGGACTGAATTTAGAAGAGAGCGGGGTAGATTGAGTCCGCTTGAATTTAATTTCTCGCATGTGTTTGATTAATTCTATGATTGAAGAATATGCAAGCATGCTTTATGATTGAGAATTATTAAATTACTTGGATATGTGATTTAATTTTTAAAGCATGAATTAATTGAGATATGAACAGTTTCGGGTTACATTTTATACTCTTGAGATCGAATGAGTATGTCGAGCTGAGATTGTTGGACACCGGATAGATGTGATTAAGATGTTGTGTCCTAATCCTCTTGAATAAGATTTTCTACTCGGCAAGTTTGAATAGGATTCAACTAGTAGCAAACCCGATTGTACAGATTTGTTTTGTGACTGAATTGATGGAAGCATTACTGATGAGATTTTAGTCTGTTAACCCTTCAACCCTGAGGAGTTCTGAGAATGAGTTTGGGTGTGAAAGCTGATTAGAAGAGATCGATCAGTTGTTTGATTCTTTTAAACTACAGCGATGAACGACGGATTCAGTTAGTTGGTTACCAACTGCAAGGCTTTAGTACTTGCTCGAGGATTCACAGACTCTAACTGCTCTTGACGATGATGAAGCAGGTAACTGTTCGATTCTAGTCTTTCGACTCTGTTGCTGTTAGATATTGATGCAACTCTTTCTTCTTATTGAGAAGTTAGATTAATACTTCCTCTACTTTTGAGTATCTGAATTAGTTGCGGTGAGTTTAGTTCGAATTTTTGAATCTTGATTCGATGGGAGTTGATTTTTCTGAACTGTACTATACTTCGGTTATCAGATTTTGATTATATTATCGATGTAGTGTATTAATCGAGTACAGGGCAACCGAAGTTGATTTCAGATTGTTGCCAGATTCGGATCCGAGATGATAGACGAGTGGATTTTTCCTATGGTAAGAATGACTGAGTTAAGAATTCCTTTCTTATTAATTATCGATTACCGTTTGTTACAGAAAGGTGTGGAGGAATGTTTG
Source organism: Henckelia pumila (assembly GCF_033568475.1). NCBI lineage: Eukaryota > Viridiplantae > Streptophyta > Magnoliopsida > Lamiales > Gesneriaceae > Henckelia > Henckelia pumila. The sequence goes on along the minus strand of NC_133121.1, from coordinate 32,681,117 downwards.
AGGTATGCAGATGATGTCTTCAATCAGCCGTGTTGGTTGATTTATCAGAGTTGTTGAGTTTGCTGATGTTGTTCTGGTTGAGATTCCATATTTGCCTCCGAGTCGAGAGGATGCGTTCAGCATTTATTTTAGATCAGACATCATCGACTGATAATCTGAAGGGAAGAAGTTTCAGAGATTGAGTTCGGAATGAGGTACGACCGGTCTGAATTTTATCGTACAGATTGAATTGGAATTGCATCTGCTATGTTTATGAGTCCTTTGAACCGAATCTTCCAGAGGTTTGTAGATGAGTTCTTGAATATTCTTATCGATGAATCTTTTATCCTTCGAAGATCCGTATTGATCTTTCAGATTCTTTAAGAATTGTTCACAGATTTGCATGTCGATCAATTATGCTATTCTTTTGATGTCTGAATCTTGTTGAGAACGAGTTGTCTTTTCCTCGATCTTTTCTCTAAGAAGATGGAATTTTATTGAATACCTCAAGACTAGAGCTGTTATGAATTGATCTGGATCGACGTCCTTATCTGAAATTGAAGATTCTTGGATTTAGCGAGTTCTATCGCGAATACTTTGAGGAATTCTTATTGTTGATTAGACGAATACTCAGCAGATTATGCTCTTCTATTCAGTTGTATCTTTGAGGATCTTTTGGTGCTTTGCACTTCTTATTGAGTATTGAGATTTATTCTTGTTCAGAAGAAATCTGTATTATCTTGAGCATCGAAGAAGTTGAAGACGCTCGAGATACATTATTAGTTTCTGATTCGAGTCTCACAGAGATCTTATTGCTTGGAAGATTTCAGTAATCTGTTCTGATCTTAAAAGATAGAAGTTTTGATTGTCGCAGTCCGAACTGATTATGATTGGGAAAGAGAGTTATAGAGGACGATTCATCTGACTGCGAATTCTATTGTTATCTAGAGAAATGATTGTGACAGCTAAGTTTTTAAGCTGTATGATCTGATCTTATTTTATCTACTTCAGTTGTTCTCTTTGACAGATGATTGTTGCATTTCTGATAGAGTCTGGAATAGATGGAACGTTTATTTTGACTCCTTCATTCGACTTCGAACCAGAGTTGATTGAGAAGATTGAGAATGCTTTAGAATATGATTTGACCTTTCAGAATCCGATGAAGATAGATCTGATCTGAGTATAATATGAGTTTCAGGTTTTTATTGATGCCTTATTAGCGAATAACTTTTGTTGTGCCAGAGTATCAAGAGATTTGCACTTTGAAGTTTATTTAGAGTTCTTCCAGATGATCGGAAGATGTTTGATGAATTGAGGAATCAGATCAAATAGAGTATGATGAAGCATGAAGTTCGAAGTATGGCTTCTGATGTTATGAAATGTGAACAGTCAGAGAGAGAACGATCCGATTTTATGTTGTACAGTCTATTCTGATTCATAATGGAATTGGGATCACAATTCATTGATTTTAGTAGTAAGACTACTTTGTTGAGTTCGAGATGAGATGTTATCTGAGTATCGTTGAGCGAGTGATGGAATACTCCGTTAAGAATTCTCGATTCTAAGAATTCTTGATTATTCTGTAGATTGACTGATGTTACAGAATAGTATGAACAAACTCTCGAAGCTTTACAGTTGATGTTTTGAATTGTAACCTGAACTGGTTGATGTGCCAGTGGTTTTTGAACGAATGATGTTGTAGTAACCCAGAAACCATTTTAAGATAATAATATGTTAAACATGATTAAGGGTTGGTATTTAACCAATTTCGGAGTGTTATTGGACTTCAGAAGTAAAATTTGGGCTTTTTAATTTTGGGCCGGATAGTAAGCTCCGATCCCAGATAGTAAGCTCCGATCCCAGATAGTAAGCTCCGATCGAAACGGAAGCTCCGATCCTGGAACGGAAGTTCCGATCCCCAGCTGCCAGCAATGATCGATGACTCGGTCGCGAGTTTTGACAAGTGTCGATTATAGAGCATATTGGAAGCTCCGATCGTAGATCGGAAGTTCCGATCCTGGCGTGGCAGACATGCACGCAATGAGCTGGATCGGAAGCTCCGATTTCGAAATCGGAAGTTTCGATCCTGGCCAAGAAATTTGGCTATAAATAGGGCCGTTCAGAGTTCATTTTCAATTACGAATTCCCGAGTTTCCTTCTTCAGTTATATAGTGTGAGATATACACTTGAGGGCCCTATCGGTTATAATAGAGGTTTTGGAATAACCAAGGTGTGGTTATAGTCATCCGGGACTAGCGACTCCAAAGGGCTAACTACGGACGAAGGTATGGTCCGGGAATCTATTTAAGTTTTGGGAGTACTTATTAGCTTAGTTAAGGCTTATAGAATTTATGTAGTGATACGATGAACTTTTGAATATAGGCTTGGAACCTAGGATCCTATTATACTTGAACTAGCCTAGAGGTACGTACACATTGACTGAGATTTCCAGCGAGTATACATGTTTATATGTTGCATTTATTTGGCATTATTATATGGCATGATATATGATTTATCGCTTTCTATGTCATGTGCATATACACGTTGAGCCTATACCTTGTTATACCTGACTATAGAGCCGCTCAGCTCTATACTCGATAGTCTGTCACTGAGAGTACCGCGACGGCGGGGGCATTTATGTCTGTCTACTCTGGTGTACTAGACGAGTGTGGTTGCACCCAGAGGTTGATCCGTGCGGTGGCAGCACTCATATGGTGCCGGTTCTGAGCATGACTTTTCAGATGATCTTTTACCAGTCATCATGTTGCATGCATTATATACATATGTTTACTCATGTCTATGTACTGGGCGTAGCGCTCACGTCCTAGTTGTTATCTTGGACACCCTATTCTATGGGGCAGGTCGCAGGATGGACGGAACTGGTAGTTCAAGGCAGGACTAGGGAGCAGGAGCTTTGAAAGTTTTTATACAGCATGATTTATTAGCTGTATAATGTTTATTTTAAGAATTTCGATATAGTTGTATCATTACAGATTTAAGCCTGGATTATATTACTAAGCTGATATGTAATTTATGGTTAAGTTTCCGCACGTTTTTACTCTATTAAGTATATTGCTGTATTAAGTTTAATGCATGCTATTAGTTGCCAGTTAGTAGGTGATTCCATGCAGGGTCACTACATTTTTGGTATCAGAGCCAGGTTAGATTTTGGGATTAGTAATTGGGATTTAGTTTAGTCTTGAGTAATTCTTGCGCATTTGGGATTTTAATGTGCAATTCTTTTCAGGATATGGCTGACGAGAGTCACGGTACTGTTGGCTAGGGAGGTGGTCATCATCATCGTCGCCATCATCATCAGGATGATCGACATCGTCCTCATGAGGGTCGACGTCGCTATACTATTAATAAGTTTATGCAGGTAGGACCGAAACCCTTAGTGGGAGGCGAGAATCCTGAACAATCTAGAAGCTGGATGTCTAAACTTGAGAGCACGTTCCGAGCTTTCGAGTGTACTGAGGAGCAGAAACTGGAAGTTCTAGAATTTGTTCTAGAGGATAGAGCACGTTTTTGGTGGGATGCCAAGGTTGCTCAGGCACGTACTGAGAGAGGACAGGTGACTTGGGGGGATTTCTGTCGGGAGTTTCAGAAATTGTATTTTCCTCCGGCTGTTCGCCAAGCACGATCGATGGAGTTGCTTACTCTGAGGCAAGGATCAATGACTATTGATCAATATCAGCAACGATTTCTTGATCTGCTACCTTTCAGTCCCCATATTAATGAGAGTGATGCGTCGAAATATGATATCTTTCTACAAGGTTTGAACCAAGATATCTACTCTCAGGTTGTCGTCTGTGATGACCCGGTATCTTTTGAGACTTTGGTGAACCGTTGCCGTCTTGTGGAGACCAGCAACAGGCGTGCACAGTTGATGATGCCAGAACAGCCTAGTGGATTTGTTGAGTCTCGAGCTCAATCTGTTGTGCCATCTGTACCTACGTCTTCTTCTACTCCTACTACTTCGTCTGGTTCTCGTGGTTCACGAGGTACATTTCTCTTTGGGAAGAAGAAGAAGAAGGAGGAGTTTTGTAGCCACTGTGGTGGGAAGCATCCTGCAGCTTCATGTCGGAGAGCTACTGGGGCTTGTTATATTTGTGGTCAGCAGGGACATCTGCGGAGAGATTGTCCTCAGCGCATGGGTTCTGCTAGTGGATCGGGATCCTAGGTTGGATCTCAGGCTTCTACTTTTCCACGTCAGCAGCCAGCACCACAGCGTTCTTCTGGTTTTCGTCCCCAGACTCAAGGGCAGGTGTTTGCTCTGTCTCAGGAGCAGGCTACTGAGGGAAGCGATCGCATGTTGGCAGGTAACTTCTTGTTATGTGGTATTCCTGCACTTGTATTAATTGATACTGGAGCATCGCATTCCTTTATTTCTAGTCGCTTTGTTAAGAGACATAGATTACCTTATGTATCATTAGATATGGATTTAGTTGTATCTACTCCGTTGGAGCAGGAGGTTATGTTGTTTATACTGATGCCTCTGGTCAGGGGTTAGGATGTGTTCTGACACAACATGAACATGTTATTGTCTATGCTTCTCGACAGTTGAAGACGCATGAGAATAACTATCCAGTGCATGATCTCGAGTTAGCCGCCATTGTATTTGCGCTCAAGATTTGGAGACATTATCTTTATGGTGAGAAATTTGAGATATTTACGGATCACAAGAGTTTGAAGTATTTATTCACTCGGGCAGAGTTGAATATGCGACAGAGACGCTGGATGGATCTCCTGAAGGATTATGATTGTGAAATCAAATATCATCCAGGTTCTGCTAATCTTACTGCTGATGCCTTGAGTCGGCAGGTGAGACTGTCTGCACTTCAGACTAATGAAATATCTCATATGATTCAAGAGTGCTGTTCATTGAGTTTTACGCTCAAGCACAAGAAAGGGAGGAATGGGATTCGTTTGTATACTATTCTATCTGAGCCAGCATTGTATTCTCGGATCAGAGATGCTCAGATATCTGATGTTAAGACTCAGCGATTGGCACGTCTAGCCAATGGAGTTAATACATCTGGATTCCATTTTCAGGCAGATGGTTTATTGTGCCTATCCAAAAGAGTGGTTGTACCTAATGTTGCGGAGCTCAGGATTGATATTCTATCTCAAGATCACAGGAGTCGATTATCAGTTCATCCTGGAAGTATGAAAATGTATAAGGACTTGCGAACTAGATTCTGGTGGAAGGGGATGAAGCGAAGTGTGTATCAATTTGTTTCGAGATGTTTGGTTTGTCAACAGGTCAAGGCTGAACATCGACGACCAGGTGGATTACTACAGAATCTTGAGATTCCCGAATGGAAGTGGGAGCACGTGACTATGGATTTTGTTACCCACTTTCCTATGACTTCACGTCAGTGTGATGCTATCTGGGTTGTTGTTGACCGTTTGACAAAATCAGCACATTTCATTCCTTATAACCGGGAGTATTTTTATGATCGCATGGCACGCTTATATATCCAGGAGATTGTGCGATTACATGGGATTCCAGTGAGTATTGTCAGTGATAGAGATCCGCGATTTACTTCACGTTTTTGGGGTAGTTTTCAGCAAGCATTGGGTACCACTCTGAGTTTGAGCACTGCGTATCATCCGGAGACTGATGGGCAGTCAGAGCGCACTATTCGTACGCTGGAGGATATGCTACGTTCTTCTGTCATGGATTTTGGCTTATCTTGGCAGGATCAGTTACCTTTGATTGAATTTGCCTACAATAACAGTTATCATCATAGTATTGATATGGCACCTTTCAAGGCATTGTATGGTCGACGGTGTCGTACTCCGTTATTCTGGGATGAAGTCGGGGAACGACAAGTCGAGGGTCCTGAATTGGTGCAGCAGATTGTAGACAAGGTAGATTTGATCAAGCATAGGATCAAATTTGCTCAAGATAGACAAGCTAGTTATGCGAATATTCGCCGCAGGCCACTTCAGTTTGAGCCTGGTGAATATGTTTTTCTGTGAGTATCACCTTTCAGGAAGGTGATGAGATTCGGTGTGAAAGGCAAGTTGTCTCCTCGTTACATTGGGCCTTTCCAGATACTGGAGAAGATCGGAGATGTTGCTTATCGTTTGGCTTTACCGCCATCTCTTTCCAGTATACACAATGTTTTTCATGTGTCGTTGCTTCGACAGTACATAGCTGATGAATCTCATGTGATTCAGTCTACTGATATTCAGCTAGAGCCAGATCTGTCTTTTGTTGAACGACCAATCTGTATCCTAGACAGGAAGGAGAAAATTCTTCGGAACAAGACTATACCACTTGTGATGGTACAGTGGCAGCGCCGAGGCGTTGAAGAAGCAACTTGGGAAACTGAGAGTCGTATGCGAGCAGAATATCCTGAGTTGTTTGCTTTGTATTTTTTATTACCATGTAAGATGTAATTACCATTGTTGTAATAAGACATGGTTTGATGTTTCATATTGTTATCTTGATTTGTCTTTAGATGTTATTTCGCGGACGAAATATCTAAAGGTGGGGAGAATGTAGTAACCCAGAAACCATTTTAAGATAATAATATGTTAAACATGATTAAGGGTTGGTATTTAACCAATTTCGGAGTGTTATTGGACTTCAGAAGTAAAATTTGGGCTTTTTAATTTTGGGCCAGATAGTAAGCTCCGATCCCAGATATTAAGTTCCGATCCCAGATACTAAGCTCCGATCAGAACGGAAGCTCCGATCTTGGAACGGAAGTTCCGATCCCCAGCTGCCAGCAATGATCGATGACTCGGTCGCGAGTTTTGACAAGTGTCGATTATAGAGCAGATCGGAAGCTCCGATCGTAGATCGGAAGTTCCGATCCTGGCGTGGCAGACATGCACGCAATGAGCTGGATCGGAAGCTCCGATTCCGAAATCGGAAGTTCCGATCCTGGCCGAGAAATTTGGCTATAAATAGGGCCGTTCAGAGTTCATTTTCAATTACGAATTCCCGAGTTTCCTTCTTCAGTTATATAGTGTGAGATATACACTTGAGGGCCCTATCGGTTATAATAGAGGTTCTGGAATAACCAAGGTGTGGTTATAGTCATCCGGGACTAGCGACTCCAAAGGGCTAACTACGGACGAAGGTATGGTCCGGGAATCTATTTATGTTTTGGGAGTACTTATTAGCTTAGTTAAGGCTTATAGAATTTATGTAGTGATACGGTGAACTTTTGAATATAGGCTTGAAACCTAGGATCCTATTATACTTGAACTAGCCTAGAGGTACGTACACATTGACTGAGATTGTCAGCGAGTATACATGTTTATATGTTGCATTTATTTGGCATTATTATATGGCATGATATATGATTTACCGCTTTCTATGTCATGTGCATATACACGTTGAGCCTATACCTTGTTATACCTGACTATAGAGCCGCTCAGCTCTATACTCGATAGTCTGTCACTGAGAGTACCGCGACGGCGGGGGCATTTATGTCTGTCTACTCTGGTGTACTAGACGAGTGTGGTTGCACCCAGAGGTTGATCCGTGCGGTGGCAGCACTCATATGGTGCCGGTTCTGAGCATGACTTTTCAGATGATCTTTTACCAGTCATCATGTTGCATGCATTATATACATATGTTTACTCATGTCTATGTACTGGGCGTAGCGCTCACGTCCTAGTTGTTATCTTGGACAACCTATTCCATGGGGCAGGTTGCAGGATGGACGGAACTGGTAGTTCAAGGCAGGACTAGGGAGAAGGAGCTTTGAAAGTTTTTATACAACATGATTTATTAGCTGTATAATGTTTATTTTAAGAATTTCGATATAGTTGTATCATTACAGATTTAAGCCTAGATTATATTACTAAGCTGATATGTAATTTATGGTTAAGTTTTCGCACGTTTTTACTCTGTTAAGTATATTGTTGTATTAAGTTTAATGCATGCTATATGTTGCCAGTTAGTAGGTGATTCCATGCAGGGTCACTACAGATGTTGTTCGGATTGAACTTCTAGATTGGTCCCAATTGTCAGAACGAGTTCGACACTGATTGGGGATCCGAATTTTATCTTCAGGAAGATCGTGAAGAGAACTTTCTCAGAATCGTTTCCGAATTGAGGTATGGCCGTTTTAAACTTTTGACAGGCCGTTTGTTTTGACGAATAATTCTGTATTGATGAAGAATTATCTGTTGACCGAATCTCTCAGAAGTATTAGTTGAAATTAGGAATTCTTATTGATGAATTTCTTGCTTTCTAGTGATGAGAATTGTACTGATCGTACAGAGCTTTCGAGAATCTTTTCAGAATGGTACGCCGATCAGTTGTATACTAATTTCGATGTTTGAAATTCTGATTGGACCGAATGAATTTCTTCGATCTTATGATCTAATGATGGAATTCCTGATTATTCGTTCTTCTGTATTCTGAGTTTTAGTACTGACAATCTTGTAGTACTTGGTTTTCTTCTTATTGAGATTTCTGTTTTGAATCTTTTTAGCAGAAGGAGTGAATGCAGCAATTGATGTTTAGAACCGAAGAATTTGTTCTTAATTTATCTACTATCTGATTTTGATTGACCGATAGATAGGATCCGTTACAGTTTTCTGTACAGAATAATTTTGATGAAGAACAGAGAATTGATATCTTGTCAGATGTTGTCAGATGTCATGAATTGCCGAAGTCTGTCAGTTTAGACTGAGACCCTTGATGCATTGTCCTTTCGGCATAGACTTTGAAGAGAATTTTGTTGTCGATTTCAACTACTTTTGATTCGATACCCTCAGAACGACTGACAGCCAGATCAGATGAGTCGAACTTTAGAAGAATTGCTTTAAGTAGTAGTGCTCGACTTAGCTATAGTTGACGGAATTCTTGAGGTTTGTAGAAATTTCATGCAACGACAGAGTTTGACGAGTTATTGGAGGCACATTATAGAAGTTGTACGAGGAGAGATGAAGATCTCTTTCTTTTTTATTTGAAATTTCTGTGTCACATGAGTTAGAACGAAAGATGATTCAAATTGTGATTGAAATTAGAAGGATTTTCTGACGAGGATGAGATGACTTTGGATAGACGGACGGAGTGTTGATGAATTAATTGACTAGAGATTCTGACATTCTCTGATTGATTGAGATGTCGAACTGTTTGAGTCGAACGATTCAGAGTTTGATTGGAAGCAGATTTTGGACTTAGTTCCGACATGTAAATTCTTATTGCAGCCCTGTGATTCAAGCCTCGACCTTGTGATAGAATTATGTTTGATTTCGAGGACGAAATCGATTCTTAGAGGGGGAGAATTGTAACGCCCCAAAATTATCTTAATGGACGTTATTTGATATAATCAGAGTTTTTAGAAGTCGAGGGCCGATTCGATTTTGATCAGGGACTAAAATGCAATTTTTGGAAATTTCAGGGAGTGAAATGAAAATTATGGATTTGTTATATTATTGGAGGCCTTGACTAGTCTCCTCATCACTTCATCCTTCCCCTCCAATCCGTCTCCCTCCATTGAAGGCTTGAGAAAGCTTTCCCAAGCTTTTGTTATTTCCGTTTTAACTCGATCCGTCCGTTGGAATTTATTTCTGAAGGAAGATTAGCGATCACGACTGCGAGAGCTTTGTTCTATAGTAAGTTTTTCTTCGATCAACTAGACTTCTATTTTTGGATGTTGTTAGAATCGATTGAGTTTGGAGTATGTTGATCTTGGCAGAGTTCTGATCGTTTATTCTCTGTTAGTTTTGAAATAGAGCGTCGTTCGGAATTGTTTTGATTTTTGGAAGATTATTTCGAAATTGGAGATTTTAGATTTGAAGGATTTGAATTGTTTTGATGATATTGAGATGATTATGAGTATATTGGATTGTTGAATTACTACCTGCGTTTCCGGTTTGATCAGTTTATAGCCATTATGCCGTCAGTTTTAATTTTGGAATCATTTCGATGATTTGATCATATCGAGTTTGATTGAGCTTTTGGATGTCGATATTGATCCTTATGACTTCTTCTGTAAGATTGAAGTGAAGTCAACAGAGTTGCGAGATAGTAGCTTTGGTCAGTTTGGAAGATTGAATTCGGTACAGTATCGATTTTCTTATTTATCGATCGAAGAAGTTTGATTGAGTTTTGATTGAATTTGATTGGGTATTGATTATTATCCTTATTATTGATTTCAGATTGAAGTACCTTCGAAGCGAATAAGGTAAAAGATGACTTAGAATTGAATGGAACATTGACTCGAATTAGACTTTATTCGAGTGTTCCGAAGAAATCACATACTTGCATGATTGAATGCTTATTTGAAATCATATTTGAATGTTTATTTGAATGCATGAGATTATATATGCATTTATATTGACAAAATCATGTTTGAATGATTATTTGAATTGATGAATGAAAGCATGATTGAATGCTTATATGAACTGATGATTGAAATGATATTAGAATGCATGAGATGACATATGCATTCATATTGAGCCTTGATTCATTTCAATTTGATTAGACGATCTAGAGATTGTAGTTGAGTGACCTGGTTGGAGATTTTATACCTTGTCAAACAAACTCTCTATAATGCTCTGGAGTCTAGAGGATTAAAATATGTCTCGTCCACCTCGAGAGGGGAGTTCGGTGTGATTGTTGGATATTTTAACCTCGGGATCCCAAAATGAAGAAAGAAAGAAAGAATAATTTCATTTGATTATCTGAGTCTGATAATCCAGAAGTTTTAAAGACATGCATATCATTTTACTCCAGTACTTGGATGAATTACTTGAATTGATCTTGAGGTGATAGATATTTGGAAATTCATACATGTCTTGACGTGATTTATATCTGAAGTTGATATATAAGATGGATTTGTTGCGTATCATGATTGATATGTTTGATTGATACTGTATGATTGTCTCTTTTACTGGGAATTATATTCTTACCGGATTATCCGGCTGTTGTCTTTGTTTGTATGTGTACTTGGCAACAGGTGGGGCAGGACCGAGTCAGAGGTAGCATGGCTAGGTGGTTGAGAGAATAGAAGTGAGGCCCTTGGTTTTAGGAGTTGAACTAAATTCAAACTCTTTTGTATTTTGTGGTATTGCAATCGAGTATTGAAGCATGTTCTAATAGTTGGTTGAATGTATGACTTTAGAACTACCTGGTATTGTTGTTGCATGTTGAATGAATTTATACATGTTGTTGTTGTATGTTTGGAAGAGTTGAGGATTGATTTTGAAGAAGAAAAACCAACTTTTTCTGGGCAGAGAATCTCGCTCGATCGGCAGACTTTCACCGATCGAGCGAGCACCCATGTTTTGAGGCAGGAAGTTTGGATTTTTGCTTCCGCTCGATCGGTATGTTTTTACCGATCGAGCGGCGGGCTTTTGTAAGTCTCGGCAGAGACTTGGTTAAGATTGCCCGCTCGATCGGTAAAGTTCTACCGATCGAGCGAGCACTGTTTAAAAAAAAAAATTTATTACTTTTAATCTTGGATCTTGAATGCCCTATTGTTGTTTAATTTCGAGATTAGATGTTTAGAATCGAGGCCTCACACTAGATCTACTTCCTTTTGGTGTATAACTATCTTAAGGAATTCCATTTCATCTGGTTGGATTGCTTGCCCTGTTATTTGGAACATTGTTTCTCCAAACCTTCTAGAGTTCTTCATTTTTGGGTGTAGATGTTTTCTTTCATCACCACGCTTGCTGCGAAACTAGATTGACATTTTTTTGTAAAATTCCTCTCTTAGTCTCTGGACTATGATTTTTTTATCACACGATTTTGTGAACATTAATCTTAAAATCTCATTTTATTGTGTATAGGAATTAAACATTCGTAAGAAATTATTTCCTAACAAGATGTCTGCTCCAGTATCATGAAAATAAATCGGTGGTGTCTTCACCTTATACCAAGGTGTTTGGCCAGCCCCACCAATTAAAATTTTAGTTTTCTTAATCCCTTTGCATAAGATTAGATTCTTTTGAGAAATTGTGTCCAGATATTTGAGGCAGTTATTCTTCCAACTCATTTGGAAAACTCATCTTTTTGTTATACAGATTTTAGCTCTTGAATCAATATAAATATCAAAGTATTCTGCTTTATATTTTCTAAAACATCCCAAATTAGATGTATATCGAGAATGGACTGGTGGTCATTGTATTTTCAACACACGGTACTCTGCCACAAATTTCATTCTATTTTCTAATAGTTTTCAAGGTTTATGTTCTTCAAGAAACTTTACTCCTAGAACCATTTGGTCAGCTTATTTTCAAGGAACACCCTTAATGTAAACATCCAAGTTTTCGATATTTAGTACCCCTTGGTAGGTTCTTATTATTGGTTGTTCCAAATAGTATATTTTATTACAAGGAAATTGATAATTTTGACTTGTAATATCAAATTAATATTTGTATAAACTGACTCATACCTAGAAGTAAACTGAGGATCCCAATCACTTATAAAACATACTCGAATGCCATGCAATTGGACAATCTCATGAATTTGAATACAAGTCATAAGATTGAAAGTGAAGTCTTAGTTATACAAAATATGAGCTGACTTGGTGAGTCGGTCCACCACTACCCAAATAGCATTATAGTTCCTCGAAGAAAATGGCAAGTGAGTCACGAATTCCATTGTGATATGCTCTCACTTACACTTACGAATAGGAAAATTCTTTAACAACAATCTAGGTTGTAGACATTCTGCCGTCACCTGCTGACAAATAAACACTTAGAGACATACTAATAGAGATCGTGATTCATGAATTTCTAGCAAAACCGAGTCCTCAAATTTTTATACATCTTGTTACTTATTGGATGCACACTCAATTTTCTAGATGACCCTACGATAGAATCTCCTCTCTCGTAATACAACTCGACCAAATAAACAAAGAAGACAATAAGAATGCTAGTGGAATCCATAATTAATATCTCCATTGGCTAACCGGCCCAGTTCTGAATATTGTGATCCCTAATTTGAGCATTTCCAGTCTTAGTATAAAATGTTGGATAAGAAAAAATAGAAGTGACATAAATACCTTCCATCCCTTTATTGTGTCTGAAGTTGAATTCCAATTAACAACATTCCTGGATAGTGATAAACACAACAATAGTCTGGAGTGTAGATAATATCACTTTGAGAGTAAGGGTGTGACATCCCGTATTTTTGGACATTTTTTCAAGAATTAAGATGCAGAAAATTTTGGGGAACCTTTTCAAATACAGCAGTGCAGGGCGTGCATTGTACTTGAAAATTCATTAAGTCATGTGTGGAAATAAACCTATTTGAATTACACTAAAAAAATATTATCTCATGACTAAAAAATGCATAAAACTTTGAAACAAAATATTCTAGCTACCCTAAAATTAATGAACAATTCTTATACGGACACATCAAAACTTCTAATTGCATATCACAACCTGAACTGGCAATTAAGATCTTAAGAAGGCAGACAAAACATGGGTTTTAATAAAATAAACTTAGTGCGGAAAATATTTTTTAAAATGTTCGTGAAACCAAACATCAAAGTCTCATAATGAAATAAAAGACCTAAAAGGTGGAAAACTAAAAAACATTAAAACACATCGCCACGAGGCTGCCACTGAAAATACTTAAATCTAAAATTTTTCTTTACCACTGAGTTTTAACGATCGTGCATCTAAAAATTTAATAATGAAAGAACAACAAACATATGAAAAACTTCTCACTTTAAACGTCAGAGATTCGAATAGTTGTTCCATGCAATTCTTTCGCCTCTTGAACTCTTCACCCTTACAATCAAAGCTTTTAATTCATTTACTTCTCAATTTCAACTGCACCAATCAAGCATAGTGATTCTAAAGACACAACAAAATTATTAATATACATAATAAACACATAATAAAAATATCGTTCTTTGGACGTGTGAAACATGTATATGAAATCATGCAGAAAAGCATAAAAGTAAATTTCTCCATTTTGGGGTGATGAAACACATACAATTGTGGCATACACATCTTATGAGCACATGGATTTCCCGTGGTCACGGTCGTTGTACAACAAGCATATAGATGTACCATCCATACTAGCCTTGGCCAATATGTGCACCATCTCTGTACCGTTCATACTAGTCCTAACCAATATACACACCATCTCTATACCATCCACACTGGTCTTGGACAATATGCACACCCTCATTTCTTGGAAGGGTCCATTCGAAGCTCATCTCGGAGTATCAGTCCCGTACTACTACCACAAGAACACATAAAACATCAAAATATTTTGTAATGCATCATTGAAACATCATCATCATCATCATAAACTTCGTCATACTTTATCATTATAAATATTTTCATCATAAAAATTCATAAAAATTTATCATCATAAAACTTCATCATGCTTCCACGATTTCTTTCATAAACATCATGAGACATTATCACAACATATTAAAATCATCATGTCATCGTAAACCTTGAAATATCTTGAAACTTAACGTGTAATTATCTTTGGATGTTACATGACCAAGAAACACAATTTTATCGATCCAGAACTCGCACTTGCTCAAGTTGGCATATAACAGTTTCTCTCGAAGAGTCTGCAACACGATTCTCAGATGTTGTGTGTGTTCATCTATACCACAAGAGTATTCCATAATATCATTAAGGAACACTACAAAGAACTTATCCAGATAGTCACTAAAGATTCGATTCATCATATCCATAAAAACTGCAGGTCCTTTCGTTAAACTGAACAACATATCTAGAAATTCTAAAGCAAATAACAAGTACGGAATGTTGCCATCGGAATATCCTCATCATGGACCTTTAACTGATGATAATTAGACCTCAAATCAATCTTTGAAAACACAGAAATATCCTAAATCTTATCAAACAAGTCATCAATATGGGATGACATATACTTGTTCTTGATTGTTACTTGATTCAAATGTCTGTAATATATGCAAAGCTGCAAAGAACCGTCATTCTTTTTTAAAAATAGAACTAGAGCTCCCATGTAGACCCACTGAGATGAATATAACCATTGTCAAGAAGATCTTGCTAATGTTGTTTCAATTAACGCATCTCTAACGGAGCAAGATAATAGGGTGCTTTTGAGATGTGTGAAGATCTTGGTACTAACTCAATCCCAAATTCCACTTCGAATACTGGAGGAAAAAAAGAAATCTCATCAAGAAATAAAACAGGAAACTCATTCACAATTGGAATTCTGTCAATACTCATACTACCTATGCATGTTTCAATAGCATAGATGAGGCAGTATCCCCCTCCCGACTTTAACGCACGACAGGATTTCTGTTGGAATATTTACAGTTTCGCTAAATAAAGCATGTCAAATATTTTTAATAGATAGAGAAAATATAGTGAACACGCCTTTAGCCAATCAAATTCATCTATCAAAGGACCAATCACCTACATTCAAGGAGGAGAAAGCCTACATGGACAAGGAACCATATGCTTCTATTATTGGTTTCCTATGTATGCAATGATATGTACTAGACCAAACATAGAACATGTAGTAGGATTGTGACCCAATTTTGAGTACCCATGAAAATTGCAATGGGAGGAGGTGAAATGTATTCTCAAGTATATTAGAGGTATTAAAAATTCCACTTTATGGTTCAGAAAGTTGGATTTTGTCTTTCACGGATATGTTGATGCTTACATTGTTGGTGATGTAAATGGTTGGAAAACTATTATTTTATTTGTTTACACTCTAAGTGGTAATAAGATAGTTGCATTTCGAATTACAAAAAAAATAATTGCACTTTCTACAACTGAGGACGAGTATTTTGTAGTAACAGTGGCTAGTAAAGAGATGATTTGATTGTCGTATTTTTTTGAAAGATTTTAATACAAATATGTAAATATAATAGTATGAGTATTATTCATTTGGTAAAGAATCTTATTTATCATGCTATGAAAAAACATATACTAGTTCGATATACCTCCATAATATCATTTTTGGAGGATGAAATTTTGACTCTTGAAAAGACTGGAGGAAGTTAAAATCCAGTTGATATGTTGACGAAAATTGTTATAGTTGAGCAACTAAAGTTTTGTGCAACTTCAGTTGGACTTATCCATTGAGGATTGAGAAGTTGCTGCCGTTGTAGGTGAAAACGGTTGATGAAGGTGGATTAGTCTCCAATTAAGAGATTGTTAATATATGTATGGAGCTTAATTATTTAGTTAAGCATATATTATGTATTTTACATATATTGATGTAGTTGTCATACTATCTATTTGTATTGATGGTCTTCATTGTATATATTATTTACATATAGAGGGAAAGATAGAGATTGAAAAGAAATTATGTTTGAGAAAGGACATGTTCTTGTACATATTTCCCTTTGTTTTCTTCTCATGGGTCATACATAACCCAAATTATTGTGAATCACTATAACCAAGACCAATATAATATTTAATTGATGAAATTGATTATTAATCCAATAAATAATTTGAATCTAACAACGAAAATCCCAACAAGAAAAATCCCATGAGACCCTCCATACACATATAAATAAACCGGTTCCTCCTCATTGGAAGGTGAGCTCTCATTTTGACATTTCAAGTTTCCTTCATTTATTAGCGTTGACTTGAGCATCGGAAGGTTTCACTGGACAAACCCCAATGCCTCTTACATTTTGTTCGTGACATAAGTGGCAATTCATTATTTTTTTAGAGTATGCACGAGTGATGTCTGCATGCATGGACATGATACTCCTGCATCCCCTCAACATTTCCTACTTTAGGTGATATATTATTGTTGCTAAATCAACTTAGCATTATTTGTGAGAACTTCATGTAATGAATCGAGTTTTGTTTTACATGTTTAAAATTAAAAATATGTTTAAAGTGGTAAAACAAGATTAAAGGGTCATTATTTGAGAAAAATAAGTGAAAAGTCAGCTCTTGAACTCCCGAAAATTTGATCGGAGGTCTTGATGGTCCGAACAGTTTGGAAGGGGCTCAAACAGTTCGGACCGTCTGAACTCATCGGACCCCTGACATATCAGAATGTTTTTAAAACGTGGAAAATGATGTGAATATTGGATCTTCCGATCCCATTTCGGATATTCTGAACCCACCTATCCAATAATGTGTCAAACATCTAAAAAATGTAGCGAGCATGTACAGTTCAGATCCACCGATCCCAGAATGGACCGTCTGAACCTTGGCCTATAAATATGGGCAGAAATATCATTTTTAGATGCAAATTAAGAGGGATTTCGAACCATTTAGTATATATTGAGTGTTCTAGCCATATTCTAGAGGGTCGAGCACTAGCAGGAGGCTATTGAGCTTGTAGCAAAGCTATGATCAAGTTGTGGGTTTTCAACATCAGTGGGCTGATGACGGACGAAGGTATAGACTTGGATCCATAGTATATACTAGGAGTAGCTAGTAATCTAGCTAAGGATTTTAAAGGAATTATGTGATATGGAAATAACTTGCTACGTAGGCTTGGAATTTAGACTCTTGTACACCTAGAGCAGCGAGTTGAGGTACGTAAATACAAACTGAGATATTCAGCTGAGTATCCATGTTTATTGTAGTAACCCGACTCCCAATCGAAAAATTAAACTATCTAAGCATGTTTAAGTGGTTCAAACATGATTAAATAACTCTTAATTGAGAAAAAAAGTAAAAAATCGGATTCAGGATGTTCGAAAATTACTCGAAAGGTATCTAGGGTCTAAGTAGTTCGAAAGGTCCGAACTAGAGCATGAATAGATCGGAAGACCCGAACTGGTTCGGATGACAATAAAGTGTTTGGAAGCACTGAGCAATTCGGGAGCTCTGAAATCGAGATCGAAACATCCGAACTCTCCCAGTCAAGACAGGGTATGGGTTCTGATTGATGATTGGACTATATGGAGTTTGGAAACTCCGAAATCTGCAAGAATTTTGTGTTGTCCAATCAAAGGACACACGTTCGGTGGCTAGATAATGGAAGCTCCGATGGTGAGATCGGAACCTCTGAAGTGCATTTGAATGCTCCGAACCAGGGATTGGAAGTTCTGAACTTCTGTCTATAAATAGAGGCAGAGACCCTCATTCAGAATTGCCAATTCCCAATTTTTCACTCGAACCCATTGGAGTTTTCATGTTTTTAGCATTATCTTTACAATACTTTTTCACCAAATTCTTTTCATACTTACTTTGACACAGAAAAATACCATCATTCAATTGCTTAACTTGTAGTCCAAGAACATAGCTCAATTCATCTACCATGCTCATTTCAAAAGTAGAAGACATGCTTTCAACAAAATTATCAACATGATTTTGAGAAGAATCACTAAAAATTATGTCATCCACATAGACTTGACAAACAAGTATTTCATCTTTGAATTTTGAATAAAGAGAGTATTATCAACCTCACCTCGTTTGAAGCCAATTTTGAGAAAATATTCAGTTAACCTACCATACCAAGCTCGTGGAGCTTGCTTCAAACCATAAAGTGTCTTCTTCAACTTGTAAACATGATCCAAGTGATGTGGATCCTCAAAGCCCTTGGGTTTCTTCACATACACTTCCTCACTTAAAATCCCATTTAGAAAAGCACTTTTCACATCTATTTGTTAAAATTTTATACCCATATGACATGCAATAGAAAACAACAATCGAACTGACTCAATACAGGAAACAGGAGCAAAGGACTCATAAATTCAACCCCCTCACATGTGTATACTATTGAGCAACCAACCTTGATTTATTCCTAATGATGTTTCCTGATTCATTATTTTAAAAATCCATTTTGTACTAATGAAATTTCCATGATCAGGAGGTGGAAACAAAAGCCACACATAATTTCAGACAAATTGCTCAAGTTCCTCATGCATGGCATTTACCCAAAATTCATCTTTTAAAGCATCATTGACATTTTTAGGCTCAATATTGTAGACAAAACAAGAGTGTATTACCTGTGAATACACGGAACTCATGCATACTAACCCAACCATCTTGCGGTAGTCCACCTTGTCCTTAGCTCGTGTTTGCCTTATTTCATGAGCATCTCCAATAATCTGGGATGAAGGATGATTTTTCTGTATATTGCTTGAAATATCCTTCTCAAAAATTGTCACAGTTTCCTCATCACTTTGATGATTATCAACGTGTTTAGTTTCTGTTGGAACTGGTGTTGTGCTTGATGTTGTGACATCAGGAGCCACACTGGGTTCCTCGAGAGAAACAGTGACTTCAAGGAAACCATGAACATTGTCTTCAACATTTTACCCTTGATATCTGCAAAATCATCAAAAACTACATTAATAGATTCCATAATTATTTTGGTCCTTAAGTTAAACATCTTATATGCACGGCTATTTGTAGCATAACCAAGGAACAAACATTTATCAATTTTGGTATCAAATTTTGCTGGTGATTTTTATCATTCAAAACATAACAAACACAGCCAAAAACATTAAAATAATTGAGATTTTGTCTCTTTCCTATGAGAATCTCATAGGATGTCATAGGAGAACAATTTCTCAAATAAACACGGTTAAAAATATGACAAGCTGAATTTAATTCTTCTGCCCAAAATTTCTTGGAGATATTCTTTGAGTTCATCATCACCCTAGCCATCTCCTGCAACGTCCTATTCTTTCTTTCAGCTATGCCATTTTGTTGAGGAGTTTTTGGAGCAGAGAACTCTTGTGATATGCCTGTCTTGTTGCACAAAGATGAAAAGTATAAGTTCTCAAATTCTTTTCCATGATCAGTTCTAATCCTTGCTACTGTTAAGACATGCAAGTTAGTAATCTTGGTGAAAAATTTCTTAAACACATCAAAAGTTTATGACTTTTCTCTAATAAATCTCACCCATGTAAAACGAGAAAAATCATTTACACATACCAAAGAATATTTATTACCCCCATAACTTTCAACTTACATAGGACCCATCAAAATCCATGTATAAAAGTTCAAGACACCGTGTTGTCCCACAGTGTTATAACACAGGGTGCGACACACGGGTTTGCTTACCTTTTTGGCATGCAACACAGATGTATGGAACTCTTGACTTTAAATTTGGTAGTCCCCTGACAGCCTCATACTTAGTCAAATTCTTTAAATTCTTGAAATTCACATGACCAAGATTTTGATGTTATATACTAAAATCATCTACCTTCGAGTGTCTACAAGCGAATTCCTCACCAAGTTGGTAGCAATTATCTGCTGATCTTGAACCTATTGTAACACATCTGTTAGCATCATTAAAAACTTCACAAGTATTCTTATCAAATTTCACATGCAAGTCATCATAACAAAATTTACTAATAGAAATTAAATTCGCATTAATTCCTTCGACATGTAGCACATTGTGATGTTTTGGAAATCCTTCTACGTTTAGTGTTACCTTGCAAACAATTCTTCCTTTTACACCGCCTACATAGGTCACTCTACCACCTATTTGTTCAACATAGTCTGTGAGGTGATCCTTCAAACCTGTCATGCGACGAGAGCTTCCACTATCAAAATACCAGTTCCCTGCAGTGTTAGTTTTCAATGAAGTATAGACAACAAGACACTGAAAATCAGACTTTGGTACCCAAATTTTCTTTGTTGTGAGTCTCTTTTTGTTGGTGTTGCGCCTGGTATTGTGCAAAACGGGGGGCAACATCTGTTTAGACTCCCACAATAGATAATAATTTTTGAGTTTGGGACAAAATGGTCTGATATGACTAGGTTTGAGACAATAATAACAGACAAAAGGACACTTCCATTGTTTTGACTTGGAATAGGAACAGTTTTCTCAAAAATAGGTTTCTTACTTGGGGAAGCAACTGGAGGATTATTCAAAGTGTTACTGCCTTCCTTCACAAACACAGATTTTTTGGAATATTCACCAATTTCAAACACATTATTTTTAAAGTCAAGTCCAAACTTATCATCTTTCCCCATAGTCAAGAAAGAGTCAAGTTTGGTTGAACTCGAATTGAATCTGGCAAGAGTTGTTTTTGCCTTTTCAATTTCACTATTCAGCAAACCAAATTCCTGATCTTTCTTGATCATGAGAACTTCCAGTTTAGCCACAACAGCTTTCAATTCAGCATTATCTTTGGAGAGTTTTTTATTTAGCTTGTTCCTCGTGATCCAGTCAATATACAACTCCTCATAAAGTTTCTGTACACCTTCTAGAGTAAAATCTTCAGCCACATGTTCTTCATGATCACTTGAATTACCAAAAATTAGAAATAGCAAAACATAAAGATTTTTGAACTGTGTTGCGCCCAAGTGTTGCAACACCGAAGCCAACACCAAGTGGGTTTACCTAAAAATTTTCTTACCTTCCAGCAAAGCAGTCAAAGATATAAGGTCTACATGTTCACCCTTTTCCTGTTCTTCCTCAGAATCCTCATCGCTCAGGGAGACGTTTATACATTTTTTAAGTCGATTGGAACATTCCTATGCATAATTTCCATATCCATTACACTCCTTGTATTGAATAATATCAAAATTTTTTCTGGTGGACTGATTCTTACTCTCATAATTTTGACGAGCTCCTCGTGTAGTCACTGGTTTTTGAGGTTTTTCCGACGTAGGTAGGCTAGTAAATTTTGAAGGTTGACCTCCTTTTTCACTTTTCTTCTTTTCTCTCATCACCTTAAGATAATCAACAAATTTATTTGTGATCAAGTCAATAGAGTCATCTCCCAGATCGAATTCACATACTTCCTGCTTCATCTCAGAAAAACCATTATAAGAATCATTAGACACTTGAAAGGCAATGGACTTACCTTTTTAATCATCTTGTTCTTCCATCTCCATTTCATATGTGTGAAGAGAACTTATCAATTCATCCAATCCCATTATAGATGTATCCTTAGATCCATCTATAGCGCATACTTTATTGTTAAACATTTTTGTAATAGATCGAATCACTCTACTAACAAGTCGTTCGTTGGAGATAGGATCACCAAGAACAGATGCTTCATTGTTAGGCTCTTTAATCTTGCATTATACTCCATGATGGTTTCATTCTCATCCATTCTCAGTTTTTCAAACTTTGAAGTCAAGAGACGCATCCTAGTTTTCTTGACACTCACCGAGCCTTCACAGTGATTCTGAAGTTTATCCCAAGCATCTTGAGCAGAAACACAAGTACAAATCAGATTAAACATATTCATGTCAACCGAGGTAAATATTGTATTATAATTAGTCGAAGCAATTTCATCAGCCATCCATTATGCTCTTGGTTTGGGTCCACCTAGTTCATCATCTTTCATTGGTGGTGACCAACCATCTAGAACACGTTTCCATGCCCTGGAATCAATGGATTGTATGTATATGCTCATCTTCAATTTTCATGGGTCGTAATTTGTTCCATCCAAAATTGGTGGACGAATTGCAACATTGAATTACGGAGTATCCATAACAAACTTGCAACAATAACCAGGAACTCACTTAGTAAATTCAAGAGTTGGCTTTGATTCCACGTGAAAGAAAATGCATGTGCAGTTTGTTAATTAAACAGACAATGTTTTATTTGGTGTTACAACATCAGAGACAGCACAATGCATCAAAAATAAAAGCGTAAATTAAATAACATAAGTAAATAAATTTTGCACGAGTAAAGAATACTCATGCTCGTGTCATAGGGATAAATATCACTAGAAAAGTGTATAACTGTCTTAGAAAATAATACTAGTGATTTTACGAAGAATCGTTAAATCCAAAATTTCTCAATATGTTGAGAAATTAAACTTGTATACTAAATAATCAGAGTATAAAATAAATAGACGCAACTCCCATAAGCCTAAATTGAAGAAACAGAAAAGATCTTCGAACAACACTATGCACTAAGTGTTGTCTCCGATTTTTTCACCATCAACGGCAACACGAGGACAATAGTAACGATGACTACAAAACTTGTCTTCAGAAACGTTCAACTCTTCGGCCGGAAATCTTCAATGAATGCTCTGTGAGTTGTCGTCTGAAGTCACTCCTTTCTTGTGTGTGTAAATACTCTTAAATAGATTTGAATTCAAAGCTTGTTGATTTCCATAGATAAAGTCCTACATGAATAAGAAAACAATTATAAATACAGATAAAACTCTATTATGCATATCAAATCATATGTTGACAATATTTCATAAGAATATATTTATAATAGGGAAAATAATTTTTTTGGTCCATTAACTTATCCATGTTTTGGTTTTGGTCCATTAACTTTTTCGATGTGGGTTTTGGTACACTAACTTTGCATTTTCAGTGTTTTTTGGTCCAACTGCATACGTGTCCACTTTTGATTGGTCCAAAATGATGACGTGGACCAATCAAAAGCTGACACGTATGCAGTTGAACAAAAAAACACTGAAAATGCAAAATTAGTGTACTAAAACCCAAATCGAAAAAGTTAATTGACCAAAATCCAAAAAGATAAAGTTACTGGACCAAAAAACTTATTTTCCCTTTATAATATTCCTTATCGAGATATATTTTGATCAAGGTAAATATCTATCCTATAGATTTCAAATAATCATAGAATATTTACCATATTTTTTATCTTGGGTAGAAGGAAAATTAAAATAATATCAACTAATTAGAGCAAAGTATGGAAAGTCAAGGAATTAAAATTCCTTTCATATACCACCAGACCAGAATAACCTTTGCGGAGTCACTCTTGCGAGTTGGAGAAACTAGTGACCACCGGGAAAACCATCACGACGTCACTTCCGAGAATCGGAGAAACTGTCACAGTAAAATACCTATCCCAAAATATATCCATGTTACCCAAAATCTCTACTTTCACACACTTCTAGCTAACTGCAACTGCTCGAGAGTGGGAGGAAATATGATGGGTCATAACCTAAATTAGTGTAGATCACTACAACCAAGAATTGATCGATGACGTTCATTATTAACCCATTAAATAAGTCTAGTCCAACAAAGAAAAGCTCAGCAAGAAAGAGCCCATGAGACCCTCCGCACGCCTATAAATAAGCAATTTCATGCTGTCATTTTGTCATTAATTTCTAGTTTCTTTTATTTACTTTGATTTCTGAGTAACACTGACTTAAACGTTAGAGGATTTTTTATCGATACCTATATGGTATTCTGTTCATGATGCTAGTGACAATACAATATTTTTTTAGGGTTCACACAAGTGACATTTGCACGCGTGGACATCACACTCCTGCAACCCCCCCGATTGCCTACTTCCAGTGAAATTTTTTAAACTCCATCATCTTGGTTTCAATATTGTGAAAATTTGTAACAACGACAATTTGGCGTAACCCTCGCGTCGAGAGTAAAACCACAATAAATCTTGTGTGTTCTATAATTATCTTTCGCGGACTTTTATCGTTTTCGGCAATCAAATTTGAGACAATGGTATTTAATTTATAAAACGAGTTACACGAATTGTAGATTTGTACTCTGAAAGAATATGGTGTATAAATGAGTGCATGTACTTTGTGTTTTACGAGTTGGTTTTCTAAAATAAATTCGTAATTTGGTTTTTATCTTTAGAAAAATAATATACATTACAGTGATTAGTTAAAATAAATTTTTATGTTATGATTAATTTTTTTACTAATATTTCATTGAGAAATGTAAAAATGGATTCTTTTATTTACTTGGGGCCGGGGTGATTAATTTGTTGTCTCCGGAGCTTGACCTCCTGGCATCTCCTTCACCGTAAAGAAAGTTAGGACATGGTACATCATTGTCCAATAATGGTCCTAACGACAAAATATATATTTTCTAAAAAATACAAGGTAATAGCACTATTTTTGTTTTTTTTTTTACAAAACAGCTTTTCTGTATAGATTATAAATTAATATAAAGATGATAAATTTATATATAATATAAAATAATAAATTAATATATTTAAATAAAATAATAATAGTGTATGGCATCAATTTTTTTTTTTGAAAAGTGTATGGCATAAATTTTGTTAATTTTAATAAAATTTGGCTAAACACGTGAGAAAATAGAAATGCTTAATTAATCACTTTGTCTTATCTTTCAATTCAAACGAAATTTCAATATAAATATTATGATGTGAAATGAAAAAAAACAAAAAAATTTTTTAAAAAAATATTTAATTTTAAATGAATGAGAGTGTTTGCGGTGCAGAAATTGAATGATAGTGATGTGTTTTATATATATTGTCACGTTGACGCGTAATGTCTTGTATATTAAATTGAAATATGTTTTCCACTTGTTAGCCCATTTTCACAGTAAACCACGAGTATAATGTTTCGTGAAAATTTGATGTGATGTGTCCCTTTTTCAAATCATGATGGCACCATCAAGATTAAAATTGTTAAATTCGATTATTTTTTAATAAATTTTTGCGTCGAATCATTTTATTATTAAGTTTTTTAAATTATGGGTCCTGCATTTTGTATGGAAGTTTTATCATTCGAAAATTGTTAAAAGAAATTGTAAACAAACTCTTTGTTCACTGTAAATGTAAAAGACAGAATATATAGCGATTTTTATTAGACTAAAAAAGACGCGTGCGATGTACGTGAGAACATATTTTATAATCGATAAGCGTTTGTTAAATAAATGAGTTGAAATGATAAGAGAAAAGATTAACGTGCAATTAATTAATTATTTTCATTATATTTTAGTCAATAGTAAAATTAAATAAAATATAATATGCATAATATATATTATAAAATGAATGTGAACAATATTTGTTCAAAAAATTTATGTGTTACAAATCTAATTGAATCTATATTGTTGAAAATCATGGTTATAATAAATATTACAATTTTGTATTAATTAGACATTGAGAAAATATAGAATTTGATGTCATTAAATATTTAATAAAATAAAATTTAAGAAAAAAAATATAATAATACATAGTGTTGAAAAATTATTTTACCACTACTGATTATGTGAAAAAAAATAACATAGATATAAGATAATGCATTACATTACTGCGTCTTTTCTTATATAACTATTTTTATTTTTTTCACGATTTTTTTGTTTGACATCCGTTTTACATTCTTTATAAAAAAAATAATTTTCTCATCATTTTCAATAAAAATTCTTGTGATGTTGCTTCATCAATTATTCGTATTTTTATATCTTTATTCTTTAATTATTTTGTTAGACAAACTCCTTTTATTTATTTTTTTTATCCTGAAAATAGTTGTTTGCAAGAGTATAAATATTTTCATTGTCTCCAATCTTCATTCTCTTTTTATTGTCTTCTATTAATTGTAAGTCAATATCGTTAATGATCAATGATAATATTAGATGTTCTCTTTTTATTTTTAATTTCATGTTAAGTTGTTCAAAATCTACTATTGCAATTATTTTATTGCTAAAATTTTTGCTTGAATTTTGAATGTTTTCGATTAAACATGTTAACGTTATGTCCCTTATTGCAACCATCTTGTCTATTTTGAGAAAAAATATTGTATATTCTTCTTTATTCAGTGTCTTTAAAAGCTTGCAGTATATTGAAGTGTTGTGGTCATATAGATAAAGTAGATTTTATTAATAATTGGTAACAATATATACTATTTGAAAGAAAAACTATTTATATATCTAATAGTGATAAAATCAATATAATTTTCAATGCTACAACTATAAAAATATTTGAAACAATTTCGAACAACGTAACCCTTACAGTTTCAATGTTCATCATTTACGGTCATCATTATCCTATATTTATATTTACATTTTAAAATAAAACATTATCAATAACTTATGTAAAACTTATAGATAGAATTTTTTATATAGTTTTATCTAATTGACACAATATCGATATTGAAACATATGCAATTATTACATCTCGGGGTTTTTGATCAATTTTTTAATTAATCTTGAGTGATTATGACATGCTTCGTACAATGAATTCGTCTTATTTTTATCTCATGTATGTATGCTTTGAGTTGATATAATTTATTCTGTAATTGTTAATAAGTGATATACATTAATCAAATTAAATTAAATATTGATTTTGTAATTTCTTATCTTATGTGTTGATTTTTATTTTGTGACTATTGATTTATGAAAAAAATGTAATATAGATAATGCATTATAAAACTTAATTTAAATTATTGCTTTTTTTTTTCTTTTATATTTTGAACGTTCTCTTTTTCACTACCGTCCATTTTTTTATTCTCTGTGAAAGAATCAATATTCTCATCCAATTTAATAGAAATTCTTGTGATGATGTCTACATCAATCATTTGCATTTTTTTATTGTTATTATTTATTCTTTTGTTGGACGGTCTTTTATGCTAAACATATTTACTTGCAAAAATAACAATAATTTCATCATTCTCAACTGCATTCTGATGTGTTATCGTCTTTTATTACTTGTATGTTAACATCTTTAACGATAGATATACTTGTTGGACATCTTTTTTTTCTTTTTAATTTCTTGGTTTTCGAAATATGCTGATATTTTTTCGCTTACAAAGCTTTCGTTGCTAAAATTTTTTATTGAATTTTGAATATCTTTAATTACAAATGTTAACATTCCATATTTTATTTCAATTATTTGTCTATTTTGAGAGTAAATGCATAATATTTTTTATTCGGTGTATTTAAAATCTTGTGCTATATTGAAGTGTTGTCGTCCTATATATAAAACATATTTTATTAATAATCAATAATCATTATATAATATTTGTAAGGGAAAAAATTTATTAATATATCTTTAATTATGGATCGAACCGATATAATATTCAATATTTCGACTAATAAAAAAATTTACAACATTTTCGAACAATGTAACTGTTGTAGTTTCAGTGTCATCATTTGCGATCATCGTTTTCTATATTTATATTAACAGTTTAAGACAAAAAATTTCAATAACTCATGTAAGCTTATAAATATAAAGTTTAAATGTTGTTTTACCTTGACACAATATTAATATCGAAGTTTATCCTGTTATTACAAATCGAGTTTTCTATTGTTTTGTGGAATAATCTTGAGCAATTACTACATGCATCGTTTCATGAATTTGTCTTATTTTTTAAAATCTAATTTATATGCCTTGAAATAATATAATTTATTATGTATTTTTTATTAATTAATATACGCTAAATAAAATTAAATTATGTTTTTGTAATTGCCCGTGTCGTGTTTTATAAATGTCATTTATAACATATTTGGTCCATTGATAAAATACTCAAATTTTTTTTGGTGAAATAATAAAAATAAATTGAAATAAGAAATATTATTGTACCTCTTGTAGATTATTTGTCTTATTAAAAATTTGCTTCAAAATAATTTTTTTCTGGATCTTTAATTTGATCTGAGATGTATCATCCATAATTGTTAGACTTTTTTTTTCAAAGTTATAACCTATAGTAGATTGATTAACATAGATATATATGCTAATGAATAATTTTTGTAAATATTTATTTATAAAAAATAAAAAAATTTACCTTCAAAACATATACTTCTATGTTACAGAAAGCTATAACCGATTTATCTATCTTCAAATATATTAAAAATCTTCATCTGTTAACTGCAAGTTTATCTCATAAAATAATTGTTATATTTTTTAGCTTTTATGAGGAGGAAAAAAAAGTTAATTTTTTTAATTTTAACTTTTACATATATGATTGGTGTCTTGGTGTGTTTTTTATTTATTATTTTGGATAAACTTGACTAGACTTTTATAATTAGTATATATATATATATATATATATATATATATATATATTTTAATAAAGTTTAAGATCTGATATTTTTATATATTTATGGACTCAATGTATAATTATTTAACTCAATATGTCTTTACTCAAATTAAAATACATAAGATTTTTTGTTGAAAAAATATGTTCTTTCCATCTACAAACAAATAACAACCAACGTATTTTAGTATTTCAATATATTAGGAAATTGTATTATTATTTTAATTAAGATTTTTGTGGAATTGTTTTTTAAATTTTTGTAAAAAAAATCTGTTCACTTTATCTACAAGAAAATATAAACAAAAGTATTTTGATATTTTAATATTTTTGAAAACTGGATTCTTATCTAATATGCGCACACTTTGTCGATTTTTACCTTATAGTAATAATTGATTTTACAAAAACATCTTCACAGATTTTATCAAGCGTGTACAAGCCAAGGACAAAGTTGAAAATACATAATGAAAAACTTTGACCATGGTTCACAATTTTGGTATATATATATATATATATATATATATATATATATATTTTAATAACATTTACAGATCTGATATTTTTATATATTTATGGACTCATGATATAATTATTTAACTCAATAGTGTTTACTCAAATTAAAATAAGTAAGATTTTTTGTTGAAAAAATATGTTCATTCCATCTACAAACAAATAAGAACCAAAGTATTTTAGTGTTTCAATTTTTTAGGAAGTTGTATTATTGTTTTAATTAAGATATTTGTGGAATTTTTTTTTAATTTTTTGTAGAAAAAATTTGTTCACTTCATTTACAAGAAAATAAAAGCAAAAGTATTTTGGTAATTTCATATTTTTGAAAACTGGATTCTTATTTAATATGCACACACTTTGTCAATTTTGACCTTATCATAATAATTGATTTTACAAAAACATCTTCACATATTTTATTAAATGTGTACAAACGAAAAAAAAGTTGAAAATATACATTGAAAAACTTTAACCTTAGTTCACACTTTTATAATCGGTATAGAAATAGATTAGTAATAAACACGTATTTTACACGTGAAATATATTAGATATGTCAAATTATCTAAAAGAATATGAGATGGTCATGTGATGACTATCATGGAACTCATATTTGGAATACTGTATATTCTACACTGTTCCTAGTCGATTCAACTGCCATAAATAAGGATAAAGGCCGCTCGATCTTGAGACTAGTATTTGCAATGTGAGTACCACGTTTCATTGGTAGGGAATATGGTGATGTCCAAAAGCATGCAATTAGGCGCTCCTTGTAGAGTGCACTGAACAACCCTCCCTAAAGGACTTTCCAAGTGGTTCTTACTTATCGAGTGGAATAGTCCTAGTTTATGATTGTACACCATTAGTACTTATGATCCGGGACAACATGGAGATTCTATATGCTAGAGCTTCATTTTGACTTGTTTACCGACTCAACTAGGGTCATCAGGTTGGCAATGTTGGGTGTTGTATCGAAACATATAAGAGTCGATGCATTGTAGTCGGGGATTCACCGCTTACCTTCGGGTATGGATATCCTATGTGATCACATGCATATGTAGCTTGAAATCTCTGATCAGAGTAGGTGGTAATTAAGAAAGGGTTTTTTGAATTACACCTTCGATGCAACTACAGCATGACACATAGTTATCGATTCAATGAAAACTCTCGATAAACCAATGGCTGTCGAATCGGTCGTGATATATGAGTTGAAGGGACCGTACTGTACGCTATCCATAATTGATTGGTTCTTGCAGGCACTATCATTTGATAACTAGAAAGTCATCTAAGCGATGCTGCTAGAAGTTTAACATAATTGGTTGGGTACTATCAGACTTGAGTTTTCTGACGGTTTTATTATCAAGGAGTTGATAAATAATATTGGAGCTATATGTGGTATGCTTATATAAGGGACTTGTAGATCCCGAATCACATGAAGATGTGAACCCACTACTAGTTGTATCATTGAACCATTGAGGGTCACACAAGTACATAGCTTTCTAGATCCCGTTGAGAATAAAATTAGTTCAATGTGTTGAACGACTTATAAAAAAGTTTATAAGTGAAATAAATTAGAAGTATGACTTCTAACGGAGAATAAATGGAAAAGTAACTTTTAATTTATGAATGTGCTCCACGATTAAAAGTTGACTTGAATAAATAATTATTTTTGAAAATTGTGATTTTTAAAATTATTATTATGAATTTAATTAAATTAATTAAAATGTTGAATTAATTAAACACTAGTGAACCTTGTAGAGTCCAAATAATTAAATTAATTCAAGTGTTGAATTAATTAAATACTATTGGGTCTTGTAGATCCCAAATAGAAATAGTGTTGAATAATTATTATACTAGTGGGCTTGAATGAGTTCAAGTTGGATTTAATTAATTGATTAAAATTAAATGGGTTTGAGTTTGATAATTAATTAAATATTAAGTTCATGGGCCATGTATATATATATATATATATATAAATTTTCAGTTGCCCAACCAATGCTGCCCAATTAGTACCCGACAACTAAAACCCGGTACCGGGCTTTAGTGATCGGGGAAGAGGTGAGCAGGAATGGTTGGACAGCTGAAAATTACTATATATATATATATATATATATATGTGTGTGTGTGTGTGTGTGTGTTTGACATATAATATTAGGGGTGGCCAATTTCACATAAATCTCGATCCGTCCCGATTCCCAACCCGTTCCCGTCTCGAATTTTTCCCGTTCCGAACTTTTTCCGACCCGAGTGGTCGGAATTTTTTTCGACCCGATCAATTTCGGGATCGGGATCGGGATATGCAACTCTTCCCGACGGGATTCCCGACCCGACCCGAATATAAAAATAATTTTTTTTAATTAAAAAAATATTTTTTTTAATTTATGTTTTAATATTAATGTTTTATAATTATATACCATATAATTATTTTTATATTTATCATTTTTAATATTAACATTGAGTTATAAATTTTTATTTTGTTTTTTTATTATTATGAATAATTATATGTTTTTTAATTAATCAAGTAGTTGTTTTAGTTTATTTGTAATATACTAAAAAGTTGTTTTAGTTTTTTAATGGTTATATACAAAGAAATTTTAATTTATTTGTAATGTATTAAGAAATTATTTGATTTTCTTCATAATTTTTTTTAAAAAATATTTTCATTTAATTTATTTTTTAAAAAATATTATTCGGGATTACCCTCTCCTGACCCGACGAGATCCCGAATGTTCGGGATCCCGAACATTCGGGTCCCGACACTTCTCTGGTGCGGGATCTGGAGAAAAAAAAATATCCCAATTTCTATCGGGATATAGGACGGGTCCCGAACCGATTCCACCCCTATATAATATATATCAATACATGAGAGAGAGTGAATATGAAGGGTTAAAGACAAAGTTCACAATTTTCTATGCATGCTTTTTTTTTTTCCATGCATGCTTTGTTTTTTGTCATTACACACCTTTTAAGTACCAAGACAAGCAATATTCCTCTCTAATTCCATGCATATGGCCGAACACTACTCCAAAATTATTCTCCAAATTTTTGTCTTTCATCTTGGGAGAAAAACCAAAAAAATTCTCAATGAAAAATGCTCTAAATATTCTAGTGCATATTTAGAGTGGATCTAGCTTGACTAGTCGTGCACCTAATTTGAAGAGGAGTCCATTTTCAAACAAGGAGTGTTCTTGGAGGCTTGATCCATTTTTGAGCAAGGCGTGCTCTTGGAAGCTTGTAGATAGTGTCTATCATTTCCAGAGCTAAGTTGTTCACAATTTGATTGGAGCCATAAATAAATCTTTTGAGATTGATAGGTAAAATTTATTAAACACCCTATGGATGTTTAATATTTTTGAATGCTACACATGTGCTCGGTTTTTACATAAAATTTTAAACTTTCGTTGCGCTTCCGGGCACAAGAGAACCGATCCAACAAGTGGTATCTAGAGCCTAGGTTGCTCATTATTGTGTAGCATTTGTTGAATATTATGTTGAGATCAATTTTTAACCGCATGATAAAATCGTTTCCATCAACGTAGGGGCTGTTTTGAAAATTTTTTGGAGGGTCGTTTCAGGCATCCCACGAGGGAGGCTGCCCCTTTTTATAAAAAAAATTAAATAAATTTGATGGCCGAAATCCGGCGGCGGAGCTCCGACAACAACTTTGATGACTAGGGTTTCCAAAAGTGTTTTGGGATATCCAAGTGTCAAGGGCCCTATGTTGTTAAAATTATAATAGTTGATTTTTGTGAAAAATAAAATTTTATAAAGAATGTATTTTCTCATGAAATAAATAATTAAAGTGGAACTTTTATTATTTATAGTAAATGGTGATTTACAAGAAATTCGCTTATAAATAAATTAATTGGAAAGTAAATAAAGGTGTTTGTTTATTTTATTAATTTAATTTATAATTATGGCGGTTAGTGATTGGACCAAGATATATAATATTTGATCAATTGATTATTATGATAATTAATTGATGGTGTATGATATGTGATATTATGCATGAAGGATGATCAAAAGCCCAAACCCAATTTGCTAGGTGTATGCTAGGATATTTTGTGTTGAATGAGTTGTAATAATTATCAAATTTAAAGTGAGCTTGATTTATAGCCCGTTCCCATCCCATGAGATGTATCCCTATTTGTCATGGATATTTTAATGTAAAATATTTGATAGTGGAAGATCAAGATTGAAAGATGGTGGACCAAGATGAATTTTGAAGATCCAAACATGTAAATATTGGAAGCTTATGTAATTGTTGCATTTGCATCCCATCCATTTCCTAGGATTGGACCTAGGCCCGTGTATGGCTCACATGGGCCAAATAGTATTGGGGAAATTAATCATCCTTGTTAATTTAATGTTTTTAATATATGCATGATATATTATAAATAATGAGTATGTGCGTTATTATTTTATAATAACAAAGTTGCATGAATCCGGCAAATATACAAACAAACATGTAGAGCTTTTAAAATTAATGATGAGACAATTTCAAAATTAAGAATTCCTCATTTTGAATAAGATTCAAAATTTATATCAAGCCCGAAAAGGGGAATTATAAAATTGTTTATAATTTCTATGTCTTCCATCAACAATGGATGCATGATGAACGCTACCCACGGTCAATGCTCGGCTCATATTATTGGGGGGGCTTGGACGCCGGAAAGCTGTGACTTCCATTGACATGGTGATGTGAACTACGTGGAAATCTCATAATTTTGGCTCATATTATTAGGAGAACTCATGACGACCATCCATTAAGGTTCAATATCGATGGGTAAGGCTTGACACGTAAAGATGAATGACGTCATATTATTGGGCCCTAATCAAGCGTGAGACAAAAGTTTACGTAAGGGTTGCATGGAGATGCAATTGAAAACTACCTTTTATGAATTGTGATTGACTGATATTATTCGGGATCATGATTGGCTAATTGGACCTTACGTACTTACCGAGGAAAGGAGTTTCCCGTTTTTCACTAGAGGGTGGTGAAAATGTCAAAACAGTTGGAGCATAAAATTTATAAAGTAAAAGTCCATACTTTATATCTTACTAAATATTTTAAAATAGTCATTAACATTTATCTGTTATTATTTTTCAGTACAAAGTTTTCTGACATGTCATCAATTCGCAATCCATTATCTGCAATACTCGACAAACATGTACTGATCGATCCGAATTAACTCAATTGGCTAATAAATCTGAAAAATTGTCTTGAATTCAGAGAGGATTGCATATACACTTGAGAAGTCGCCCCCTGTTGAGGCTCCGACTGGATGTTGCCTTGAGGAGCTACATGCTTACAAGGATTGGTGTCACCATGACTTGAGAGCCAAGTGTTATATGCAGACTTCTATGAATGATGAGCTGCAGAGGCGTTTTGATGATGCAAAGCAAGTTGCTAACATTCATTTACATCTCAAAGAGCTCTTTGGTGAGCAAACACGCCCTCTTAGACATGCGACAGTCAAGGAGCTGATCACTTTGCGCATGCGAGATGGGGCTTTGGTCCATGAGCATGGTGTGAGGATGATTGGGCTTGTGGAAAGCTTGTTGGCATGGATATTGTGTTGCCAGCCAAGTTAAACACGGACGTGTTGCTCTTGTCACTGCCGAGCTCGTTTGATCCTTTTGTGGTAATCATCAACATGAACAAGATGGAACCAACAATTGAGGAGTTGGTAAACATGTTTGTTGTGTATGAGTCCACAATCAAGAAAGAGAAGCCGGTTTTTTATGTGGGTTCTTCATCTGGTGCAAAGAATGGACCACGTGAGAAGGGAAAGAAGCGTTCTATTCCTCCTCCCAAGAAGAACTTGCCCTTGAATTGGCAAACTCCGAGTCTCGTTGTGTCAGCCACACCAGTTAAGGATGACAAGACTAGTGACGTCTGTCATTATTGCAAGAAGCCTGGACATTGGAGGCGTAATTGCAAGGAATATCTTGACCAAAATGGTTCTGGAAAGGGTATGTTCTACATTGAAGTAAACATTTCAATTAAATCTTCTTCTTGGGTATTGGATACCGGCTGTGGCTCACATCTCTATAATGATTTGCAGGTGATGGCAAGAAGTAAAAGGCTTAGGGAAGGTGAGACCTTCTTGAGGATGGACAACAGAGCAAGAGTTGCTGCCAAAGCCGTGAGAGATGTTTACTTATTGTTAAACAAGGATTTTAAATTAGTATTGAGAGATGTTTTTTTTGCTAAGAGGCCAGAGGCCTCGCGGGTTGCTCGCGCCCACGCGAGGGAAGTGCTCGCGCGCGCATGGGCAAAAATACCCGAGCCCTCCAGGCTTGCTCGCGCGCGCGCGAGGTCAAGCCTCGCCCGCGCGCAGGCCAAACGGGCAGAGAGAGAGCAGAAACCTGGAAAAATCAATTCAAAAGTAACTCCAATCAATTCTAAACTCAAGAACACATACAAAACAATATTTAGAACATGCCATAAACAATGTTCAACTCAAAATACAATAACAGGTTCGACGATAGGGTTCGTTCGACTAATCAAAATAATACAATTCCAAAAGGCACAACCCTACTACACACGGTGTCTCACTTCTATCATTCACACCCCGAGATACCCCGGACGACTCGGTCCAGCTCCTGATCCTCCTGTTTTCAAGTACACATACACACAAAAACAACAGCCGGATAACCCGGTTAGAAATATAATTTCTTAGCAAAAGTGACAGGCATACAATATCAATTAAACACCTCATATTGAAATGTATCAATAATCAATAAATCAAAAGAGGGTGGATGTATGCATGAATTCAAAACTCGGGATTATCAAGTCAGATAATTGAAATATCAGTCGGTACTCGGGTGAGATCCCAGGGTTAAGTCAGTACAACAACTCACCTACACTCCCATTCAGGGTGGATGTCGCACAACTCAAGCCCCTAGACTTCAGAGCAACTATAAGAAGTATTCTGGCACTTGAAAAAACTCGAAATCCAAAGCCACTTCAATATAGCTCCCTAAACCGTCTATTTTCAAAATGAATCAAATATTCGGCTCAATATGGATGCAAGTGTAAACAACATAATCAATCAAGTTCACACCAACAATTAAACATGCAGTATGTGATTTTCGGGACTCGAGAATCAATCGAACTCGAGTATTCAACCCCATTAAATTCAATGTCGTCTTTTAACTTTTCAAGTTCTTCGAGGATTCAAATCTGAAAATGACAACGAACTCAAATCAATATTCAATCGAATCAAAACGAATCAATACAAGAAGCTCAATAATATACCATCTTCCACTCTCGAATCGATTCAACTTCCAAGTTCGTTCCAAACCCGAATCTTCTATCAAACTCTGAAATGTAGAACATACGGATTCGATATCAATTCAACAACTCAAACAAACCCGAAAATCAAATCGAAACAATACAACCGATAATCCAAAACTCGATTTCGACTGCATAACGGGTATAAACGGTCAAACCAAAAATCTCCAATCAATAATCATCAACAATACAACTCAATTCATCTTCCAATCCAATAAAACAACCAAAATCCAACCAAAAACCCAAGACTCATTTTTGAAATTTAGCTCCAAAAATCATATAAAATCGAAACTTCGATCTTTTTCCAAACCGACTTCGAATACACAGTCTATGCTAGCTCAAGAACAACATACCCGAAAATTATCAAATTCTGACAAACCAACAAAAATCAAAGTTCTTGGATCGTAGCAAAACTTACGTCAAAACAAAGCCCTCGTTTCGGTGATCGTGAATCTCAACTCGGAACTAAAATTTGACGGTCGGATCGTGCGAATCAGACGGAAGAAGAACTTGAAAAATCGATGGCCATGACTTCTCGGAGGAGAGAGATCGTGTGAGAGTAGGGAGGAAGGAGAGGAGGTGATTGATTGGTCAACTTGCTTGATAATATATATATAATTCAAGTTTTGCACTTTAGTCCCTCAATTCTCCAAAGTTTGCAAAATGACCCCAGAGAAATATCAAAACGGTCCTCAACTACTGAAAACTCTGATTATCTCAATTAAACTCAATTACAATAAAATCGGGGCATTACATCAAGTGATTAGGAGTTGTGTGGCGGGTCAAGAAGCACAGAATATCCAAGAGCAATGCAATTCAGCACCTTATGGAGGCCAATTCGGAGCAACACGGACTGCAGCTAAGGTACTAAAATTTTGTTTATATTTGCCTAATTTTTTTAGAGATTGTTATACCTTAGTGAAATCTTGTGATAAGTGTCAAAGAACTGGAATATATCTCGAAAGCATGAATTACCCCTAACTAATATTTTAGAAGTTGAACTTTTTGATGTGTCGGGTATCGATTTTATGGGTGTCTTTCCCCCTTTTGGTTACACTTATATTTTACTAGCTGTGGATTATGTTTTGAAATGGGTGGAAGAAATTGCCACCTCTACTAATGATGCTTGTGTTGTAGTCAAGTTTCTGCAAAAGAACATTTTCACTAGGTTCGGCACTCCACGAGCGATAATTAGTGATGAAGGTACGCACTTTTGTAATAAAATTATTAATACCTTGCTCACAAAGTATGGTGTCAAGCATAAGATTGCATGTGCATATCATCCGCAAACCAATGGCCAAGCAAAAATATCTAACCGGGAGATTAAGAAAATTTTGGAGAAGACTGCTCAAACAAATCGGAAAGATTGGGCCACTAAGTTGGACGATGCTCTTTGGGTATATCGTGAAACGCCTACTACTAATAAATGCGGAAATTTTTTTTTTTAAAAATAATCTATAAATAATACTATACATATACGCCCATACATATATGTATAAACATAAAAGAAATAATTTTACTACATAAAAAAATAACTTAATTAATTGCTGAAAATATCCCTATGCAAGAACTAAAAATACTAAGTTTGATAATTCAACATTCCCATAATTAAAATAAAAAAAAGAAGAACTTGTTTAAAAACTCAGCATAATAAAATAAATATTTCTTAAACATCAACTAAAATCTGCGACGGTCACGGGGTCCACTGCTCTGTGAGCTCATAAGTCCTCACCACCGGTAGGAGCTACATAAACATCATCATGCTCACCTGCACCATATAAGCGTAGTGGGCCTAGAGGCTCAACATGTCTAATCCTTTATAACAAGGTTAAAAATAATGCATCACATAATTACTAATACATATACATGTACATGAGCATGCATGAAAATATTTTCATCACATAATAAAACTGCTGAATCATAAACTGAATCATAACCATAATCATAAACATATTATTTCTTTATCATATATAACATAATTGAGCAATGCTTTTGAAACCTGCAGATGGTCCTATCCATAAGTGTGACGCTCATGTGTCGACTGATCAGTCTCATAAACCAACGTACGATGGCGGTGATAAATCACCTCCTATGGTAGTAAACTACCGAATCATATGGTGGATAACCACCCCTATGGTAGTAAAACTACCGAATCATATGGTGAAAAACCACCCATATGTCACACATACTTCAATTTCCACCAAAATATTTTATTGCTCATCATTTACATAATTATA
This sequence comes from Henckelia pumila, assembly GCF_033568475.1. Lineage (NCBI taxonomy): Eukaryota > Viridiplantae > Streptophyta > Magnoliopsida > Lamiales > Gesneriaceae > Henckelia > Henckelia pumila. Next base: position 32,642,526 of record NC_133121.1, on the reverse strand, counting down.
TACATAAGAAATTTCATGAATGCATGCACTGAAAAATATGTACGTAATATATATTTAACTTATTTTCATAATAAATATACTTATACTTAAAATATCAAATTTATGCATAAAATAATTAAATATATATTCCAGACTTATTTATTTTTCATGGGTTGGTCCAGACTGCTGGTCTCTCTACTACTAAACCCCTTAACTGACTTAAAGTCCATTAACTAACTTAAAGACCATAATTAATAAATAATTTTAAAAATTATAATTTTTACTAAAATAAAATACTTAAATGTTATTGGGCTTAAATAAAATATTTAGGCCCAATAACTAATTAATTCATAAAAATTTCTGGACTGGCCCAATAAGATCACTCACTGGCCCAAAAATTCCTATGGGCCCACGAGCCCATAAAAATCATTGGGCTAACTAAAAAAATAATTTTGAAAGCCCAAATAAAATTATTTGGAAGCCCAAATAATTTTATTTCTAATTAATTGGCCCAAAAACCAATTAAAAACATAATATATTTAAAAATTAAAATACTCGAGCCCGGCCCACCTAACCTGGACCCGGACTGACCTGACCCGACCCACTACCCTACAGACCCGACCCAGATCACCCATACCTGACCCAGCCACCCCCAAACCCCAAACCCGAACCCCCCCTCTCTTCCTCTCTCTGCCGCGAACAGCAAGCCTTCTTGGCCTGCTGCCGGCCAGCTCCGGCCGCCCCTGGTCGGAGCGCCACCGCCCAGACGTAGCCCACGTCTGGGCGGTCCTTACCCACCATGGCTCAGCCCGAGCCATGGCCAAACACCTAGAAGCCGAAGGCTTCTTCCTATTAACCCTAGACTGTCACCTCCTTGACCAACCCTTGCATCAGACCAAAACCAGCCCACACCAGTCCGAACCAGCTGATCCTGCTCGACCCTAAGGCACCCTAGGACACCCCTTGACCGAGTCCTAACCCTTGGACCGAGCCATGCAATTAAAAACGTGAACCATGGCTGGAAAATCATCAAATATGCAACATACATCAAAACATACATGAAATTCGAGATGTTCAAGAACAATTCTGAAAATAAAAACATAATGCATGCATAATAGCTTATATGGTGGCCAAACGAAAGATTTAGACATGCCTTAATGAATAAAAACGAAGGCTATTGCGTCTACGGACTCCGGGACGACGATCGGACGAAAAACTTGACAAAACCTTCAAAAGTTGGCTATGGAGTCTTGAAGATTTCTGCTAATTGGCGTGATGGAAGTGGGAAGAAACTGTTGGAGGCGGCTGAGGGAGTTAGACGTGAGATATGGGAGGGATTGGGTAGGATATTAGGAATAAAATCTTTAAATATAAGCTAAATAGATAATATAACTAATTAGGTAGATAATATAACATAATATATAAAATTTTAAACTCTTAAAATACATAATAATCTGATATAAATTCCTAAATCCCGAAATAAAATAATAGGCAAATTTTAAAATTTAATAAAAGCCAATAAAGGGGCTAATTTTTGCAAAAAAAATCAACTCTTAAATAATATATAATTAAATACTAACATTTTCTTGACAAAATACCTTAAAATATTATTTTAAGGCTCACAAAACTCATAAAAATATTTTTGGCTTAAAAGTTGGTATCTCGTCCGTCCACGGTCCCGTCTACGCAATCAAAATAATAAATTTCTTAAAAATCTAAACTTTCCATAATTGTGGGTTAAATGCTAAAATACATTTAAATCATGCATATATTTCACATAATATCACATAAATACATTTAACCCCAAATATAAATTTTAAATAATTATTTTCCTTAATTATGCATGCAAATTTACGTATTAAAATTTTCGGGTGTTACAATTCTCCCCCCCTTAAATTGAATTTCGTTCTCGAAATTAAAGTGCTTACTCGAATAACTCCGGGTAGCGAGTCCTCATGTCTGCCTCGATCTCCCAAGTGGCTTCCTCCTCGGAATGATTCTGCCACTGGACTTTGACCATCGGTATGACCCGCGTCCTCAATCTCCGCTCATCTCTGGCTAATGTATGAACAGGCCTCTCCTCAAATGCTAGATCTGGTGCTAACTGCAAAGGCTCGTAATCCAACACATGCGTCGGATTAGAGATGTATCTCCGAAGCATGGATACATGGAAAACGTTGTACACTGCTGCGAGCCCTGGCGGTAGTGCTAAACGGTATGCCAAAGTGCCAACTCTCTCCAAGATCTCAAATGGCCAAATATATCTCGGATTCAACTTGCCTCTGCAACCAAATCTCATCACCCCTTTCATAGGTGATACTTTCAAAAACACATGATCACCTACTACAAACCCAAGATCTCGTCGTCGAGTATCAGCATAACTCTTCTGACGACTCTGAGCTGTCCTCATAAGATCCCGTATCTGTGTCACAATATCAGCAGTCTGCTGTACAATCTCGGGACCAAGTAAAATCCTCTCGCCAACCTCATCCCAATGCACTAGCGATCTACATCTCCTCCCGTAGAGAGCTGCATAAGGAGCCATACCTATAGACAACTGAAAACTGTTGTTATAGGTAAACTCCACTAATGGCAGTCTAGTCTCCCAAGAGCCCTGAAAATCAATGACACAAGCTCTCAGTAGATCCTCAAGAATCTGGATCACCCTCTCCGACTGACCATCTGTCTGGGGATGGAACGCTGTACTAAATAATAGCCGAGTCCCCAAAGCTGTGTGCAAACTCTTCCAGAATGCAGACATAAATCTCGGATCTCTGTCCGATACAATCGACACTGGTATGCCATGCAGTCTAACAATCTCCTTGATGTAAAGCTCTGCATACTGCGTCAATGAGTAAGTAGTCCTCACCAGCAAGAAATGAGCTGATTTGGTGAGTCTATCCACGATCACCCAAATAGCTGTACATCCTCTAGTACTCCTCGGAAGGCCAACTACAAAGTCCATCGTGATGTTCTCCCACTTCCACTCCGGAATGGGTAGAGGCTTAAGTAACCCTGCAGGACGCTGATGCTCTGCCTTGACCTGCTGACAAGTCAAGCACTCTGATACAAATCGGCCAATATCTCTCTTCATGCCGGGCCACCAATACAATGACTGCAAATCTCTATACATCTTCGTACTTCCGGGGTGAATGGAATATGGAGATGTATGAGCCTCTGTCAAGATCTCAATCCTCAACTGATCAACGTTCGGTACCCACATACGACCACGGTACTGAACGATACCATCAACAACTGTATAGAGAAGCCCGCCCTTGGCTTCATCTCTCTGCCTCAATCGCTGCAACTCCTCATCTGCAGGCTGTCCAACTCTGATACGATTCCGAAGATTCGGCTGTACCACTAACACTACCAAACTCGGTGCCTGACCGCTCGAGTACAACTCTAGCTCGAATCTCTGAATCTCCTCCTGAAGTGGCAACTGAACTGTCACACAAGATACCACTAAAGTCTTTCGACTCAACGCATCAGCCACTACATTAGCCTTACCCGGATGGTAGCTAATGTCACAGTCAAAATCCTTAACTAACTCCAACCATCGGCGCTATCTCATGTTCAACTCCTTCTGTGTGAAGAAGTACTTGAGACTCTTGTGGTCTGTGAAAATCTTGCACTTCTCACCATACAGATAGTGCCTCCAGATTTTCAAAGCAAAAACCACTGCTGCTAGCTCTAAGTCATGCGTTGGATAGTTCTGTTCATGAATCTTCAACTGTCTCGACGCATAGGCAATGAATCGGTCACTCTGCATCAATACGGCGCCCAACCCTAGCTTAGATGCGTCCGTGTAAACCACTAACTCCTCATGTGGAACAGGCATCGCCAACACTGGCGCAGATGTGAGTGCTTCCTTAAGCCGATCGAAGCTCCTCTGACAGTCTGAACTCCATATAAACTTCGCATTTTTCTTGGTCAAGGAAGTCAAGGGTACTGCAATAGAAGAAAAACCCTTGATGAACTTCCGGTAGTAGCCTGCTAAACCCAAGAAACGGCGAATCTCTGAAGCATTCTTCGGAATTCCCCAATCCTGCACTGCCTGCACTTTCGTCTGATCCACCGCTATCGCATCTTTCGAAACTATATGGCCAAGAAATGCCACCTGCTCTAGCCAAAACTTGCACTTACTGAATTTCGCATACAGTCGATGCTCCCTCAAAGTCTGCAATGCTGTCTGCAAGTGCTATCTATGCTCCTCAATGCTCCTCGAGTAGATCAAGATATCATCAATAAAGACTATGATAAACTAATCTAAGTACGGCTGAAATACGCGGTTCATGAGATCCATGAAGACCTCTGGAGCATTGGTCAATCCAAACGGCATTACTAAGAACTCATAATGCCCATAGCGTGTCCGGAAAGCAGTCTTGTTCACATCTGCATCTCTGACCCTCAACTGATGATAGCCAGATCGCAGATCGATCTTGGAGAAAACCGAAGCTCCCTGCAAATGATCGAACAAATCCTCAATCCTCGGCAGTGGATACTTGTTCTTCACAGTGACCCTGTTGAGCTCTCGGTAATCGATACAAAGTCTCATGCTACCATCCTTTTTCTTCACAAACAACACTGGAGCTCCCCAAGGAGAAAAGCTAGGACAAATAAAGCCCTTCTCCAATAACTCTTGAATCTGCTCCTTCAACTCTTTCATCTCAGTAGGAGCAAGTCGATACGGTGCCTTAGAGATAGGCAAAGTACCTGGTATCAGATCAATACTGAACTCCACCTCTCTAGCTAGTGGGACTCCCGAAACGTCCTCTGAAAAGACATCTGAAAAGTCACAAACCACCTCTATATCTGACAATGATCTGCTAGGTGGTTCTGATGAAGTGACTACACTGGCGAGAAACCCCTGGCAACCATGTCTCAATAACTTCCTCGCACGTGTATAAGAGATAACAGGCGAGGTCTCACTGCTTGGAGATGCATAGAAAACAAACTGGTCGCCTACCACTGGTTTCACTGACACTTTCCTCTGCCGAAAATCAATCACTGCTCCATTGACTGACAACCAATCCATACCCAAAATCAGATCGAATCCAGTCAACGGTAAAACCACAAAATCTGCTCTGATAGTATGTCCCTGTAACTCCATCTCCAAATCTCTGCAGATGCTAGTGGTAGTAAGAATCTGACCAGACGGCATAGTGACATCGTAACCTGTAACAGCAACCTCAGGCTTGATGTCTACCCGCCTGATAAACTCTAGGGAGATGAACGAATGCGTGGCTCCTGAATCTAGCAAAACAAACGTGGAATTTCCTCCCACTAGAATTCTCCTTGCACGCAGAAAATCCCAACAATCGCATACTAAACTTACTTTTCTCCCAATACGAGTTACAAAATATTTCTCTTAATTAAACACGAATAAAATGAACATCCTACTCTAACCAAACAAACAAATAATTCATGCAATTTAAAATCATGAAGTAAATTCCCAAAAATTTCTTAAAAGAAGAAGTTTAGGAAATACCGCTGATTAAGGAGGTATCTGGGTCTGCCTCCTCAGCCTGCATGATGAACACCCGCCCAGTGGTGTTCTTCCTCTTCGGGCAGTTATATGAAACATGCCCTGACTCCTTGCAAACATAGCATACATTGGACCCCACTAGACACTTCCCGGTGTGCGGCTTCTGACACTGTGGGCAAATCAGAACTCCTCCAGTATTAGGGGCCCCGCCCCTCTGCTGCTGCTGTAGCTGACGCCCCTGAGGCCTCTGCTGCTGTCCCTGCTAATTCGGGCCCTTAGACGGCCCAGTATACGGCTTCTTCGTAGGAGGCTGCGAAGTTGCCCTCTGATACCCTGGCTGAAACTGCCTCTTACTCTGCTTCGCTCGCTGCATCTCTTGCCTCCCTTCCTCAGAACGTAATGCTCTGCTAACTGCTGCCTCATAAGTAGTGACATCCAACATGCGAACGTCATGTTTGATGTCAGCCCGCAAACCATCCACAAATTGCCTCAACTTATCCGGCGCACTGTCAGCAATAAGAGGCACGAAACGACACCCTCTCTCGAATTGGGTGATGTAATCCACCACAGACTTGTCTCCCTGGCGGAGACTCATAAACTCCCGGATCATGCGACTGCGCACATCCTCAGTGAAATACTTGGCATAGAACATGCGTCTGAACTCTATCCAAGTCAATGTAGGTAGATTCACACCTCGAACCGCACCTTCCCACCAAGAGGCTGCATCACCTCTCATCATATACACTGCACACTTCACCCTGTCAGCATCAGTGATCCCCATGTAGTCAAATATGGACTCCAGTGATCGAATCCACCCCTCAGCAATGAGTGGATCCGTGGTGCCGACAAACTCCTTAGGTCCCTTCTTCTGGAACCGCTCGGCAACATCCTCATCATGTGTGAGCCTAGGACGTGCCGCCTGCTGCTCCAACAGAGCAGTAATCCCAGCCATCATATTCGCATTGGCCTGCTCCAATGCTGCAAGCGGATTCTGCGGAGGTGGAGGTGGAGGTCCCCCTCGCCTATTCATCTGTCTCGGAGGCATTCTGCACCACCACATATTTCTTTACGTAAATCGCAATGCATAACTTAAGGGTTCTAAAACTTTTCTAACATGAAAATCTTAAATCATTACATATTCTCCTTATAAATCATAAGAAAACAATTTAAAACTTACAGACCGGTAGTAGGATTTCTGAGCTTCACGTGGCAGTAGGACACCCTCCAAGAACCGTGCTTTGATACCAAATGAAACGCCTACTACTAGTAAATGCGGAATTTTTTTTTTAAAATAATCTATAAATAATACTATACATATACGCCAATACATATATGTATAAACATAAAAGAAATAATTTTATTACATAACAAATAACTTAATTAATTTCTGAAAATATCCTTATGCAAGAACTAAAAATACTAAGTTTGATAATTCAACATTCCCATAATTAAAATAAAAAAAAAAGAACTTGTTTAAAAACTCAGCATAATAAAATAAATATTTCTTAAACATCAACTAAAATCTGCGACGGTCACGGGGTCCACTGCTCTGTGAGCTCATAAGTCCTCACCACCGGTAGGAGCTACATAAACATCATCATGCTCACCTGCACCATATAAGCGTAGTGGGCCTAGAGGCTCAACATGTCTAATCCTTTATAACAAGGTTAAAAATAATGCATCACATAATTACTAATACATATACATGAACCTGAGCATGCATGGAAATATTTTCATCACATAATAAAACTGCTGAATCATAAACTGAATCATAACCATAATCATAAACATATTATTTCTTTATCATATATAACATAATTGAGCAATGCTTTTGAAACCTGCAGATGGTCCTATCCATAAGTGTGACGCTCATGTGTCGAATGATCAGTCTCATAAAGCAACGTACGGTGGCGGTGATAAATCACCTCCTATGGTAGTAAACTACCGAATCATATGGTGGATAACCACCCCTATGGTAGTAAAACTACCGAATCATATGGTGGAAAACCATCCATATATCACACATACTTCAATTTTCACCAAAATATTTTATTGCTCATTATTTACATAATGATATACATAAAAAATTTCATGAATGCATGCACTGAAAAATATGTCCGTAATATATATTTAATTTATTTTCATAATAAATATACTTATACTTAAAATATCAACTTTATGCATAAAATAATTAAATATATATTCTGGACTTATTTATTTTTCATGGGTTGGTCCAGACTGCTGGTCTCTCTACTACTAAACCCCTTAACTGACTTAAAGTCCATTAACTAACTTAAAGCCCATAATTAATAAATAATTTTAAAAATTATAAATTTTACAAAAATAAAATACTTAAATGTTATTGGTCTTAAATAAAATATTTAGGCCCAATAACTAATTAATTCATAAAAATTCCTGGACTGGCCCAATAAAATCACTGACTGGCCCAAAAATTCCTATGGGCCCACGAGCCCATAAAAATCATTGGGCTAACTAAAAAAATAATTTTGAAAGCCCAAATAAAATTATTTGGAAGCCCAAATAATTTGATTTCTAATTAATTGGCCCAAAAACCAATTAAAAACATAATATATTTAAAAATTAAAATACTCGAGCCCGGCCCACCTAATCCGGACCCGGACCAACCCGACCCGACCCACTACCCTACAGACCCGACCCAGATCACCCAGACCCGATCCAGCCACCCCCAAACCCAAAACCCGAACCCCCCCTCTCTTCCTCTCTCGGCCGCGAGCAACAGGCCTTCTTGGCCTGCTGCCGGCCAGCTCCGGCCGCCCCTGGCCGGAGCGCCACCGCCCAGACGTAGCCCACGTCTGGGCGGTCCTAACCCACCATGGCTCAGCCCGAGCCATGGCCAAACACCTAGAAGCCGAAGGCTTCTTCCTATTAACCCTAGACTGTCACCTCCTTGACCAACCCTTGCATCAGACCAAACCCAGCCCACACCAGTCCAAACCAGCTGATCCTGCTTGACCCTAAGGCACCCTAGGACACCCGTTGACTGAGCCCTAGCCCCTGGACCGAGCCATGCAATTAAAAACGTGAACCATGGCTGGAAAATCATCAAATATGCAACAAACATCAAAACATACATGAAATTCGAGATGTTCAAGAACAATTCTGAAAATAAAAACATAATGCATGCATAATAGCTTATATGGTGGCCAAACGAAAGATTTAGACATGCCTTAATGAATAAAAACGAAGGCTATTGCGTCTACGAACTCCGGGACGACGATCGGACGAAAAACTTGACAAAACCTTCAAAAGTTGGCTATGGAGGCTTGAAGATTTCTGCTAATTGGCGTGATGGAAGTGGGAAGAAACTGGTGGAGGCGGCTGAGGGAGTTAGACGTGAGATATGGGAGGGATTGGGTAGGATATTAAGAATAAAATCTTTAAATATAAGCTAAATAGATAATATAACTAATTAGGTAGATAATATAACATAATATATAAAATTTTAAACTCTTAAAATACATAATAATCTGATATAAATTCATAAATACCGAAATAAAATAATAGGCAAATTTTAAAATTTAATAAAAGCCAATAAAGGGGCTAATTTTTGCAAAAAAATCAACTCTTAAATAATATATAATTAAATACTAAAATTTTCTTGACAAAATACCTTAAAATATTATTTTAAGGCTCACAAAACTCATAAAAATATTTTTGGATTAAAAGTTGGTATCTCGTCCGTCTACGGTCCCGTCTACGCAATTAAAATAATAAATTTCTTAAAAATCTAAACTTTCCATAATTGCGGGTTAAATGCTAAAATATATTTAAATCATGCATATATTTCACATAATATCACATAAATACATTTAACCCCAAATATAAATTTTAAATAATTATTTTCCTTAATTATGCATGCAAATTTACATATTAAAATTTTCGGGTGTTACATATCGCACATCTTTCAAGACACCCATTGGAATGTCTCCGTATAGATTGGTCTTTGGAAAGGCTTGTAATTGAAAATTGGAGTTGGAGCATAAAGCATATTGGGCTGTGAAGAAGCTAAATATGGATCTCGAAGTGTCTGGGGATTTGCGGAAGTTGCAGTTGAATGAGTTGGAGGAATTCCGAAATGAAGCATATGAGAATGCCAAGATATACAAGGAGCAAACAAAGAAGTGACATGATAATCACATTGTGCACAGGGAAATGGAATCGGGCCAACAAGTGTTGTTGTTTCACTCTCACTTGAAATGATTTCCAAAAAAACTGAAGTCGCGATGGTCCAGACCATTTATCGTGGAGCGAGTGTTTCCGCATGGTGCTATCGAGCTGCGTTGTGCAGATGGGAGAATGTTTAAAGTGAACGAGTAGAGGGTCAAGCAATATTTTGGGAACGAAGTGAGGAAAGTTGAGAGCACTCTACTCAATGACCCTGCCTAAGTCTGGTAACAGTCGGGCTGATGACTCTAAACCAAGCGCTATTTGGGAGGCAACCCAAAAATTTTGTTTCATTTTGCTTTTGCTTAGTTTTCTTTTAATTCTTTAATTCATTCATTTTTATTGCAAGTTTCTTCTTCTCTTTATTCTTCCTTTGATTTTTCTAATAATTTTTTTTTTCAGGTTCTAGGTAAACAAATCAGATTATTATGCGCGCCCACGCATGCCCAGCGGAGCGCCCGCGCTTCTCTTGAAAAAAAAAAGATACACAGGAGTATATGCGCGCCCGCTCACATCCATGGCATGCCTGCGCATGGTCTTACATATTAAAAGGAGTAAAACTACCAAAAGCTATGCGCACCGGCCCCTCTCTATCCACGTGCCTGCGCGTTTCCTGAGTTAATTTTATTCTCACACCGCGAGCTCTGCGTGCCCGCGCACGTTTCAATGAGCGCCCGCTCTAATCCCGATCTCAAGATACCCAAACACCACATCGTATGTGTGCCCGAGTGTCGTCACATGCGCGCCCGTGCCACCCTGTTTTAAAGCCGATGCTGCCTCTTTCTTCCACACTTCTTCTTCTGCTGATCCCTATATTCTGCAATCTTTCTCCTAACTTCTCTAATTTCCGCCCCATATACTTCAATTTTCAACTTCAATCCATCATCTAACTTCAATCCCTCCATCCACTCTTAATCACATCTCATCTCTTTCCCCGTATCTTTCTTTATTCCTCCTCTTTCTCTACTGTTAAATAAAGGCGCGCAGTTGGGGCTTATAAAACAACGGATTTTACTGATCTCTGAATTGTGTACTTGGGTGATTGTGTGGTAAGTTTATTCTCTTGGCCGTATCAAACTTTTATTCCTCTATTGGTTGAGCTGTTGAACCGTGTGATGTATGGAGATTTTGGAGTGAATTTTGGGATGTGTTTGGTTTGATTTTGTAGTTGTTCTTTATTGGTGTTTTCCATTGCAAGTTTGGTGGTTTGAATTACAGTGATATATATTGGAATTTGTTCTTGTGGAAAAAGCACACCAATTGTTCGCTAGATGGCTCCAAAGAAAAAATTGAAGTATGGTGCTTCATCTTCGTCTGCTCCCGCTCCTGATGTCAAATGTTTTTGGGATGAAAAGGCCGAAGAAAATTATCAATTTTTTTTTATCGAAAAGTATCTTGCAGGAGCGTGGCTTCAACATGTCTGTTGGATTTTATCTGTCGGGGCCTGTCTTGAGTAATCCGGTTCGTGAAGTAATAGCGCGGAATTGGCAGAAGTTTGTGCAATGATAAGTGCATTTTGTATGCATTAATTTGTGATATTTTTATGTCTATTTTGCATGCGTTCATATTATTTTATTTGTGTTTTCGTTAATTTTAGTTTCACATCATTCCCTTGGTTTATTTTACAGAAAATGACGGAGATTCGGGATTTTTGTTGAAAAAGAAACACGCTGCGTTGGATGAAGAACATGAAGATATGAGCAGCTTCTTGTGTTAAGAGCATGAAGGAGAATTGATGCGTTTATGCGCATGAATGAAGAGATGCTGCTCTTATGTGCATGAAAGATTGGAGATGTGATGCACCGTGAAGAACTAAACCAGCAAATCTGCACACGAATCAGAAGAATAGAAAGAAGAGGAGATGTGCAGTTGTGCCTTGGATCAACGCATCTACGCGTGAAGCCATAACGAGAAGCAAGTCTGCGCTATCAGAGTTGAGCAGCTGCGCACTGAAGGGATTTGGAAAGAAGCGCTATTGCGATACAAAAGGCACAAATGCGCATGATGATGAGATAACAAGCACAATTGCGCCATGATCTGCGCCTCTGCGCATTGAAGGGAGAAGAGAAGCGGCGCTTTTGCGCATTATCTAGAGCATCTGTGCGTTTGTTTTTGTTGAAGAATTATCGAGAGAGAAGATTGCTTGCTCGAGCGCGCATTCATGCGCTCGAGCAAACCTGGAGGAACGTGAAAAGAATATAAGATTAACTCTGAATCCCAAAGCGACTACATGTTATATGATTTGTTCGATACCTGCGTGCGTCTTGGTTGGCTTATTTTAATTAGAATTATTATTGAGTTCTAGTTTCTAATTAATTTCATTATTATTTATTATTTTAAATTCTTATTTTATTTAATTCATACTCCTTTCTATTATTTTGTCTAGAATAAGTAAAATAATCAAAGAGCAGTGAGTCGTAACTTTGGCTTTTTTGCATAAAATGCATAGACAAAAAAAATTTAAAATTAGAACCAATAAATTAAAAATAAAATGCTCTCAATCAAAATTAAGACTAATTAGCACAATTTAAATATAAATAAAATAAAATTCATTCTCGAAAACGACGCCAAAAACTAGTTGCGTATTTTTCACTCGCAAGCGTACGATGTCAAGTTTTAATATAGAAAATGAGTCCAAGTCGATCCCACAGAGAATGAATAAAATGATATTATATTAAATATTTGCAAATAATCAATTCCTAATCCTTTGTAGAGCTAATAAAATGTTTTGAGTTATATCAAACTAAATTATTAAAACTATGTAGTAACCGAGATTCCATTTTAAGATAATAATATGTTAAACATGATTAAGGGTTGACAATTAACCAATTCCGGGGCTTAATCGGACATCAGAATCAAGAATTGGATTTTCATTTTTTGAGTCAGTTCGGACGGTCCGAAGAGGACTTCGGACGGCCCGAACTCAGCACACCGGGGGCTTCGAAGGTGAGCTTATTGAGTTCGGAGTTAAGGCAAGTTCGGACGATCCAAAGTAGGATCGGACGGCCCGAACTTCACCTGTGCCAAGTAGGCAGGATTACTGTAGTAACCCGCATTTCAAATTAGTGATTAATGAGTAATTAATTACGTGATCATGTTTAAATTAAGTAAAACATGATTAAGTAAGTTCCTGTTGGGATAACGGACTTCAAAAATAGATTCAAAGTACTCGAATTATTTGAATTGGTTCAGCAGGATCGGACGCTTCGAAGTAGACTTTGGAGGATCCGAAGTGGATCGGAGCTCCGTGCCAGGATCGGAGGCTACGATCGAGATCGGACGCTCCGTCGGCAAGATCGGAAGCTCCGATCTGGACCAGGGCACACGTCATCGCTTACGTCAGCAAGGTGACGTCATGGCTGATCTAATATTGAGCGATCTGAAGCTCCGAAGGTGCGATCGGAGGTTTCGATCGAGTTCGGACATTCCGAACCAGGTTCGGAGGCTCCGAACGTTGCCTATATATAGAGGGTCCGAGAATTCATTTTCTCGCACCAATTCCCTCTCTTCTCTCTGACCCCTAAGTCTTCTAACTCAGATCTAGGGAGATCTGGGCATCCTACGGGAAATCTGGAAGTGGCTTAGTGATCTAGATGTCGTCGCGGAGCTACGACCTAGTTTTGAGGCTATCTACATCAAAGGGATAACGACGGACGCAGGTATAGCTTTGGCATCCTAAAAATATTTAGGAGTATGCAATAGCTTAATTAAGGCTTTTAGAGCTTGATTGTTGATACATGGATATTTGCATTGTAGTAGCTAGTAGACTGGACTAGTAGGCTTGGAGTCTAGACCAGCAGAGCTAGGTTTGACCAGCAGTGTTAGAGGTACGTAAGTACTGACCGAGATAGCCGGCATGATATATTTGCTTGTATGTTGCATGAGTATATGCTATATGCTTTATCGTGTTTTAGCATGTTTTACCATCTTAGCACATACATGATTTTACGTGTGACTGCATCCGGAGAGATGTGAGTCATTGACAGTCTCCATAGGGAACAATGATCTCATTTTGGACTCGAGTCAGGTATGACAGTTTCCATATGAGGCTTGTATCCTGTTTTGGATTCGGGTCAGGATGGGGTTGGCTCAGCCCTGATATGGAGTATACGAGTACCCCGCGGAGTAGCTCTCTAGCCGGTACTGTATATTCTCTGCGCCATGAGCAAGTGTTTTCACTTGAGTTTTAAATCATTTGTGTGCGCATATTTGTATTTATATCATTGCTTCGTATTCAGCGTTCTATCTCACGCCCCTGTGTTTGGGTATTGTGTACCATGTGGCGGGGCAGGTTTGAGGCTGGACGGTCCAGGCAGCTCTCACAAGGATTGAGCTTTGGAGAGTGCGAGGTTGTAGAGGGTAGGGATTTATTTACCCTGAACCTTCGATTTGGTTGTATAACAGTATTTATACACTTGTGATAGCGTCGGTTGTTTTCTGCCGAATGGATTTGTTGTATTTTAATTATCCGCACTTTACGCTTTAAGCTTTTATTGCGTGCGCTTTTACTCTAACTCTGATTAGGTAGTGGATCCGGGTTGGGTCACTACATTTTTGGTATCAGAGCGATGCATTGCACTGGGAATATCGTAAAGCGGATTAAGTAATTATCTGTTCTTATGTAATAGATGGCAGATTTTGTAACGCCCCAAAATTATCTTAATGGACTTTATTTGAGATAATCAGAGATTTTAGAAGTCGATGGCTGATTTGATTTTGATCAGGGACTAAAATGCAATTTTCAGAATTTTCAGGGACTAAAATGCAATACTGGGAGTTGTTAGATATTTAAAAGGAATTGACTTGTTTTATTCACTTCATCACCTCCACTCAACCGCCATTATCCATTAAAGGCATGAGAAAGCTTTCCCAAGCTTTTGTGATTTCCGTTTTAGCTCGATCCGTCCGTTGGAAATTGATCTGAAGTTGATATTTGCGATCACAGCAATGAGTGCTCCGTTTGGAAGTAAGTTTATCTTATTTCTGAGAGTTTTGAATTTTTGGTTGTCTTTAGAATTGATTTATATTCGGAGAGGATGATTATGAGATAGCTGTGATAGTATATCTAAGACGGTTCGAAGAAATAACGACGATTGGAATTGATATGATTTTTGTTGTGAATTTCGAAAATTGGAGATTTTATATTTGAAGGATTTGAATTGTTTTGATGATATTGAGATTATTATGAGTTTATTGAATTGATATCTTGCTGTCTGCGTTTCCGGTTTGATCAGTTTATAGCCGTTATGCCGTCAGTTTGAGTTTTGGACTTCGTTCAATATTTTGATCGTATCGAGTTTGATTGAGCTTTTGGATTTCGATATTGATCCTTATGACTTCTTCTGTTAGATTGAAGTGAAGTCAACAGAGTTGCGAGATATTAGCTTTGGTTAGTTTGGAAGATTGAAGTTGGTACAGTATCGAATTTCTTTTTTTATCAATTGAAGAAGTGTGATTGTGTTTCGAATGAATTTGATTGGATATTGATTATTATCCTTATTATTGATTTCAGATTGAAGTACCTTCGAAGCGAATAAGGTAAAATACGACTTAGAATTGAATGGAACAATTAACTCGAATTAGACTTTATTCGAGTGTTCCGAAGAAATCACATACTTGCTTGATTGAATGTTTATTTGAATGCATGAGATTATATATGCATTTATATTGACTAAATCATGTTAGAATGATTATTTGAATTGATGAATGAAAGCATGATTGAATGCTTATATGAACTGATGATTGAAATGATATTAGAATGCATGAGATGACATATGCATTCATATTGAGCCTTGATTCATTTCAATTTGATTAGACGATCTAGAGATTGTAGTTGAGTGACCTGGTTGGAGATTTTATACCTTGTCAAATAAACTCTCTATAATGCTCTGGAGTCTAGAGGATTAAAATATGCCTCGTCCACCTCGAGAGGGGAGTTCGGTGTGATTGTTGGATATTTTAACCTCGGGATCCCAAACCAAAGAAAGAAAGAAAGAAGAATTCCATTTGATTATCTCAGTCTGATAATCCAAAAATTTTAAAGACATGCATATCATTTTAATTCAGTACTTGGATTAATTACTTGAATTCTATCTTGATGTGATAGATATATGGAAGTTGATACATGTCATGACTTAATATGTTTACGTGATTTATATCTGAAGTTGATATATGACTTGGATTGATTCATGTATTTATTTATATTTTTAATTGATATGCATGATAGTCTCTTTTACTGGAAATTATATTCTCACCGGATTATCCGGCTGTTTTCTTTGTTTGTATGTGTACTTGGCAACAGGTGGGGCAGGATCGAGTCAGAGATGACAGGGATGGAATGTGGATGAAGAATAGAAGTGAGACTTCAAGTTAGAATCGGAATGCATGCCAATCTAGTTTATGTTTTGAAAGCATGTTTAGAACTAGAATGTTGTATTAAGTTTATAGTATGGAATATTATAATCGATTATGAATGATGAGTATTGAAGTTTGTATGTTGATTGCATGTTGTTGAATTCAGAATTGAGCATGTTAGATTGATATTGGATTGAGTTGGAAAAAGAATTTTGAAAGAAAAAAACAGAGTTTTCTGGGCAGGGCATCTCACTCGATCGGCAGACTCTTACCGATCGAGCGAGCACCCCTTTCAGCGAGGCAGAGGTTTTGATATTTTGTGCCCGCTCGATCGGTAATATTTTACCGATCGAGCGGGGGTCCTGTTTTAGTTTGGGCAGAGAAACTGGAATTCTCGGCCGCTCGATTGGTAAGAATTAACTGATCGAGCGGGCACTGTTCTTCAGCAAATAAATTTTTTTTATTTGTTTTCCATCTTGGTTCTTGTATGATTTAGTTTGGATTATTACTAATTAGATGATTAGAATCGAGGTCTCACATTAAGAGGTATCAGAGCCATAAGATTCTTGGACTGAATTTAGAAAAGAGCGGGGTAGATTGAGTCCGCTTGAATTTAATTTCTCGCATATAATTGATTAATTCTATGATTGAAGAATATACGAGCATGCTTTATGATTGAGAATTATTTAAATTACTTGGATATGTGATTTAATTTTTAAAGCATGAATTAATTGAGATATGAACTGTTTCGGGTTACTGGTTACATTTTATACTCTTGAGATCGAATGAGTATATCGAGCTGAGATTGTTGGACACCAGATAGATGTGATTGAGATGTTGTGTCCTAATCCTCTTGAATAAGATTTTCTACTCGGCAAGTTTGAATAGGATTCAACTAGTAGCGAACCCGATTGTACAGATTTGTTTTGTGATTGAATCGATGGAAGCATTACTGATGAGATTTCAGTCTATTAACCCTTCAACTCTGAGGAGTTCAGAGAATGAGTTTGGGTGTGAAAGCTGATTAGAAGATATCGATCAGTTGTTTGATTCTTTTAAACTACAGCGATGAACGACGGATTCAGTTAGTTGGTTACCAACTGCAAGGATTTAGTACTTGCTCGAGGATTCACAGACTCTAACTGCTCTTGACGATGATGAAGCAGGTAACTGTTCGATTCTAGTCTTTCGAATCTTTTGCTGTTAGATATTGATGCAACTTTTTCTTCTTATTGAGAAGTTAGATTAATACTTCCTCTACTTTTGAGTATCTGAATTAGTTGCGGTGAGTTTAGTTCGAATTTTTGAACTTTGATTCGATGGGAGTTGATTGTACTGAACAGTACTATACTTTGGTTATCAGATTTGATTATTTTATCGTTGTAGTATATTAACCGAGTACAGGGCAACCGAGGTTGATTTCAGACAGTTGCCAGATTCAGATACGAGACGATAGACGAATGGATTTCCTCCGGTAAAACTACTGAATTAAGAATTCCTTTCTTATTTTTTGTTGATTACCGTTGGTTACAGAAAGGTGCGGAAGAATGTTTGATGTATGTAGATGATGTCTTCAATCAGCCCGTGTTGGTTGTTTTAACAGAGATGTTAAGTTTGCTGATGTTGTTCTGGTTGAGATTCCAGATTTGCCTCCGAGTCGAGAGGATGTGTTCAACATTTATTTTAGATCAGACATCATCGACTGATAATCTAAAGGGAAGAAGTTTCAGAGATTGAATTCGGAATGAGGTACGACCAATTTGAATTTTAATCATACAGATTGAGTTGGAATTGCATCTGCAATGTATATGAGTCCTTTGAACCGAATCTTCCAGTGGTTTGTAGATGAGTTCTTGAGCATTCTTATCGATGAATCTTTTATCCTTCGAAGATCCGTATTGATCTTTCATATTCTTTAAGAATTGTTCGTAGATTTGCATTTCGATCAATTATGTTATTCTTTTGACGTCTGAATCTCGTGAGACCGAGTGGTATTTTCCTCGATCTTTTCTCTGAGAAGATGGAATTTTATTGAATACCTCAAGACTAGAGCTGTTATGAATTGATCTGGATCGACGTCCTTATCTTAATTTGAATAATTTTGGATTTAGCGAATTCTATTGCGAATACTTTGAAGAATTCTTATTGTTGAATAGACGAATACTCAGCAGATTATGTTCTTCTGTTTAGTTTGTATCTTGAGACCAGTTCTTATTGAATTGAAGGAAAGATTGATCAGCACCTCAGTATTATTGATTCTTTGGTATTGATGACCTTTCGGTGCTTTGCACTCCTTCTTATTGAGAGTTGAGACTTATTCTTGTTCAGAAGAACTCCTTGTTATCTTGAGCATCGAAGAAGTTGAAGACGCTCGAGATGCATTATTAGTTTCCGATTCGAGTCTCACAGAGATCTTATTGCTTGGAAGATTTCAGTAATCTGTTCTGATCTTAAAAGATAGAAGTTTTGATTGTCGCAGTCCGAACTGATTATGAATTGGGAAAGAGAGTTTTAGAGGACGATTAATCTGACTGCGAATCCTATTGTTATCCAGAGAACTGATGGAAACAGCTAAGATCTAAAGCCGTATGATCTGATCTTATTTTATCTACTTCAGTTGTCTTCTGTGACAGATGATTGCTGCACTTATGTTAGAGTCTGGAACAGATGGAACGTTTATCTTGACTCCTTCATTCGACTTCGAACCAGAGTTGATTGAGAATGCTTTGGGATCTGATTCGACCTTTCAGAATCTCATGAAGATAGATTTGATCTGAGTATAATCTGAAATGCAGAATTTTTATTGATGCCTTTTTAGCAAATAAATTTTGTTGTGCCAGATGTTTTGGTTGAGACAGAGTATCAGGAGATTGGCACTTTGAAGTTTATTCAGAGTTATTCCAGATGATCGGAGGATGTTTGTTGAATTGAGGAATCTGATCAAATAAGAGGATGAGGAAGTATGATGTTCGAAGTATGAATTCTGATGTTTTGAACTGTCAGCCGTCAGAGAAAGAACAATCCAAATTTCTGATTGTACAGTCTATTCTGATTCAGAATAGAATTGGGATCACAATTTGATGATTTTGTAGCAAGACTACTTTGTGAGTCCGAGATGAGATGTTATCTGAGTATCGTTGAGCGAGTGATGTAATACTCCGTTAAGAATTATCGATTTTAAGAATTCTTGATTTATTCTGTAGATTGACTGTTGTTACAGAATAGTATGAACGAACTCTCAAAGCTTTACAGTTGATGTTTTGAATAGTAACCTGAACTGGTTGATGTGCCAGTGGTTATTGAACGACTGAAGTTGTTCGGATTGAACTTCTAGATTGGTCCCGATTGTCAGAACGAGTTCGACACTGATTGGGGATCCGAATTTTATCTTCAGAAAGTTCGTGAAGAGAACTTTCTCAGAATCATTTGCGAAATAAGGTAAGGCCGTTTTGAACTTTGAACAGACCGTTTGATTTGAAGAATAATCCTATATTGTTGAAGAATTTTCTGTTGACCGAATCTCTCAGAAGTATTAGTTGAAATTAGGAATTATTATTGATGAATTTCTTGCTTTCTGGCTATGAGAATTGTACTGATCGTACAGAGTTTCGACAATCTTTTCAGAATTGTACGCCGATCAGTTGTTTACTAATCACGATGTTTGAATTCTGATTGGACCGAATGAATTTCTTTGATCTTATTATCTGATGATGAAAATTCTGATTATTCTCTCTTTTGTATTCTGAGTTTCAGTACTGATAATCTTGCAGTACTTGGTTTTCTTCTTATTGAGATTTCTGTTTTGAATCTTTTTAACTGAAGAAGTGAATGCAGCAACTGATGTTTAGAACCGAAGAATTTGTTCTTATTTTATCTACTGTCTGATTTGATTGACCGATAGATAGGATCCGTTACAGTTTTCTGTACAGAATGATTTTGATGAAGAACAGAGAATTGATATCTTGTCAGATGGTGTTAGATGTCATGAATTGCCGAAGTCTGTCAGTTTAGACTGAGATCCTTGATGCATTGTCCTTTCGGCATAGACTTTGAAGAGAATTTTGTTGTCGATTTCAACTACTTTTGATTCGATACACTCAGAACAACGGACAACCAGATCAGATGAGTTGAACTTTAGAAGAATTGCTTTGAGTAGTAGTGCTCGACTTAGCACTAGTTGACGGAATTCTTGAGGTTTGTAGAAATTTCGTGCAACGACAGAGTTTGACGAGTTATTGGAGGCACATTATAGAAGTTGTGCGAGAGTAGAGGATGATCGAATTGAATTTTGAGATTAATTCCCTTTGTCTCTTGGTTTAGAACGTAAGATGATTCAAATTGTGACTAAGCTTAGAAGGATTTCTGACGAAGATGAGTCGACTCTTGATAGATGGATGGAGTGTTGATGAAGTATTCGACTAGAGTTTCTGACTTTCTCTATTTGTTGAGATGTCGAACTGATTGAGACGAACTATTCAGAGTAAGATTGGAAGGAAACTCCGGATTTAGTTCCGAGATGTAAATTCTTATTGCAGTCCTTTGATTCTAGCCTCGACCTTGTAATAGAATCGTGATTGATTTCGAGGACGAAATCGATTCTTAGAGGGGGAGAATTGTAACGCCCCAAAATTATCTTAATGGACTTTATTTGAGATAATCAGAGATTTTAGAAGTCGAGGGCTGATTTGATTTTGATCAGGGACTAGAATGCAATTTTCGTAATTTTCAGGGACTAAAACGCAATACTGGGAATTGTAAAATATTTAAAAGTAATTGACTTGTTTTATTCACTTCATCACCTCCACCAAACCACCATTATCCATTGAAGGCGTGAGAAAGCTTTCCCAAGCTTTTGTGATTTTCGTTTTAGCTCGATCCGTCCATTGGAAATTGATCTGAAGTTGATATTTGCGATCACAGCGACGAGTGCTACGTTTGGAAGTAAGTTTATCTTATTTCTGAGAGGTTTGAATTTTTGGTTGTCTTTAGAATTGATTTATATTCGGAGAGGATGATTATGAGATAGCTGTGATAGTATATCTAAGACGGTTCGAAGAAATAACGACGATTGGAATTGATATGATTTTTGTTGTGAATTTCAAAAATTGGAGATTTTAGATTTGAAGGATTTGAATTGTTTTGATGATATTGAGATGATTATGATTTTATTGAATTGATATCTTGCTGTCTGCGTTTCCGGTTTGATCAGTTTATAGCCGTTATGCCGTCAGTTTGAGTTTTGGACTTCGTTCAATATTTTGATCATATCGAGTTTGATTGAGCTTTTGGATGTCGATATTGATCCTTCTGACTTCTTCTGTTAGATTGAAGTGAAGTCAACAGAGTTGCGAGATAGTAGCTTTGGTCATTTTGGAAGATTGAAGTCGGTACAGTATCGAATTTCTTTTTTTATCAATCAAAGAAGTGTGATTGTGTTTTGAATGAATTTGATTGGATATTGATTATTATCCTTATTATTGATTTCAGATTGAAGTACCTTAGAAGCAAATAAGGTAAAAGACGACTTAGAATTGAATGGAAGGATTAACTCGAATTAGACTTTATTCGAGTGTTCCGAAGAAATCACATACTTGCTTGATTGAATGTTTATTTGAATGCATGAGATTATATATGAATTTATATTGACGAAATCATGTTAGAATGATTATTTGAATTGATGAATGAAAGCATGATTGAATGCTTATATGAACTAATGATTGAAATGATATTAGAATGCATGAGATGACATATGCATTCATATTGAGCCTTGATTCATTTCAATTTGATTAGACGATCTAGAGATTGTAGTTGAGTGACCTGGTTGGAGATTTTATACCTTGTCAAATAAACTCTCTATAATGCTCTGGAGTCTAGAGGATTAAAATATGCCTCGTCCACCTCGAGAGGGGAGTTCGGTGTGATTGTTGGATATTTTAACCTCGGGATCCCAAACCGTAGAAAGAAAGAAAGAAGAATTCCATTTGATTATCTGAGTCTGATAATCCAAAAGTTTTAAAGACATGCATATCATTTTAATTCAGTACTTGGATTAATTACTTGAATTCTATCTTGATGTGATAGATATATAGAAGTTGATACATGTCATGACTTAATATGTTTACGTGATTTATATCTGAAGTTGATATATGAATTGGATTGATGCATGTATTTATTTATATGTTTAATTGATATGCATGATAGTCTCTTTTATTGGGAATTATATTCTCACCGAATTATCCGGCTGTTGTCTTTGTTTGTATGTGTACTTGGCAACAGGTGGGGTAGGATCGAGTCAGAGATGACAGGGATGGAATGTGGATAAAGAATAGAAGTGAGACTTCGATTTAGAATTGGAATGCATGCCAATCTAGTTTATGTTTTGAAAGCATGTTTAGAACTAGAATGTTGTATTATGTTTATAGTATGGAATATTATAATCGATTATGAATGATGAGTATTGAAGTTTGTATGTTGATTGCATGTTGTTGAATTCAGAATTGAGCATGTTAGATTGATATTGGATTGAGTTGGAAAAAGAATTTTGAAAGAAAAAAATAGAGTTTTCTGGGAAGGGCATCTCGCTCGATCGGCAGACTCTTACCGATCGAGCGAGCACCCCTTTCAGCGAGGCAGAGGTTTTGATATTTTGTGCCCGCTCGATCGGTAAGATTTTACTGATCGAGCGGGGGTCCTGTTTTAGTTTGGGCAGAGAAACTGGAATTCTCGGCCGCTCGATCGGTAAGAATTAACCGATCAAGCGGGCACTGTTCATCAGCAAATAATTTTTTTTTTATTTGTTTTCCATCTTGGTTCTTGTATGATTTAGTTTGGATTATTACTAATTAGATGATTAGAATCGAGGTCTCACAGATTACGACGAGAGCCACGATAGCGTAGATGGCGGTCGTTGGGGCGATCCGGATGATCGTAGATGTCGTGGACAGCCAGAGGAGCGCAGGTGAGTGAGCATGCGTAGAATCAAGGAGGTTAGCCCAAAGCCTTTGACGGGTGGGAAGAAGGCTGAAGAGGCGGAGGATTGGATGGAGAGGATGGAGCAGTGCTTCCAGGAGTTCCGTTGCACGGCTGAGGATAGGATGGAGATTCTTGCCTTTATGCTTGAGGGCAGAGCGAGGAAGTGGTGGAGATCTACTTCCACACCATTCATAGCAGCTAGAGGTGCAGCTACTTGGGTTGAGTTCCGTACCGCTTATCAGAGATTTTATTTTCCTCCAGCTCTTTGTCAGGCGAAAGCCAGTGAGTTGTTGAGTTTGCAACAGGGGACGATGACGATCGAGGAGTACCAGCAGAAGTTCTTTGATCTGCTACCCTTTTGCCCTTATGTTGCTGATAGTTCTATGGCAAAGTTTGATCATTTCCTTCAGGGGTTGAACCCTGATATTCATCGGATGGTTGCTGTGGGCGGCGATGGGACTTACGAGGATTTGGTGGACCGTTGTCGCCAGGCTGAGGATAGTATTAAGAGGAACATGGGACTTTACTCTTCTTCTTCCAGGCCAGCGAGCTCTAGTCCTTTGGGTCCGAGAGGACAGTCTTTCAAGAAGCCAGGAGGTACTTCTTCTTCTTCCTCTGGATTTGGTGGAGTGCATAACTTTGGTGGCCAAAGGCCGAACCATTGTCGTCAGTGCCGACGCAGACATCCGCCAGGGCAGTGTGGTCGATCGACCACTGCATGTTTCCAGTATGGCCAGGAGGGTCACATGAAGAGAGATTGTCCTATGCTGATTGGGGCAGCGAGTGGTTTCGGAGGTTCTCAGGCATCTGTTTATCCACCTCAGTACCAGCAGCCACCTTTCCAGCAGCAGTATTCGCAGCAGCGCCAGCAGCTGCAGCAGTCTCAGAGACAGCCTACTCAGACTCCTTCTCGGGGTCATTCTTCGTTGAGGCCACGTACCCAGGGTCAGGTCTTTGCGCTTAACCAGGAGCAGGCAGAGGCTGACAGTGACCGGATGATTGCAGGTATCTGTAGTTTATGTGGTTTTCCTGCATATGTTTTAATTGATACCGATGCATCGCATTCTTTTGTCTCAGCACGTTTTGCTAAGAAGTATAGATTGCCATTTATTCCTTTAGACGTGTTGCTAGTGGTTTCTACTCCTATGGGGAGCGAGGTTTTAGCCAAGCGTCTAGTTGTGGGTTGTGTTTTGGATTTTGAGGGACATCAGCTTAGTGTTAACCTAGTGATTCTAGCGATGGAGGATTTCGATTGCATCATTGGGATAGATCTATTGACTACCTATCGAGCGATAGTGGATTGCTATCAGAGGTTTGTTCAATTTTGTCCGGAGGATGACGAGTCATGGTATTTCTATGGTGAGGGAGCGCGACCCCCAATGCCAATGGTTTTAGCTCTGAAGGCCCGACGTGCTTTAGAATCTGGCGGGAAAGGCTACCTTATCTACGCCATTGACGCATCCTTAGGAGAGCCAGATATCCAAGAGATACTAGTGGTTCGTGACTTTCCAGATATGTTTCCGGAGGAGATTCCAGGTTTGCCACCAGTAAGGGAGATTGAGTTTGGCATTGAGTTAGTGCCAGGGACTACACCGATTTCAAGAACTCCTTACCGATTGGCACCATTAGAAATGAAAGAGCTGCAGAAGCAATTGCAAGATCTTCTTGATAAGGGTTATATTCGACCTAGCGTTTCGCCATGGGGAGCCCCAGTACTGTTTGTCAAGAAGAAGGATGGTTTGATGCGGTTGTGTATTGACTACCGTCAGTTGAATCAGGTGACAGTGAAGAATAAGTATCCTCTTCTACGGATAGATGATCTCTTTGATCAGTTGCAGGGTCTGGGTACCATCAGTTGCGAGTTCGACAAGAGGATGTTCCTAAGACAGCATCTCGTACGCGGTATGGACACTATGAGTTTCTAGTGATGCCGTTTGGTTTGACGAATGCTCCAGCTATTTTTATGGATCTGATGAACAGAGTTTTCCGCGACTTTCTGGATAAGTTCGTGGTGGTGTTCATCGATGACATTTTGGTGTATTCTCGCAGCATGGATGAGCATGCCTACCATCTCTATACTATACTGCAGGTCTTGAAGGAGAGACAGTTGTATGCGAAGCTAAGTAAGTGTGACTTCTGGATTGACCGAGTTGCGTTCCTTGGTCATGTAATTTCTTAGGAGGGCGTATCTGTTGATCCTAGCAAGACAGAGGCTATTCTGAATTGGTCACGTCCGACTACAGCTTCTGAGATTCGTAGTTTCCTTGGTTTAGCAGGATACTATCGTCTGTTTGTGGAGAATTTCTCTCAGATAGCTAAGCCTTTGACTCAGTTGACGAAGAAAGACGTTTCTTTCGTTTGGTCTGATGCTTGTGAAGACAGTTTTCGTGAGTTGAGATGTCGTTTGATGACAGCTCCAGTTCTTGCCTTACCGTTTGGATCAGGTAGTTTTGTAGTCTTTACTGATGCTTCTCTCCAGGGTTTGGGGTGTGTGTTGACTCAGAATCTCCAGAGAACGATTTGAGATCTTCACCGATCATAAGAGTCTGAAGTATCTGTTCACTCAGGCTGAGTTGAACATGCGACATCGTCGTTGTATGGATCTGTTGAAGGATTATGATTGTGAGATCAAGTACCATCCAGGTTCTTCTAATCCTGTTGCTGACACGCTTAGTCGCAAGATCTATGTAAGTTCCCTTCGTACCAGTTTGGTTTCGAAGGCAGTGGAAGAGTGTTGTTCTTTGGTATTCACATTCTGTCATAAGAAATAACAGCAAGGGATTCGTGTTTCTTCTGTGCTTGCAGAGCCAGCGTTGTATCGACGAATCCATGAAACTCAGAGTTCTGATCTAAAGGCTCAGAAGTTGGCCCATTTGGCTGAGGGTAGTAATACTTCTGGTTTCCATTTGCAGTGAGACGGTCTGTTGTGTCTTTCTGGTCGAGTTGTGGTTCCCGAGGATTCTACTTTGAGGGATGAGATCTTATAGCAAGCTCACCATAGTCGATTCTCTGTACATCCAGGCAACATGAAGATGTACAAGGATCTTCGCACTCGATTCTGGTGGAAAGGGATGAAGCGCAACATTTATCAGTTCGTATCCCGATGCCTTGTGTGTCAGCAGGTCAAGGCAGAGTTTAGACGACCCGGAGGATTACTTCACAGCTTAGAGATTCCTGAATGGAAGTGGGAGCATGTGACGATGGACTTTGTCACCCACTTGCCTATGTCTTCCAGGAATTGTGATGCTATTTGGGTTGTCGTGGATCGGTTGTCAAAGTTAGCGCATTTTCTTCCCTATAACCGCGATTACACCTTAGATAGGATGGCGCAATTGTATGTGCGGGATATTTTTCGATTGCATGGGATTCCATTGAGCATTGTCAGCGATAAAGATCCGAGATTCACCTCGATATTTTAGGGTAGTTTCCAGCGAACCCTTGGTACTACTTTGAGCTTGAGTACGGCTTATCATCCAGAGACGGACGGACAGTCGGAGCGTACTATTTGCACTTTAGAGGATATGCTTCGTGCGGCGGTGATGGATTTTGGTCCAGCGTGGCATGATCATTTACCCTTGGTGGAGTTCGCTTATAACAATAGTTTCCATTGCAGCATTGACATGACACCATTTGAGGCTCTTTATGGACGTCATTGTCGTACACCTTTGTTTTGGGACGAGGTTGGCGAGCATCAGGTTGAGGGTCCTCAGATGATTCAGCAGATGATTGATGCAGTAGAGTTGATCCGACGCAGGGTTAAGGCAGCCTAGGATCGACAGGCTAGCTACGCAAACACTCACCGCAGGCCACTTCATTTTGAGGTAGGGGAATACGTTTTCTTGCATGTGTCACCTTTCCGGAAGGTGATGAGGTTTGGTCGCAAGGGTAAGCTAACACCTAGATTTATTGTTCCTTTAGAGATTCTCGAGAAGGTTGGGGATGTTGCTTATCATCTGGCCTTGCCACCCGATCTTTCGGAGATCCACAATGTGTTCCACGTGTCCTTGTTGAGGCAGTATATGGCGGACGATTCACATATTTTACATCCGACCGAGGTAAAGGTAGATTGGGATCTAACGTATGTGGAGAAACCCCTGCGGATTCTTGACAGGAAGGACAGGGTACTTCGTAACAAGCGTATACCGTTGGTGATGGTACAGTGGCAATGTAGAGGTACAGAGGAAGCTACTTGGGAGTTGCAGAGCCGGATGTTAGCCGAGCACCCCGAGTTATTTTGAGATTTTGTACTTCTTTGTATCAAGTTATACTTGTTCAGTTGTAATAAAGAACATTTGGTTGGCTATTTAAGTTTTCCTCTAAGACGTAAATTTCGAGGACGAAATTTCTTATGTGGGGGAGAATGTAGTAACCCACATTTCAAATTAGTGATTAATGAGTAATTAATTACGTGATCATGTTTAAATTAAGTAAAACATGATTAAGTAAGTTCTTGTTGGGATAACGGACTTCAGAAATGGATTCAGAGTACTCAAATTAGTTGAATTGGTTCAGCAGGATCGGACGCTCCGAAGTAGACTTTGGAAGATCCGAAGTGGATCGGAAGCTCCGTGCCAGGATCGGAGGCTCCGATCGAGATCGGACGCTCCGTCGTGAAATTGGAAACTCCGATCTGGACCAGGGCACACGTCATCGCTTACATCAGCAAGGTGACATCATGGCTGACATAATATTGAGCGATCGGAAGCTCCGAAGGTGCGATCGGAGGTTTCGATCGAGTTTGGAAGTTTCGAACCAGGTTCGGAGGCTCCGAACGTTGCCTATAAATAGAGGGTCCGAGAATTCATTTTCTCGCACCAACTCCCTCTCTTCTCTCTGATCCCTAAGACTTCTAACTCAGATCTAGGGAGATCTAGGCATCCTACGGGAAATCCAGAAGTGGCTTAGTGATCTAGACGTCATCGTTGAGCTACGGCCTAGTTTTGAGGCTATCTACCGCAAAGGGCTAACAACGGACGCAGGTATAGCTTTTACATACTAAAAATATTTAGGAGTATGCAATAACTTAATTAAGACTTTTAAAGCTTGATTGTTGATGCATGGATATTTGCATTGTAGTAGCTAGTAGACTGGACTAGTAGGCTTGGAGTCTAGATCAGCAGAGCTAGGTTTGACCAGCAGTGTTAGATGTATGTAAGTACTGACCGAGATAGCTGGCATGATATATTTGCTTGTATGTTGCATGAGTATGTGCTATATGCTTTATCATATTTTAACATGTTTTACCGTCTTAGCACATACATGATTTTACGTGTGACTGCATCCGGAGAGATGTGAGTCATTGACAGTCTCCATAGGGAACAATGATCTCATTTTGGACTCGAGTCAGGTATGACAGTTTCCATATGAGGCTTGTATCCTATTTTGGATTCGGGTCAGGATGGGGTTGGCTCAGCCCTGATATGGAGTATACGAGTACCCCGCGGAGTAGCTCTCTAGCCGGTACTGTATATTCTCGGCGCCATGAGCAAATGTTTTCACTTGAGTTTTAAATCATCTGTGTGCGCATATTTGTATTT
Organism: Henckelia pumila; assembly: GCF_033568475.1. Taxonomy (NCBI): domain Eukaryota; kingdom Viridiplantae; phylum Streptophyta; class Magnoliopsida; order Lamiales; family Gesneriaceae; genus Henckelia; species Henckelia pumila. Next base: position 32,613,990 of record NC_133121.1, on the reverse strand, counting down.
ATATCATTGCTTCGTATTGAGCGTTCTAGCTCACGCCCCTGTGTTTGGATATTGTGTACCTTGTGGCGGGGCAGGTTTGAGGCTGGACGGTCCAGGCGGCTCTCACAAGGACTGAGCTTTGGAGAGTGCGAGGTTGTAGAGGGTAGGGATTTATTTACCCTGAACCTTTGATTTGGTTGTATAATAGCATTTATACACTTGTGATAGCGTTGGTTGTATTCTGCCGATTAGATTTGTTGTATTTTAATTATCCGCACTTTACGCTTTAAGCTTTTATTGCGTGCGCTTTTACTATAACTCTGATTAGGTAGTGGATCCGGGTTGGGTCACTACAATTACTCAGCCATGGTTTTTGACAAGTGTCGAATTTAGGACACTTCGGACGACCCGAAGTGGTGATCGGACGGTCCGAACTCGACGTGTCTCGCATGCAGACAGTGAGTTGGATCAGACGATCCGAACCCAAGTTCGGAGGGCCCGAACTCGACCAGAAATTTTCCTATAAATAGGACTCGTTCAATTTCAATTTGAATTACAAATTTCCGAGTTTCCTTCTTCAGTTTCATAGTGTGAGTTATACACTTGAGGGCCCTATCGGTTATAATTGAGGTTCTGGAATAACCAAGGTGTGGTTATAGTCATCCGAGACCAGCGACTCCAAAGGGCTATCAACGGACAAAGGTATGGTCCGGGAATCTATTTATGTTTTGGGAGTACTTATTAGCTTAGTTAAGGCTTATAGAACTTATGTAGTGATACGGTAAACTTTTGAATATAGGCTTGGAACCTAGGATCTACTATAATTGAACTAGCTTAGAGGTACGTACACATTGACTGAGATTGCCAGCGAGTATACATGTTTATATGTTGCATTTATTTGGCATTATTATATGGAATGATATATGATTTACCATTTTCCATATTCATATGTCATGTGCATATACACGTTGAGCCTATACCTTGTTATACCTGATTATAGAGCCGCTCAGCTCTATACTCGATAGTCTGTCACTGAGAGTACCGCGACGGCGGGGACATGTATGCCTGACTACTCTGGTGTACTAGATGAGTGTGGTTGCACCCAGAGGTTGATCCGTACGGTGGCAGCACTCATGTGTCGCCGGTACTGAGCATGACTTTTCAGATGAGTTTTACTAGTCATCATGTTGCATGCATTATATACATATGTTTACTCATGTTTATGTACTGGGCGTTAGCGCTCATGTCCTAGTGGTTATCTTGGACACCTTATTCCATGGGGTAGGTCGCAGGATGGACGGAGCTGGTAGTTCAAGGCAGGACTAGGGAGCAGGAGCCTTGAGGAGTTTATTATACAGCAGGATTCGATATAGCTGTATAATGTTTACTTTTAAGTTTTTCGATATGGTGTATCACTACAAGTGTTAAGCCTGGATATTATTTTACTAAGCTGATATGTAATTTTATGGATAATGTTTCCGCACGTTTTACTCTGTTAAGTATTTTGCTGTATTAAGTTTAATGCATGCTATTAGTTGCCAGTTAGTAGGTGATTCCATGCAGGGTCACTACATTTTTTTTGTATCAGAGCATGCATAGATTTTGGGATTTAGTACTTGGGATTTAGTTTAGTCTTGAGTAATTCTTGCACATTTGGGATTTTAATGTGCAATTTTTTTCAGGATATGGCTGACGAGAGTCATGGTAGTGTTGGCCAGGGAGGTGGTCATCATCATCATCATTGTCATCGTGATGATCAGTATTGTCCTCATGAGGGTAGACGTTGCTACACTATTTATAAGTTCATGCAAGTAGGACCGAAACCCTTGGTGGGAGGCGAGAATCCTGAACAAGCAAGAAGTTAGATGTCCAAACTCGAGAGTGCTTTTCGAGCTTTCGATTGCACTGAGGAGCAGAAATTGGAAGTTCTAGAATTCGTTCTAGAGGATCAAGCACGTTTTTGGTGGGATGCCAAGGCTTCTCAGGCACGTACTAAGAGAGGACAGGTGACTTGGGGAGATTTCTGTCAGCAGTTTCAGAAACTGTATTTTCCTCCAGCTGTTCGCCAGGCACGATCGATGGAGTTGCTTACTATGAGGCAAGGATCAATGACTATTGATCAATATCAGCAACGATTTTTTGATCTTCTACCTTTCAGTCCTCATATCAGTGACAGTGATGCGTCCAAGTATGATATCTTTCTGCAAGGCTTGAATCAAGATATCTACTCACAAGTTGTCGTCTGTGATGATCCGACATCTTATGAGACTTTGGTGAACCGTTGCCGTCTTGTGGAGACCAACAACAGGCGGGCACAGTTGATGATGCCAGGACAGCCTAATGGATTTTTTGAGCCTAAAGCTCAATCTGTTGTGCAATCTGGACCTATGTCTTCTTCTACTATTACTAATTCGTCTGGTTCTTGTGGTTCACGAGGTACATTCCATTTTGGGAAGAAGAAGAAGGAGGAATTTTGCAGCCATTGTGGAGGGAAACATCCTGCAGCTTCATGTCGGAAGGCTACTGGTGCTTGTTATATTTGTGGTGAGCAGGGACATCTGCGGAGAGATTGTCCTCAGCGTATGGGTTCTGCTAGTGGATTGGGATCACAGGTTGGATCTCAGGCTTCTACTTTTCCACATCAGCAGCCAGCACCACAGAGTTCTTCTGGTTACCGTTCACATTCACAAGGGCAGGTGTTTGCTCTGTCTAAAGACCAGACTACTGAGGGAAGCGATCGCATGTTGGCAGGTACCTTTTTGTTATGTGGTATTCCTGCACTTGTCGTAATTGATACTTGAGCATCACATTCCTTTATTTATAGTCGCTTTGTTAAGAGACATAGATTACCTTATGTATCATTACATATGGATTTAGTTGTATCTACTCCGCTGGAGCAGGAGGTAGTAACTAAGCGTTTAGTGATGGGTTGCCTTCTAGAGTTTGAGGGTCATGTGTTATCGGCTAATCTGATGATATTAGCGATGACAGATTTTGATTGTATTTTGGGAATAGATATGCTGACTTTGTATCACGCTACTGTGGATTGTTATCAGCGTCTGGTACAGTTTCATCTGGATGAGGGTGATAGCTGGTAATTTTATGGTGAGGGTGCGCGACCTCAAATGCCACTTGTATCGGCTTTGAAGGCATGTCATGTCTTAGATTCAGGTGAGGAGGGCTACCTCATCTACGAAGTTGATTTGTCCACGAGTAGTCCGGGTATCGATCAGTTACCGGTTGTCAGCGAGTTTCCAGATGTATTCCCTGATGAGATTTCTGGTTTTCCTCCGGTTCGAGAGGTTGAATTTGGTATTGATCTAGTACAAGGAACGACGCCTATATCCCGAGCACCTTATCGTCTAGCACCGTCAGAGATGAGGGAATTGAAACAGCAGTTGCAGGATCTGCTTGATAAGGGATATATTCGTCCGAGTGTTTCTCCGTGGAGAGCACCTGTTTTATTTGTCAAGAACAAGGATGGATCGATGCGATTATGTATTGACTACAGGCAGTTGAATCGTGTCACCATCAAGAGTAAGTATCCTTTGCCGCGGATTGATGATCTATTCGATCAATTACAGGGTACTTCTATTTACTCGAAGATAGATCTGAGATCAAGATACCACCAGATGCGGGTACGAGACTCAGATATTTCTACGACTGCTTTCAGGACCAGATACGGGCATTATGAATTTCTGGTGATGTCATTCGGTTTGACGAATGCACCGGCAGTCTTTATGAATCTGATGAATCAGGTATTTCGAGAATATCTGGATAGATTTGTCATCGTCTTCATTGATGATATTCTTGTGTATTCTCATGACCAGGATGAGCATGCACAGCATATGAGAATTGTTTTACAGACGTTACGAGATAAGCAGCTGTATGCGAAATTGAGCAAGTGTGAATTCTGGCTTGATCGGGTAGTGTTTCTCGGTCATGTGATTTCTAGTGAAGGAATATCTGTTGATCCAAGTAAGATAGATGCAGTGCTGAACTGGTCTCTTCCGACGACGGTTGCTGAGATTCGAAGTTTCTTGGGTCTAGCGAGTTATTACAGTCGGTTCATCGAGAATTTTGCACAGTTGGCCAGGTCTTTGACACAGCTTACACGAAAAGATGTTGCCTTTATATGGTCCTTGGATTGTGAGGAGTCATTTCACGAGCTGCGTAGACGTCATACTACTGCACCTGTGCTAGCTCTACCTTCTGGATCAGGAGGTTATGTTGTCTATACTGATGCCTCTGGTCAGGGGTTAGGATGTGTTCTTACACAGCATGGACATGTTATTGCCTATGCTTCTCGACAGTTGAAGACGCATGAGAATAATTATCCAGTACATGATCTCGAGTTTGCTGCCATTGTATTTGCACTCAAGATTTGGAGGCATTATCTTTATGGCAAGAAATTTGAGATATTCACGGATCACGAGAGTTTGAAGTATTTATTCACTCAGACGGAGTTGAATATACGACAGAGACGCTGGATGGATCTTTTGAAGGATTATGTTTGTGAAATCAAATATCATCCAGGTTCTGCTAATCTTACTATTGATGCCTTGAGTAGGCAGGTGAGACATTCTGCACTTCAAACTAGTGAAATATCTCATTTGGTTCAAGAGTTCTGTTCATTGAGTTTTACACTCAAGCACAAGAAAGGAAGAAATGGAATTCGTTTTTATACTATATTATCTGAGCCAACATTGTATTCTCGGATTAGAGATGCTCAGATATCTGATGTTAAGACTCAGCGTTTGGCACGTCTAGCCAATGGGGTTAATACATCTGGATTCCATTTTCAGGCAGATGGATTATTGTGCTTATCTAATCGAGTGGTTGTACCTGATGTTGCGGAACTCAGGAACGATATTCTTTCTCAAGCTCACAGGAGTCGATTATCAGTTCATCCTGGAAGCATGAAAATGTATAAGGACTTGCGAACTAGATTCTGGTGGAAAGGGATAAAGTGGAGTGTGTATCAATTTGTTTCGAGATGTTTGGTTTGTCAACAGGTCAAGGCTGAACACCGACAACCAGGTGGATTACAGCAGAATCTTGAGATTCCCGAATGGAAGTGGGAGCACGTGACTATGGATTTTGTCACCCAGTTGCCTATAACTTCATGTCAGTGTGATGCTATCTGGGTCGTTGTTGACCATTTGACGAAATCAGCACACTTTATTCCTTACAACCAGGAATATTCTTATGATCGCATGACATGCTTATATGTCCAGGAGATAGTGCGATTACATGGGATTCCAGTGAGCATAGTTAGTGATAGAGATCCGCTATTTACCTCACGTTTCTGGGGTAGTTTTCAGCAGGCGTTGGGTACCACTCTGAGTTTGAGCACTGCATATCATCCGGAGACTGATGGGCAATCAGAGCGAACTATTCGTACGCTGGAGGATATGCTACGTTCTTCTGTCATGGATTTTAGCTTATCTTAGCAGGATCAGTTATCTTTGATCGAATTTTCCTACAACAACAGTTATCATCGTAGTATTGATATGGCACCTTTCGAGGCATTGTATGGTCGACGGTGTCGTACTCCGTTATTCTGGGATGATGTCAGGGAATGACAAGTCGAGGGTCTTGAATTGGTGCAGCAGATTGTAGACAAGGTAGATTTGATCAAGCAGAGGATCAAAGCTGCTCAAGATCGACAAGCCTGTTACGCTAATATTCACCGCAGGCCACTTTAATATATGTTCCTATGAGTGTCACCTTTCAGGAAGGTGATGAGATTCGGTGTGAAAGGCAAGTTGTCACCTCGTTTCATTGGGCCTTTCCAGATACTGGAGAAGATTGGAGATGTTGCTTATCGTTTGGCGTTACCGCCATCTCTTTCCAGTATACATAATGTTTTTCATGTGTTGTTACTTTGACAGTACATAGCTGATGAATCACATGTAATTCAATCTACTGACGTTTAGCTAAAGTCAGATCTGTCGTATGTTGAACGACCACTCCGTTTCCTAGACAGGAAGGAGAAAGTTCTTTGGAACAAGACTATACCACTTGTGATGGTACAGTGGCAGCGCCGAGGCATTGAAGAAGCAACTTGGGAAACCGAGAGCCATATGCGAGCAGAATATCCTGAGTTGTTTGCTGTGTATTTTTGATTACCATGTAAAGATGTAATTACAGTTGTTGTCATAAAACATGGTTTGATGTTTCATATTGTTATCTTGATTTGTCTTTAGATTTTATTTCGCGGACGAAATATTTAAAGGTGGGGAGAATGTAGTAACCCAGATTTCATTTTAAGATAATAATATGTTAAACATGATTAAGGTTGACAATTAACCAATTTCGGGGCTTAATCGGACTTCAGAATCAAGAATTGGATTTTCATTCTCTGAGCCAGTTCGGACGGTCCAAAGAGGACTTCGGACGGCCCGAACTCAGCACTCCGGGGGCTCCGAAGGTGAGCTTATTGAGTTCGGAGTTAAGGCAAGTTCGGACGATCCGAAGTAGGATCGGACGGCCCGAACTTCACCTGTGCCAAGAAGGCAGGATTACTCAGCCATGGTTTTTGACAAATGTCAAATTTAGGACACTTCGGACAACACGAAGTGGTGATCGGACGGTCCGAACTCGACGTGTCTCGCATGCAGACAGTGAGTTGGATCGGACGATCCGAACCCCAGTTCGGAGGGCCCAAACTCGACCAGAAATTTTCCTATAAATAGGACTCGTTCGATTTAAATTTGAATTACAAATTTCCGAGTTTCCTTCTTCAGTTTTATAGTATGAGTTATACACTTGAGGGCTCTATCGGTTATGATCGAGGTTCTGGAATAACCAAGTGTGGTTATAGTCATCCGGGACCAGCGACTCCAAAGGGCTATCTACGAACAAAGGTATGGTTCGGGAATCTATTTAAGTTTTGGAAGTGCTTATTAGCTTAGTTAAGGCTTATAGAACTTATGTAGTGATACGGTGAACTTTTGAATATAGGCTTGGAATCTAGGATCTACTATACTTGAACTAGCCAAGAGGTACGTACACATTGACTGAGATTGCCAGTCAGTATACATGCTTATATGTTGCATTTATTTGGCATTATTATATGGCATGATATATGATTTACCGTTTTCTATATTCATATGTCATGTGCATATACACGTTGAGCCTATACCTTGTTTTACCTGATTATAGAGCCGCTCAGCTCTATACTCGATAGTCTGTCACTGAGAGTACCGCGACGGTGGGAACATGTATGTCTGACTACTCTGGTGTACTAGACGAGTGTGGTTGCACCCAGAGGTTGATCCGTACGGTTGGCAACGCTCATGTGGCGCCGGTACTGAGCATGACTTTTCAGATGACTTTTACTAGTCATCATGTTGCATGCATTATATACATATGTTTACTCATGTTTATGTACTGGGCATTAGCGCTCACGTCCTAGTGGTTATCTTGGACACCCTATTCCACGGGGTAGGTCGCAGGATGGACGGAGCTGGTAGTTCAAGGAAAGACTAGGGAGCAGGAGCCTTGAGGTGTTATTTATACAGCAGGATTCGATATAGCTGTATAATGTTTACTTTTAAGTTTTTCGATATGGTTGTATCACTACAAGTATTAAGCCTGGATATATTTTTCTAAGCTGATATGTAATTTTATGGATTATGTTTCTGCACGTTTTACTCTGTTAAGTATTTTGTTGTATTAAGTTTAATGCATGCTATTAGTTGCCAGTTAGTAGGTGATTCCATGCAGGGTCACTACAAACTAAAACTTTGCAAGAAATAAAATTAAGTAACCACGACTTCGCAAGATGAAAATTCAATAGGAGATAAATACAAGAGGATCGACTTCACTTGACTTTCCACCAAAATTTATTTCTAATTATTTTTTAAGTTTAAACTCTTCTAGTTTATTAGCCAAGAATCCCAATTATTTTCTACTACCTCTCTCGAGTGTCAAGCAAAAATTCGTATTCAATAACAAACTAAATATGTCTATCTATGTTTAACTAAGAAATTAGTTCATAATGCGATTAAAAATAAAATAAAACATGTTTTTCCAACAATCCATCAAACAAGAAAATTAGAGTTCAAAGAGAAACTATAACGAAGTAGAATTAAGATTCTCCGTCACCGGATACCGCCGTCGCCCGTCTTCGTACCGAGTTCTTGAGCTCTTGTGCACTTCAAAACTCTCAATACTCGTCCCTCTATTCTGAATACTACTCAAAACCCTCGAATCTTCCAATTAATTCCCAAAGTTTCCTTAAAAATACACATAAAAACTTTCTAAAATTACAAGCAGTGAAGCACTGGAGCACTCCCTTCATGCACTTGGGAGCTCGAAAATTTTCCTCAACAGCACTGGAGCGATGGTAGTATAGCGCTGGAGTGCTATTTCCTCAACTTTTCACCTTTGGGAAACTCCGTATAGAGCTGGAGCGCTGAGCATACGACGTTGGGGCGCTATGCTGCTCACTTTTAAATTCCATTTCTCTATCTCTTTTCTTCACCTCTTTTTGCACTTTTTGACTTTTTTTATCCAAATAAAATATATATCACTTGAATTTCTGCAAACGACACTAACAAAAAGAAAAATTCATAATATCGCTCAAAACATAACAAAAAGCCAATCTAATTCATATAAAATATAAGTGCAAAAATTGCACTTATCAAATCCCCCAAACTTGAAATTTTGCTAGTCCCGAGCAAAACAAAACAACACAATTAGACAAAAGAATTAAAAGCACACAATAAAGCAATAAAACTTAAATAAACCAACCGGCCTCAGATGTTTAAAAATTAATCCATGTGTAGCTAATTTTCTCAAGAGTTCTCGTGCGTGTGATTAGCCAATCTCATCTACCTACCTAATTTTCGATCCAATCATGCAACTAGTAAGCCTCAAAGATTCATTAACTTTGCCCTCTAGTTTCAAAATACTCTCCACCAGGTTCAACTTTTACTCGCATAAATCAAAAGAACTTTTTAAGGGATTACATTTTTTCATAAAATTACCGGATGCTGCACCCAGTTTTTATTTTAGCCCCATAAATTACCCGCAGAATTAGCTACAACTAAAGATAGGATTCGGATTTCAATCCCCTAGTCTATAGCCCGGATGGAGCATCAACCTCATTTCATTCGCAAACTTTGCCATGGATTTGTGATAAGGATTTCAATCCCTTTCCAGGCCCGGATGGAGTTGTAAGAAAATTTAGATTTTTATTTTTAATTTTTAACCCCATTGACTCCGCATACTTAGTCAAGAACAAGGCGAATAAGATTTAAATCCCTTGTTCATAACCCGGATGGAGTTATCAAAACATTTTTTCCTATTTTTTTGGAAAATTTTAATCATTCAATAAAAAATTTTCAATTAAATTGCCTAAATCATTTCTACGCTTGTATCAGTCTACCTCGGTCATGAGTGTAAATCACCAAAGTTAAGAATCAAATCATCCAATCCACATACAAAATCCACATAACTTTTTCTACTTATCAGGAGTATCTACAGTCAAGGCTATTGTGCATAAAATGTGAGAACTCAAGATACAATGTCGCCAACATTATATTATATGCTCTTTTTATTTTTTTTACAACTCATCATCATAAGCCATTTTTCTTTTTCTTTTCTTTTTTTCACAATTATTTTTCTAAAGAGGCAAACACACAACGAACAATAAGACTGACACAAAACACAACATGCAAAAAACACAATACGAACTAGTAAAAATAAAAACAAACGCAGGAACTAGTGACAAATTCAGCATTCAAAAACCATCAGAATTTCAAACCAACTAACAACTTTAACGGACAACAATCCAACAATCAATTCAACAACAAACTCATCCGAAACACTTCATCAAAACAATAACACCCCCCAAATCAGATATGTGCATTGTCCTCAATGTGCAATATATCAATAAGAACAAGGAGAATACAAATACCTATGACAATGACCGTCAGTGGTCATCGTCCATGTCATCACCCTGAGGGGGCCAAGTAGGAGGCGGTGGAAACGGCTGATACTTGCTGGAACCAGTAAAATGCTGGGCTAGGCTCGTCGTAAAATCTACCATATAATCCATAAAAAGATCAGTCCGACGACAATGAATGTCTAGACTTTGCTCCAAATGTGTCAAACGCTCATCATAAAGCGTATCAGCTCCAGAAGGTGGTAGATGGTGTGGTGGGGGGCTGTCATCTACTGGCAGGACGGTCCTGAGGTGCTGCTTCTTGAGGAGGAGGTGGTACATTCTCTCGAGTGGTACCAGTGATAGGTCCTTGGACCTTGAAGATCTCTTCATCCGCATCCCATGTAACTCCAACATGTGCACAATGCTCTGTGATCAAAGAAGGGTGCGAAAATCCTCCAGTAGTGGTACCCTTAACCGCCGCAAGAATGGTATCCTGAATGATATTCCCCAAGTTAATCGTCTTCCCAGTGACGTTACTGTAAGTCAGGACAGCCCGTTTCTTCGTCACCTCAGAGTGTGTCTGGTGGGCATCACATGAGCAGCTACCAAAAAAAACCAAGACCTCGTGTCTTGCTTCATCTTCCCAGAAGGAAAATGCACCACTTTTTCATCCTTCATCTTCCATTGCGCCCCTTCTTCACAAAGAGTGGCAAGTATCTCATCATAATCCACGTCACTTCCACTGAACTCCAAATATTCATCCTCTTCAAGAGATGGCATACCATAGAGTGTATTAATGGTATGCCCATGAAATGCCACCTGATGTCCTCGCACCAGTACATGAAATTGTTCATACTTGCATTTCAGGTTAGCATAAAATTATCGGACTAAAAAAACCACGGCGTCTCCAGACTGTTTCACAAATCCCATCCACCTTCGCTCATGAGCTTCCTTCCGTACATCAAACAAGGCCAAAAATGCATTAGGATCAAAGCCCCTTTCTCAAACCATGCTCTTACTAACCATCAGTGGATAATTCCTGGCAGCCTCTTCATCCCAAAAACGATTGGCATCAAAACTCCCTGACGAAGATGCACCCTGCTTTTGTTTCTTTTTCGGCGCCATTACAATACTTCAATCACAATCACAACAAAACAACAACGCAACAATGCAACATCAAATATTCACTTCCAATGACACCGTGCAACCACAAACCAATCATTACAATTTACCACGAAAATACACCGCGCCAAACCTATCTACACGGCCTCAAAACAACCCAAAATCCATGCACAAATACACGCAAGATTCACAAATCTCCAACAAAACAACAATTTAACTGCTATCAACTCGATATACACGCACAATTCACCATTGGCCATGATAATTTTGGATAATCACTTTTAGAATAACACAAGTGCACATAATCCCCACTGAAACATATCAAAATCCAAAGCACTCCGTATCCAAAAATTTCAGACACAAAAGACAAAAAATTCTCTCAAATTACCTCTGGCCGCGACTTATCTCCAACTCAAATATCAGTTGAACTCGAGGTGCGATTTCGGTGAGATGTCGAACAACAATATCCCCTTTTTTCCTTCAATTCGAGCACAACAGTAACAATTGGAGATAGATCGAAATCCTTAATCGTGAAGAACCCTAGCTGCGAAATTTTCTGGGAAATGGACGACCGAACATACAATTTGACGCTAAGTAGTAGTAGATAGAACAACGTGATGATTTTGAGGGAGTTTTAGATATGAAACGAAGATAGGTGGGAATTTAGGTGGGGATGTGAGAATACGACGTTGGAGAGGGAAGAACGAAAAGGAAAAATGAGACTGATGGTTTGAGATCCCCTTTTTATTTTTTTAGAATTTTTGCGATAGCACTGGAGCGCAATTTCTTCGCATTTGTTACGTCCAGATCAGCGCTAGAGTGCCAGGATATAGCGCTGGGGCGCTAAACTCTCGACTTTGGCCAACAAAATCAGCATTAGAACAGCGCTGGAGCGTCGGGTTTATGGCGCTGGAGCGCATAACCTTCGAATTTCATACTCTAAAATCTGATTTTGTGACGAAAAGTACCTGCAATAAAACTCTTAATTAGGACCAAAATTAGTCGAATAAATAAAAAAAACTGAAAGAAATAAAAAAATTACTAAAAGAAAATAAAAGAAAAATTAAGCAAAATTAAAAATTTGGGTTGCGTCCCAAAGAGCGCTTGGTTTAACGTCTTCGGCCCGATTTTCCTGGAGTTTTTATGCAGGCTCGATCAATGCAACTTTCTCCATGTTTCGCACTTCATTGCCAAAGTAATGTTTCAACCTCTATCCATTGACTTGGAAGGTCTGACCATCATGACAACTCAGTTCAATGGCTCCATAGGGATGCACTTTCACCACGGGGAACGGATCAGACCATCTCAATTTCAACTTACCTGAAAATAAACGGAGACAAGAATTAAATAATAATACATGCTATCCAAGCTCGAATTCTCTCCTCAGTAATATTTTGTCATGCCAATTTTCGGTCTGTTCTTTGTAGAGCTTGGCATTTTCGTAAGAATGATTACGAAACTCCTCGATCTCATTCAACTGCAACAGTCGCTCTTCGCCAGCATCTTTCATATCAAAATTCAAAATTTTCAGAGCCCAATAGGCTTGATGCTCTAAATCCACTGCTAGATGACATGTTTTACCAAAACCCAGCCTATATGGCGACATGCCAATTGGAGTTTTGAACACGGTCCGGTACGCCCATAGTGCATCATCCAACTTGATTGTCCAATCTTTTTGGTACGTGTTTACAGTCTTTTCCAAAATTTTCTTTATTTCCCGATTGGATATTTTAGCTTGCCCATTTGTTTGTGGATGGTATGCACATGCCACTTTATGCCTAACACCATATTTTGTCAGTAATGAATTAAATATACTGTTGCAAAAATCCATACCTTCATCACTCATAATGGCCCTTGGAGTTCCAAACCTCGTGAAAATATTTTTCTGCACAAACTGCACCACTACACGAGCATCATTAGTGGGGTGGCGATTGCTTCCACCCATTTCGAAACATAATCAACAGCCAATAAAATATAAGATTGACCAAAAGAGATAGGAAATGTTCCCATAAAATCAATACCCCAAAAATCGAAAAATTCAACCTCTAAACTATTTGTAAGGGGTAATTCATGACGCCTAGATATATTTTTCCCATCCTTTGACATCTATCACATGATTTCACCAAGGTATAACGGTCTTTGAATAAAGTTGGACAATGAAAACTAGACTGAAGTACCTTGGAGGCTTCCCGTGAGGCTCCAAAGTGACCACCATACGGTGCAGAGACATTGTTCCAAAATTTCTTTCGCTTCAGCTTCATCTACACATCTCCTTATCAATTGATCCGAACACTTCTTATACACAAAAGGATCATCCCATAGATAAAACTTGGCATCATGGAAAAATTTCTTCCTTTGGTGATGATTAAGATCTGGAGGCAAAACACCACAAGAAAGAAAATTAGCAAAATCAACAAACCAAGGAAGTTTAGAATTTACCTCAAATATATGCTCATCGGGAAATTGTTCTTTGATGAGTTCATATTCAGTTTTTTCTTCCAACTCCAAACGAGACAGATGATCTGCCACTAAATTTTCACTCCCTTTCTTGTCTCTAATTTCAAAGTCAAACTATTGTAATAAGAGTATCCACCGAATCAATCTGGGTTTGGCATCCTTCTTGGTAAAGATATAACGAATTGCTGCATGGTCAGTATAAACAATTACTTTCGAGCCAATGAGATACGACCTGAGTTTGTCGAATGAGAACACCACAGCCAACATCTCTTTTTCTGTAGTAGTGTAATTCTGTTGTGCTCCGTCAAGAGTGCTGCTGGCATAGTAGATTTCCCGAAATATCTTATCTCTTCTTTGCCCCAAAACTACTCCCATAGCATAATCGTTGGCATCACACATCACTTCAAACGACTCTTTTCAATCAGGCACAATCATAATAGGCGCATAAATTAGTGCCTCCTTAATCCTTGTAAAATCCTGCAAACAAACATCATCAAAAATAAAAGATGTATCTTTTTCTAATAAACTACATAAGGGCTTAGTAATTTTAGAAAAAATCTATAATAAAGCGACGATAGAACCCGGCGTGTCCCAAGAAGCTTCTAATGGCTTTCACATTAATTGGAGGTGGGAGCTTTTCAATAGCAACCACTTTTGCTCGATCCACCTCAAGCCGATTAGATGACACTTTATGCCCAAGTACTATGCCCTCTTGAACCATGAAATGAAATTTTTTCCAATTCAGCACTAGATTCTTTTCTTGGCAGCGCTGCAAAACATGGGTCAGATTGTGCAAACAATGAGCAAAAGAAGACCTAAACACTGAAAAATCATCCATAAAAATTTCTATGTCTTCTTCCACCATGTCAGAAAAAATTGCCATGATCATGAACCGCTGAAAAGTAGCCGGTGCATTACACAAACCAAATGACATTCTCCTAAAAGCATAAGTACCATAGAGACATGTGAAATTTGTTTTATCTTGATCCTCTAGTGCTATAGGAATTTTATTGTAGCTAGAACAACCATCTAAAAAGCAGTAATGTTGGTAACCAGCCAACCTGTCAAGCATTTGATCAATAAAAGGAAGAGGAAAATGATCTTTTCTAGTAGCCTTATTCAACCATCTATAATCAATGCAAACTCTCCAATCAGTGACAGTACGAGTTGAGATCAACTCGTTTTTCTCACTTTTTACCACAGTCATGCCCTCATTTTTCGGCACAATATGTACTGGCGACACCCAAGAACTGTCAGAAATAGCATAAATAATACCAGCATTCATTAATTTCAAAACCTCAGCTTTTACCACTTCCTTCATCGCAAGATTTAACCTCCTTTGATGATCGACATATGGACTATACGACTCCTCCATTAAAATTTTATGCATGAAAATATTGGGACTAATTTCCTTGATATCATAAATTGACCAACCCAAAGAAAATTTGAATTTTCTCAGAACTCTTAATAATTTATATTTTTCATGAGGAGTAAGAGATGATGAAATAATTACCGGGTAAGTCGAATTATTTCCCAAAAATGCATAGCATAAATGACCTGGAAATTCTTTCAATTCGGGAGTAAAAAGTGGTACCTCTTTGATGGGCTCCTCAGGAAATTATTCTATTTTTTCTTGGCCATCTTTTTCCTTGGAAAACTTTCAAGACCAAGAAATTTCTCTTTAAGTTCCCAATCTTCACCATCAAATTGGGTTACAGAATTAATTAAGCATCTCGCCAATGCATCCTCCAACTCTATTCCTGCACCAAAATTATTCTCATAAGAATTAAATAAATCAATGCGATTACAAGAATGTACCTCTGTGACGCCCGGGGCTGAAGAGGCAAGGAGTGATCTCCGGTGCCAAGAGGTTGCACGGACAATGAGCGGCTCCTGGTAGGCTTCTAGGCGGAGGGAGACATGAATGAACCGATCCCGTGCCGGAATGAGAAGGATTCTGAGACTGTGTAGGTATGAGACTACATGGTTGAGGAGGGTTTAAAAGATTTCATATGTACTATTCATATCAAGAAGGTGCATCTTTTTTTCGGAAGCTCATCACATAAGAACTCCAAAGTTAAGCGTGCTTGACTTGGGGCAATTATAGGATGGGTGACTCTCTGGGAAGTTTTCCAGGGTGCGTGTGAGTGAGGACATAAGCACGCTGAAAAGACCCGTCTTGATACAGTGGGGCGTTACAAATGGCATCAAAGCCGACCTCTCTTAGTACGGTATGGTTCGGGGACGAACCAAGCGGAAGCTGATGGGCATGTGATGCCCGGGACTGAAGAGGCAGGGAGTGATCGCCGGTGCCAAGAGGTTGCACGGACAATGAGCGGCTCATGGTAGGCTTCTAGGCGGAGGAAGACATGAATGAACCGATTCCGTGCCGGAATGAGAGGGATTCTGAGACTGTGTAGGTATGGGACTACATGGTTGAGGAGGGTTTAAAAGATTTTATATGTACTATTCATATCAAGAAGGTGCATCTTTTCGGAAGCTCATCACATAAGAACTCCAAAGTTAAGCGTGCTTGACTTGTGGCAATTATAGGATAGGTGACCCCCTGGGAAGTTTTTCAGGGTGCGTGTGAGTGAGGACATAAGCACGCTGAAAAGATTTGTTTTGATACAGTGGGGCGTTACAACCTCATCTTTGTATTTTATGGTCTTATAAATATTGAAAGTGACCGCTTCACCACCAACTTGTAGAGTTAATTCACCCTCCTGCACATCAATTAACGCTCTACCATTCGCTAAGAATGGCCTCCCCAAAATTAAAGGGACGTCTTGATCTTCTTCCATGTCAAGCACTACAAAGTCAGCAGAAAAAATAAACTTATCTACTTTTACCAGTACATCCTCCACAACTCCTCCAGGATAAGTCAAAGAATGGTCATCCAACTGCAGAGTAATCGTGGTTGGTTTCACCTCGCCAAGCTCCAAAGACCTGAAAATAGACAAAGGCATTAAATTAATACTTGCACCTAAATCACATAATTCCCTATTAATAGTTGCAAGACCAATAATACAAGGAATAGTAAAACTCCCTGGATCTTTCAATTTTTTTGGCAGTTTATTTTGTAGGATGGCGCTGCACTCCTCGGTAAACTTCACCATCTCAAATTCTTTGAGCTTTTTCTTCCTTGCCATCACATCCTTCATGAATTTTGCGTAGTGTGGCATCTGCTACAAAGAATCAGCGAATGAAATATTTATATGAATTTTTTTGAAGATGTCAAGAAACTTAGAAAATTTCTCATCCAACGCTTTTTTCTTGAACCGCTGAAGATATGGAAAAACAGGTTTTTGCACAGGCGGTTTCTCAGGCACAACTGCAGACTTGCTGGAATTTTTGCTGTCAGATTTTTCAGACTCCACCACAATCTCTTCAACTTCTTCCTTGTCCACTAACTTTGGGTCATCAACCCCAAGTTCTTTACCACTTCTCAAAGTAACAGCCTTGCATTGCTCCCTTGAATTAACCTCATTATTGCTAGGAAACGACCCTTTCTGCTGATTATTCAATGCATTCGCCAATTGACCAATTTGTGTTTCAAATTTTTTTATAGAAGCGCTCACATTGGTCAAGTGAATCTCCATACTATCAAGATTATTTTCATTCCTCTTAAATCTTGTGGATGATTATGCAATAAAATTACTCACAAAATCTTCCAACGATGCTTTACCCTCACCATTCTGAGTATTGATCCCTGGAGGAGGATTCAACACATTCTTATTGTTTGCATAGGAAAAATTCTCATGATTGCATAAACTAGGATGATATTGATTGGGAGAAGGATTACCTCGATAATTGATGCAATTTCTGTTGTTCATATATTGAGCTTGCTCCACACTCTAAAATCCATCAGCAGAATTTACGGCATTTGCCAGTGATGCTGTCTCAGTAGAACTTTGATTCCCTTTGGTCAGTGCAACCAAATGTGTAGAAATAGTAGTCATCTGAGCAGTCAAAGCAATGAATTCATCAACCTCGTGAATTCCAACAGGATTTCTTATCGCAGATCTCTCACTCGGCCACTAATAACTATTAATAGTCATTTGCTCAAGCATCTCATAAGCCTCCATAGAAAATTTAGGTAATATCGAACCTTCAGTAGCAGCATCCAAAGAAATCCTAGTTGGCCCATTCAACCCATAGTAGAATAATTCTATCTGTTCCCAATCCGGAAAATTATGGTTCGGACACTTCCTAAGAAATTCCTTGTAGCGCTCCCAAGCATCATACAACAACTCATTATCTTGTTGTTTGAAA
The DNA here is from genome assembly GCF_033568475.1 of Henckelia pumila. Classification (NCBI taxonomy): domain Eukaryota; kingdom Viridiplantae; phylum Streptophyta; class Magnoliopsida; order Lamiales; family Gesneriaceae; genus Henckelia; species Henckelia pumila. Next base: position 32,596,259 of record NC_133121.1, on the reverse strand, counting down.
GTAGTGATCTCAATTTTCAGTTGGGAAGACTTGGCAGGCGGAAAGTACTTAGCCAGAAATTTAGATGCCATGTCCTCCCATGTAGTGATGCTCCCAAGGGGTAATGACTGCAACCAACTACGAGCATTGTCCCTAAGAGAGAACGGGAAGAATCGTAGTTTGATAGTGTCCTCAGTAACACCATGAATTTTCACTGTGTGAGCAATCTCCAGAAAAGTACGCAGATGCAAATTCGTATCTTCAGTTGCTGCATACCTGAACTGATTTTGCTGCACCATGTTGATCAAAGCTGGCAACAACTCAAAATTATTTGCTGTTATATTCTGCCGAGCTATTCCAAAATAATGATTATTGATCACCGGTCAAAAATGATCTCTGATTGGCACCGAAGCATTATTCACAACTCTTTATTTTTCTTCAGCCATTAGTTGCAACTCTTCTCTTCTAGCTTTTCTCAAGGATTTAGCAGTTTTCTCGATTTTTGGAACAAAGAGAAGTGAGTCGTAAATTTGGATTTTTTTGCATAAACTGCATAAACAGGAAAAATTTAAAATTAGAACCAATAAATTAAAATAAAATTCCCTAAATCAAAATTAAGACTAATCAGCACAATTTAAATATAAATCAAATAAAATTCATTTCCCAGCAACGGCGCCAGAAACTTGTTGCGTATTTTTAACTCGCAAGCATACGATGTCAGGTTTTAATATAGAAAATGAATCCAATTCAATCCCACAGAAAATGAATAAAATGATATTATATTAAATATTTGCAAATAATCAATTCCTAATCCTATGTAGAGCTAAGAAAATGATTTGAGTTATATCAAACTAAATTTTTAAAACTAAAACTTTGCAAGAAATAAAATTAAGTAACCACGACTTCGCAAGATGAAAATTCAATAGGAGATAAATGCTAGATGTTCGACTTCACATGACTTTCCACCAAAATTATTTCTAATGATTTTTTAATTATAAACTCTTGTATTTTATTAGCCAAGAATCCATATTATTTTCTATTACCTTTCTTGAGTGTCAAGCGAAAATTCGTATTCAATAGCAAACTCAATATGTCTATCTAAGTTTAACTATTAAATCAAGTAAATGGAACGAGAATTCTTCTAATGACTTCTATGGAATTATATGTCTTTCGAACAATATAAATACCACAGATGTATTTTTCTATGTCGTATTCAAAATCTCCTCTCTCGAGTGATAGATTTCAAATAAAATATCATTCAATCTATGACCAGTAAATTGAAAGCATTAAAATCATGAAAACACAAATAAATTATGCGAAGAATTAAAATATATATCAAAATATCCAAATCACGGTTTCCAGTCAAGATCCGTCTACCTCTAGACTAAGAAATTAGTTCATAATGCGATTAAAAATCAAATAAAACATGTTTTTCCAACAATCCATCAAACTAGAAAAATAGAGTTCAAAGAGAAACTAGAACAAAGTAGAATTAAGCTTCTACGTCGCCGGATGTCGCCGTCGTCCATCTTTGTACCGAGTTCTTGAGCTCTTGTGCACACCAAAACTCTCAATAGTCGTCCCTCTATTCTGAATACTACTCAAAACCCTCATATCTTCCAATTAATTCCCGAAATTTCCTTAAAAATACACATAAAAACTTTCCAAAATTACAAGCAGTGAAGCGCTGGAGCACTCCCTTCATGCGCTGGGGCATTTCCTTGACTTTTCACCTTTGGGAAACTCTGTATAGCGCTGGGGCTCTATTCTGCTCACTTTTAAATTCCATTTCTCTATCTCTTTTCTTCACCTCTTTTTGCACTTTTTGACTCTTTTTATCCAAATAAAATATATATCACTTGAGTTCCTGCAAACGACACTAACAACAAGAAAAATGCATAATATCTCTCAAAACATAACAAAAGCCAATCTAATTCATATAAAATATAAGTGCAAAAATTGCACTTATCAGTTGGATGAGACAACTAAAAGTTGGGTGCATTATGGAGCTTTGTCAACTGGAAGTCATTTGTTCAGAAGAGACTATAACAGTGCGATGCACTTGTTATATGATATGGCAGATTTCGACTACCATTGGCATTGTGATCCTTCACTGCAGGGTTGGAGTCACCAATATCCTCCAGAATTCAACTCCACAAATTTTGTGAACCAACCACCGGAGTATCAAGAAGAGTGTATAGGGCGTTTTGAGGATCATGTGGCTCAGTTGGAGAACATTGTGCAGACATAGGCAAATCAGTTCTTAGAAATCCGCATCAAGTCTTTGAGTCTTTTGGATGAATAAATTGCGCTTATTAAAGAACCAATTTTTGAGATCTGCCAAGAAATGAAGTAATTGATCCAGAGCAAGAAGAACTATTATGTGCAGAATTTTCAATAGAAGAGAAGCCAAAAGTGACAGTTGAGGAGGAAGAAACATTCAAGGCGGAAGACTTGAATTTGTCAATGGTCTTTCAATGTGCACCACTTGAAGATCCATTCTTGCCATTGACACCGACTCCAAAATGTTACATTTTCTATGAGCTTCAGCCTAGATTCAGAGTCTCCTTCCAAATTAATAAATTCATGTCGAGTGTTGTTGGAACGACGAGCGTACAAAATCAATATCACGCCAAGCTTGAGGGCGTACACAGTCAAGACCCATACATAGAATCGTATGATTCTTACTATGGGAGACAGCCGATCTTTGATGGTTGCTTTTGCATAGTCAGGCGATAGACTATAACTTTAGCACTGACTGGGAGGCAACCCATTGCTCTTTACCTTGATTTTTAGTTTCTTTTTGCTCAGTTTTATTTTTATTTTTATCTTTATTTTAGTTTTGCTTCTTTCTCATTGCAGTTTGTCGTGTCTGACTGATATACCCAGTCTGCTACTGTCACCCCAAAATATGCTGCCAAGGAGGAAGATGAAGAGGATTCTTATGACCAGGGGAGTGTTATTTTTGTTTTCATTGTGTTTTGTTTGTGTTTCATGTGTTTGTTTGTTTCTGCATATTGTTCATTGTTTCTGAAGCATTGAGGGTAATGCTTTGGATAAGTATGCAGTCTAGTTTATTTTATTGTTCTGTGTTGTGTTGCATATAGTTTGTTTCATGTCTGTTTGTATCTTTGTCGTATTAGTGTTTTTCTTTCATGAGAAGGATGATGATTGATAGCCTATGATGATGAAGTTGATGTGAAAATTTTTTTTGCTCTTGATTGGAAATGAGTAACTGTTGGTTGAATCGTGAATAATTTTAAGCACACATGTTAGACCAGTGAAATGTAGTGATGTAATTGATGATGTTTGTGTCTATTTAAACATTGCACGGCAATAGGAGCTTGTTGATCTTGATTTTGTCCTTTGAGTTCTAATGATTTTCTAGCATTGCACTTATGATCTTGAGCACACCAAAATTTTTGAAAAATTGAAATTGATAAGAATTTTTGAAAAATTTAACTCCATCCGGGTTATGAGCAAGGGATTGAAATCCTAATCACCTTGTTCTTGACTAAGTATGCGGATTGAATGGGGTTATGAATTTCAAAAGAAAATTTTTTGAAATAAAATCAATAACGATTCCATCCGGGCCTAGAGAATGATTGAAATCCTAATCACTGTTCCATGGCTAAGTTTGCGGATTCAATGGGATTGTGGCTCCATCCGGGCTATAGACGAGGGGGATTGAAATTCAAATCCAATCTTAGTTATAGATAAGTTTGCGGGTAATTATTAGGGCTTAAGAGAATCGGATATAAAATCCGAAAGTGCGTAATCTATCTCAAGAGAGATGTGTTTTGTTAGAGATTGTTGGGAGGAAAGAGCACTTGATTGTGACCCTTACATTGATTTGTCATAGGTCTCTAAACAGTTGCAGAAATGATTCTTTTGAAGTTGCGTGTAACTGGAATAACATTGCAAACACACACGTTCACGCTAAATTGATGGTGTATTATGGAAAATCGAGAGTGTTTGTGATTATTTTTTCTTGGTGTTGGAACTTCTCTGAGGCTGTAATTTCCATGAATCGTCATTACTTATGTTTTTGTTTGCATATTGTTTTTTTTTGTCTTGCTCGAGGGCAAGCAAGAGTTAAATATGGGGGTGTTGATAAGTGCATTTTGTATGCATTATTTTGTGATATTTTCATGTCTATTTTGCATGCGTTCATATTATTTTATTTGTGTTTTCGCGCATTTTAGTTTCACATCATTCCCTTGGTTTATTTAAAGAAAATGACGGAGATTCAGGATTTTTGGTCAAAAAGAAACATGCTGCGTTGGATGAAGAACATGAAGATATGAGCAGCTGCTTGTGTTGAGAGCATGAAGGAGAATTGATGTGTTTATGCGCATGAATGAAGAGATGTTGCTCTTATGTGCATGAAAGATTGGAGATGTGATGCACCATGAAGAACTAGACCAGCAAATTTGCGTAGGAATCAGAAGAAAAGAATGAAGAGGATATGCGCTGTAGTGCCTTGGATCAACGCATCTACGCGTGAAGCCATACTAAGAAGCAAGACTGCGCTGTCGGAGTTGAGAAGCTGCGCAATGAAGGGATTTGCAAGGAAGCTCAATTTCGCTACAAAAGGCGCAGCTGCGCATGATAATGAGAGAACAAGCGCAATTGCGCCATGATCTGCGCCTCTGTGCATTGAAGGGAGAAGAGAAGCGGCGCTTCTGCGCGATATCTAGTGCATCTGCGCGTTTGTCTGTGTTGAAGAATTATCAAGATAGAATATTTCTCGCTTCAGCGCGCATTCATGCGTTCGATCAAGCCTAGAGGAACGTGAAAAGAATCGGGACAGAAGTGTGCTCGCTCGAGCGCACGTTTATGCGCTCGAGCAAGAGTTGGCAGATTAGGAAAAGTCAGAATTTTAGGAAATAAAATTTCTTATTTTATGGGCTTTAATTCTTTGGATTTTAAAAGCCATATAAATAAAAACTTTTAGATGCATCAGAGATGAGAAAGCACGCATCAGAGACAGAAGGCGGCGGCTCGGAGCTTGAGAGAAGATTTATAAACTTTTTCTTCTTATGTTCTTCTTTATTTTTGTTTATTAAATTATTGTTTTCAATTATTGAGTAGATTTTATTTTTGATCAAGACAACGTGACTGGGCCGAACAAATTAATGTAGAAAACGTGGATGTTTATTTGGGATTTTTCAGACTTGATTTTATTTTATTGATTGTTAGAACGCATTCTTGTCTATATCCTGATCTTTCACTCGCATCTGATGATAAGTAGATCTCAAATCAATCTTGGATTATACTGACGTACCCTGCAGATGATCGAATGAGTCATCAATACGAGGCAAATGATACTTATTCTTGATGTTCACGCGATTAGTCTGACGATAATCGATACACAGTCGCATGTACCTATCCTTTTTCTTCACAAAGAGAATAGGAGTTCCCCACAAAGATACACTAGGCCGAATGTATCCCTTATCCAATAGATCCTGCAACTGATTCTTCAAATCACGCATCTCTGACGGAGCCAGACGATACGGTTCCCTCAAATTAGGTGACGTACCTGGCATCAGATCAATGTCAAACTCAACTTCCCAAACAGGAAGCAAACCCGGAATATCATCAGGAAAAACATCAGGGAATTCATTAACAATAGGTAAACTCCCTATACCAACGCTCCCAGCGGACAGATCAACAGCATAAAGGTAGTCTTCCCTATCAAAATCCAGAGATCGACAGACTCTCAAAAAAGATACCAATGGCATCGGGGGTCGCGCTCCCTCACCATAGAAAAACCAACTATCACCACCGATCGGGTGAAATTGTACCAGTCTCTGGTAACAACCCACTGAAGCTTGATACATTGTCAAAATATCAATTCCCAAAATGCAATCGAAATCCTCCATCGCTAATACCATGAGATTCGTTGTCAGAACATTACCCTCAAACTCTAAGGGACAACCAAGAACTAGGTGTTTACCCAATACTAACTGAACATTCGGGGTTAAAATAGAAACAACTATGTCTAGAGTAATATAAGGTAACTTTTGACGCTTGACAAAATGTGCTGATATGAAGGAATGAGATACACCAGTATCAATAAGTACAAAATTAGGTATACCGCATAAAAAAATGTACCCGCAATAACCCTCTCATTCTCCTCCACTGCTAGGTCATGATTCTGCGCAAACACCTGACTAGAAGCATGTGGTCGCAGATTAGATCCTCCCGTTGATTGCCCTGATGGCCTCTACTGCACAGTAGTCTGAGAACCAGAACCTGAACCACCTGCTCCCCCAACCTGTGGACAATCCTTCTTAAGATGACCAATCTCTCCACAACGAAAACAAGCTTCTGAAGCTTTGCGGCACCTGTCGGTCGAATGATTCTTTCCATAGTGGTCACACTTGCCTTTCTTTCCGAAACGCATCACACCACCAGATCCAGAGGAATAAGTAGAAGAAGTAGACTTCTTAAAGGACTGAGCACGGGGACCCAAAGAATTCGCGGGTCGAGAAGACTGAAATGACTTAGCTTGATTCACACTGATCTATGCTCGCCGACACCTGTTCACCAAGCTCTCATAAGAATTGGGATCATCACACACCATGAATAAGTCAAAACTCTCCTAGTTCAGCCCCTATAGGAAATGATTGTACTCCGCCTCAAAAATGACGCCAATATGGGGACAATTAGGAAGGAAATCAAGAACTTCTGATGATACTCGTCCACAGACACAGATCCCTACTTCAGATTAAGCAACTCAATGGCTTTCGTCTTGCGAAGAGCTGGAGGAAAATACAGTTGTCTGAATAATCTGAAGAAATCTGGCCACCAAACATGTCTCTGCTCCTAAAGCACTGGTGCAAACGTGGACTTCCACCACTTACGAGTGCTTCCCTCAAACAGAAAAGTGGTAGCCTCCATCTTTTGATTCTGGAGCAATCGAAGGCACGAAAAATACTCTCCATACGCTCAAGCCAATCCTCTGCTGCATCAGGTGTCTCGCCTCCCAGCAAAGGCTTCGGACCAATCAGAACGAATCTATGAAGCTCGAAATGACACCTTCCATCTCGATGATGGCGATGCGCACGGGGACGTCTAGGAGCACCACCATCTCCCTAGTAGCCAACACTACTCTGACTCTCCTTGTCTCTACCGACCATCTGAATATACAAATCTCATCAAAACCCAAAGAGCCAAAACTAATTCCCAGAATTATCTTAAGCATGCTCTCATACCATAAATGTAGTGACCCACACCGCGATCACCTACTAATCAGAACTAAGCATGAAATTATCTTAATAAAAACATAATCAGAGTTAAATTGCGGAAACTGATAAAGTTAAACAATCCCAAGAGCAAAAATCTGCAAACTTAATTATTACAACCGAATCGAATAAAAATATTCTCAGTACCATCATCCTCAGAACGATAAACAACACTGCAAAGATAAACTTTCAATGCTAACAACCTCGACACCTAGGATATCCCAGCATCTCCTGCGCTATCCAACGTGATACCTGCCCCATCGAATAGGGTTTCCAAAATCATAGATATAAAGGACATGAGCGAAGTACACTCAGTACGAGAGTATGAGTATACAATATTATATGTTCATGAATGCAAGTGTACGGGTTACCAAGACTCGAGGTCAAGAATCTCTGGTCAAGAACAGACTCGGGCCGTAGGTATGAAGCACGCTGCGCCGTCGCACCAGGAGGTGGCTCACATACTCAATAGTGGATATAGGTGACCTGACATGAATCTACGTGGACATGACCAACCATCCACTAACAGTATAGGGTGGAAACCCTACTATGGGATATTATAAGGATACAAGCTCAAGATGATCATGCATGAAGCATAATAATGTTTCATAATATATTTAGATAAAATCATGCCATATAAATAATGCAACACATAATAAATGCATACTAAGTCAGGGTATCTCAAACTGTACTTTCGTACCTTAATAATACTTGGCAAGCTACACCAGCTCTACTGTCCAAGCCTATAATCACAAGATTATTATATCACTAAACAACATCTAAAAGCATTAACTAAGCTAATAGATACTCTCAAACTATTTATAGGATATAAGGATATACCGTCGTCCGTCGTCAGCCCTTTGATTTCGAATGCCCCAGAACTTGGGCACAACTCTGCTACAACTCCTAGAAGCCTCACCAAGGCCCGCCCTTAGCCAAAGGAAGGATAGAAACCCCTAAGAACTACCAAGAACCGAGATGGGAAATATGTGAATGAGCAAGGAAAATGAGCCTCGGATGCCATATTTATAGACTGAGTTCGTAAGCTCCGAACTCGCAAGTCAGCCACGTTGCAGAAATGCAACGATCAGAAGCTTCGAACTCCTCTTCGGAAGCTCTAATCTCCTACGTGTCCAAACTCCTTGACATTTTGATAATGCGCATGGCCTAACTATGACCGGAAGCTCCAATCACACTCTGACGTTCTGAACCGTCCGTAGCCTTCAAAAAATGAACTGTGCTTCCGAAGTCTTTGAACCCTCCTTACTTGGGTTCAAACCTTCCGATATCTCCTTAAACAAAAATCATACATTTCCAAATTAAATCCAAATTAAGTCCTTAATCCATTCTTAATCAATTTAATCATGTAAAAGGGGACCGGGTTACTACATTAAGTACCATCCAGGTTCTACGAATCCCGTTGCAGACGCACTTAGCCTTAAGGTGAGTGTTAGTGCTCTTTGCAATAGTGCAGTGTGATACGAATCTTGATGAGTATGATTAGAAAACACGATTATAAATTAAATCACACCCACTAATCAATAAACAAAAGATCCAAAGTGTTTTTCCCAATCTTTGAAACAAGTAAAATTGATAGAATTTGGATTTCCACCTTTAATCAACGGAATGATTAACAACAGAAATCACGAGCAATCGAAACCAAAGAAAACTTTCAGATAACTTGTATCTGACAATATTCAGTGAAAAATCAATTGACAAACATTTCCAAGTAATTAAACTATGAAAAGTTTGATTTCAATAACCAAAGCAAAGCTTTGAAGAAAATTCTTGATAGAATTTTAATATTGTGTATAGAATCTGAATTATTATTAATGAAATTAAACAAAGTATTTAGCATGCAATGTGATTAGTATAACTTTCAAATGCCCCACATGATCATCCAAATTTTTACTATATACCAAGATATCATCAAAATACACCACCACAAAATTTTCAATAAATGCACGCAAAACATGATTCATTAGACGCATAAAAGTACTAGGTGCATTAGTTAAACCAAAAGATATAACCATCCATTCATACAAACCATATTTTGTTTTAAACGCAGTTTTCCATTCAATCTCGTATCGCGCCAAAATTAACCCAACTCAACTCAAACAAATAAATATGTAGGAGCGAGAGTAGGAATCATTCCCACGACGAATGTGCAATTTATTGTGTTCTTAAAATTACAGAAAATAAATAAAAGGGGATTTTTGAGTTTTGAAAATTAACTACTAAAAATTTAATCAATTTAAAATAAAATCTTATCACTAACATGCAAGAATTAAAAATATAGGAAATCAAAAGATTAACAAGCCTTGGTATCGGTCAACTACACCCTTGAAGTTATTCATTCGATTATCGATTATCTAAAAATAATTAATTCACATTGAATATTCGCCATTAGAAATTTAATTTTTGTTTCACCTTAATTTTAGTTAACTAGACTCAAGCGTTCTAAATTAACCCTTACCAATGAATTAACCCAATACAAGCAATTGGATTTAAATCCAAGGCAACATGCAAACTATTAAAACTGATGAACCTAGATAACACATACACAAGCAGATGTATTTAACCTAGTCAATCGTTGTTCCTACAATTAAATAAATTCACAAGCGGAAAATATCAATCGTAGTTGCTTCGCAAATCAAATGATTCAAAGTATTACGGATTTGAGTTCTAATTTATCAATAGATTGTATAATAAAATCAGAGGGTGATCAATCCTATAATCTCACATACAAGCATGGCAATCAATCCAAAACAACTTTTGATACTCAAATATAAATCAAACGATAAAAATCTGAATCTCACAAAATAAATAAAATCAAGGGTTCTTCTTCCTCAACCAAGTATTAAAACTTAGCCTATAATATTCATGAATTCTCTAGAAAAATTCATGAAATAAAATTAAATCTAAGAAAAGAGAGAAGAAACCCAGCCGCCAATATGTTCTCCACGTTCTAAGCCTCCAAATCTGATAAAGATCCTATAAATCGGAATTAAAAGTCTTAAATATAGACTAGAGTCCTCAAAAAAAAATTTCCTTTTTCTGAATTTTTTCCCGAACTGTGCCGCTGGCTCGATCTACTGAAGTTGACGGATCGAGCCAAAATTTCTCTGTCCAAATTTTCCAAAATTTTTCTTTTCGGGCCGCTCGATCCGCTGAAGTTGACGGATCGAGCGAGCTCACTTTTTTCCAGCGCGCAACGTTTTTGAAAATTTCATATCTCGAGATCTAGCCGTCGGATTGAGCTAAAATTTGGGCAGAAGCTTCAAAACATCTTGAATTCATTTTGAACAATGAAGATCGGATTTGAAGCTTTCTAAAATAAAAAATGATTTTTTGATCATTGCTGCTCCGTAATTTATTCTTGCGCAATAGATTTTCCATCTTTTCCTCTCAAATTCATCTACCTTTTGCTCATTCTCCTTATTCTCCTAAATCCAACCAAAAACAATAATTAGGAACAATAAAATGAATTAAAGCAATGCAAATTCTCCTAATCATATCAATTTAACCCAAATAACCATAATAAATTATCACCAAATCAAACACCCACATACTTAAACCTTGCTCGCCCTCGAGCAACACAAAATCAAGAATAAGTTCGAGCTCATGATCCCATAATGAAGAATAACCATGATTTACACATTTGTGCCTCAGCAATTAATTAAATGCATGGTCAAGAAAGGCGTTAAAATGCTAACAACGAAACAAGATCAATATTCAAAAATTTCAACTAGAGATATAGCCCCAAATGTTTGTGTGTGTATGGTCATTAGCAAGTGTCATGCACACTTCACAGATTCATTCAATGCAAAACCCCACAATAGCTCAATTTGCACACCAACAAATCAAATTAAACCATTGAGAAGTTTTATAGTCTTTTCACTTGTCCGAGTAATTGCACCCGGTTATCCTCAACTCCATACATTCTCCTCCATATTTCGCTCTTGGAATTTGTAGGACTAGAATTTCAATCCTCATTCTAATGCCTCCCCTCACCTCACTACCTCCATTCTTTGCTATTTTTTTATTTTTATTTTTTTTCCAATTAATCTAAAAAGGGAGGTTGATAGGCTAGGGACTTCCTAAGACTATCACAAGGTTCACACGACCTTCACTATGTCATATACAATTCACAAGCTATGACTCATGCGTGCTAAAGAATATTCAAGAACCATATCAAAGTCTAATTTTCATTGGAGATCAAAGTGTTTCAAGGTTAGCAAATCATCTATTTTTAAAACATGCATGTCATCAATTAGATATCATCATGGGCTAGTGATTTTCAACAGTCAAATTCATCACAAAATATGAGCTCTAAAAAAATTTTTTCTCATAAAAACGGCTAAATTCTTTCAATGACTGGCTAAGTCCTCTCCCCATACTTAAAATCTTACATTGTCCCCAATGTAAGAAAAAATGAAAAACAAAAATAAATAAATACTAAGAATGAAAAGAAATACTCCCCTTGGGTTGCCTCCCAAGCAGCGCCTCTGTTTACAGTCGTTGGCCTGACTGTATGCTTCAGTTCCTCATGGTGGTTCATATCTGGTTCCCTTGTCCACCTTCATCCCTTTGAACAGTTTTGCAGTTATTTTCTTTCTATGCTTGTTCTGATTTGATTTCTTGCTGGTCCTTGTCTCTTGACTATGTTTCCCTTTCCCCATTGGTATTCCTTTTGCTCGATCTGGAGGAAGTTTTGGCTCAGCTTTAGGTGCCTGCAAATCAGAGAGAAAAAATTTAGCATTAAAATTCTCAACCGGTTTTGCCATTACTTCCTTCAACTTACCCTCATTCACAACTTTCTTGTGTTCTTGTGACAAGTAATCATTGATATCAATATGGTTAACAACACTTTCACAACCAGGAATTTTCAGGGTATCAAAAATATGAAACTTAACAATCTCCCCATCAAACTCCATAGTGAGAGTTCCATTGTTAACATCTATGATAGATTTCAAAGTTTTCAAAAATGGTCTTCCTAGCAAAATTGGATTATTCAAATCATTGTTTTTCATATCAAGTACATAAAAATCAGCAGGAAAGACCAAATTACCAACTTGCACAAAAACATCCTCTAACATACCCCTAGGATGAATAGTAGATCTATCAGCCATCTGGATAACAATTTTAGTTTCATTCAAAGGCCCTAGTTTTAAAGAAGCGTAAACAGAGTATGGCATGATATTAATCGATGCTCCTAAATCTAACATGGCCGTTTCAAGCTGAACATCTCCTATTTTACAAGGAATCGAAAACATACCTAGATCCTTGCATTTTGTGGGTACCTTTATTTGAATGACAGCAAATACCCGTTCTCCCAATTCAAATTTCTGACACCCCTTAAGTTTGTGTTTTCTCTTCACAGTACACAACTCTTTTAGAAATTTAGCATAGCGAGGTACTTGTTTGATAGCATCTAGCAAAGGAATATTGACCTCACATCTACGAAATATTTCATACAACCCCTTGATACCTTCATCCTTCCTAGACTCTTTCAATGCAAGGGGAAAAGGGGCTACAGGTTTATACTCAGAAAGAGGAGGAAATTTACCTCTTGGTGCTTCTTTGTGATTAAGCTCAGTCTCATCTACCTTGGATTTCTCCTCATCTTCGTTCTGTACTGGCTCTTTCACCACTTCTTCATGAACCTTCAACTCTCTTCCACTCCTCAATGTGATTGCACTCACATTCTCCATTGGACTCACCATTGTCTGTGATGGTAAGATGCTAGAATTTTGTGCCTCCAACTTATTAATGGTGGTAACTGCCCCACTTTAGTGTTCAAGTGTTGGATTCTTGCTCTCGTTTCCTGTTGAAAATTCAAAGTGTTAGTTGAAAGATCCTTAAAATTTTTTTCTAAAAACTCACCTGGTTTTGGAATTTGAGGACGCTGTGGTGGAGGATGATATGGTGGTCTGTACTCTTGATTATTCGGTTGCATGCGAAGTGCAGGCTGATTCACCGGAGGGTTTCCGTATCTAAGATTGGTATGATCCTTCCAACCTGGATTGAATGTATTGCAATAAGGATCATACTTTCTCTGTAGTTCCCTAGGAAATCCTCCAACTGCATTGACTTGTTCGCTCGTTTTCTCTTGAAGCGTGGGACACATGTCAGTTGCATGTCCCCTTATAGTGCAAATTCCACAAAATTTCACATTTTTTCCATTCCCTACAGCCATTGACGCATAAGAGACGTCAGATCAATCAGTTGTTGTTCAAGGGAAGAAACATTTACCTCATTACTCCTTCTAGGTGCTGGATCACTCCTGTTAGTGACAAATTGCTGAGAATTGGTAGTCATACTCTCGATCAAATTCCTTGCTTGGATTGGAGTTTTCTCCACAAAAACTCCTCCACTGGCCGCATCTAGCATTATCCTATCATGAGACAACAAACCTTCATAGCAGTATTGGATTAAAAGATTTTCACTTATCTGGTGTTGCGGACAGCTAGCACAAAGCTTCTTGAACCGCTCCCAATACTCGTGAAGTGACTCTCCTGTATATTGTTTGATCCCATAGATCTCCTTCCTAATGTTTGCCACTCTCGAAGCTGGAAAGTACTTATCTAGAAATATCCTCTTCATCTCCGTCCAGGTGGTGATGGATCCATGATGCAAGTAGTATAGTCAATCGTTCGCGGCATTCTTCAATAAAAACGGAAAGGCTCTCAGCTGGATTTGCTCCTCTGTTACTTCATGGGGTTTCATGCTCGTGCATACCACATGGAATTCCATTATGTTCTTGTGGGGATCCTCACCTGCAAGCTGACCATGAAAAGCAGGAAAAAAATGTATTAGCCCAGATTTTAATTCAAAAGTATCATTAGCTTCTAAGGTAGGGAAAGTAATGCATAAGGGCTGCTGGTTCAAATCAGGAGTGCCCAGTTGTCTCAAGCTCAAATTGGCGTTGGCAGTCATCTTTTCTTCAGGTTCTTCGAATGGAACCTCTTCTTCCTCTTCAAATATCCTTCTCGCTTCTCTCCTTCGACTATGCAATGTTCTCTCTATCTCTCGATCGTATGGAAATTCTTCTTCAGAACAGTCACCTGAAATCATGAACGAACCAGAGAAGCATAGGGGAAAAGAATAGAAATAAAAATAAAAACAAGAACACAAATAAATTAAACGCCGTCCCCGGCAACGGCGCCAAAATTTGGTAGCGCTTAGTCGTATCGCGCCCAAATTAGCCCAACTCAACTCCAACAAATAAATATGTAGTAGCGAGAGTAGGGATCATTCCCACGAGGAAGTTGCAATTTATTGTGTTGTTAAAATTACTGAAAAAAAAGGGGATTTTTGAGTTTTGAAAATTAACTACTAAAAATTTAAGCAATTTAAAATAAAATCTTATTACTAACATGAAAGAATTAAAAATATGGGAAATAAAAATATTAACAAGTCTTGGTATCGGTCAACTACACCCTTGAAGTTATTCATTCGATCATCGATAATCTAAAAATAATTAATTCATATTGAATATTCGCCATTAGAAATTTAATTCCTGTTTCACCTTAATTTTAGTTAACTAGGCACAAGCGTTCTAAATTAACCCTTACCAATAAATTAACCCAATACAAGCGATTGGATTTAAATCCAAGGCAGCTTGCAAACTAGTAAAACTGATGAACCTAGATAACACATACACAAGCGGATGTATTTAACCTAGTCAATCGTTGTTCCTACAATTAAATAAATTCACAAGCGGAAAATATCAATCGTAGTTGCTTCGCAAATCAAATGATTCAAAGAATTACGGATTTGAGTTATAATTTATCAATAGATTGTATAATAAAATCACAGGGTGATCAATCCTATAATCTCACATACAAGCATGGCAATCAATCCAAAACAACTTTTGATACTTAAATATAAATCAAACGATAAAAATCTGAATCTCTTAAAATAAATAAAATCAAGGGTTCGTCTTCCTCAACCAAGTATTAAAACTTAGCCTATAATATTCATGAATTCTCTAGAAAAATTCATGAAATAAAATTAAATCTAAGAAAAGAGAGAAGAAACCTAGCCGCCAAGATGTTCTCCACGTTCTAAGCCTCCAAGTCTGATAAAGATCCTAAAAATCGGAATTAAAACTCTTAAATATAGACTAGAGTCCTCAAAATAAAAATTTCCTTTTTCTGAATTTTTTTCCCGAACTGTGCCGCTGGCTTGATCTGCTGAAGTTGACGGATCAAGCCAAAATTTCTCTGTCCAAATTTTCCAAAATTTTTCTCTTCGGGCCGCTCGATCCGCTGAAGTTGACGGATTGAGCGAGCTCACTTTTTTCCACCGCGCAACGTTTTTGAAAATTTCATATCTCGAGATCTAGCCGTCGGATTGTGCTAAGATTTGGGCAGCAGCTTCAAAACATCTTGAATTCATTTTGAACAACAAAGATCGGATTTGAAGCTTTATAAATAAAAAATAATTTTTTGATCATTGCTGCTCCGTAATTCATTCTTGCGCAATAGATTTTCCATCTTTCCCTCTCAAATTCATCTACCTTTTGCTCATTCTCCTTCTTCTCCTAAATCCAACCAAAAACAAGAATTAGGAACTATAAAATGAATTAAAGCAATGCAAATTCTCCTAACCATATCAATTTAACCCAAATAACCATAATAAATTATCACCACATCATAAACCCATCATGCACACTCTCCTATCAAACTGCCACGGTCTTCCCAATAAAATATGTTACGCTTGCATAGAGACCACATCACACAAAACCTCATCAACATACTTGCCAATAAATAATGGCACCACAACTCGCCTATTAACTCTCACCTCCACACAGTCATTGAACCATTGCAACCTATATGGTTGAGGATGCTTTAATATAGGCAACCCCAATTTTTCCACAAGTTTGCAACTCGCTACATTGGTACAACTATCCCCATCAATAATAAGATTGCACACCTTCCCATTCACAAAACAACGAGTATGAAAAATATTTTCCCTCTGGCTCTTTTCCTCCTCCTTATGTTGTGTATTTAAAATTCTCCTAGTCACTAATAATTCACCAACAACAGCCCCAAACCCATCCTCATAATCAGGATGTACCAACGCAGGCATACAATCATAATTTTCCTCTCCCTCATCACTTTCAGACTCCACATCACCACAAGCATTAATAATAATCAATTTCTTATTTGGACATTGGCTAGAAATATGGCCAATACCTTGACACCTAAAACATTTAATATCTCTATACCGAACATTAGAAGTTTCAGATGTACCTTTTACTACTTGCTTTGGCACCTCCAATTTGGTGTCAGATTTTGGTTTGGGCACCGGCTTGCCATCCTCCCGTTTTGCAACGTTCGGACGCGAGGAAGTCGATGACCCTCCAACGACAGGCACTCGACCAGATCCCATCCTCTTGAGCTATTGCTCAACATTCATGGACGTCTGTACCATCTCATCCAAATCAAAACAGTGACGAAGCTCCACTTGGTCTTGGATTTCCCTATTCAATCCACACAAAAATTGAGCCATTGTAGCTTCATTATCCTTATCAACATTGGTCCGGATAATCGTGGTTTCCAAGTCCTTGTAGTAATACTCCACGCTCATAGACCCCTACTTCAAAGTCTGCAAAATGCCTAAACATATCACGATAATAATGGTTAGTCACAAACCGTTTCTTCATGACTCGCTTCATCTCATCCCACGTCTTAATAGGCTGCCCTCCACACCTCCGTCTAGTGGTCACTAATTGATCCCACCAGATTAATACATAATCGAAAAACTCCACTACTGCCAACCTCACTTTCTTAAGATCAGAATAGTGATGGCAATCAAACACAAACTCCACATGCTTCTCTCATTCCAGATATGCCTCCGGATCAGACTTTCCATGAAACGCTGGAATTTTCATCTTAATGCTACTAATATTCTCATCCTCCTTGTTGCCCTCCGTATATTTTCCACGCACCGCCTCTCGCCTATTTCTACCCACATGTACCTGTCTCTCCCTATCCCAATTCTCATTGTAACTCTCTTCACCATCCTCAAAACCATCCACCTTCCTACTTTTACTCCTACTACCACTACCACAACCACTACTTTCCTCCAACTTCAACATCCGCTCATGAAGAGGTTCTAACTCCGATCTCATCATCTTAGTCAAATGCCCCATCAACACATCCATTTGAACATTGGAAATTTGATAATGCTTAATCGTGTCACGACCAAATTACCCGACTCAATCAGATAAACAAATAATGCAGTAGTGTGAGTAGAGATCGTTCCCACGAGGAAAGAGAAAATTAATGTGTTCTAAATAAAATAAAAGGGGTTTCTGAATTTTGGGATTAACTACTAAAATTTAAGCAATTAAAATTAAATATTATCACTATCATGCAAGTTTTAGAATTAAACTGATGAAATCAATAAGAAACAAGCCTTGGAATCGGTCGACTACACCCTTGATATTTATTCATTCAATCATCCATTCCCTAAACATAATTAATCCTATCAAATATTCATCATTGAAAATCAAATTTCTGTTTCACCTTAATCTTAGTTAATTAGACACCAGCGTTCTAGATTAACCCTTACCAATAAATTAACCCGGATTCCAGCGATCTAGATTTAAATTTAAGGTAGCATTCAAACAAGTAAAACTGATGAACCTAAACAACACATGCACCAGCGGATGTATTCAATCTTGTCAAAATTTGTTCATACGATTTAATAAATTCAACAGCAGAAAATATCAAACGTATTTGCTTTGCATATTAGTTGATTCAAATAATTACGAATTTGAATTCTAATTTAGCTATAGTTTGCATAGAAAAATTCTAAGATGGCCAATCCGAAAATTTCACATACAAACATGAAATAAAACAGATCAACTATTGATACTCAATAAGGATTAAAGCATAAAAACCGAATCTCATGAATAAACAACATCAAGGGCTTGTCTTTCTCAACCAAACAGACTTTTGCGCTCGATCCTACGAATTCCCAATATCGAGCGCATGAAAAATTGCGCACACACTGTTTTGAAAATTCCTCGGCCACGCTCGATCATATGTGTGACGCCTAGAATTTCCATAATTTAAGTTTTATGCCTAAACATGTTTTAATATTTATAATTTTTAATTTTTGGTATTTAATTGCTTAAATCAGTTTTAAATTTTATATTATTTAATTATTTTAAATTTTCGGTGACAGTCTCTTTTAAATTTAATTTTCCCGCGCTCGTGAGCCATTTCTTTTAAATATCTGCGAGGATTAGTATTTTAATTTCCGGGCTATCGAATTCGATCTTTTATTTTGATTTGGGAAATCTTGGTGTGTATTTTAGTGCGAACTAATTTAGGATGTAAGTTATCACCTTAGTTTAGCACTTTAAATTTTAATTGGTATTTTTCACCTAGGTTTGGGTTTAACCCTAACTTTTAAAACACACACACACACTAACACCTAAACACACGCACCCCATTTCCGCGCACACACACAAATAGAACAACCCGATTTTCCCCTGTTCTTCAAGGTGAGCTCGGCACCTTCGATTCTTCACCAGGAAATTTTCAAGCTTCGTTTTCCTCCACGAAATCGTTCCTTGGCTAGCTAGAATGGTGGTTTGATCTCGGGTCCTGCAATTCTCTCCTGTTTTCCCCCTCGCCTCACTCACGCCACAGCTTCACTTCTTGGTCGAGAATTTCGATTCTTGCTTGATTTAGTTTAGGCAAGATTGTGGTTCATTCCTTGCATTTAAAATACGATTATTGTGTATGAATTTAGGTGATAGTTGCTGCGTCCACCCCCCCCCCCTCATTTCCTTTTTTTTTCCAAAATTTATGCGTGCCCTGTGTTGGATTTCCTCTTCTCGGCCTGTGGTTTCTGCTTATGATGTTGTTTGTAAATGGTTGATGATGATCATATGTGTAGTTAAATCGATTTTGAGGCCTTGATATGCAATGGTAAACATGTTAACTCAATTCCGATAAATTTCCAAAAAATTTTGGCTGCCTTGTTCGTTTTCTATCGTGTGATTGATGGTGTTGATTGGTGTGGTGAATTAGGAGCTACCACGGGTGATATGTAGTTCACGTGGTAGCAATCGAATGAGTCGGATGCGTTTTGAGATTGGGTTAGGGGCTGTTCGAAATTTTGGCAGCAACTAAGGGCTATTTTGGGTTGTCCGGGAATGAGCTTTAGCAAGGGGTGTTGGCGACTGTTAAGGGGTTGTTGGATGAGTTTAGATGTTGGCTTTGATGATAGGATAGTGGTTTTAGGACTGAGGGACGATTCGTTAGGCTTTGGGTTGAACTTGAGAAAGGGTTGTTGAGAAGATTTCTGAGGGAGCCCTTGCTGCCCAGAAATGTGGGTTCGTAACAGGGTTAGAGGCTAAACTCAGAGAAGGGCTTGGGGCTAATCGACGCTTTAAGGAGTTAGGGAAATGAAGTTTCGAGCTAAATTCAATTTGGATGAGTTTTCACTAAGTTCTAAGTCTTGAGACTATAGAGGGGCAAAATTTTAGGCAAACAGATTTCTGTTTGGGTTTGAGCTTTTAAGTCAAGTATAGAAACAGACTCGGGTTAAGGGTACGGGGCTGGAATTAACTTAAGAGGGTAGGAAAGTGTTGTTTCACACCGAATCTCTTTTTGGCAAGTATCGAGTGAGTTATTAATGTGTCGGGTGTACCGCTCCTTTCACCTAAGTCTTTTAACCATGGTTTAGACTCCCACCTTTGGTACTTCCCTAAATCACCATTTCCAGTCATTCACCATTGAGTCCTTTGAACGATTCATTGAGTCATTATTTTTGTAAACTTTACATAAACATGTGCATGCTAAGTCTCAAATTCAATAAAGGAAAGAAATATTTTTGAACGAAGTGAGATGGTTGTGACTACATATTCATGTGTTCGTGTGGGGCTGAAAGACGTTTTGGCCCCTCTTACCAAATCATTATGGGTTTCCTTACCTTAGCATGTGTTCGTGTGGGGCCGGAGCTATTCTGGTCTCCCTTACCAATTTAGGGCAAGATTGGGTTGGGTTTCATCTCGACCTCCTTGCGGCATTGTAAACTATAGTCATGATCATGATCGCAATCACAGAGTCACAATTCATGGATCGGAGATCATTCAAAATTCTTATGACCATGTTCAGTACATTTTATGCTATTCATTGAGTTATTTGACTTAAGCTTGAACATGTCATATTCATGAATTTATTCTTTATACATGTTCATTACTTTTAAGTTCAGGGGCACTAACGGTTATTTTATTACGCATTATTTTGAATTCTGTGTATGCTTGTAGTTATGTAGTATTCGTTATCCCCCTTATGATCTTGCTGGGTCTTTTAGACTCACCCCACTTCTTCCTACTTTCAGGTGAGGATGAGTATTAGTGGACTGAGGGGCAGGATCCCCTGGGTAAGGTTCCCGAAGGCGCAGGCGTGTGACCATGGCTCCATTTATTTTCCGCTGTGTCATTTCAGTTTGATAGTCTGTAATAAATTTAAATTCCTACTTTCTTGTTTTATTTGGTAGCAGGATGTGTTTCCCTTCTTAGGAACATTTGTCTTGTATCGCTTTTACGTTTGGTTGCCCGGTGTGGCACCCAACTGTCATGTTACTTATTTTTGGTACTTGTTGAATGTTTGGTAGACTTTATTTAGAATATTTTGAACTGTTGTCTGTGTTGGTGGTTGGTTCTATAAAAAGACGGGTCATGCCGAAATTTTTTAGCAAATTTTAATTATTTGAAAATCCGCGTATTATTTTCTTTTATTTATTTGAGTAGTAGTAGCTAGTCGTTTCACTATGAATTGCCCGGATCGAGCGCATGAAAAATGAGGAGCCTACTGCCTTGAATCTTCAGATGTCGCGCTCGATCCTGTGAATTGCTTGGATCGAGCGCATGAAACTTTGCAAACCTTCTGCCTTACTTCTTCTTGAGTCGCGCTCGATCCTGTGAGTACATCCGATCGAGCGCATGAAGCAAAAATCCGATTTCTTCTTAAAAATTGATAATTCCTACACATTAAACCCGGGAGTATATTATGTAGCTAAATGCATGCATGAAACAAAACTAAGATAAAACATGAACAAATACATATGAATGTATGCAAAACTCTAACAAAATGGCCCTAAAACATGCAAACAAAACAACACTATCAAATTCCCCCACACTTAATCCTTACTCGGCTTCGAGTAAGTCATGCAAAAACAGAATGAAACAGAACAAACAAGAATCAAGAAATACTACGGAACACTGGCCTCAGTACTTTCAAAATTTTCACATCCATCCATATCTAACTCACTAACATTCTTTTAAAAATTTTAAAACACAGACTAATTTCACCGCACTAACTTATAAACTCCGCAACTCAAATGAAAGAGTGGGTGCCCGGTGAGCCAACTTGTGGCTAAGGGCTTTGATGACTCTTTGTATAAACAATCTTTTGTTTAATATAATTTACACTTTTATAAAGGCAATGAATTTATCTTTCTTCATATTGTTATATTGTGATATACTATTGTTGTTTTGATAAAGACCTTGAATATACTATAGTGTATGTAAGATGTGGTAGAACATGGGGATGTCTATCATGAAACACATTTTATAGTCACTGTATATTCTAAACTGTTCCTAGTCGATTGAGCCGTCCGATAATAAGGATAAGAATCGCTCGAGTTTGAGACTAGCATTTGCGATGCAGAGTACCACGTTTCATTGGTAAGGAACATGGAGATGTTCGAAGCATGCAAATGGATATTCATATGATGAATGATCGAACTACCCTATCCGGACTTTCCAAGTGGTTATCACTTATCGAGTGGATAAAGTCCGCGGTTTTGGTTGTACACCATTAGTCCTTACTACTTGAAACATCATTGAGACTCTATATGCTAGTACTGTGCTTTGACTCGTTTACCGACTCTATTGGGGTCATCAGGTGTCGGGATTGGGTACAGTTACAACACATATAGGAGTCGATGCTTTGTTGTCAAGGATTCACCACATACTTGCGAGTGTGGATATCCTATGCGATCTGAGGAGATATTAGTGTGACGAATCTCTGGCCAGAGTACATGATGTGATTTAAGAAATGGTTTCTTAGTAGCACATGCGATGTCACTATTTGATCTTCAAGATGTGTTGCATAGTTATCGAATCTCGAGCGACTCTCGATATACCAATGGTTGTTGATTCGGTCGGGATATATGGATGAAGGGACCGTACTGTACGCTAACCAAAATCTATTGGTTCTTGTAGGCACTATCAGTGATACCTAGGGAATCATGGGGCGATGTTGCTAGGCGCTCTTACCATGATTCGATGGGCAAGTCGGAAATTGTTGTTCCGAGTCACAAGGAGTTGTGAGCCCATGGCTAGCTGTATCCCTGAACCATTGAGGGTCACACAGTGTAATGGATTTTTAATCCCCGTTGAGATAGTTAAATTTAAAGAATTAAATTTAATGAACAAAGGAGTTGGACTTCTTAATTAAGAGTAGAGGAGTAAGATTTCCTAAAATGACATAGGGATGGGCATTTTTGGAAATCACTGAATTCGGATTCAGAAAAATTTATCTTGACTTTAAAAGGTGCAGAAATGGTTTCTGTGCACATTGGTGAAATCGGTTTATCAATCGGAGTCACGATGAATTTTATATTAATTTCTGAACATGCGGGCTTTGCTTGTCGGGCTTGAACTTATGACTAATGGGCCCTAAGCTGTTAGTGGCCTACATTATAAATAAGTTATTGCAGTACAGAAATTAGATACAACGGGTCACAAAATAATTTTCGAAAACCCTAATTTTATTGAGTGTGGCCGCCGCCCCCTTCCCCTCTGCTCGAAAAATCCAGTCTGTGAATTTTGAATTACAGTCTGGTTTAACGGATCAAATTCGTTAATATCTTCGTAGAAACTTCTGATAGATTTTCTAGTGCAATCTATCAGAGGGATTAAATATCCGTTCGTGGACCTGATTGAAGAACAGTTCGTCCATCAGTTCCAGGGATATACAACAAGAGCAGAGAAATCTGTTGGTGTCCAAAATCTCGATTCGAGATTAAAGGTAAAAATTTTATAATCGTTATTTAATTTTTACACACAATTTAATCGTAAGGTTGATACCTATTATGGAATCGTTCCATATAAAAATTTTAAACTTCCGCTGCACCGTGTATCAATTCTAATTGATCTGATCGCCGAGTTCTCCAATAGTGGTATCAGAGCCAGGTTGCTCAGATCAAGCTTTTAAATTAATCGATTGTACAAAAATTTTTGAGCCTCGGTTTTTGAAACAAAATAAATATTTAAAAATAAAAAAAATTTTCGGGCAAAAACCCGGGCAGCGATTGGATCGCTGCCCGGGAGGGGCAGCGATCGTCGCTGCCCGGCCCGAGCCCGTTGGGGCGCGGGCAGCCCGCGGAAAAATTAATTTTTAATTTTTAAATTAAATTTTTATATGTTAAAATTCTATTTTTGGTCCGATCGAAAATTGTTTTTGATTGGTCCACGAGGCGTCGGATCGAATTGTTCGAGTCCGAAAATTTTAAAATTGATTTTTGGATAAATTTGAATTTTTGGAAAATTTAAATATTTTATCCGTTAAATTGAATTTTGAAATTAATTATTTTTGGTATAATTGATGATAAGATATGATCTTATGGATATATTGATAAAATATGATTTTATGTATAAAATTGGATTTTATAGATAAAATATGATTTTATTTGATAAAAAGATAAAATATGATTTTGTATGTAAAATAAGATTTTATATATGAAATATGATTTTATCCTTTTAAATTTAAATTGTCATTGCATGTTATCCAATAAATTAATTTTGAATTAAATGTTATTGGATAAGGATGATCGATTGCCATGACCAATTTTGTAGGTGTATGTTAGGAATTTACATTTGTTTTTATTGTTGTTGGTTTTATTAATGGGCCTGGTTTATGGCCCAATATGAATTGTCATATGTAATAAAAGTGGGCTTGGTTTATGGCCCGTTCCCACCCCTTAAAAATGTATCCCCTACTTGTCATTGTTATTTATTGTAAATAAATTAGATTTAGTGGGAGATCAAGATTTGAAGATGGAGGTGGGCCCAGCAGACAATAAAGACAGAAGAAATGTAAATTGGAAGCAAATGTAATAGGATTGCATTGCATACTGCATATTACCTAGGATTGGACTAAGACTCGTGATTGGCAACCACGGGTCGATTAGAAATGGAATCGATCATCCTATATAATATGTGATATTATTGTTGTATGCATATTTTAGACATAATTGTGTGAATCCGGCAAGCATACTAAATTTTAAAAAATGATGAGACAAATTTTCATAATTAAAATCCCTCATTTTAAATATGATTTAAAATTGATATCAAGATAAATAAAGGAAATTTAAATTTGTTTAAATGTTCCTACCTTCCATCAACGATCAATGTATGAGATGCTACCCGTGGATACGGTCTGGCTCATATTATTGGGGGGGCCCGTTCGTCGGAAAGCTGTACAGTGGATCGACACATGTTGTAAGTTGGGTGGAACTCCCATGGGATCGGCTCATATTATTGGGGGATCCACATGGCGACCGTCCATCACAACTTAATATTGATGGGTCATCTTGACATGTCACAATAAACGGCGTCATATTATTGGGCCCTTATTGGACATGAGGTAAAAACGTGGAGGTTGCTTTGGAAGCAATTGGGCTCTACCTTTTGAAAATTGTGGTTGGCTGATATTATTCGGGACCATAGTTTGTCAATTGGACTCCATGTTCTCACTAAGGAAAACAGTTTCCCGTTTTCACTAGAGGGTAGTGAAATCGTTAAAATAGTGGGACTGAGATTCATAAAATAAATTTTGCCTATTTTATGTCTTAGTAAATTGCTTAAACAATCACTGATATTTGTCTGTTTCTTTTCAGTATTTCATAAGATGAATTCGCGTAATCCATTTTTCTCGATCCTCGAACAAAATAAGTTGACTGGCGCAAACTATACGGAATGGTTCCGTAAGTTGAAGATTGTCTTGACTTCGGAGAAGATGCTCTTCGTGTTAGAAAAATCTCCTCCGAAGGAAGCACCAGCTGACGTAAGTCCGGAGGAGTTAGCCAAACTTGATACATGGTGGGACCATGATATCAAGACCAAATGCTATATGCAAGCCTCGATGTCTGATGAACTCCAGAGGTGATTTGAGGACACCGTGAATGCTGCTGACATTCACGTTCAACTCAAGGAACTTTTTGGGGCTCAATCGAGGGCTGAAAGGTTCGCTACTGTAAAGGAGCTAATGACGTGTCGCATGCGTGAAGGGACTTCGGTCCGTGATCATGGGGTACGAGTGATTTGGCTCATACAGAAGTTGGTAACCCTTGATTTGGTATTGGAGCATGAACTCAACATGGACTTACTACTTCTGTCTATTCCTTCTTCGTTTGACGGATTTGTGGTGAATTTCAATATGAACAAGATAGAGGCCTCCCTTGAAGAGATGGTCAATATGCTTGTGACATATGAATCCACATTAAAGAAGGATAAACCGGCTTTCTTGGTGGGCTCCTCTTCTTCAGCTAAGAAGGGGCCAAGTACAAAGGGTAAGAAACGTTCTGCCCCACCCAAGAAAATCGAACCCGAGAAGAAGTACAAGACAAAGGCTTCAAACATGGAAAAATCCAAGGATGTTTGCCATTACTGCAAGAAGCCCGGTCATTGGAAGCGTAACTGCAAGGAATATCTAGAGCAGTTGCGAACTGCGAAGGGTATGTTCTATATTGAAATAAATGTTTCACTTAATACTACTTCTTGGGTATTGGATACCGGATGTGGATCTCACATTTGCAATGATTTGCAGGTGATGACAAGAAGTCGCAGGCTTAGAATGGGTGAGACCCAGCTGAGGCTCGGAAATGGTTCCAGAGTTGAAGCCAAAGCCGTGGGAGATATTTATTTAATTTTGCAGAACGGTTTTAAGTTACTTTTGAGAGATGTTTTATTTATTCCGGATTTAATTAAAAACATTATTTCTGTTTCTATGCTTGATAGAGATGGTTATTCTTGCAATTTTGTGAATGGGATTTGCAATATTTACAAGAATGAATGTTTGATTGGAAATGGACAACTTGAAAACGATCTATACAACTTAAAACTAAAAGACGTTCCAATAAATTATGTTGATAAACCGGCAACAACAAACAAAAGGAAAATCGATAGTCAAAACCCGGCAAACCTTTGGCACGCTAGGCTAGGTCATATTTCCTCAAGGAGGATGAACAAGATAGTGGGAGAGGGCATGTTTGATATGTCTGATATTAACTCTCTACCTACTTGTGAATCCTGCCTAAAAGAAAAAATGACTAAATCTCCTTTTAAGGGGAAACCTGAGCGTAGTCAAAATCTGTTGGATTTGATCCATACAGATGTTTGTGGTCCATTTAGAGTTGGTACTCAATATGGCCACACCTACTTCATTACCTTTACTGATGATTATTCGAGGTATGGGTATTTATATTTAATGAAATATAAGTCTGAAGCATTTGAAAAGTTCAAAGAATTCAAGGCTGAAGTAGAAAACAAGCTAGGTAAAAGTATTAAAGCACTTCGATCGGATCGAGGTGGAGAATACTTGAGTACCGAGTTTTTGGACTATCTGAAAGAGAATGGGATTCTCTCTCAGTGGACTCCTCCTATGACACCACAGCTGAATGGTGTATCGGAGCGTCGTAATCGAACTTTGTTGGACATGGTTCGATCCATGATGAGCTTCACTGAGCTTCCACCTTCGTTTTGGGGCTATGCGATTGAAACGGCAGTATTGTTGTTGAACAACGTCCACACTAAAGCAGTGGACAAAACACCATACGAGTTATGGAATGGCAAAGCTCCTAAGTATTCGTACTTGAGGATTTGGGGATGTCCTGCTTACGTGAAGCGGACAGTGGGAGATAAGTTGGATAGTCGATCCAGCTTATGTTATTTTGTAGGGTATCCGAAGAATTCAATCGGATATTATTTCTATTATCCTGCTGAAACAAAGGTGTTTGTTTCAAGGAATGCCACCTTCTTGGAGAAGGAGTTCTTATTGGATAAGAAAGGCGAGATGATGGAACTCGAAGAAATTCGAGAAGAACCCGAAATACAAAATAACGATCCTACACCTCAGAAACCATTGCTGGACACGCCTATACCTAGAAGATCCGAGAGGACTTCTAGACCTCCTATTCGATATGGTCTTCTTCTTGAAGGGGATCAAGATGAACCCGATGTTGGATGTGATCCAAGAAACTTCAAGGAAGCAATTTCTGATGCGGATTCAAATTTATGGCTTGAAGCTATGCAGTCGGAAATAGATTCGATGCATACAAACCAAGTTTGGTCTTTAGTAGATCCTCCCGATGGAATTGTTCCAATAGGGTATAAATGGATCTACAAGAGAAAACTTGGGCCTGATGGTAAGGTATTGACCTACAAGGCGCGATTGGTGGCGAAAGGTTATACTCAAAGACAAGGAGTTGACTATGATGAAACCTTTTCACCAGTTGCAATGTTCAAGTCCATAAGAATCCTTATTGCCATAGCTGCTTGGTATGACTATGAGATATGGCAAATGGATGTGAAGACTGATTTTCTTAATGGAGACATTAAGGAAGAAATCTATATGAAGCAGCCTGAGGGGTACACATCCATGGGAAGCGAGCATAAGGTATGCAAGCTTCAGAGATCAATTTATGGTCTAAAACAAGCATCAAGAAGTTGGAACCAGAAATTTGATGAAACAATAAAGGATTTTGGTTTCATCAAGAACCCGGAGGAACCATGCGTGTACAAGAAAGTAGTTAAGGATGCTGTGACATTCTTAGTACTTTATGTTGATGGCATCCTACTCATTGGGAATGACGTAGGGATGTTGCAGTCAACAAAGATATGGTTATCAGGTAGATTCTCGATGAAGGATTTGGGTGAGGCATCCTATATTCTAGGGATACAGATCTATAGAGATAGATCTAATAGAATGATAGGACTCACTCAATCAACCTACATCGACACCATATTGAAACGGTTTTCAATGGATGGGTCCAAGAGAGGACATCTACCCATGTGTCATGGAGTTTCTCTATCCAAGTCTATGTGTCCCAAGACGGATGAAGAGATAGAGAAAATGACACATGTACCATATGCGTCAGCCATAGGTAGTATCATGTATGGGATGATATCTACTAGACCGGATGTAGCATTTGCTCTGAGTGTCACGAGCAGATATCAAGCTAATCCCGGTCAAATGCATTGGAAAGCCGTGAAGGACATTCTTAATTACTTACGAAGGACTAAGAATATGTTCATGGTATATGGAGGAAGAGAACTAAAATTGGAAGGCTATACCGACTCTAGCTTCCAAAGTGACGTGGATGACTCGAAGTCAACCTCTGGATTTGTGTTCATGCTCAATGGCGGTGCTGTCTCTTGGAAGAGTTCCAAGCAGGACACCACAGCGGATTCCACCACTGAGGCAGAATACATTGCAGCATCAGCTGCTGCTAAAGAGGCCGTTTGGATGAGGAATTTCGTCCAAGAGTTGGGCGTCATTCCTGAAGTTGTTGGTCCAGTCCCGGTGTACTGTGACAACACGGGTGCCGTTGCTCAGGCAAAGGAACCAAGGTCTCATCAAAGATCCAAACACGTACTGAGGAAATACCACATCATCCGGGAGATTGTGGAAAGAGGAGACATCACTGTCGAAAGAGTGGCCTCTGCAGACAATATCGCTGATCCACTTACTAAGCCCTTGCCAGGACCATTATTTGACAAACATCGCGAAGCAATGGGTCTACGTAGTATGACTAGTTGGCTATAGGGCAAGTGGGAGATTGAAAGAGTGGGTGCCCGGTGAGCCAACTTGTGGCTAAGGGCTTTGATGACTCTTTGTATAAACAATCTTTTGTTTAATATAATTTACACTTTTATAAAGGCAATGACTTTATCTTTCTTCATATTGTTATATTGTGATATACTATTGTTGTTTTGATAAAGACCTTGAATATACTATAGTGTATGTAAGATGTGGTAGAACATGGGGATGTCTATCATGAAACACATTTTATAGTCACTGTATATTCTAAAATGTTCCTAGTCGATTGAGCCGTCCGATAATAAGGATAAGGATCGCTCGAGTTTGAGAATAGCATTTGCGATGCAGAGTACCACGTTTCATTGGTAAGGAACATGGAGATGTTCGAAGCATGCAAATGGATATTCATATGATGAATGATCGAACTACCCTATCCGGACTTTCCAAGTGGTTATCACTTATCGAGTGGATAAAGTCCACGGTTTTGGTTGTACACCATTAGTCCTTACTACTTGAAACATCATTGAGACTCTATATGCTAGTACTGTGCTTTGACTCGTTTACCGACTCTATTGGGGTCATCAGGTGTCGGGATTGGGTACAGTTACAACACATATAGGAGTCGATGCTTTGTTGTCAAGGATTCACCACATACTTGCGAGTGTGGATATCCTATGCGATCTGAGGAGATATTAGTGTGACGAATCTCTGGCCAGAGTACATGATGTGATTTAAGAAATGGTTTCTTAGTAGCACATGCGATGTCACTATTTGATCTTCAAGATGTGTTGCATAGTTATCGAATCTCGAGGGACTCTCGATATACCAATGGTTGTTGATTCGATCGGGATATATGGATGAAGGGACCGTACTGTACGCTAACCAAAATCTATTGGTTCTTGTAGGCACTATCAGTGATACCTAGGGAATCATGGGGCGATGTTGCTAGGCGCTCTTACCATGATTCGATGGGCAAGTCGGAAATTGTTGTTTCGAGTCACAAGGAGTTGTGAGGCCATGGCTAGCTGTATCCCTGAACCATTGAGGGTCACACAGTGTAATGGATTTTTAATCCCCGTTGAGATAGTTAAATTTAAAGAGTTAAATTTAATGAACAAAGGAGTTGGACTTCTTAATTAAGAGTAGAGGAGTAAGATTTCCTAAAATGACATAGGGATGGGCATTTTTGGAAATCACTGAATTCGGATTCAGAAAAATTTATCTTGACTTTAAAAGGTGCAGAAATGGTTTCTGTGCACATTGGTAAAATCGGTTTATCAATCGGAGTCACGATGAATTTTATATTAATTTCTGAACATGCGGGCTTTGCTTGTCGGGCTTGAACTTATGACTAATGGGCCCTAAGCTGTTAGTGGCCTACATTATAAATAAGTTATTGCAGTACAGAAATTAGATACAACGGGTCACAAAATAATTTTCGAAAACCCTAATTTTATTGAGTGTGGCCGCCGCCCCCTTCCCCTCTGCTCGAAAAATCCAGTCTGTGAATTTTGAATTACAGTCTGGTTTAACGGATCAAATTCGTTAATCTCTTCGTAGAAACTTCTGATAGATTTTCTAGTGCAATCTATCAGAGGGATTAAATATCCGTTCGTGGACCTGATTGAAGAACAGTTCGTCCATCAGTTCCAGGGATATACAACAAGAGCAGAGAAATCTGTTGGTGTCCAAAATCTCTATTCGAGATTAAAGGTAAAAATTTTATAATCGTTATTTAATTTTTACACACACAATTTAATCGTAAGGTTGATACCTATTATGGAATCGTTCCATATAAAAATTTTAAACTTCCGCTGCACCGGGTATCAATCCTAATTGATCTGATCGCCGCGTTTTCCAACATCAAATTCAAAACACTCTCTTCCAAATTCAATTCACACATTCATGGATCATGAGGAATTTTCAAGGTTTGAAAGGATCAAAATGAATAGATAATCAAATCAGCACACTCACAATCGGGTAAATGCAAAGAATTAAAGTGTGTGAGTGTTTCGATCAAAAATTCATACTCATCAAAAGTGTCAATTGACAGTCCATAGGAAAAATTCTCGCAACCCCTCTCCACTAGTATATTGGGCGACTGTGACTCGGTCATTAGGTCTTAATCAGCTTATAATGTTCGTCTTGGCTCATGGCTACAATGAAGGAAAAGGAATTCAAAGAGGGAGTAAATTATGTTTTTTTTCTAAAGTACACTTCTTTTTATTCATATTTCACTCATCTTTTCACCTCATTGATCTCCATTTTTTTTTCTATTGCTTTTCACCAACTATTTTTTTTCTTTTCTTTTTGCACCACTTTATTTTTCATTTTTTTTCATCCCCTTTCACTACAATATTTTGTTTTCAAATTTCTATCACCACACCATTCCATATTCACAATACAAAGTAGGGGCATAAAAATAATTTTGACATTCAACTTACTCCCTTAAAAGTAGGAAATAGTGTTTAGGCTATAGGTAGTAGTAATAGGACCTTGAAACAATGCCGAATGGGGGTTTACCACACGTTTACATGCATGCCACTCATTTTTCAATTAGGCTCAAACAAGGTACTAGGGATAAATAATTCAGTGGCTGGCTTGAAAAGCTCAAACGATATTCAAAAAAATTGCCTACATCACTCCTAAGTCACAGTTTACCCGTATTTCACCTCTAGGGGTGTCCGAAATTGTTCTAGACATGTCTCAATTCACAGTCAATTCATAAAAATTTCAATCAGTGCAGAAAAGAAAATCATCAACAGTAAACGATGAGTTTGCACAAAATTCAGAAGTATGCACCTCATGTGCTCATATATCACGTGAAAGCTCAACAGGGCATCTAAGGATAATTCGAAAAAAAATTCGGCCCAAAGAATCCAAACAATTCCTCAATCCTATCCATGTTTGTATGTTTCAAATTTTAAATTCAAGCACAATTCATAGAGAATATAGGAGTTCACTTGACTATTTGGTTCCATCAGTGCAAAAATTCGGTTAGATAGGCATGGAAATAAGTTACTGAACAACACAAATAACTCTTCAGCATTGGCCAGGCTACCCATTTCTTTCTCAACTCAATACTAATGCAACACAATGATATGACACTAATATGAACTAAATTCAACAATGCGACAAAAACAAACGCAATGCATGAATGCACCCCCCCCCCACACACACACACACTTAAACGAAGCATTGCCCTCAATGCCTCAAACACAAAACAGAACAAAGAACTAAACAAACAAAACATTCAACACAACAAAAAAATGAAATGTCAATGAAATGCAATGCTAGAAAAAAAAAAACAGAACTCCCCTGGTCTAGTGGTCGGCGGCGTCCTCATCATGCTCTGGCGGAACCACAGGGTCAATATATGGGAACTCAAAAGGTGGTGGGAATGGTACAGCCGGTGGGAGCATGGTGGGGTCGATCCCTAGCCTCTCGGAGATGCCACGGCAAATGTAGTCCAAGACTTGAAAATTTGAAGCCGTAGCTGCATTGAATGCATTTTGGTGCTGGGTGAAAGCAGCCACCTCCCTAACAGTAACAGTAGTAGTTCGGCGCGGAGGCGGAATAGGGCGCACAGGATCGTGGACTGGATTGAATTGATCATCCACCACAAATTCGCTCCTCCGATAAGCTTGCTTTGCATCGATAGACGCTTTGTCAATAGGGCGCATTGGTTGCAACCATTCCTCGTCGAGATGAGGTTGAACACCGGCGCGCAGGCACAGCTGTGTGATGATCATCTGGAAGAAAAGACCCGCTGTCCTGGAAGTGATCGAATGCCGCATCTGATCATGAATCACTCGTCCCACATTGACCGGAAAATTAAAATCAAGAGCGTAGAGTAGCACTGCACGCTCAACGTGGACTTCACTCATGTGGGAGATGGGCATCAGACGGCGGGCGATGAAGGTTTACCAAGTGGCCAGACCAAAATAAAGGTATTTCTCCTTAAAGCATTTGAAAGTAACAGGGTCCAACCAGGCAGCCCCGAAAAAGCACAATTGCTGAAGAACCTCGTGTAAATCCGGGGCGAGGGCGATGCTTTGGTATAAGCTATCATCGACATCCGGCGTCTCCAGCAGACTATTCAACTCCTTGGCCGCATAAGAAACCAAAGTGCCTCTGACGAAGGCCTTGCCATCCGCCCGTTCCGCAGCGTTAGCATAAAATTCCCCAACAATAGGAACAATGGCCGGAGGGGGTTGCTTGCAGAATTTTCCCCACCCATGGTTCAATACTTGGACATCCACTTCGCTTTCGTTAACATCAAGATCAAAACCCCTCTCAGTAATAGGGGAGTGATGGTGTTTAGCATGATCTTACCTATCCCGAGCCGTTTGGTTGACAAATCGGCTGGCGAGGTTTAGTCAAGTGGTTGAAGCCTTTGTGCCCTGACAAGAAGATTCGCCTATCTCTCTATTGCGTTTCGGAGCCATGATATCGAAAAGATTGCAAGAAAAAATGACAGGGGCAATTCATCGAACACGTGGTGTGCACCAAAAAATCCGGCATTCCTAGCAAAATATGGCGGTGGAGATGTGTAGATGAGAGAAGAGATGATGATTCCAAGCCCTTGAATAACCCCTGCAAGGGATGAAGAACCATTGGTGAAGATTTGAGAGAATTCGAAATTTGGGGGTTTAGGGTTCTAGGGAGGCCGAGAGAATGAAAAGTGAAGATATGGGAAAAGAAAAGAAAGGAAAGTAAATAAATCGCGCAAAAGGGGGCACGCTCGATTCCATGATTTTGCAGGATCGAGCGCGCCCAAAATATTTTCGGGGCAGTAAGTTTGGATTTCCGCGTGCACGATCCTATGAGTTTACAGGATCGAGCGCGGCATTCCTTAAGTGATTGCTTTTTTTTTCAAAAATTTCTAAAAACCAAGCAAAAACAAAGCAAACAAACAAACGATTAAGATAAAAATAAAAACAAAAGGAATAGAAACATTGGGTTGCCTCCCAGTCAGTGCCTTTGTTTACGGTCGTTGGTTCGACTGAATGTTGCGATTTACTTGACATTTGGTAGAGCATCTAGAGTGATATCATGCTCGTCCCCTCCTACATTCGCTTGGACTCCTTCATAATAGTGTTTAAGCCGGTGGCCATTGACCTTGAATGTTTTGGATGTGTCCAAGCTTTGAATTTCTATTGCACCATGGGGAAAGACATTAGTTACAACAAACGGACCATTCCAACGTGAATGCAACTTCCTGGAAATAACCGAAGTCGTGAGTGATAGAGTAAAAATTTCTGATCGACTTCGAATTACCGTCTAGAAATCATCTTGTCGTGGAATGCCTTTGTCTTGTCTTTGTAGATCTTTGAACTGGCATAAGCATCATTGCGGATCTCTTCTAATTCTTGCAACTGTAGCTTCTGGTGCTCGCCACTCTCATCCATCTGTATGTTAAATTTTTTGATAGCCCAATAGGCTCTATGCTCCAATTCTACTGGCAGATGACATGGTTTTCCAAAAATCAGCTGATATGGGGACATTCCAATCGGCGTCTTGAATGTGGTTCTATAATCCCACAAAGCGTCATCCAGGCGCAAGCTCCAGTCCTTTCTTGTAGGATTCACGGTCTTTTCTAGGATGAACTTGATCTCTCTATACGAAACTTCAGCCTGACCATTGGATTGTGGATGGTATGCAGTGGAGATCATGTGCGTCACATGGTACTTTTTAGCAAACTGGCCACAGTTCGATTGCAGAAGTGCGTTCCTCTATTACTGATGATGGCTCGTGGAATCCCAAACCTAGAGAAAAGATTGTGCTTGATAAACTCTGCAACAACTTTAGAAACATCAGTACGGATGGCCTTTGCTTCCACCCATTTCGAGACATAGTCAACAGCAAAGAAAAAATATATATATATATATATCCATATGAACTTGGAAAAGGTCCCATGAAGTCCCAAACATCAAAGATTTCACAAACTAAAATAGGTTGTTGGGGCATATCCTTACGTTGGGATATATTACCTGTCTTCTGGCATTGAGCGCACGACTTACAGAAAATGTAAGCGTCTCGAAATAAGGATGGCCAAAAAAATCCGCAATCCAATAGCTTTCTTGTTGTCCTTTTTGCTCCAAAATGGACACCACACGCATAAGAATGACAAAACGTGAGAATAGAAATTACCACGCTCGCAGTTACACATCATCGTATAACTTGATCAGCGCAGTGTTTCCACAAGTATGGATCATCCCACACATAATACTTGGCATCGCTTCTCACTTTTTCCTTTTGTGAATTTGAAAATTCAGAAGGTAACCCATTAGTTACTAAATAATTGACAATATTTGCGTACTAGGGTAATTCTGTGCTTGCAGAAAATAGTTGTTCATCAAGTAATTCTTAACGCAAGCTCAGCTTCTCATCGATATGCACCAGGCAGCTCAAGTGGTCAGTGACTTGATTCTCTGTTCCTCTTTTGTCCTTGATCTCCACATCGAATTCTCTCAAAAGCAGTATCCATCTTATTAGCCTTGGTTTTGCCTCCTTCTTCGCCATCAGAAAACAAAGGGTTGTATGGTCAGAATAAACAATGACTTTAGCACCAAGTAAATAAGAGCAAAATTTTTCTAATGCAAAAACTACAGCCAAGAGCTCCTTTTCAGTGGTGGAGTAGTTCCGTTGGGCATCGTTCAGGATACGTGAAGCGTAGTAAATAGCATGCGATGCTTTCCCAACTTTTTGGCCTAAAACCGCGCCTACAGCATAATCACTGGCATCACACATGATCTCGAATGGTTTGTTCCAGTCCGGTGGTTGGATGATTGGTGCAGATGTCAATGAGCCTTTGAGTTTGTCAAAAGACTTTTTGCATGGTTCATTAAACTCGAATATGACATCTTTCTGTAGCAGTTTGCAAATGGGTGATGCGATCTTGGCAAAGTCCTGAAAAACCTGCATGGCCAAGAAAAGAGCGCACTTCCCGCACACATGTGGTATAAGGGAGAGATTGAATAATATCAATTTTAGCTTTGTCTACCTCTATTCCCTTGGATGAAACGACATGACCCAACACAACACCTTGCCAAACCATAAAATGACACTTTTCAGAATTTAATACTAAGTTGGTTTCGACACACCTCTTAAGGACAAGAGCAAGGTTAGACAAACATGTTTCGAACGAGTCACCATAGACAGTGAAATCATCCATAAAGACTTCTAAGATATGCTCAATGAAATCCAAAAAAATACTAACCATACACCGTTGGAAAATGGCCGGTAAATTGCAAAGTCCAAAGGGCATCCGTCGATATGCAAAGGTGCCAAACGGGCAAGTGAATGTCGTTTTCTCCTGATCTTTCGGCGCAATAGCAATCTGAAAATAACCAGAAAATCCATCAAGAAAACAATAATAAGGATGACATGCTAAACGTTCAATCATTTGATCAATAAAAGGTAGAGGAAAGTGGTCCTTGCGGGTTCCAGCATTAAATTTACTATATTCTATACAAACCCTCCACCCATTTTGAATGCAGGTGGGAACCAATTCATCATCCTTGTTTTTCACCACAGTAATTCCGGTTTTCTTGGGTACCACTTGGACCAGACTGACCCACTGACTGTCAGAGATTGGGTAGATGACTCCAACTTCAAGAAGTTTCAAAATTTCAACCTTTACCACCTCCATCATAGGTGGGTTTAACTTTATTTGCGGCTGACGTGATGGATTCGCTCCTTCCTCCATCAGAATCCTGTGCATTCATGTGGAAGGGCTAATTCCCTTGATGTCTGCTATGGTCCACCCAATAGCAGTCTTGTGATCCTTTAGAACGTTGACCAATTTCTCCTCTTGTTCGGCTTTCAAACTGTTGGAGATGATGACTGGTAATGTTTCTCCTTCTCCAAGTAAAACATACTTAAGATGTTTGGGAAGCGTCTTCAGTTCATCCACTGGTGCCTGCAAAACAGATGGAAGGCGCCGAGTATTAGCAATTGGTAGAGACAAATAAGAAGCATTACCTGACTGAGGTAGCTCAGGAGCATTGTTCAGAATGCTCTCAATTTCCTTCACTTCTTCACTGAATTCAATTCCATCATCCTGCTGAATGGGTGAAACAATAGCCACCTCAAGCTTATCTTTTCCTGCATACTCACAATAATCTTTTGCCAAGTAATCCTCAATATCGACAGAGTAAACACAATCATCACTGTTAGGAAATTTCATGGCATCATAAATATTAAACTTCACAATTTCTCCATCAAATTCCATGGTGAGAGTGCCACTATCAACATCAATTTTAGTCATCGATGTTTCCAAGAATGGTCTGCCTAACAGGATAGGACTATTGTGATCACCGTTTTCCATATCAAGCACATAAAAATCTGCAGGAAATACCAAGTTATTTACTTGCACTAACACATCTTCTACTATTCCCCTAGTGTATGCATTAGACCTATCAGCTAACTGAATAACAATTCCAGTTTTATTCAATGGACCAAGTTTCAAGGATGTATAGATAGAATATGGCATAACATTGATTGATGCTCCTAGATCTAACATGGCCTTCTCAAGTCTAACATTCCCTATGGTGCATGGGGTAGAAAACATACCTGGATCCTTGCATTTTGCGTGTAATTTTCGTTGGAACACAGCAGATACATTCTCACATAGCTCCACCTTCTGGCAACCCTTCAGTGTCTGTTTCCTCTTTGTTGTGCACAATTCCTTCAAAAACTTTGCGTATCGAGGTACCTGCTTAATAGCATCTAGCAACGGAATATTCACCTCACATATACAAAAAGTCTCATAAAGTCCTTTATCCCTTCATCTTTTCTAGACTCCTTAAGGGCTAAGGAAAAAGGTGCAACATGCTTATATTCAGAAAGGGAAGGAAACTTACCTCTTGGCGCTTCTTCCTTGGATGTTTTTCCATCATCCGCCTTTGGTTCTTCTTGTAGCTTCTCCTTGGCCAAAACTTCAACTTCTTTCTCCTTGATCTTCAGCTCTTTCCCATTCCTTAGAGTAATGGCACTTGCGTTCTCTCTTGGGTTGGGAATGGTTTGGGATGGAAAATCATTGGAATGTTGAGATTCCAATTTATTGATTGCAGTGGCGAGTTGCCCCATCTGGGTATTCATGTTCTAGATACTTGCTCGGGTTTTCTATTGGAAAGTTAGAGTATTAGATGCAAGATCCTTAACTATATTCTCTATAAACTCACCTGGCGTTGGAATTTGTGGGCGCTGCTGTTGTTGAGGAGGATACGGTGGCCTATAAGCTTGATTTTGCGGTGGTGCCTGAGGTCCAGGTTGATTTGTTGGAGGGTTTCCATACCTGAAATTTGGATGATCTTTCCAACCTGGATTGTATGTGTTGGAATAAGGATCATACTTCCGTTGTGGTGGTCCAGGAAATCCGCCAGTAGCATTGACCTGTTCCACCAATTCCTCTTGAAGTGTAGGACACATATCAGTGGCGTGTCCCATTGAAGCGCAGATACCACATGCCTTTGCAGTCTGTCCATTCCCTACAGCCATCTGACGCACAAGAGACGTCAATTCAATTAATTGTTGCTCAAGGGAAGAGACATTTACCTCACTGTTCTTCATTCCTGATGGTGCCAAATTGTTGAGAATTGGCAGCCATGTTCTCTATCAGATTCCTCGCTTGTACCGGAGTTTTGTCCACAAAAACTCCTCCACTGGCTGCGTCTAGCATACTCCTGTCATGAGGCAACAAACCTTCATATCAAAATTGTATCAATTGATTTTCACTTATCTG
This sequence comes from Henckelia pumila, assembly GCF_033568475.1. Classification (NCBI taxonomy): domain Eukaryota; kingdom Viridiplantae; phylum Streptophyta; class Magnoliopsida; order Lamiales; family Gesneriaceae; genus Henckelia; species Henckelia pumila. The sequence goes on along the minus strand of NC_133121.1, from coordinate 32,557,425 downwards.
GTGCTGCGGACAGCTAGCACAAAGCTTTTTGAACCGCTCCCAGTATTCATGCAGTGATTCCCCTGAGTATTGCTTGATTCCATAGATTTCCTTCTGAATGTTCGCTGCTCTAGAGGCTGGGAAATATTATTCCAGAAAGATTCTTTCCATCTCCGTCCAAGTTGTGATAGAACCAGAGGGTAAGTAATATAGCCAATCCTTAGCAGCACTTTTCAAAGAGAAAGGAAAGGCCCTCAGCTGAATCTGCTCCTCTGTCACTGGTAGCGCTTAGTCATGTCGCGCCCAAATTACCCGACTCCAATAAGATAAACAAATTATGTAGCAGTGAGAGTAGGGATCATTCCCATGAGAAAAGTGAAATTTATATAGTGTTCTTAAAATACTTAAATAATAAAAGGGGATTTTTTGAATTTTACTAACTACTATGCAAGAATTAAAATAAGAAAGATCAATAAACTAACGAGACTTGGTATCGATCGACTACACCCTTGAAATTATTCATTCGATCATCGATTCCCTAAAAAATAATTAATTCACATTGAATATTCATCATTGGAAATTTAATTCTCGTTTCACCTTAATTTTAGTTAATTAGAAAACAACATTCTAAATTAACCCTTACACCATAAATTAACCCGATAACAGCAATCTAGATTTAAATCCACGGTAACATTCGAATAAGTAAAACTAATGAAGCTAGACAACAAAAACACCAGCGGTTGTATTTAATCTAGTCAATTGTTGTTCCTACGATTTAATAAATTCAACAGCAGAAAATATTAATCATAGTTGCTTCACAAATTAGATGATTCAAACAATTACGGATTTGAATTCTAATTTAGCTATAAGTTGTATAATGAAATCACAGGCCTATAATCTCACATACAAGCATGGCATTTCAATTAAAAACAACTCTTGATACGCAATTTGGAATTAAACAATTGAAACTTGAATCTCACAAATAAAATAACTCAAGGGTTCGTCTTCCTCAACCAAGTACTAAAACTTAGCCACAACGATTCATGAATTTTCTAGCAAAATTCATCGAAGAAATTTAAATCCAAGAAAAAGAAGAAAAACCTAGCCCCCAAGATGTTTCTTCAAGCTTCTAGCCATCCAAAGATGATTCAGAATGATTCCCCAAACTCTAAAATTCGAGATATATCTTTTAATTAAGGCAAGAGTCCTTAAAAATAAAAATTCCTAAATTACAGATTTTTTTCCGAACAGCACCTCTCGCTTGATCGGCAAGATGTTGTGATCGAGCGAGCAAAAATTTCCGAACCTACTGTTTTGCAAATACAGCGACCGCTCGATCGGCAAGATGTTGCAGATTGAGCAAGCAAATTTTCTCCTAGCGAGCAGCGATTTTGAAAAATTCATATCCGAAGATCTAGCCGTCGGATTGAGCTGAAATTTGGACAGCAGCTTCAAAAATCTTGAATTTTATTCTAAACGGTGGAGATCGGATTTGAAGCTCTCTATAAATAAAAATTATTTTTGGATCATTGCTGCTCCGTAATTCTTCTCTTGCGCAATAACTTTTCCATCTTTTCCTTTTTTGTTGCGCATCTTCTTCTTTTGTTCTTTAATTTCTCTTTTTTTAAGTAAAATGCGACGTACTACACAATAAATTCGGGAGTATGTTATGCATACATGATAAATAAAATAAGAACAAAATTCTAAATTACAACATGTAAATGCATGCAAAACAACAACAAAACGATATTAAAATAAGCAACACAAACATGACTATCAAATACCCCCATACTTAATCCTTACTCGCCCTCGAGTAAGTCATGCAAAACAAAATGAAACAAAACAAATACACAAGAAAGAATGAGCATACACAACATAGCCTGAGAGAAAAACACTGTCATCTAAAACAAGTTCATAGCTACTCTCAATCATCAATGATACACCTTCAGTCGAATGCGAACGTGTGAGTGTGTCATGTTTCCCCAGTTACATGCAACTTCAAAAGACAAAGCTTTAAAACTATTCGTTGACCTATAACAATTCAGTGTAAGCCTCACAATCCAGAACTCTCCTCTCAACAATCCTCCAACACAACACAACTTCCGTAAGAATAATTACGCACCGTTGGATTTTGCACCCAACATTTTAAAAGTCCCAATAATTACCCGCATACTTAGCTAAAACTAGATAGGATTCGAATTTCAATCCCCTCATCTATAGCCTGGATGGAACTACAATCCCATTAGGTCCGCAAACTTAGCTATGAAATAATGAATAGAATTTCATTCATATTTCAAGCCCGGATGGAATCAAAATATTATTTTTTTTTCAAAAGATTAACCCCATGTAATCCGCATACTTAGCCACAAACAAGATGAATAGAATTTCATACATCTCGCTCGCATCCCGGATGGAGTTGATTGGTTTCCAAAAATTAATTTTCTTCTTAAAAACCAAAAATTTTAGGTGCGCCCAAGAAAGTATATGCCACATCAAAGAAATCATCAAAATTCAAGAACTATCATGTTCCACAAACACCTATTGTCGTGCAATGGTCCAACAGACCTCCACAATATCTAATGCATCGCTACACTTTACTGGTTCAACATGCGTGCTTGGAATATTCAACAAACAACCTACGATTTCTCATGTCCAATCAAGAGTTAAAATTTTTCAAAAATTTCATTTTTTTTCACTTCCATCATCATAGGCTAAAAATCATCATCCTACTTATGCATACGACACAAACGAAAAATGACACAACAAATAACAAACTTAATGCAATAACAAAACAAAACAAATGCAACAATATGAATACATCCCCCACACTTAAATGAATCATTGCCCTCAATGCGTCAAAACACAACACACAAACAAACAACTCAACACAATGCAATGCAAAAAATATTAAACGAAACTCCCCTAGTTTAAGTGTTGGCACTGTCCTCTTCAACGTCTAACAGCATCACGAAAGAATCATATTAGAACTTTGTCTGCGGAGGTGGCGGCATTCGGGAAACTAAAAACAACAAAAATAAAATGCCAAAAACATAATGAAAAATAAAAACTAATTAAAAGAAAACAACACTGGGTTGCCTCCCAGTCAGTGCCTCTTTTTACAGTCATCGACCCGACTGCATGTTTCTTTTGCTCATGGTGGTTCATATCTAGTTTTTCTAACCACCTTCACCCACTTGAGAAATTGTTCAGTTAATTTCGTCCCATGCTTCCTCTGCTTTGATTTCTTGGGGATTCCTTTTAATCGATCCGGAGGAAGTTTCGGCTCAGTTTTAGATGCCTGCAAATCAGAGATAAAAATTTCAACAATAGAATTGTTAGCAGGTTGTGCAATAACTTCTTTCAACTTACCCTCATTCACATCTTTCTCATGTCTGTGTGACAAGTGATCATTGACATCAATATTATTAACAACACTGTCACAACTAGGAATTTTCAGGGTATCAAAAATATTAAACTTAACAATTTTCCCATCAAATCCCATAGTGAGAGTACCATTATCAACATCTATGATAGACTTTGATGTTTTAAAAAATGGTCTCCCGAGCAAATTTGGGCTATTCAAATCATTATTTTTCATATCAAGCACATAGAAATCAGCAGAAAAAATCAAATTACCAACTTGCAAAAGAACATCCTCTATCACTCCTCTAGGGAAAATAGTAGATCTATCAGCTATTTGAATAACGATTGCAGTTTCAGTCAAAAGCCCAATATTTAAGGAAGCATAAACAGAGTATGGCATAACATTAATCGATGCTCCTAAATCTAGCATGGCTGTGTCAAGCTGAACATCTTCTATTTTACAAGGAATCGAGAACATACCTGGGTCCTTGCATTTTGTGGGTACCTTTCTTTGAATTACGGCAGAAACCTGTTCTCCTAGTTCAAATTTCTGACATCCCTTCAGTTTTTGTTTTCTCTTCACAGTACACAACTCTTTTAAAAACTTAGCATAGCGAGGTACTTGTTTGATAGCATCTAACAAAGGAATATTTACCTCACATCTACGAAACACTTCATACAACCCCTTAATTCCATCATCTTTCCTAGACTCTTTCAATGCTAAGGAAAAAGGGGCTATAGGTTTATACTCAGAAAAAGGAGGAAACTTACCTCTTGGCGCATCCTTTGGAATTATTTCATTCTCTTCCAGTCTGAATTCCTCCACATCTTTGTTCTGAATTGGTTCTTGCACTACTTCTGGACTAACTTTCAACTCTTTTCCACTCCTCAATGTGATTGCACTCACATTCTCCTTTGGATTCACCACTGTCTGCGATGGCAGACTGTTAGAATTCAGTGCCTCCAACCTGTTGATTGTGGTAGCCAACTGCCCCATCTGAGTGTTCAAGTGTTGGATACTTGCTCTCGTTTCCTATTGAAAAGTGACAGTATTAGTAGCAAGATCCTTAACTATATTTTCTAAAAACTCACCTTGCGTTGGAATTTGAGGACGCTGTGGTTGTGGAGGATACTGTGGCCTGAATGCTTCATTATTTGGTTGATTCACTGAAGGTGCAGGCTGATTCATTACAGGATTACCGTATCTGAGGTTTGGATGATCCTTCCAACCCGGATTGTACGTGTTCGAGTAAGGATCATAACTTCTCTGTGGTGTCCCTGGAAATCCTCCTGCTGCATTAACTTGCTCACTAGATCCTTCTTGAAGCATGGGACACATGTCTGTTGCATGTCCCTTTGCAATGAAAATTCCACAAACCTTCATATTTTGTCCATTCCCTACAGCCATTTGACGCACAAGAGACGTCAGATCAATCAGTCGTTGTTGAAGGAAAGAAACATTTACCTCATTGCCTTGTATGGGTGCAGAATCACTTCTGTTTGCGCCAAATTGCTGAGAATTAGCAGCCATGTTCTCGATCGAATTCCTTACTTTTACTGGAGTTTTGTCCACAAAAACTCCTCCACTGGCCGCATCTAGCATACTCCTGTCATGAGGCAATAAACCTTCATAGCAATATTGAATTAATAGGTTTTCACTTATCTGATGTTGCGGACAACTAGCAACAAGCTTTTTGAACCGCTTCCAGTATTCATGCAGTGATTCTCCAGAGTATTGCTTGATTCCATAGATTTCCTTCCAGATGTTCGCGGCTCTAGAAGCTGGGAAATATTTCTCTAAGAAGATCCTCTTCATCTCTGTCCAGGTGGTGATGGATCTAGAGGGTAAATAGTACAGCCAATCCTTAGCAGCACTCTTCAAAGAGAAAGGAAAAGCTCTCAATTGGATCTGCTCCTCTGTGACTCCATGGGGTTCCATACTCGTGCAAACCACATGGAATTCCATCAAATGCTTATGAGGATCCTCACCTGCAAGACCATGTAATGAAGGTAACAAATTTATTAGCCCAGATTTTAATTCAAAAGTAGCATTAGCTTCTAAAGTAGGAAAAGTAATGCATAAGGGCTGCTGGTTCAAATCAGGAGTGCCCAGTTGTCTCAAGCTCAGATTGGCGTTGTCAGTCATTGCTATTGTCAGATCTTCAACCACGCGCTCGTCCTCTTGTAGTCTCTTATGAGCTTCTATCCTTTGTCTATGCAAAATTCTTTCTATCTCCGGGTCGTATGGAAATTCTTCTTCTGAAGAGTCACCTGAAAGCATGAACAAACCCGAGAAGCACTTGGGAAAGAATAAAAAAATAAAAGTAAAAACAAGAACACAAATAAATTAAACACCGTTCCCCGGCAACGGCGCCAAAATTTGGTAGCGCTTAGTCATGTCGCGCCCAAATTACCCAACTCCAATCAGATAAACAAATTATGTAGCAGTGAGAGTAGGGATCGTTCCCACGAGGAAAGTGAAATTTATATAGTTTTCTTAAAATACTTAAATAATAAAAGAGGATTTTTTGAATTTTACTAACTACTATGCAAGAATTAAAATAAGAAAGATCAATAAACTAACGAGACTTGGTATCGGTTGACTACACCCTTGAAATTATTGATTCGATCATCGATTCCCTAAAAAAATAATTAATTCACATTGAATATTCATCATTGGAAATTTAATTCCCGTTTCACCTTAATTTTAGTTAATTAGAAAACAGCATTCTAAATTAACCCTTATCCCATAAATTAAACCGATAACAGCAATCTTGATTTAAATCCATGGTAGCATTCGAATAAGTAAAACTAATGAAGCTAGACAACACAAACACCAACAGTTGTATTTAATCTAGTCAATTGTTGTTCCTGCGATTTAATAAATTCAACAGCAGAAAATATTAATCATAGTTTCTTTACAAATTAGATGATTCAAACAATTACGGATTTGAATTCTAATTTGGCTATAAGTTGTATAATGAAATCACATGCCTATAATCTCACATACAAGCATGGCAATAAATTCAAAACAACTCTTGATACGCAATTTGGAATTAAACAATTGAAACTTGAATCTCACAAATAAAATAACTCAAGGGTTTGTCTTCCTCAACCAAGTACTAAAACTTAGCCACAACGATTCATGAATTTTCTAGCAAAATTCATGGAAGAAATTTACATCTAAGAAAAAGAAGAAAAACCTAGCCGCCAAGATGTTTCTTCAAGCTTCTAGCCGTCCAAAGATGATTCAGAATGATTCCCCAAACTCTAAAATTCGAGATATATCTTTTAATTAAGGCAAGAGTCCTTAAAAATAAAAATTCCTAAATTACAGATTTTTTTCCAAACAGCACCTCTCACTCGATCGGCAAGATGTTGCGGATCGAGCGAGCAAAAATTTCCGAACCTACTATTTTGCAAATACAGCGGCCGCTCGATCGGCAAGATGTTGTAGATCGAGCAAGCAACTTTTCTCCTAGCAAGCAGCAATTTTGAAAAATTCATATCCAAAGATCTAGCCGTCGGATTGAGCTGAAATTTGGACAGCAACTTCAGATCATCTTGAATTGTATTCTGAACGGTGAATATCGGATTTGAATCTTTCTATAAATAAAAATGATTTTTGGATCATTGCTGCTCCGTAATTCTTCTCTTGCGCAATAGCTTTTCCATCTTTTTCTCTCTTGTTGCGCATCTTCTTCTTTTGTTCTTTAATTTCTTTTTTTTCCAGTAAAATGCAATGTACTACACAATAAATCCAGGAGTATGTTATGCATACATGATAAATAAAATAAGAACAAAATTCTAAATTACAACATTTAAATGCATGCAAAACAACAACAAAACGATATTAAAATAAGCAACACAAACATGACTATCAGTCACTCCATGGGGTTTAATACTCGTGCAAACCACATGGAATTCCATCAAGTGTTTATTAGGGTCCTCACCTGCAAGACCATGAAAAAAAGGTAATAAGTGAATCAATCCAGATATGAGCTCAAAAGTGGCATTATTTTCTAATGTAGGAAAAGTAATGCATAAAGGTTGTTGATTGGGATCATGAGTGCCCAATTGTCTAAGGCTCAGATTCGCATTAGCAGCCATCTCTTCTCCCAGAATTACTGTTCGAATCTCTTCCTCTTCTTTTTGCCTACGAAGTTCTCTCCTTCGCCTGTGCAAAGTCCTTTCGATCTTCGGGTCGTAGAGAAAGTCTTCTTCAGCAAAATCATCTGAAAGCATGAACGAGAGAGACTAGAAACAAGGAAAAGAGAAGATAGTGAGATTAAACAAAACAAAATAAAAAGAAAAAAAACACAAAAAATTAAACACCGTTCCCCGGCAACGGCACCAAAATTTGATAGCGCTTAATCGTGTCACGCCCAAATTACCCGACTCAATCAAATAAACAAATAATGCAGTAATGTGAGTAGGGATCGTTCCCACGAGAAAAGAGAAAATTAATGTGTTCTAAATAAAATAAAAGGGGTTTTTGAATTTTGGGATTAACTACTAAAATTTAAGCAATTAAAATTAAATATTATCACTATCATGCAAGTTTGAGAATTAAACTGATGAAATCAATAAGAAACAAGCCTTGGTATCGGTCGACTACACCTTTGATATTTATTCTTTCAATCATCGATTCCCTAAAGATAATTAATCCTATCAAATATTCATCATTGAAAATCAAATTCCTGTTTCACCTTAATCTTAGTTAATTAGACACCAGCGTTCTAGATTAACCCTTACCAATAAATTAACCCGGATTCCAGAGATCTAGATTTAAATTTAAGGTAGCATTCAAACAAGTAAAACTGATGAACCTAAACAACACATGCACCAGCGGATGTATTTAATCTAGTCAAAAGTTGTTCCTACGATTTAATAAATTCAATAGCAGAAAATATCAAACGTATTTGCTTCGCAAATTAGTTGATTCAAACAATTACGGATTTGAATTCTAATTTAGCTATAGTTTGCATAGCAAAATTCTAAGATGGCCAATCCGAAAATTTCGCATACAAACATGAAATAAAACAGATCAACTATTGATACTCTATAAGGATTAAAGCATAAAAACCAAATCTCATGAATAAACAACATCAAGGGATTGTCTTCCTCAACCAAGTATAAAATTTTAGCTACTACAATTCATAAAAAATCAAGAAAAATTCAAAGCAAGAAAGAAATCTTGATGAAAGTTCTAAAACAAAACCTAGCTGCCTTAGAGATATGCCAAAGTCTGATAATCCCCCCTGAAAAACGGAATAAAAGCCTAATAAAAGTCTAGAGTTAAAAATAAAAGAGTTTCCAAATTTACAAAGTCTTTCCCGAACATACTTTCGCGCTCGATCCTACGAGTTCCCCGGATCGAGCGCATGAAAAATTGGGCACACACTATTTTGAAAATTCCTCGGCCGCGCTCGATCCTATGAATTGCCCGGATCGAGCGCATGAAAAATGAGGATCAGATGTCGCGCTCGATCCTATGAATTGCTTGGATCGAGCGCATGAAACTTTGTAAACCTTCTGCCTTACTTCTTCTTGAGTCGCGCTCGATCCTGTGAGTACGTCTGATCGAGCGCATGAAGCAAAAATCCGATTTCTTCTTAAAACTTGATAATTCCTACACATTAAACCCGGGAGTATATTATGTAGCTAAATGCATTCATGAAACAAAATTAAGATAAAATATGAACAAAGACATATGAATGTATGCAAAACTCTAACAAAATGAATCTAAAACATGCAAACAAAACAACACTATCAAAATTCCTTGGTTCACACTCTCACTAGCATCTTTATTAGGATTCATGTTACCTGCAAGAAAATTATTAGTAATAAAATTTCCTCATGCAAATTCTCACAGTTCACTCCAAACGAATCACTCAAAAACGAATCACTCAAAATTTGTCGTGAGGCTTTTCTTTGTAGGGTAAAGGATCAAACCTTCAAGTTTAAAAACTCTTAGACGCTTGAAAATTGACTCACAAAGATTGCACAAACAAGTAGGGAATTTTATGTACAATGACTTTGACTCACACCCAAGGATGAACAAAGACAAATGAATTGGCCACAAGTTACTTTCTCTTCACTTTTTTTTTTTTTACAGATTTCGGCCCTCTCAAAAAAAAAATTGATCGCTTTTTTTTAATAACTTGTAGCACAAGAAAGAAACTTGGGCAACAAGACAGACACCACGAACAAAGAAAACGAAGATGGACGAAGAACTACGAAGAATGACAGAGAAGAATCAAAGTTATTGAAACAATCACTTACTTGTCTCAAAACCTTGCTCTTGATACCAAATGATATGAATCTTGATGAGTATGATTAGAAAACACGATTATAAATTAAATCGCACACTCTAATCAATAAACAAAATATACAAAGTATTTTTCCCAATCATTGAAACAAGTAAAATTGATAGAATTTGGATTTCCACCTTTAATCGACGGAACGATTAACAACAGAAATCAAGAGCAATCGAAACCAAAGAAAACCTTCAGATAACTTGTATCTGACAATCTTCAGTGAGAAATCAGTTGACAAACGTTTTCAAGTAATTAAACTGTGAAAATTTTGATTTGAATAACCAAAGCAAAGCTTTGAAGAAAATTCTTGAGAGAATTTCAATATTGTGTATAAACTGAATCTGAATTATTATTAATGAAAATAAACAAAGTATTTATAGTTTACAATAAAAAATAAGAGATATAGCAAAATATTGCTTAAAGATATCAAACATATCATCTAGAAACTTTCCTAGTAAGCCTAAAATACTCAAAATAAGCAAAAAATTATCAAAAACCCACGCACACACACAACATGCCGAAGTGTGTGTTTTTCTCGAAAAACCCAGCTCGCTCGAGCGGACAAAACCCGCGCTCGAGCAAGAAAATCTTTGCCCCGCAAAATCTCTTGAGCTCGCTCGAGCGGACACAACCCACGCTCGAGCGAGAAAGCCTCTGCCCGAAAATCTTCATGGAGCTCGCTCGAGCGGCAATATATGGCGCTTGGGCGAGACATATTTTGTCCCAAACTTATTTTCTACATTCGTTTTAACTTCTAACACTTCAAGGATGCATAGAAAACTCCCAAATTGACCTTCAAGTGCTCCAACGCCATCTTGATAATTGATCATTGATATTTGAAGCGCTTTTTTGAATTTATTTGCTCGGCTCCTCGTTATTGGTCCACGTGGCAACTCCAATGGATCTTGAACTCTCCTTGCCACTTGATCCACATGCGAGCTCTCCATGATTGCATCATAGTGGCTAGTACAGTGCAAGAATGTTGTTCTCTGGATTTCATGTTTTGACATAAGAAAGGGAAGCAGGGTATCCGAGTATTTTCAGTTCTAGCTGAGCCATCATTGTTTTCCCGCATCCGACAAGTGCAGTTTTCTGATCCAAAAACGAAAAAGTTAGCTAAATTTGCTCAAGGAGACAACACATCCGATTTCCATTTTCAGACAGACGGATTATTTTGTTTGTCTGGTAGAGTGGTTGTGCTAGATGATTCAATCTTGCGAGATGAGATTTTTTCTCAAGCGCACCATAGTAGAATCATCGTGCACCCAGGAAGTGCAAAGATGTACAAAGATCTACGCACAAGATTCAGGTGGAAAAGCATGAAGCGTAGTGTTTACCAGTTTGTCTTTAGATTTCTTGTTTGTCAGTAGATAAAGATTGAGCATCGTCAATCGGGTGGTCTGATGCAGATCATGGAGATTCCATAATGGAAGTGAAAGCATGTGGTGATGAATTTTGTCACCCACTTACCGATGTATTCCAAGCAGTGTGATGCTATTTGGGTGGTTCTGTACAGGTTGTCCAAATATACTCACTTTCTTCCATATAACTGTGAGTTCACTTTTGATTGCATGGTGAAGTTATACATGTGATTTCATGGAGTTTCTTTGATCATAGTCAGCGATAGAGATTTGAGGTTCACCTCACGATTTTGGGGTAGCTTTCAGTGAGCTTTGGGTAATAATTTGAGTTTTTGTACTGCATATATCCTAGAGATTGACGGTCAGTCCGAGTGGACTATTTGGACATTAGAGGCTATGTTTAGGACTTCAGTGATGGATTTTGGGTCATCCTGGCAGGATCACTTGTCGGTGATAGAGTTCGCATACATCAATAGCTATCTTCATAGTATTGGCATGACTCCGTTTGAGGCTTTATATGTTCGCCATTGTCAGACACCCTTATTTTGGGATGAGGTAGGAGAACGACAGGTTGAAGAACCGGAATTGATCAAGAAGATCGTGGAAAAAGTGACATTAATCAAGAAAAAGATCAAGACTTCAGAGGACAGACAAGTCAGATATGCCAAAACCAAGCACATACCATTGAATTTTGAGATGGGAGGATATGTTTTCCTTTGAGTATCCTCCTTTAGGAAGTTGATGAGATTATGTTTGAAGGGCAAGTTAGTGCCTAGATTCATTGTTCCGTTCGGAAGCATCGAACTGTAGATCGGAAGCTCTGATCTCGTTGCAGTCAGTCAAGGTATGAGTTTTGATTTGGTGATTAGACTTGAGATAGTTTGGAAGCTCCGAACTAGAGTTCAGAAGATCCGAACTATGTCGGCAACACTGTATTGTCCAATCAAGGACACGCGTTCGGTAGAAGGAGTTCGGAAGGATTATCGAAAGTTTCCAAGTACGTTCGGAAGCTCCGAACGAGAGATCGATCGTTTCGATCGTGGTCTATTAATACAGGCCGAGGGCTTCACTTTCCTCATGTACACATTTCTCAAGATTTCTCTCTCATTTTTAGTTATTTTTAATGGTTTTTTATTGTCGTATGCGAGGGCTAGGCGGCGACAAAGCGCTATCGAGATTGTTGCAGTGTTGTGACTTGATTTTAGGTAAATCGTCATCAAAGGGCTGACTATGGATGAATTTTTATTGCTAGACTCTGATTAGCTTCATCGATTAACAATTAATCTTGTTAAGCATCTTAGTAGACATTTAGTGATACTGTGATTTTCTGCTTATAGGCTTGGACTAGAGACCAAGTATCGCTAGGTTGCTTATGTTGAGGTACAGACGTACTATCCGATATACCCTGGTTGAGTATGCATGGTTTATATGGCATGGATTATGTGCATTGATTATGTCACTATTATTACGTTACATGCATTATCACGTTGAGTCTATACCTTGATATTACCATTAGAGGGTTTGGGTTGCTCAGCCCCGAGGTTTTGTGGGGATGGATTCCATGGATTTCGATCGAGATATTTCCACGTATTTCTTATGGTATGTGAGTACCTCCTAATCGATGGCCCAATGTTCTATATATCATTTTGTCATTTGTTTGAGCAAGGGTTTCTTTCGTGATAGGTTCCCGTACCCATTCATTTTCATTAACATTCATAGCATGTGTAGACTCAAATTTTCGTATTGATTATTGTTATCTCACGTCCTTGGTTTGGTTCTGGACACCTCATTCTACAGGGCAGCAATTAGGTTGAACGGACCGGGTGGAAGCGGTCGTTGAGCTACAGCATGGTATATTGTACTATACCAGGTTTCCATTAGTGGAATTTAGTATTGTTTTTCAATGGGCTTGTATAACATTTATCGACATTTATTTTGATGTCGGTTGTATTCTTGCCGGTAGTTTTAGTTGAATTATTTAAATTTCCACTAGTTTAATTGTTTATGGTGTTTTATGTTATTTTGCATGCTTAAACTTTGTTTAGTTAGTGATTTCCGGACTGGTCACTTCAAGTTAACTCTCACTTTCTATGTTTCTGCATTATATACGTGTATATATATATATATATATATATATATATATATATATATATATATATATATATATGTGTGTATGTGTGTGTGTGTGTGTTTTACCTCGTACTTTCCATGTTTTTGTATTATATATTTAACAGTAATTTTTATTCGTGTGCGAGGTTCGTGAAAAATGGATTTGAGACTCATTAACATTTGAAAAATTAGTTAGATTTCTTTTTTGAGGTAAAATTTAAAATTAAACTGAAAATTGAAATATAAGTTTCAAGTAGTTATTTTTAGAATATTAATTATTATATTTTCGATATTAGGTGAATGAGAAATTATTTATTAAAGTTATATATACAATAAAACATATTTAGTATTGATACTCACTAAAATTTGATGGTCCGGATCCCACTCAAGCCCAAATCTTCAAGTCTAGAGATGAGCCTGAAATCAAGCAAATAATGTTAGAGGGGGGCTGGGAGGGTAGCCCAGCGTATCCCCTCCGATGCTCAAGTCTGAGACGTGAACAAATAAGAGAAAGAGGAGCTTGGGCGCCCCTCAAAATGAAAGTGAATTAATTTCAAATGGAAAGAGCAAACCCGTATTTATAGGAGGAAAAGTAGGGGACCACGAGCGTGTAGTTCACGCGTCTCTCCTTTAGAGCTCGCCCTCCAAGGACAACTCAAGATACAAAACCAAGCTTTCCACCCTAGAGCTCGTCCACCCTAGGGGTTGCCTGCCTTAGGGGTCGCCCACCCTAGGCAAGCCTTTCCTCCCCTTCCTTCTTCTATGCTCTCCATATACTTTTTCACATCTCCATTCCAAATTGTCATAAGCTTTTGACTTACCTTAGAGACCTCATGTCTAAGGTCCAACTTGATGGGGCTCTCCTTCACCCCTTGGGAGCCAACATACACCTTCTTCCATAATTCTCTCATGGGCCAATCCTACCCCTTAGAATGAGACTCGGACATTAGTCTTTGGTTATGGGTCTTCATTGGGCTCAAGCACATGATGGGCCCACTTATGGGGTATCACTAGTCTCCCCCTCCCAAGTAGAGTTGAAACATAGGTTCAAAACTCGATGGTATGAATTTCAAAGCAAGGACCTTTATTTCTTGAATTCTTGTTAAGTTTGGAATTTGGGGCTGGCGATTCAAAAATTCCTCTAATCGACCCGAAAACTTCGCGGTGTGACCAATTTTTACCGGCCCGATCCCGATACCCACAACTAATCCTTTCGGGGGTGCGGGGGCGGATGGACCTTAAAAATTTTGAAAAAATATAAAGGTGAATTTTAGTTTGGTGGAACCTTTCACGCATTCCTAGGCCCATCTCTCACCATCCATTTTTAAATTTTGGATGGATGGATCTCACCCATCCTTCTTCTATAAATACCCAACCTTCTCCTTAATTCTCATTTTCCTTCTCCTATTTTCACCCCAATCTCGCCCCATCACCACTCGCCCCTTTGCCCCTTACCCTTGCCCCTCGCCCCGCAGCCCTTACGACACTCTCGCTCTCGCGCCCTTCACCATCGCCCCCTTGCCCCATGCCTCTCGCCCCTTCACCACTCACCCTTTCGCCCCCTCTCCACTCCACCACTCGCCCTCGCCTCTCGCCCCTTCATCCTCTCGCCCCTTTACCGTTATCCTCGCCCCACAGAGACCCTTGCCCCCTCGCCATTTCACAACCCCCTCGAAACCTCGCCCCATAGCCTTGCCCAGCCCTCGCCCCCTTCGCAACCTCGTCCCATAGCCTCGCCTCGCCCAGCCCTCGCCCCATCACCCCGCGGCCTTGCCACTCCAGCCCTCGCCCCCTTCGCCGCCTCCCCCTACCACGGTCCTGACCCATACCTCGCCTCGCCCACCCAGCCCTCGCCCCCTTCGCAACCTCCTCGCAACCTCGCCCCACAGCCTCGCCTTGCCCAGCTCTCTCCCCCTTTGCAACCTTCTCCTACAATAGTCCCCACCCAGCCCTCGCCCCATCACCCTGTGGCCTCGCCACTCTAACCCTCGCCCCATTCGCAACCTCCCCTTACCACAGTTCAAACCCATCCCTCGCCTCGCCCAGCCCTGCCCAGTCCTCGCCCCCTTCGCAACCTCCTCGCAACCTCACCCAGCCCTTGCCCCCTTCGCAACCTCCCCCTACCATAGTCCTCACCCAGCCCTCGCCCCATCACCCCATGGCCTTACCACTCTAGCCCTTGCTCCCTTCAAAACCTCCCCCTACCACAGTCCTCACACAGCCCTTGCCCCATCACCCCGCGGCCTCGCCACTCCCCCTTCGTCCCTCGCCTACCACTTGTTCGATGAATTTCTCGGCTCAAGTTGTTCGTGTTGGATAGCTCTGGCCTCCACTTACTTGGTTTCTTCGCTCGTTCTTTAGCTTTTTGTTTCCATAAATTTTTCAAATTATTCGGGTAGTATTTATCTTCCCCTTTGAAATTTGATTTTACTTGTGTTCCCTATATTCCCCTTGAAAATCATCTTGAGCTGATGTCTTCCTCCAAATCTTCCAATCCTTCACATGATTCCAATGAATCTAGTGATTTTGAGGAGAGTAGTGAGACCAAGGAAAGAAATGAGTCCTGTGAGCCCAAGAAAGTTGAGGAAATCGTAAGCCATAGTCGTCCTGGAAAAGAAATTCGTCATGTCCAACGACAAATGAAAATTGCTAATGCCGACACCCTTTGGTTTGGGCACTTGACCTCCACTCTTAAGCCTAGTTCTGAATCCATCCTCAGGGCCTTAGGACACATTCTTTCCTCCGACCAGATCATAATCCCATCCTTGGAAGATTGCCCTTACCTAGTTCCCCCTGTGTATTATACATTCTTCCAGCAGAAGCTAGAGGCGGGTCTTAGGTTCCCTATGCCAGATTTCTTCAAGGATCTCAGTAGTTACTACCAAGTGCACCTCGGCCAGTTATCACCCAATGCATTCCGCACCATTTGTAGTTTTTTAGTGTTATTCCACTCTTTGGGTCTTCCGGTTAATTGCACCACATTTTCATACTTCTTGGTCGTGGGTCAATCGAAAGAGGGGTCCATTTACGTGGCTTCTCATTCCAATCCAAAAATTTTCAGCAGTGCTCCTAGTCACGTGAAAAGTTTTAATTAATGTTTCTTTTTCATCAAACCCCCTGAAGAGTGGCAGTGCACCACTGAGTGGTATCCCACCTTTACTAAGCCTGACCCTCCCGAAAACCTCAAGAAAAACAAAGAATATCTTCGCATGCAAGAGAAACTGGGAGATAGGTGCTTTAGCATTCCTCACCTTTTATCCGAATATCTCTTATGCCACGCTAATATTAACCCAACAGGTGTCGAGTTGGAGGGTGATGCCGGTAGCTACTTTACCTTATAAACTTTATGATGAAAAATCTTCCACATCTTCTAATATTCTCACGCTTTTATATCTTCATATTTGCAGAGACTAGAGTCATGAAATCCATATTCCTTCGTGAGCTTGAGAAGAAGGAGAAAGCTGGTGGTTCATCACTCGCTCCCAAGAAACAACTAGCTTCAACCACCTCTAAAAACAAGAAAGACTCCCAAGCTGAGCCACCCAAGAAAAAATGGGCGAAGGCACTTGCCACTGTCTAGAAAGATGAAGGTCCCTCCTCCCCTAACAAAAAGAAGCAATCTCCGCCTAAGAAACTCTCCAAGAAGTCCAACTCTCCTACTTCTCCACCAGTCAATACTTCTCGCACTTGTGGCAAGGAGAAGATTCCCACCAGTCCAAGCCCTTCAGTCAAGTCCAAAGGAAAGAGGAAGCTCTCTACGACTTCCATTGCATCTCTCTCCTCTTCAGAGGAGACAGAATTCAGTCATCCAGGCAGCCACCACACGGGTCCGAGAATATACCACTTGTATACCCCAGATTCAACCATCGTGGGACATGGTCGCAATCATATTGCATATGGGCTGCTATACAATCTTCCCTCTACTGCCGATGGTGCGTTCCTGAACTCTCTCAAGTACATCGACGTCGTCAGTTGCACTTGCAGTAGCATCACAGATGTAAGCTCTATTTCTCCCTTCTTTAAGTTCATTATTTATACTCGTGTGCTATAACTTCATCCTCACACTATTCATATTTGATCTTTTGTTTCAGGGTGACATGTATTTAGGAGAGTTGGTTGCACATGTCAACTCCTTCAAAAATGTCATTCTCGAAAACTCAAAGAACAAGTCCATCATTGACGAGCTTGCGGCTACGATTGAGGGGTTACAAGGAGCACACGACCATGAGCTTCAAGAGTTGAAGGCTCAATCTGATGAGCTACTGATGAAGAAAGAGGATGATCTCCAGCAGCTAAAGATGGGTCATGAGATGGAGATCCAGAAATTGAAGGAGGAGATGGAGTCTTCCAAATCTAAGGTACAACAGGCACACCAAGAAGAACTAGCCCAAGAGAGATCATCCTTCAAGGAAGAATTACTCAAGTCCGAGGAGTTCAAAGAGATTTGCGGTCCCAAGGAATTTTGGTACTTGGATGTGGGCTTCATGGGTGCCGTGAAGCAATTAAAGGACAATGGATACCCCCCTCCAGGCGCCTCTACTAATTTCATCAACATTAGAGACCTTTAGGCGAGCCTTCCATCAGATATCTAGGCTCATGCTGGTTTATTTGTGTTTTGTCATCATCGCCATGAACAATGCACGCCTCTAGGCACTTATTTTTGTCATGATGAATATTGTTTTATATTCCGTCTTTACTTTTGACATGCAAGTATGACATGTATGACTTTTATGTTTCATCTTTTTGTGTCGCAATACATGGACGTATGAAATTCCTCTTCTTGATTTTATTGCATGTATAAATTTTTCTCTATTTGCAATTGTTAATTTTCACATGGCACACAACATACTCCAACATTAATTTTCAACCTCCGACCCTCTAACTTTTCCACTAGGTTATAACCTTAGAAGGAAAAATATAATTTTCAGTCTCCAACTCTCTAACTCCTCTACTAGGTTATAACCTTAGTAGGAAAAATATAATTTTTGACTTCCAACCCTCTAACTCATCTACTATGTTATAACCTTAGTAGAAAAAATATAATTTTCGACCTACAACCTCTAACTCCTCTACTAGGTTATGACCTTAGTAGGAAAAATATAATTTTCAACCTCCAACCTCTAACTCCTCTACTAGATTATGACCTTAGTAGCAAAAATATAATTTTCAACCTTCAACCCTCTAACTCCTCTACTAGGTTATAAACTTGATAGGAAAAATATAATTTTCAACCTTCAACCTCTAACTCCTCTACTAGGTTATAACCTTAGTAGGAAAAATATAATTTTCAACATCCAACCTCTAACTCCTCTACTAGGTTATAACCTTAGTAGGAAAAATATAATTTTCGACTTCCAACCTATAACTCCTCTACTAGGTTATGACCTTAGTAGGAAAAATATAATTTTCAACCTCCAACCTCTAACTCCTCTACTAGGTTATAACCTTACTAGGAAAAATATAATTTTCAATCTCCAACCTTAGTAGGAAAAATATAATTTTTGACCTCCAACCTCTAACTCTTCTACTAGGTTATGACCTTAGTAGAAAAAATATAATTTTCAACCTCCAACCTCTAACTTCTCTACTAGGTTATAACCTTAGTAGAAAAAATATAATTTTCAACCTTCGGGCTACATATGCTTAGAGTTCACATAATCTAGGAACCCATGCAAAGCACCATTCATTTTTATAATAGAACACATATTACTTCAAAACAAGAAATTGATTTCATTGAACTTGAAATGATTACAAAAGCGATAATTGAAAATGAGATACATCAGAAGGTAAGTTAAGAATAATATTTTCTAAGATGATAGGCGTTCCAGGGCCTCTTCAAAGCTTTACCACATGTAACCTCCAAGTAGTATGGTCCCGAGCTAAGCTTCTCAATGGCTTTAAAAGGACCATCCCACTTTGGGTCTGATAGGTGCATTTTGTGTGCATTAATTTGTGTTATTTTTATATCTATTTTGCATGCATTCGTATTGTATAATTTTTTTTTGTGTGTTTTTAAATGATTTATTGCATATGTGTGCATTTCACTCTCCGGGTTGATTTTTGTAGGAATTTTTGAAGAAATCAAGAATTTGGTGCAAGAGAAGAACCACAAGAGTGAATTACGGAGCAGCTATGATCAAAATTTTATTTTTAATGCTAGAGAGATCAACATCCGATCTCCACATTTCAAATCAAATTTCAGAATGTTTTGAAGCTTTTGTACCAATTTCCGCTCGATCCAATGGCAAAAACTCGAGATATGATTTTTTTTCAAGAAAACTACCATTGGGAAGAAAAATCAGGTGCCTATGCGCCAGTTTTTTATGCCTAGGCGCCGAGTCTGTGCGAAAAAAAATGTGTTGGGCAGAAACTTGCGCGCTCGAGCGCGCCTGACGTGCAGAAAAAAAAATATTTTTTTCAGAAATTTAAAGTTTGGACTTTTTGGGTTTTATTTTATGGGCTTTCAAAGACATATAAATAGGAGATAAAACAGCAGATTGATATGAATCTAGATGATTAAGATTAGAAAACACAATTATAAATTAAATAGAACCCTCTAACCAATAATCAAAAAATCCAAAGAGTTTTTTCCAATCTTTGAAACAAGTAAAATTGATAGAATTTTGAACTTTCACCTTTAATCGACGGGACGATTAACAACAGAAATCACGACAATCGAAACCAAAGAAAATCTTCAGATAACTTGTATCTGACAATCTTCGGTAAGAAATCAATTGACAAACGTTTCCAAGTAATTAAACAGTGAAAAGTTTGATTTGAAAAGCCAAAGCAAAGCTTTGAATAAAATTCTAGAGAAAATTTCAATAATTTGTGTATAAACTGAATTTGAATTATTTTTAATGAAAATAAACAAAATATTTATAGTTTACAATAAAAAATAATAATAATACAAAATAATATCAAAGATATCAACTAAAAGTTTTTTAGTAGGCTTAAAAGTCTCAAAATAGGAAAAATAATGCCAAAATACTCGAAATTCCTGAACACACAGAAACATCTTTGGTGTGTGTAAAAAGATGCAGCGCGGGCGTGCGGTATTACGGCACGGGCGTGCATGAGTTTTGCAGGAATGGCGCGGGCGCTTGAGGATTAAGGCGCGGGCGCGCTGAAGCCTCGCAGGTCTTCGTCAAATCAGCAAATGTACGCGCGGGCGTGCGGGCTTCAAGGCGCAGGCACGCATAGGATTCGCAGAAAAGGGCGCGGGCGTGCGGGTGTTTCGGCACAGGCGCGCCTGAGGCTCGAATTCGGACATTGAGTTCTTGAGTTTTCTTCCATATTTCTTCACTTCCTTGATCCCTTTAGACTTCAATAGCATTATAGCTTCCGCCAAACTGACTCTCGAGCATTCCATGTTGTCTTGATAATCTGCCATCAACAATTGAAGTGCTTCCTTGAACTTTTTAGCCCGACCTCTCGTAGCTGGTCCTCTTGGTATTTCCAACGGGTCCTTAGCCACTTGATCAACATGCAAGCCATCTATGATCGCATCATCCTCCATTCTTGAAAAGAATTTGCCCTCAAATCTTTATCATCACCTACATCAAATGGAGACAAGTTAGAAACATTAAAAGTTGTACTCACATTGTACTCACCTGGCAAGTATAATTTGTAGGCGTTGTCATTAATCCGCTCCAAAACTTGGAAAGGTCCATCACTCCTAGGTAATAAATTAAATCGCCGCTTCTTTGGAAATCGCTCCTTCCTCAAATGCAATCATACCCAATCACTGGGTTCAAACACAGCTTTCTTTCTAACTTTGTTCGCTTGCTTTGTGTATTGCAAGTTCTTCTTCTCAATGTTCGCCTAAACCTTCTCATGAAAATTTCGCACAAATTCAACCTTCTTCTTACCATCCATGTTAACCTTCATGATAGAGCATCTTCTACCACGTTTTCCTTCCCTTTCTTATACTTGATAATGTAGGGAAAAGTCTCCACAAACTCCACCCAATTGGCATGTCTCTTGTTCAACTTTTGTTGTCCTTTAAGATGCTTAAAGGATTCATGATCCGTTTGAATCACAAACTCCTCTGGCCTCAAGTAGTGTTGCCATGTCTCGAGTACCCTCACCAACACATAGAACTCCTTGTCGTAGGTAGGATAATTCAAAGACGCTCCACTAAGCTTCTCACTAAAATATGCAACTGGCCTTCCTCCTTGCATTAAGACCCCTCAAATCCCTACAGCTAACGCATCACATTAAATCTCAAAAGTATTAGAAAAATCAGGCAATACAAGTAAATGAGCGTTAATTAATTATTTCTTGATAATATTAAAGTACTTCTCTTGCTCCTCGCCCCAATGGAATGGAACGTTCTTCTTGATAACCATAGTCATAGGCGCCTCCAATGTAATAAAATCCTTCACGAACCCCTTGTAAAAACTCGCAAGTCCATGAAAACTTTGAATTTGACCAATGAACGTAGGCGTCGGCCAATACCGAATGGCACTTACTTTTTCTTCATCAATTTTCACACCTTGTGCACTCACAACAAAACCAAGAAATACGAGCTCGCTTGTACAAAACACACATTTTATTTTGGTTAGCATATAAATGTTCAGCACGTAATGTGACTAGTACAACCCTTAATTGTTCCACATAGTCATCCAAGTTCTTGCTATACACCAAGATATCATCAAAATAGATAACCACAAACTTTCCAATATGCACGCCAAACATGATTCATGAGACGCATAAAAGTACTCAGTGCATTAGTTAAGCCAAAAGGCATAACCATCCATTCATACAACTCATACTTTGTTTTAAATGCAGTTTTCCACTCGTATCTCTCTCTCATCCTAATCTGATGATAACCACTCTTAAGATCAATTTTGCTAAATATGCTAGCACCATGCAGTTCATCTAACATATCATCTAGTCTAGGAATATGATGTCTATACTTGATGGTAATGTTATTTATAGCCCTACAATCAATGCACATACGCAACGAACCATCTTTATTATGTACTAACAACACAGGTACATCACATGGTGACATCGACTCACGCACAAAATCTTTAGCTAGATGTTCACTTACCTGTCGTTGCAACTCCTTATTTTCCTCCAGATTGCTTCTATAGGCTGGACGATTCGGCAATGCACTCCGGGTACCAAGTCGATTTTGTGCTCAATCCCCCTCAAAGGTGGTAATCCTTGAGGTAGCTCCTCCAGAAATAAATCATCGAACTCCTGCAAGAGAGAAACAACAATGCTCGGAAGATCTCCGGCTATATCACTTGTGTTAAGGAGTATCTTCTTATAAAACATCAACACAAGTGAAACATGAGAATTCATAACATCTCTCAACTCACTCTTTTGTGACATATATATCTTTTTTTCAGCCTCTTTGCGCTCAATATTTTTTTTCATTTATTTTTTTGTCATTATTTTTTTCTAAGGTCATATCACTTTTTTGTTCACTCTGTTTTTCGGTCTCATCTCTTTTTTTTCTTTTTCATTTGATCCTCCAACACTTGATTTGGAGTCATAGGCAACAATATAATAGGTTCTTTTTTCATTACAAAAGAATATCTATTTTTAAACCCATCATGCACCACTCTCCTATCAAACTATCATGGTCTCCCCAATACTATATGGCACGCTTGCATAGGGACCACATCACACAAAACCTCATCAACATACTTGCCAATAGAAAATGGCACCACAACTCTCCTATTAACTCTCACCTTCGCGTAGTCATTAAATTATTGCAACCTATATGGATGAGGATGCTTTAAAAGAGACAACCTCAATTTTTCCATAAGCTCGCAACTCGCAATATTCGTACAACTACCCTCATCAATGATAAGACTGCACACCTTCCCATTCACAAAACAACGGGTATGAAAAAGATTTTCCCTCTGGCTCTCTTCCTCCTCCTTAGGTTGTGCATTTAAAATTCTTCGAGTCACCAATAATTCACCAAAAACAGCCCCAAAACCATCCTCATCATTAGGGTCTACTAACGCAGGCATATCATCATAATTTTCCCCATCACTTTTAGACTCCACATCACCACAAGCATTAATAATCATCAACTTCTTATTTGGATATCGGCTAGAAATATGGCCAATACCTTGACATCTAAAATAGTTAATATCTTTAGACCGGGAATTAGAAGTTTAAGATGTATCTTTTGCTACTTGTTTGGTGCCTCCCATTTGGTGTCGGAATTTGGTTTGGACACCGGCTTGTAATCCTCTTGTTTTTCAATGTTCGGATTCCAAGACGTCGACGATCCTCCCCCTGAAGGTAATCGACCAGCTCCTCTTCGATTGAGCTGCTGTTCACCTTCATGGTCGTCTGCACCATCTCATCCAAGTCCATATAGTGACGAAGCTCCACTTGATCTTGGACTTCTCTATTCAAACCACACAAAAATAGAGCCATTGTAGCTTTATTATCTTCCTCAATGTTGGTCCGGATCATCGTGGTCTCAAAATCTTTGTAATAATCCACCACGCTCCTTGGACCCTGCCTCAAAGTCAATAGACATCTGTACATATCACAATAATAATGGTTAGGTACAAAACGCTTCTTCTTGGCATGTTTCATCTCTTCCCATGTCTCAATAGGCGACTCTCCACACCTCCTTCTAGTGGTCACTAATTGATCCCACCATATTAATGCATAATCTACGAACTCAACCACTGCCAACCTCACTTTGTTTAGATCAGAATAGTGATGGAAATCAAACACAAACTCCACAAGCTTATCCCATTCCAGATACGCCTCCGGATCAGATTTCCCATGAAACGCTGAAATTTTCATCTTAATGCTACTAACATTCCCATCCTTCTTACTGTCATCCGTATATTTTCCACGCATCACTTCTCGCCTATGTCTAACCCCATGTACTCTTCTCTCCCCATCCCAATTTTCATCATAACTCTCCTCATCATCCTCAAAATCATTCCCCTTTCTACTTTTTTTTTCCACTACCACTACTCTCCTCCAATCTACTCATCCACTCATGAAGAGGTTCTAACTCTGACCTCATCACATTAGTAAATTTCCCCATCAAAGACTCCATTTTAACCTTTGAAATTCCTTGGTTCACATTTCACTAACATCTTTATTAGGATTCATGGTACCTGCAAGAAAATCGTTAGTAATAAATTTCCTCACACAAGTTCTCACAGTTCACTCCAAACGAATCACTCAATCACTCCTCTTTTTTTTCACTCAAATTTGTGGTAAGACTTTGCTTTGTAGAGTAAAGGATCAAACCTTCAAGTTTAAAACATTTAGACACTTGAAAATTGACTCACAAAGATTGCACAAACACAAGTAAGGAATTTTTATGGACAATTGACTTTGACTCTCACCCAAGGATGAACAAAGACAACGGAATTGGCCACAAGTTACTTTGATTCTTCTTTTTTTTTGACAAATTTTCGGCCCTCTCAATTCCTTTTGACCGTTTTTTTTTATTTTATAAATTGTAGCACAAACACGAGACTTGGATAACAAGTTTGAAAAAAATGACACAGAAATTTGATATGAGATAGCGAAGAACGAAGAACAAGGAACGATGAACGAAGAACGAGGAACGAAGAAATAATATAGATTAAAGAAGGATACGACTTACTTGAATCAAAAACCTTCGCTTTGATTCAAAAATATATGAATCTAGATGAGTAAGATTAGCAAACACGATTATAAATTAAATCGCACCCTCTAACCAATAATCAAAAGATCCAAAGAGTTTTTTTCAATCTTTGAAACAAGTAAAATTGATAGAATATTGTATTTCCACCTTTAATCTACGAGATGATTAACAACAGAAATCACGACAATCAAAACCAAAGAAAACCTTAAAATAACTTGTATCTGACAATCTTCAGTGAGAAATCAATTGACAAACGTTTCCAAGTAATTAAACTGTGAAAAGTTTGATTTGAAAAGCCAAAGCAAAGCTTTGAATAAAATTCTAGAGAGAATTTCAATAATTTGTGTATAAACTGAATCTAAATTATTATTAATAAAAATAAACAAAATATTTATAGTTTACAATCAAAAATAAAAAATAATGCAAAATAATATTAAAGATATCAAAAGATATCAACTAAAAGTTTCCTAGTAGTCTTAAAAGTCTCAAAATATGAAAAATAATGCCAAAATACTCGAAATTCCCGAACACACACAAACACCTTTGATGTGTGTAAAACGACGCAACGCGGGTGTGCGGTATTACGGTGCAGGCGTGCATGAGTTTTGCAGGAACGGCGCGGGCGCTTGATGATTAAGACGCGGGCGCGCTGAAGCCTCGCAGGTCTTGATGCTCTTATCCGCCAACTGCAATGAAATCATGGTCGATTTCATTTCTCCCAACTCCAAGGCCCTGTAAATAGATAATGGCATTAAACTAATACTGGCCCCTAAATCACAAAGTGCAGTAATAAAATGAGAACCACCAATAGAACAAGGAATAGTAAAACTCCCTGGATCTTTCAGCTCTTATGGCATCATATTTTGTAGCACCGCACTGTACTCTTCTATTAGATTGACTACCTCGTTCTCAAGCAGCCTCCTTTTCTTGGACATCACCTCCTTGATGAACTTCGCATAATTTTGCATTTTTTTCCAAAGCATCGGCAAAGGGGATGTTAATATGAATCTTCTAAAAAATCTCCAAGAAATTGGAAAACTGCTCATCCAAGGTCTTCTTCTTGAACCTTTGAGGATATGAAAGTGGAGGCTTGTATATCGGTTTCTCTTCAAGTTCAGGCTCCTTCTTCTCGACTCCCTTCTCTCCAACTACAACTTTTTCAGTTCTTTCTGATGGCTGGATTTCTTCTCTATCTACTTTCTTTGCACTCCTCAACACGATAGCATTGCACTGCTTCTTGGGATTTACCTCAGTGTTGCTCGGAAACTAGCCTTTGTTATTATCCTTCATGGCATTCGCCAACTGCCCAATGCTAGTCTCCATGGATTGCAATACAGCACCCATGTTGGCCATGTGCGTCTCCAAGCTATCTAGATGAGTCTCAGTCCTCGCCATCATCTTACCAGATTCCTGCACAAAAGTACTAACAACGTCCTCCAAAGAAGGCTTACCCTCATCCTTGTTTGTATTGAACCCCGGAGGAGGATTCAACACATTTTTATTGTTAGCATACGAAAAATTTTCATGATTACGCATACTAGGGTGATAAGTATTAGGGACAGGGTTACCTCGATAGCATCCATAACCTCTCTGATTGATGTACTGGGCTTGTTCATGATAGTGAGATTCGTACATTGCACCCGGCACACCTGCTGGTTCTGTAGCACTCACTTCATTCAATACAGCTACCTGTGTAGTAAGTGTAGATAATTGGACAGTGATAGATGTTAGAGGATCCACTGCATACACTCCAACTGGCTTCTTGACTCCCATACGCTCAGATGACCATTGAAAGCTATTGATTGTCATTTGTTCCAGCATATCATAGGCCTGTACAGGGTCTTTTGCAAAAATAGTACCTCCAGAAGCAGAATCCACATTCATCCTCGTAGGCACATTCAGTCTGTTGTAAAACCACTCGATCTGTTCCCAATCTGCAAAATTATGGTTAGGACAAGGTCTAAGCAAATATTTGTACCTTTCCCACGCCTCATAGAGCTGTTCAGTGTCCATATTCCTGAAGGTGCTGATTTCAATCTTCAGTTGGGTGGATTTGGCAGGAGGAAAATATTTTGCAAGAAATTTTTCTGCCATCTCCTCCCATGTAGTGATGCTTCCTAGCGGCAGTGATTGCAACCAACTCCTTGCTTGATCCTTGATAGAAAACGGAAACAAGCGTAAGTGTATAATATCCTCAGACACACCATTAATGTTTACCGTATCGGTTATCTTCAAGAAAGTGCATAGGTGTAGGTGAGGATCGGCAGTTGCACTCCCATTAAACTGGTTCTGTTGAACCATGTTGAACAAAGCCGACTTCAGTTCAAAATTGTTGGCGTTAATGGTCCCTCGAGCGATTCCAGAGTAGTGAGCCTGGATCATCGGCCGGAAGTGACATCTAATTGGCACCAGGGGAGCTTGATTTACATTCTCTTCAGCCATTCTATTGACTTTTTCTCTTCTAATTTTTTTTAAAGCACGTGCAGTGTGCTCGATCTCCGGATCAAACAGTAAATAATTTGCAATTTGAGATCGTTGCATAGACTACAATTTAAAAAAGAAGAAATCAATTAGTAAATTAAAATAAAATAAAAAAACTCTAAATTAAAATCTAGACTAATTGGTAACAAGACTAAACAAAAATCAAAATTTACTCCCCGGCAACGACGCCAAAACCTTGTCGTGAAAAATGCTCGCAAGCGTACGAATGCCAAGTTTTAATATAGTAAAAAATCAAGTATCGTTTCCACAGAGAGTAAAATAAAAATATTCAGTACTTGTAATTAAAATAGTCTAAACTTTATCTAGAAAATCAATATTTCAGAATTTTTGCAGAAAAATAAATAAATAAACGAGTTTTTAATAGCATGCACACAACTTTCAGATAAATATCAATCAGAGAAAAATGGTCTAGAGGTTTAGATTTCACCTGGTTTCAACAACAATCAATCCTAATTAATTAATCTTCATGAATTTCAATGAATTAATAGCCAAGAACACTTAAGTGTATTATTCCATCTCCCCAGTGCCGAATAAAATATATCAACTACAATTCAATTCCAATATCCCTATTAATAATCTAATTGCAATGATCAATTCAAAACAATGTTCTTTTTAAAAGCTCTGTTAAAATTATACACTCTCCTGAGAAATATAAATAATTAACAGTGTATTTGTTAATGGTCCTATTCAAAATCTCCTCTCCCAAGTGCCAGATTTTAAATAAATTTAACAAATCAATTATTGATCAAGTAATTGAAAAGACAATCAATTCTAGAAAAACAATTAATCTAGAAGAAACTCAATTCAATCAAATCAAAAATTCATGAAAGTGTCTACACCAGGTTCCATCCGACCTCTAGACTCTAAAAAATTAGTTTATACTCGAATTTAAATAAACAAAAAACATGTTTATAAATCCAGACATAAATTTTGAAGTAAATAAATAAAATATAAGAATCAAATCCGTCGTCGACGCCGTGTCCGGTCGATCAAGCTCCGTCTTTGTTCTTCAAGTTTATGCCCAGAATTCTTCACGATCAACTCTCCAATTAATTCCCTGATCTCTGATGTATATGTATTGTGTGTGGCGGCTCCTTCTTTTCAATCTGATAAGAAACCTTTTATATCGTCACAATTAAAGCCCACTTAAAAGCCCATAAAATACTAAAGTTTCCTTCCGAATAAAAACTCTAAAACGCTTAAATCTTGTCGGGGCGAGCGCTTCGAAATTCACGCGGGCACGCATAACCCTCTGTCTTCAATTCTCTCGCCTTCACTACACATAGCGCGTTTGCTCTACTTCCTCTTCTCTTTAGCGCTTAAAGTAGCGCTGACCATAAGGCCCACTAAGAAAGCCCATTTCCTTCTCTTTTTTTCCTTTAATTCTTTTCCACTATTATTTTCTTCTCTTTTCCAAATAAATTCAATAATTTTCTACAACCACAAAAACAACAAAACTCTGCATAAATCTGCTCGAAATCAACAATTAACAATTAAAATTATACATAAATTAATTGTATAAAATACACTTATCACTTCCCATACCAACCATTGGCAAGACTGGTTGGGAGATATCCTAACTTCCTTGCGGCATAGTGCATTGCAGCCATGATCATGATCGAAACCAGAGTGGCAGAGTCACAATTCAAGGATCTAAGTTCACAGTTACAGATTCAGATACAGTTACAGTTCACAGTTTTTATGACTATGTTTCAGTACAGTTTATGCAGTTACATTGATTATCTTCGACTTAGCCATGCATATGTTATATTCATGTTCTCTCATTCTTTTTAGAAGTTTCTGTTTTTTTAGAAAGGGCACAGAGTATTTTACTACAAGCTATTTTTAAAGGTGTGAGTTCATTGCATGCGACTTTTCTTCATAGTTTCAAGTCTCATTTTCTTCTATCATCCCGACTCTTTCCAAGTAGTATTATAAGTACTAGTATTTTGAGTATTACACATGTATTTTAAACCCTCGTTATTTCATGGTTTATACTTGTTGAGCTTTTAGGCTCATTACTTTTCTTGGTGCAGGTTAGATTATCATTGAGATTGAGGGTCAAGACTATCGAGTAGACTGTTACGCGGGCACGGCACATCCCTCTGACCTATGTCATTCTTCCGCAAAATTTTATTTTAACATTTTAAAGTCTTTTATTTTGTTATTCAATTAAATGTAAAGTAATGACTTGTAGAATTGATTGTTACCATGTAAACAGTAGTTGTAAAATCTTTTGGGCATTTGTAATGTTGAATTTCCTCACTTAAATTCTTGTTCTTTTCCTCTGTTTTGTTTAACGGTGGTGTTGTTTGCATTTTAATTTGCTATATGTGACAGGTGGGTTGTTATATAAATAGATAGGTCATGCCGAAAATTTTTGAAAATCCGTATTTTTATTTATTAATTAATTATAAGTAATTAGAGGTCGTTTCACCTTAGCCACTTGATCAACATGCGAGCCATCCATGATCGCATCACAGATAAAGGGGGAAAAATAGCGTCAGAGATAGATCAAGGCGGCTAGGGCGGAGATTGAAGATTTGAAGAACGCTCAATTCTAGTTCTTTATTTCTTCTTCTTCTTTTATTTTTGAATTATTATTTTCAATTATTGATTAGTTTTTCTTCAACCAAGGCCGCGTGATTGGGCCGGATAAATCTATGTAGAAAACTTTGATGTTTGTTTGGGATCTTTCAAATTTGATTTTATATTATTGATTATTAGATTTATATTTGTCTTATGAATGATCTGGCCAGTTGTTTGTTTGAATGTTAATCTATTCCAAGTCGACAGAGGAGGAATTGATTTTGATCACCCTAATAATTAACACGAGGTAAAATTGACTAGAAATAGTATTCGATTTCATCGTGCGGTTTTAGGTGCAAACTGCATTCTCATAGTTCCTAATGCATTTGAGTTTGATTAGAATTATGAAAATTAATCCGTCAATATTTGAATAGGTTTAATTGTTCTAGAAATAGACCTTTAAACAAGTTAGGAGAATTCACCGTAATTTAAGATTAAATCTGAGTCCTGAATCGGTTACATGCTACATGATTTGTTTGGTACCTGCGTGCGTCTTGATTGTATCAATTTAATTGAATTTATTCTTTTATTTTAAATTCTTATTTTTTAAAAAATTTATTTTTTATTTAATTCATCACAACCTTTTAATTATTCTGTCTAGATTAAGCTAAATAATTAATTTTTGAGAATTGACTACAGTCTCTGTGGGATCTATACTTGGACTTTCTGTCCACTTTACTATTACTTGATCGAGTATACTTGTTAGTAGATACCGATTTAAGCGGTCACGGTCCAATTTCCCTCTTTGCTCCTCTTGCACCTTCTTTAAGACCAAATCACCCACTTGAAAGCTTCTTTGGACAACTCGAAGGTTATAATCTTGAGTCATATGACTTTTGTAAGCTTCCAACCGTATTGCTGCAGCCTCCCTCTTCTCTTCCACCAAATCCAGATCAATAAATCTTCTTTCTCCATTATCTTCATCGTAAAACATGACCCTAGCCGATTCCATTCCGATTTCCACTGGAAGCACCGCTTCATTACCATAAACCAAGCTGAAGGGAGTTTCTTTTGTTCCTTCTCTAGGTGCAGTTTGATACGCCCATAGGATGCTTGGAAATTCATCTACCCAATTCCCTTTTGCTTTCCCAAGTCTAGTCTTTAAGCCTTGCACCAATGATCTATTTGTCACTTTCACTTGTCCATTACTTTGAGGGTAAGACACAGATGTGAAAGCTTGATGAATTTTCATCTCCTTACACAATGCTTGAATCTTAGCTCCTTGAAACTGTCTCCCATTATCGGATATCAGCCTCCTAGGTACCCCATAATGACACAATATATTCTTCCACAAAAATTTCAACACATCTCCTTCAGTGATCCTAGCCAAAGGCTCAGATTCTACCCACTTCGAGAAATAATCAACCGCCACCAATAAAAACTTCGTCTGAGCAGGGGCTACGGGAAAAGGACCCACGATGTTCATACCCCATTGATCAAAAGAACAAGAAGAGACGATAGCTTTCATCAGCTCTGTGGGTCGATGTTGCAATCGAGCATGTCTTTGGCAACTATCACATGATGTGCCCAACTATTGGGCACTTCCCAAGACGTTAGGCCAACAATATCCCCTTAACAAGACCTTTATTGCCAAAGCATGGGCTCCCAAGTGATTCCTACAACACCCTTCATGTACTTCTCTAAGTACATAATCAGCCTCTTGATAACTTAAACATCGAAGGAGAGGTCCTGCAAATGACCTCATATATAGAACTTCCTCAATCAATACATATCTTGAACTCTTTAACTTCAACCTTCGAGCTTACCTAGGGTCCTCGGGCAGCTTTCCTTCCTTCAAATAATTAATTATAACGAAACTCCAATCCTCCTCCGCGAGTTCAGGTATAACCGAGCTCATATGAGGTGCGAGCTCCACCTGCAATACCACATCTCTAGTTTTCCAACTCCCCATAGAACCAGCCATCTTCGCCAAAGCATCTGCTCTCTTATTTTCCCTTCTAGGTATCTGCTCAAAGACCACCTCCGCAAATTGTTCTTTTGCTCTATCCACTTCTCGAGCATACTCAATAAGCTTTTCACTTTTCACATCATATGCCCCTTTCATTTGTTGTTCTACCAATTGTGAACCGGAAAAGACATGTATGCGTACAGCTCCCACACTCCTAGCCGCTCGAAGTCCAGCTAAAACGGCTTCGTATTCAGCTTCGTTGTTAGATGCCTTAAAATCTAATTTCACTGCCAATTTCATTTCCTCACCCGTAGGAGAGATCAACACCACCCCTACTCCACTGCCTTCAATAGACGATGAACCATCAACAAACATCTTGCCATCATTACCAATGCCAAAACCAACTTTTTCAACCCCGAATACCTCAACTCAGCCCCTTTAAGTGCATGCGACACATAATAAACATGTTTTTGTGTTTAACCTTATTTTTTAACAAGAACTAAACTCACGGCTGCCTCCGAAGCTGATAGATAGACCCATAACCCTTCTCCAGCCACCGTTTTAGCCACACAGGTAACTCATCCAAATACTTCTTCAATTCTCCAAAAGCTTTCTCACAATCCTTACGCCATTCGAACTTCTTGGCTTTCCATAAGTTTCGGAAGAAAGGCAGGCTACGATGAGCGGACCGAGAAATGAATCGTGCCAAAGCTGTGATTCTCTCGGTCAATTTTTGGACCTCCTTTGGACCCCGAGGAGACGTCATATTTTGTATAGCTTGAACCTTCTTTGGATTAGCCTCAATAACACGCTCAGTTACCATATATCCCAAGAATTTTCCACTCTTCACTCCAAACATACACTTTTGAGGGTTCAACTTCAATCCATAAGACCTTAGGGTGTAAAATGTCTCCACCAAGTCATTGATGAGGCCAACCGCGTATTTTGATTTTACCATAATATCATCCACGTACACCTCCACATTTCTGCCTATTTGCTTGGAAAACACTTTATCCATCAAATGCTGATACGTAGCTCCAGCGTTTTTAAGTCCGAAGGGCATGACCACATAGAAAAATGTCCCCTCTGAAGTGATAAAGCTTACCTTATCTTGATCTTTCATAGCTAAAGGGATTTGATGGTACCCTTGACACGCATCCATTAGGCATAAGTATTGATGGTCGGCCGTAGAATCCACCAATTGATCTATTCAAGGCAATGGATAACAATATTTTGGACATACCTTGTTGAGGACCCTAAAATCAACTCACATTCTCCATCTACCCGAGATCTTGGTCACTAACACAACATTCGATAGCCAAGTAGGAAATTGCACCTCTCGAATGTGCCCAGCCCTAAGCAATTCCCCTATTTCTTCCTTTATCACTTTATCCTTGCCGGGTCCGAAATGCCTCTTCATTTGCTTTACAGGGCGAACTCCGGACAAGAGATTTAACTTATGCTCCATAACCGCTGGTTTTATACCTCTAAGCTCTTTAACTGACCAAGCGAATACATCAAGATTAGCCTTTAGGAAAATAACGAGCTTTTTCTTGACCTCCGTTTCCAAATCAGCAGCAATCTTAAGCTTATCATCGCTAGCCCCCAGTTCCACTACTTCAAGTTCCTCCTCCTCCAGTGTTTGAACCTCTCTCTTAGCCACTGTTAACATATCCTCACCCCCCGTATCATGCTAACTTCCACCCGTGTATTTTTTCCTTCTTCGCGCACCACTCCCTCATAACATCGGTGTGCCACTCTCTGATCCCCAAGCAACATTCTGACCTCTCTTCCTACAGGAAACTTAAGTTTTTGATGATACGTGGAAGCCACAGCTCTAAAATCCTTAATTCATGGACGACCCAAAATCCCATTGTATGAGGAAGGAGCATCTACCACCGTGAAGTTCACCATCTTGGTGACCAGTATAGGATCATTTCCCATGGATACTGGGAGGAAAATCTGGCCCAACGGTCGAATAGCATGGCCCGTGAATCCATACAATGACGTTGAAATAGGCTCCAATTCAAAACCTTCTATTTTCATTTGATCCAATGTCCCTTTGAACAACACATTCACTGAACTCCACTGTCAACAAATATCCTTGCCACATCATAAGTTGTGATTGTGACCGTGACCACCAAAGCATCATTATGTAGAGCCGCAACACCACGAAGTTCTTTGGGTCCAAAACTGATGATGGGATCTTGAGGTAAATTCAAATCTTTAAATATTTCAAAGTTCTCCATCCTCCTTCCATATGCTTTACGCAACAGTCCGGAATCACCGTCGGTGGTGCCTCACAAAATAATATGAATCATACCTCTCGTAGTGATATTAGCCTCATCCACCCTCTTTTATCTTTGGTCAAGCCCTTGAGGAGGACCCTGACCCTCCATCTGTCTTCTCGGCTCCTCCGTTCTTGGATTTATCCAAGGAGGACCCCGACCTCACCGCGGAGGTGAACAAAACTCCTGATTGCCTCTTGGGGTAGTTCTTTCCCTTCTCGTAGGTGGAAGGAACTTAGGTTCTTGATCGACCCTATGCAAACTTCCTTGCCTCCTTCTTCCTTCATCTACCCCCATCACCTTGTCCCTATTTGGAGCCAAGGGGACATAAGGTGAAAAATGCCTTTTACATCGAGCTCGATCATCCTTTTTTTCTCCCACCCCTCGTTTTCTGCCTCTTTTATCCGCCCCTTACATGGTACTACCCCCTGGCCTATGTTCATTCCTCATGTATCTTTGAGCATCCTCTAAATTCACATACTTCTCCACTCGTGCCAAAAGATCATAGTAACTTGGTGGAGGCTTCTTAACTAGAGACTTGAAGAATTCACCTCATTTCAACCCTTGGGTCAAGACGCTGATCAGTATATCAGGATTAGCAGTTGGTACTTCCAAAGCTGCACCATTAAAGAGTTGGATAAACTCCCTCAAAGTTCCTGATCATGTTGCTTCATCACAAATAAACTCAAGTAGTTCTTTTGGTACTTCTTGCTACTAGCAAACTGATGCATAAAGACCACACGGAAATCCTCAAAATACCTTATGGACCCAGGCTTCAACATGTTGAACCATTTCTGGGCGGACTTTACCAACTCGATACTTTATACTGTCGGAGTATTGGTGCAATAAGGCAGCGTTCTCGAATATCCCCATATGTTCCTTCGGGTCCTTACTTCCATCATATTCTCCAACGTTTGGCTTCTTGAAACTAGCTGGAAGTTCTTCCTCCAAAATCTCAAGGGAAAATGGACTTTCTTTCTTAAGAGTTGAACCCTTGCCCCCGAGTTGTTTTTCTCAACATCCTTATCTCCTTCCACATTTCCTCCTTCTCTAGATCATCCATGCCCAGAGGGGGTAGGGTTCCCCCTACCTGACTCTGCTGACCCATTTCATCCTTACTTGGAACTTGTTCTTGTTCTTGTTCTTGCTCTTTCTCTTGCTCATGACCTTGGCCTTGCGAGGCTTTCTAATTTTTCTTCAAGGCCTCTCCCACAACCTTAGTGATAAATTGACCCAACTCTTCCAAGGTAATACTCCCCACCGTATTCCTAGGGGGAGGTTCCCCCATCCTCAGCCCTAGGTGAGATGAGGTGGTGTGAGCTCTTCTACTCTCTCTCCTTCCAACCATCTCTACGTCTCAACTCAGATTTCCCACAGACGGCACCAAGTGATACTCACTAAAATTTGATAGTCCGGATCCCACTCAAGTCCAAAGCTTTAAGTCTAGAATGAAACTGAAATCAAGCAAATAATGTTATAGGGGGCTGGGAGGGTAGCCCGGCGTAGCCCCTCTGACGCTCAAGTCAGATACGTGAACGAATAAGAGAAATAGGAGCTTGGGTGCCCCTAAAAATGAAAGTGAATTAATTGAAAATGGAAAGAGCAAACTCGTATTTATAGAAGGCAAAGTAGGGGATCATGAACACTTTGTAGGGGACCACGAACGTGTAGTTCACGCGCTTCTCCTTTAAAGCTCGCCCTCCAAATACAACTTAAGACACAAAACCAAGCTTTCCACCCTAGAGCTCGTCCACCCTAGGGGTCGCCCGCTTTAGGGGGTTCCCGCCCTAGGCAAGCCTCTCCTCCACATCCTTCTTCTACGCTCTCGATATACTCTTTCACATATCCATTCCAAATTGTCATAAGCTTTTGACTTACCTTAGAGACCTCATGTCTAAGGTCCAACTTGATGGGGTTCTCCTTCACCCCTTGGAAGCCAACATACACCTTCTTCCATAATTCTCTCATGGGGCAGCCCTACCCCTTAGAATGAGACTCGGACATTAGTCTTTGGTTATGGGCTTTCATTGGGCTCAAGCACTTGATGGGCTCACTCATGGGGTATCAAGTATATTAAATGAAATGAAAGGTTGAAAACTTGTCCCACATTAAAAAAATAATAAATAGAAATCTTCCTAGTATATCGTATTAATTTAGTGTTTAGATCTAATCAAGCCATGTCATGACAAGTCAGCCGATGGTGAAGGAGATGTACTGCACTGACCAGGCCGGCGCACGATGCACATACGTAAAGTGTGCACTTTGCACTTCGCATGTATGCGTTGTTGCGAGGAGCTTTTCCTTATATGACTCAAAAATGGTGGTTTGATGTCATGCCCTGTGGTGACATGATACTTTATACAATTAGCATACACGTGGAAATTATTCGATGATATGGCGAGAAATTGAGTGGCCACTCGAACCTCTGATATGACATCAGCTATTAGTCATTGGATTGCGATCTTCAGGGAATGAAGGAGTGTGAAAGATCAAAAGTGGATGTGGTTAAGAAGATTGGATGATGATTAGATGAGTTAGACTGATCTAGATCAAGGAAAGTAGTTGTGAGATGTGATGGATCTAGGGATATATCTAAGGGATGTGATCATTTTGAAGAGATACGGTATGGATCGTCAAATTCAAAATATACGCACCATATTGAATCTGATCAAAGAATGTGATCCAATGATTTTGGTTACCAAATGAGGTGCGATCTACACTCATAATCCATATTTGACCCATCAGATTGAATCTAAGCATAGGGAAACATCTAAAAGCGAAAAGACTCTTTCAGCCCTTATAAATGTATAAATAGACCAACGTCTCATAATGGAATTTTTTACACAACCAAAAACACGAAAATATACATTTTACTCCACTAAATTCAAATTTCGATCTTCATAAAGAAGGTTTCAAAATCATCTTGAAGTTCTCCTAGTGTTGTAATTTGGAGTACGTCTACTAAAATACGAAATTCGTTGTATCTTGAGAGACGATTTTCGTGCTCCATAAATAGCGCATGTAGGGCAAATTTGTATGAAGAAGATAGAATTCAACTCTAACTTCGACTTATATTTTGTAAGTGTGCTTTGTTCTAATGTTTGTTGCAACAGATAATGTGAAAACTTCCCAACAGTTTCATATTCACACCACTTACATGTCAGTTAGTTCCCGCTATTCGATGAACCAATGAAAAAAGTAGTACTTTTGAAGGGAACATATTGTAAGCTAATTTTATCCGGCCATGGTTTGAATTATGGAAAATCATTAATTAATTTTATTACTAATTAGTTATGTACACGCAAACTAATTCTAATATTTTACAAATTATTAATTATTAAATTAAATTTATATAACGGACTGTGTATCTCATTGGCAACTATAATATTAGTCTATTGCGAAAGTGCTGGCCGCCCTATTGGGCTTGATAAGTACATTGCGTGTGTTTTCTCAGGTCGAGTAAATTAAAGTTCGTTAGCCCAACTAAATTCAACCAAATTAAAAGATCGATGTTTTATGTTTACTACGGGAACATCAAAATATATTAACGAAACATCATCAACTATAAATTATCCAGTGGAATTGAAACGCAAATAATTTAATTCATGCGAGTTCATGCCAAATTCCAATCATAAATTTAATTTTTTTCCATAAAAAAAATATCTTGTATGTTTATTTATAGTCATTTTCATCCAGATTTGAAATTTGGGATCAAATGTCGAATTTATAAACACATTTATAACAAATTTCTACCCATCTGAAGAAAAAAAAAAAAACTTATATTATGGGGAAAGAAAGAGGTCAAATCAAAGGGCTTATGAATTATTGAGTGAAACACTATAGTTAGACATTTACATGATCCGTAAATGTTATCAGAAATATTATTATTTATTTATTAATATATAATTATAATGACTCAACCTAGTTTGTTGAATCCATTAATATTGAAATCCGTTTGCACAGAAAACCCCTTGTCTTCACTTTTGAGCTCATGATCTTCATCAATTGGTTGAAGCCAACATCTTTGAAATAGGTCAATTATCTCAATGTTCTTGCTGCTGTCACAAAATAAAATAAAATAAAATAATATTAATATTGTCAATAATTGAGCTACATGGCGTGCGACCACAAATCGAATACTCCAGCAAGGGAGAGTTAATATATACAATTAATGACTCATTGAGTCAAGTTCATTAATTATTAGAGCCAGTTTTGAGATCTCAACGCTTCAATTAATCAAGACTATAGAAGATAATTAAATGTTGAATATCAATTTTCATAGATTTTAATTACATCATTAATATATAAAATTCACATAGATTGATTCTAAATGAATAAAACTCTTGTATATCGATTTAAAATGAGATGTAATTAATGTTGGAACGTACGTACCTTGATTTATTTTTATCAAAT
The DNA here is from genome assembly GCF_033568475.1 of Henckelia pumila. Taxonomy (NCBI): domain Eukaryota; kingdom Viridiplantae; phylum Streptophyta; class Magnoliopsida; order Lamiales; family Gesneriaceae; genus Henckelia; species Henckelia pumila. The sequence goes on along the minus strand of NC_133121.1, from coordinate 32,518,960 downwards.
ATTGATATTGATTGAGGTTGAAATCGAGGGCCCTCGTCAACTCCTTCACATATGATCTCTCCATTTTCATCTTCGTAACAAACAACACCAGCAGATCGATCCTCAAAAACCTGTCAACACAAAAGATCATAGAAACTAAATTCGAATCAAATTAATAACCCAAAAACATCCACCATTATATATATATATAAAATCAACCAAATCCCAAAAAAAATTAGTTTTTGAAAAAATGAATTAATATAATATTCAACCAATCGATCACCTTGTTTTTGACAGATGAAACTGAGAACTGAGAAGTGTTCGCACACATGGCCACTCTACAGTTTGCTGAGACTTTAATTGAAGCATACTTCAGAGGTAGAATTGGAGATGAATACAGGGAAGTACTATATCTGATAGCCATTGCTCCAATGTTTGTGAACAGAGAAGAAAAATTGGGGTTGTGGGACTTGATGAAGTTATTGTACATAAAAACATTATTATATACCATATGATTGCTTAATTAATATTGAATGGAGCTTCGTTTTCTTATGTTAAAGGTGGTAATTCTATTTTGAGAGTATCAACAATCTATATTTGTGACACAAGTTGATTTGATAAATTTGTTGTGAAAGTAACATTTTTTTTATAAATAATAATAATTTTTTTTATAAAGAATGTCGAATTAGAGATATGTCGATCATTACATAAAAGTTTTTGTCAATGTTAAATATATAATAAAAATTTAAAATTGGATTTTAAAAAGGTTAGATGTCTAATCAATAATACATTAGGTAAGGTAAAATTGATTATTTTAGTTTTGGTGGGATCCAGTTTAGCTTATCTTAAAGATGATGGCCTATAAAGAAATAAATCATCTGCATGATTTAAACTAATTGACTGAGTTTCTGAATAAATTTTTTAAACTTAATTGCATTAAATATCATCACAAATAATGATGTGGGGTGACTTGGAATTTGATTAAATTATTAATGTGTTGTACGAAATACCTTCTCAAGTCACGTCCCACCCATTTACTGTAAATTAATTCATTGACATTACCGGAAAATATATAGAGTATATATTAAAAAATTTATAATCTTAGGCTTCAAGACGTGATTTGAAAGAAAAAGAAATAAAAGAAAGAAAATTTTAAAAAATTGATTGTTTGAGAGATTTTTAAAGGAAGGAAAATAAAGAATTGGAGGAAATACAAACAAAAAAAATTTGATTTTAAATAAAATTAACTCATTTCCTTTATTTTCTTTCTTCAACTCTCAAACAAAAAAAAAAGATGTGTTTATTTGGTTTGATAACCATAGGATGAGCTTATTAATCAAATCTAACTCATCGTTTACTTATAAAAAATAATCAAAAATACCTTGTTGCATGTTTATATAGTTCATATCTCAAAGGTCCGTCATTCAATTCTGATTTTATGAGATTTTTTAAACTACACAAGGTATAACATATCCTGAACAATATTTTTGAAAAAAATAAATCCAAATAAATCATAATCTACCCTCATTTCATTCCTCATTTCATTTCATTTTCTTTTGTTTGATTTGACTTTAATTTCTACTATTGAATGGAAGAATTTTTTTTTTGGTTTTTAATATATATTCAGTTTATGAATTTTACCTATTTTTAAAAAGCACGTATTTTTATAATCAATAATTTTTTTAAAAAAATTGTAATTTTATTTATAAAATCGTTCATTACAAGTAAAACCAACCAAAAAAGAAATTCTCGATTCATCCAAATAATGGACGACGGAAAAGAAGCAAAAAATGTCATCCGGTGGGCGATCAAATTTGAAAGACGACGCTCACATGTGAATAATCAATAATATTATTCTTTCACATTTCATAATATGGAATTATGCATCGGAAGATGAGATGATAATATATATATATATAAATATTTTGTCTTTATTCTAATGTTTTCTAGTGATCCAAAGATGGATTGTACATATTATTATTTATGTAGACACTCATAAAAATATAAATTTTATTATATAAATATTTAGTGCCTGAGCTGTAACCCTGGTTGGTTGTAACTTGTACGAACTAGTCAGCCGAGCCTAGCTAGGTTTAAGTTATACCGTCATGTACAGTTGTATATCTATCTAACGCTTAATTGGCCCAATGGTTGGAAAAATATTTTTGACGCTGACTGGCTTTTGGTCACGCTTAACTGGCTTTTGGTAACATCCAATGGTTGGAAAATTAATTTTGACATTGATAAAATTTTTGGAATAATTATTCTATTAGACCATTTGCTTTTAGTGGTGTATGAAAATCGACTTAGGAAAATAGAATAAAAACCAGAGGCCCTAGACTTTGGCAGATTCGGTAGATACTCTATTGCAGTTGACAAGTAAAACCAGCATCTAAAAATTTAATAGGCAATCGAATTCAAAAGAAAAGTAAAAGCAGAATTTTTATCGCGTAAATTCGGTTGCCACAGAATATTGGTGACTCCTTGGTCCCAATCTCATAGTCTCTTAGTTGTTGTTGTATCCACAGCAGTTGAGCACGACAACTCCCAGCAGCTAAGTACTCTACCAGCTCAGTCGTGGAAGTAGCAATGGATGTCTGATTTTTGCAAAACCATGAGATCAGTCGATCTCTTAGAAATTGACAAGATCCACTAGTGCACTTCTTATCTAGCTTACAGTCATCATAGTCTATGTTTGAGTATCCAACTAGATTGAATTAGTTGTCCTTAGCATACACGAGCCCAATATTTTGGGTGTCTTTAAGAAACTTCAATATGTGTTTGGTAGCTGAGTATTCAGACTGCTTTGGATTGACATGAAATCTAGCAGATAAGCAAACAGAGAACACAATATATGGTCTACTAACAGTTAAGTATAATAACCAGCTTATTAGATTTCGATACAGTGTTGCCTCAACTAGTATTCCTTCTTCATCTTTGTGAAGTTTAACTATTGAGCTCGTAGGGGTAGTAGTAGCTGAGCAGTTCTCTATGCCAAATTTTTTGAGTATTTCTTTAGTATATTTGGTTTGGCTAATGAAAACGTCATTATCCAATTGCGTGAAGTCCAAGAAAGAATGTTAGTTCACCCATCATACTCAAGGCACTTGTTGAGATCAGTGAGTGCGCGTAGAGGGGAGAAGTGAATACACACTTGCACTTTTTTTCAATTTGAATGACTGGGTTCAGTCGTGATCACGACTGAAATGATTGTTTATTTCTTGACTATCAATATTAATTGATCAACAGATGGAAGGGCTCGACTAAAATGGTAAGAACACAAAAGTTTTTTTATTGATGTTCGGAGATGAAGAATCATACGTCACCCCTTCTTCCTCTTGGATGGTTTCACTAGAAGATTTGAGTAATACAACCATTTGTACAATCCCAATTCAGCAAGGACTTAACACTGCCTTAACTGAAACTCCTAGACTCAATACAAAGTTCAGTCCTCGACTGATTTTACAAACAAAAATGAGGTGCTTAAACACTTAGCACAAAATGATCATTAATGATCGAATAAGTAACTTGAAAGAGTGAGCTTTTACAGTTGTGTGATACTTGAGATTTTTAGTAACTCGACTGGTTGCTTGATCACAGATAGCTTTGAATACGTGAATGTACGAGAGAGACTTCAACAACTGATCTTTAAGCCTATTTATAGGCATCGTTCTGCAACGATCATAATTACTTACAAATATATCTATGCCTCTCAAATAGTTCTCGTTGCTTGGATTGTAATTCTTTGAGACAAACTTTGAATATAGTACAACTCTTCACACTACCACGGTTACAAATCCTGTAGATTATTTTGTCTTTTTCCATGAATGGTAGCAATTCAAATTATTTGGACTCTGATAGTTTAGGGAATTTTTTGTTGACTATAACTGAATTTCTTGAATATACTATGATAAATGTCAGTAGTCCAATCTTCAGACGAGCATCCTTGACTGATCAAGATAAACATCCAGTGGTGGTTTGGTCAAGGTTCTAAGTTCAGTCGTCATCTTCAGTTTTAAATACTCCGCTAAGTTTTGGTTGAGAATCTTTCGATAAATCCAGTTGTATAGATATCCAATTGGCTCCGGACTAATTCTTGGCTTCTACTGAACTATCCAGTTGAGTAACTCAGTTCAGTTGTCTAACTTTGTCCAGATAAGTTACACTATCAGTCTTTAAATTTTTTATATAATTATTTGTTTAACACCAAAACTTAAATTTAATCTCCAACATCCGACCACTGTGCTTCGTGTTAGGAAGTGTTAAAACTCGAGTTTTTCAGCCGTGGTTGGTGCAAATTATAGACTGCTGTGGGTAAGCTTATTTGGTTGGATTATTATTCGGTCTTGTGAGATGGATTAATGCTCAAATAATTGATATTTTTTGTATCTTCGATTGTAGGTACTAAATTTTCTACGATTTTTGGTATCGAATAAATTTTCAGAAATTTTTTTTCGGATAGTTCCGAAAATTCAGATTTATATATTGGAGAATTCTTGAAATATGGCGTGGCTTAAACTGAGTATTGGATTGTTCGATTATTGTTATTTTAATATTATTTAATGCTTAATGAATTATTTGTATGATGTAAGAATTTATATTTTAAAAATAATTGTGCGGGATCAAATAATGTAGAATACATGGATGGACTGCACTTGTGCTAATCTTCAATATCGGTTTGGAATTCTACATATTTTACGTTACTCATATACTGATAAGAATGCCGAAGTCATGAAATCATGATAGTGCAACATTGTACGAACATTTGACCATAAATGATATGTTACCAAATTATCGCATAGGGATTTTCATGGAGAAAATTCGATTGGACAATCTATTAATAACATGAGTAGTGGGCTTCAGACTTCATTGGAGTCGATTTCTGAGAAGACTAACCATTGACTGGTGGTGCAAGAACTGTTACGTGAAGCATTTGGGAATGCCTGAAGAACCATTTTTGAATAATGAAAGTTGCTTTGGCACATCGGCAAGTCATACGCAAAAGAATATAATGTATAAGATTTTTATAGATTGGTTGACGAAGGAAAACAACCACTATATACTAGATGCACTGAGTTTTCCAACTTGCTCTATTTCAGTTCAAAGTTAGTGGGAAATGGAGAGATAAGTCCTTTATAGTATTACTGGAATTTTTTCACCGAGTACTTCCGTCTCATGAGCATGGGTACCTAATTATTTTTATGAGACAAAACAATTAATATACAAATTATGACTTCATTAAAAAAAATATATGCTTGTCCAAATGATTGCATGATTTATTGGGGCGAAAATGAGAGAGAAGAAGCTTGTAACCTCTTGAGATGAAAGAACTTGCATAAGCAAACATAAAATCACTGAAAGGTGGAAAAGAAACGCCTTCAACTAAAAGCTCTTTTCCAAGGTTTTTTTAGGTATTTTCTATTAAATCCAAGGTTATAATGATTATTTATGTCATCTAAGACTGAAAATATGCAGTGACATTCGAAGAAATGGATAGTGGATGGAAATCTATGGCATCCAGTTGATTCATTAGCATGGAAGAAGTTTGATGTACGACACCAAGAATTTTAATTTTATCTTAGAAACATATGGTTGGATCTTTCCACGGATGGTTTTAATCCATTTAAAAGTAAAAGTACTTCACATAGTACTTGGACAATTGCCCTGATTTCTTACAATTTTCCACCTTGAGAATCCATGAAGCCTCATTTAATTATTTTATCCACCTTAATTCATGGCCCAAAAACATGTGGAAATGATATTGATATTGTAACATCCAATATTTTTAATACGTAAATTCGCATGCATAATTAGGGATTTTATTTATTTAGAATTTTAGATTATGGGTTAAATAATTATGTGAAATTATGTGTGCATGTTTTAAGTTATTTTTAAGCATTTAACCCATAATTAGTGATTTTTCATGATTTATGGAAATTAATTGTTTTGATCGCGTAGACGGGACCGTGGACGGACGAGATACCAAAATATTTAGCCAAAAATATTTTATGAGTTTTATGGCCTTAAAATAATATTTTAAGGTATTTTGTCAAGAAAAATTTAGTATTTAGTTATATATTTATTTAAAGGTTTATTTTTAGCCAAAATAAGTCATTTTAATGACTTTTATTAAATTTTAAAAATCCATTAAATTTATATTTCGGGATTTGGGTTGTGTTATCAGAATTATTAAGTTATTATGGAGTTTTAAATATTTAATTAGGTATGATTTTATTTCTAAATTAATTAATATCATATTTTAATTCTATTTATCAAATTTAAAACAAACCTACTCTATCTCTCAACCCTAATCAGCCGACTCCCACCTTCTTCCAAACCCTCTTCATGCCTCCATCTCAGAAAAATAGTCCTCCATAGCCGATCAACTCGTTCTTTGAAGATTTATCGAGTTTTTGGTTCGTTCGTCGTCCCGGAGCCCTTATACGCATCAACCTACTTCAAACAATTATAAAGGCATGTTTGATTCCTTTTCTTCTACACTATATAAGCTATTAAATCTCTTTTCATCAGAATCACCACGATTTTTACGTTAGAAAATCTGGAAATTTGAAGATTGCATGTTTAGTCATGTTTTTATTCATGTTTTTGCTTGTTTTCTTGGACATAGCCACGTTTTTCAGCCATGGGAGGGACCACACTGCTGCTGGTTGTGTAAGGGTGTGAGTGAGGGTCCTAGGAGTCATTTGGCTCAGTGGGATCGAACCAGGAAGGGCTAGGAACGAAGCCATCTCAGCTGGTTATCTTGGGGTGCACAGTTTAGGGTTGTTGGAAGAGGGGCTCGGTCCTGCTGTATGGGGCATGGCTGGGACCGATCCATGGTAGGTTAGGACCGGCAGGACCTTGGAAGGTCCTGCCGGCGGTGCTCCGGCCGGCCATGGCCGGAGCAAGGCGGCAGCAGCCCTGAAAGGGCTGCTGCTCGCGCAGCCGAAGGGAGTAGGGAGGGGGGGTACGGGTTTTGGGCTGGGGCTGGGTGCTGGGTCGGGTCTTGGGGTCAGGGTCGGGTCAGTAGAGTTTACGGTCGGGTCAAGTGATTCCATGTCCGGGTTAGGTGGGCCGGACTCGAGTATTTTAATTTTTAATTAATTAAGAGATTAATTTGTTTTGGGCTTTTATTAATTAGTTAGAAAATTATTTGGGCCTCCAAATAATTTTATTTAGGCTTTAAATAATTTATTTAAGTTAGCCCAATGATTTTATGGGCTTGGGAGCCCATGAGAATTTTTGGGCCAATCAGTGGATTTTTGGGCCAGTCTAGAATTTTATTGGGCTTAATTAAGTTAATGGGCTTAAATATTTTTATTTAGGCCCAATTAAGTTTAATTAAGTTATTTGGGCTAAGATATGATTATTGGGATTTTATTTAAGTTTAATGGGCTTAGAGTGAGTGACCAGCAGTCTGGACCAACCCATGAAAAATAAATAAGTCCGGGATATATATTTAATTATTTTCATGCATAAAGTCTATTTTAAGTATAAGTATATTATATTATCAAAAATTAATTAAATATATATTACGGACATATTTTCAGTGCATGCATTCATGAAATAATTTTATGGCATGATTTAATGTTTAAGGTTGAGCTAGAAAATAATTTTATGTTGGAAGTTGAAGTAGTGTGACAATTTAAGGGGGACCAGTCCCCACATGTTAAGGGCAGTTTACTGTCAATTTAAGGGTAGTTTACTACCAGTAGGAGGTGATTCGTCACCGCCGCGTACGTTGGTTCTAAGAGACTGATCAGTCGAACTTTTAAGTTTAAGGTTACACTATGGATATGACCATGCGATGTTAGAAAATGTTATGCTCAACAATGTTTATGTATGTAATATATGATTATATATAAGATCAAGTTTAAGCAAGATTTTCAGTCATGATTCATGATTTTTAAGCATGCTCATTCATGTATATGTTATGTATTAGTATTCCAGTGATTTAAATTATTTTAAACCCTTGTTATGTTAGCATGTTGGGCCTCTAGGCTCACTACACTTATATGGTGCAGGTGAGTACGTAGAGGAAGATGTAGTTCCTACCGGTGGTGAGGACGTATGAGCGGACATGCAGTGATCCCCCGTGACCGCCGGCTGAGTCTTTATGGATATTTTAAAGAATTTTTAAAAAAACTCTGTTTCTTTTATGTTTTTCAGTGGTGAATTTTAGTACTATTTTTATTAAATAATTTTTATTGCATGCAACATTTTAAGTGGATTGTTTGACAGTATTATATTTAAGTTTGACTCAGTTATTTAAGTAAGAATGTTGCATTTTATTTATGTTATTTTTAAATCTGTTTATTTTGTGCATATATGTATGGGCATGTATGTACATCTATTTTACTTAGTATTATTTAAAAAAAAAATTCTGCATATATTATTTTAGTATGTTTGGGTCGTTTCAATTGGTATCAAAGCCGCGTTCTTGGAGGGGTCATCACTGCTATGCGAGCTCAGAAATCCACGCTACCGGTCTATAAGTTTTAATTGCTTTTAGTATGATTTAGTCGTACCATGTTTAAGATTTAAGCATTTATGTTAGCAGAAAATTTCTAAGTACTTAGTTATGCATGTCGATTTACGTAAAGAAATATGTGGTGGTACAGAATGCCTCCGAGACCAGTGAACAAGCGTAGAGGATCCCCACCTCCGCAAAACCCTCTTTCAGCATTGGAGCAAGCCAATGCAAACATGATGGCTGGGATTACTGCTCTGTTGGAGCAGCAGGCGGCGCGTCCGAGACTTTCCCATGATGAGGACGTGGCTGAGAGGTTCCAGAAGAAGGGACCGAAGGAGTTCACAGGTGCCACAGATCCACTCGTTGCTGAGGGGTGGATCCGTTCTTTGGAGAGTATCTTTGCCTATATGGGGTTGACTGATGCGGACAAGGTGAGGTGCGCAGTGTACATGCTGAAGGGTGATGCAGACTTATGGTGGGAGAGTGCATCACGAGGAGTGAATCTGACTACTATGCTTTGGGCAGACTTCGGAAGGATGTTTTACTCCAAGTATTTCACTGAGGACGTGCGCAGCCGCATGATCCGAGAGTTCATGAGCCTTCGACAGGGGGACAAGGCCGTTGTGGAGTACATCCGACAGTTCGAGAGGGGCTGTCACCTTGTGCCATTGATTGCTGACAGTGCACCTGAGAAGATGAGACAGTTTATTGAGGGGCTCAGGGCAGAAATCAAGCATGACGTTTGCATGACGGACGTCCCCACTTATGAGGCCGCAGTCAGTAGAGCCTTGCGTTTTGAGGAGGGTAGGAGAGAGATCCAGAGGGAGCAGCAGAGTAAGAGGCAGTTTCAGTCTGGGTATCAGCGACCATCTTCACAGCCTCCTGCGAAGAAGCAGTTTACTGGGCCGTCTAAAGGCCCGAACCAGCAGAAGCCACAGCAGCAGAGACAGCAGCCTAGGGGCGGGGCCCCTAATACTGGAGGATATCCTACTTGCCCGAAGTGCCAGAAGATGCATCCTGGACCAGGTCTTCTAGGAGCGGGCGTCTGTTTTCATTGTAAAGAGCCAGGGCACCAGATGGTCAATTGCCCAAGGAAGAAGAACACTACAGGGAGAGTGTTCGTGATGCAGGCTGAGGAGGCAGACCCAGATACCTCCTTGATCACCGGTATATCTTACCCATAGTATTTTATAATTTCTTCCTTTGGTTAAGAATTTCGATTTTTTCTTTGTGGAATAATTTGTTATTTGGGATTTTTCTATCTGCATGTTAGAATAGGAAGCATGTTTTACTTGTGATTAGAATTAAGGGTTATTAGTGACTCATCTTTGGGGGAAAATTTTAGTAGTGGTATGAAGTTGTTGGGATTCTTCTGCGTGCAGGGAGAATTCTAGTTGAAGGCAACTTCACGTTTGCGTTGCTAGATTCAGGGGCTACGCATTCCTTTATCTCCCTAGAGTTTATCAGACGGATAGGCATCACACCTGAGATTGCCGACAGTGGTTATGAGATCACTATACCGTTAGGACAGATTATTTCTACCTCTAGTGTCATTCGAGAGTTGGAGTTGGAGCTACAGGGGCACTCCATTCGCGAAGATGTAGTGGTTTTGCCGTTGAGCGGATTTGATTTGATATTGGGTATGGACTGGTTGACAGTCAATGGAGCTTCGATTGATTTTTGTCGGAGGACAGTGTCAGTGAAACCACCGGGAGGCGACTCGTTTACTTTTCATGCATCTCAGAGCAGTGATATTACTCAGGTGATATCTCTTATTCAGGCGAGGAAGCTGTTGAAACGGGGTTGCCGAGGTTTTCTAGCGAGTATTGTCATGGCCTCAGAACCAGCCAGTAGATCATTATTAGAGATAGAGGTAGTTCGTGACTTTCCGGACGTCTTTCCGGAGGATGTTGCAGGGATTCCACCAGTGAGAGAGGTGGAGTTCAGTATCGACTTATTGCCAGACACTGTGCCTATCTCAAAGGCACCGTACAGACTTTCTCCTATAGAGATGAAAGAGTTGAAGGAGCAGATTCAGGAGTTATTAGAGAAAGACTTTGTTCGTCCTAGCTTTTCTCCATGGGGAGCTCCAGTGTTATTTGGGAAGAAGAAGGATGGCAGTATGAGACTGTGCATCGATTATCGAGAGCTCAACAGAGTCACGGTGAAGAATAAGTACCCACTGCCAAGGATAGAGGACTTATTTGATTAGTTGCAGGGAGCTTCAGTGTTCTCCAAGATCGATCTGCAATCTGGTTATCATCAGCTGCGAGTTAGAGAGGCAGATGTGTCCAAGACTGCATTCCGAACACGTTATGGGCATTATGAATTCTTAGTGATGCCATTTGGGTTGACCAATGCTCCAGTGGTTTTCATGGATCTCATGAACCGGGTATTTCAGCCGTATCTTGATCAGTTCATCATAGTTTTCATTGATGATATCTTGATCTACTTTAGGAGCGTTGAGGAGCATAGGCAGCATCTACAGACAGCCTTGCAGACTTTGAGGGAGCATCGGTTGTATGCCAAGTTCAGCAAGTGCGAGTTTTGGCTTGAGCAGGTGGCATTTCTTGGCCACATTATTTCTAGAGATGGGATTGCAGTGGATCAGTCAAAGGTTGTGGCAGTGCAGAAATGGGGTATTCCGAAGAATGCTTCGGAGATTCGCAGTTTCTTGGGTTTGGCAGGATACTATAGGAAGTTCATCAAAGGTTTTTCCTCTATTGCAGTACCCTTGACTTCCTTAACCAAGAAGAATGCGAAGTTTGTTTGGAGTCCAGACTGTCAGAGGAGCTTCGATCAGCTGAAGGAAGCACTCACTACCGCACCGGTTTTGGCAATGGCAGTACCACACGAGGAGTTAATGGTGTACACCGACGCGTCTAAGCTAGGTTTAGGCGCAGTACTTATGCAGGGTGGTAAGGTTATTGCTTATGCGTCGAGGCAGTTAAAGATTCACGAGCAGAACTACCAGACACATGACTTGGAGTTAGCAGCAGTGGTCTTCGCTTTGAAAATCTGGAGGCACTATCTGTATGGCGAGAAGTGCAAGATTTTCACGGATCATAAGAGCCTCAAGTACTTCTTCACTCAGAAGGAGTTGAAGATAAGGCAACGGAGGTGGTTGGAGTTAGTGAAGGATTACGACTGCGACATTAGCTACCATCCAGGTAAGGCTAATGTAGTGGCCGATGCTTTGAGTCGAAAGTCGACAGTGGTATCGTGTTTAACAGTGCAGTTACCACTACAGAGCGAGATTCAGAAGTTTGGTTTGGAGTTTTACTCGAGTGGTCATGCACCGAGCTTGTTAGTGTTGACGGTGCAGCCAGTTCTACGAGATCGGATCAGAGATGGACAGCCTACAGATGAGGAGTTACAGCGGTTGGTGCAGAGGGATGAGGCTAAGGCCAATCTTCTTTTTACTGTCAGTGATGGAATTATTCAGTACAGTGGTCGATTGTGTGTCCCGAACATTGATCAGTTGATGACTGAGATCCTGACAGAGGCTCACACATCTCCGTATTCCATTCATCCAGGAAGTACGAAGATGTATAAGGATTTGCAGACTTTGTATTGGTGGCCCGGCATGAAGAGTGATATCGCACGATTCATATCAGAGTGCTTGACTTGTCAGCAGGTCAAGGCAGAGCATCAGCTTCCAGCAGGGTTGCTTAATCCTCTACCCATTCCGGTATGGAAGTGGGAGAACATCATGATGGATTTCGTAGTTGGCCTTCCGAGGAGTAACAGAGGGAGCACAGCTATTTGGGTGATCGTGGATAGACTCACCAAGTCAGCTCATTTCTTGCCGGTGAGGACTACTTACTCGTTGACATAGTATGCAGAGCTTTACATCAAGGAGATTGTTAGACTGCATGGCATACCAGTGTCGATAGTATCAGACAGAGATCCGAGATTTACGTCTGCGTTTTGGAAGAGTTTGCACACAACATTGGGGACTAGACTTCTGTTCAGCACAGATTTTCATCCCCAGACAGATGGTCAGTCAGAGAGGGTGATACAGATTCTTGAGGACTTACTGAGAGCCTGTGTCATCGATTTTCAGGGCTCGTGGGAGACTAGACTGCCATTAGTGGATTTTACCTATAACAACAGTTTTCAGTCGTCTATAGGTATGGCTCCTTATGCAGCATTGTATGGGAGGAGATGCAGATCTCCTGTGCATTGGGATGAGGTCGGCGAAAGGATCTTACTTGGTCCTGAGATCGTACAGCAGACAGCTGACATTGTGACTCAGATTCGGGATCGTATGAGGACTGCTCAGAGTCATCATAAGAGTTATGCAGATACTCAACGACGAGATTTGGAGTTCGCAGTAGGTGATAACGTGTTTCTGAGAGTGTCACCTATGAAAGGGGTGATGAGATTTGGACGCAGAGGCAAGTTGAATCCGAGATATATTGGGCCATTTGAGATCGTGGAGAGAGTTGGCACTTTGGCATACCGATTAGCACTACCGCCAGGGCTTGCAGCAGTGCACAACGTCTTCCATGTGTCCATGCTTCGGAGATATGTCTCTAACCCGTCGCATGTGTTGAATTACGAGCCCTTGCAGTTGCCACCTGATCTAGTTTATGAGGAGAGGCCAGTACGGATCTTGGCTAGGGAGGAGCGGAGACTTATGACGCGTGTCATACCGATGGTCAGAGTTCAGTGGCTGAATCACTCAGAGGAGGAAGCTACTTGGGAGACCGAGGCAGACATGAGGACTCGTTACCCGGAGTTGTTCGGGTAAGTACTTTAATTTTGAGGACGAAATTCAAATTAAGGGGGGGGAGGGGGGGGGGGGGGGGAGAATTGTAACATCCAGTATTTTTAATACGTAAATTCGCATGCATAATTAGGGATTTTATTTATTTAGAATTTTAGATTATGGGTTAAATAATTATGTGAAATTATGTGTGCATGTTTTAAGTTATTTTTAAGCATTTAACCCATAATTAGTGATTTTTCATGATTTATGGAAATTAATTGTTTTGATCGCGTAGACGGGACTTTGGACGGACGAGATACAAAAATATTTAGCCAAAAATATTTTATGAGTTTTATGAGCCTTAAAATAATATTTTAAGGTATTTTGTCAAGAAAAATTTAGTATTTAGTTATATATTTATTTAAGGGTTTATTTTTAGCCAAAATAAGTCATTTTAATGACTTTTATTAAATTTTAAAAATCCCTTAAATTTATATTTCGGGATTTGGGTTGTGTTATCAGAATTATTAAGTTATTATGGAGTTTTAAATATTTAATTAGGTATGATTTTATTTCTAAATTAGTTAATATCCTATTTTAATTCTATTTATCAAATTTAAAACAAACCTACCCTATCTCTCAACCCTAATCAGCCGACTCCCACCTTCTTCCAAACCCTCTTCACGCCTCCATCTCAGAAAAATAGTCCTCCATAGCCGATCAACTCGTTCTTTGAAGATTTATCGAGTTTTTGGTCCGTTCATCGTCCCGGAGCCCTTATACGCATCAACCTACTTCAAACAATTATAAAGGCATGTTTGATTCCTTTTCTTCTACACTATATAAGCTATTAAATCTCTTTTCATCAGAATCACCACGATTTTTACGTTAGAAAATCTGGAAATTTGAAGCATGCATGTTTAGTCTTGTTTTTATTCATGTTTTTGCTTGTTTGATTGGACATAGCCACGTTTTTCAGCCATGGGAGGGACCAGACTGCTGCTGGTCATGTAAGGGTGTGAGTGAGGGTCCTAGGAGTCATTTGGCTCAGTGGGATCGAACCAGGAAGGGCTAGGAACGAAGCCATCTCAGCTGGTTATCTTGGGGTGCACAGTTTAGGGTTGTTGGAAGAGGGGCTCGGTCCTGCTGTATGGGGCATGGCTGGGACCGAGCCATGGTAGTTTAGGACCGGCAGGACCTTGGGAAGGTCCTGCCGGCGGTGCTCCGGCCGGCCATGGCCGGAGCAAGGCGGCAGCAGCCCTAAAAGGGCTGCTGCTCGCGCAGCCGAAGGGAGTAGGGAGGGGGGGTACGGGTTTTGGGCTGGGGCTGGGTGCTGGGTCGGGTATTAGGGTCAGGGTCAGGTTAGTAGAGTTTAGGGTCGGGTCAAGTGAGTCCGGGTCCGCGTTAGGTGGGCCGGGCTCGAGTATTTTAATTTTTAATTAATTAAGAGATTAATTGGTTTGGGCTTTTATTAATTAGTTAGAAAACTATTTGGGCCTCCAAATAATTTTATTTGGGTTTTAAATAATTTATTTAAGTTAGCCCAATGATTTTATGGGCTTGGGAGCCCATGAGAAGTTTTGGGCCAGTCAGTGGATTTTTGGGCCAGTCTAGAATTTTATTGGGCTTAATTAAGTTAATCGGCTTAAATATTTTTATTTAGGCCCAATTAAGTTTAATTAAGTTATTTGGGCTAAGATATGATTATTGGGCTTTTATTTAAGTTTAATGGGCTTAGAGTGACCAGCAGTCTGGACCAACCCATGAAAAATAAATAAGTCCGGGATATATATTTAATTATTTTTATGCATAAAGTATATTTTAAGTATAAATATATTATATTATGAAAAATTAATTAAATATATATTACGAACATATTTTCAGTGCATGCATTCATGAAATAATTTTATGGCATGATTTAATGTTTAAGGTTGAGCTAGAAAATAATTTTATGTTGCAAGTTGAAGTAGTGTGACAATTTAAGGGGGACCAGTCCCCACATGTTAAGGGCAGTTTACTGTCAATTTAAGGGTAGTTTACTACCAGTAGGAGGTGATTCGTCACCGCCGCGTACGTTGGTTCTAAAAGACTGATCAGTCGAACTTTTAAGTTAAAGGTTACACTACGGATATGACCATGCGATGTTAGAAAATGTTATGCTCAACAATGTTTATGTATGTAATATATGATTATATATAAGATCAAGTTTAAGCTAGATTTTCAGTCATGATTCATGATTTTTAAGCATGCTCATTCATGTATATGTTATGTATTAGTATTCCAGTGATTTAAATTATTTTAAACCCTTGTTATGTTAGCATGTTGGGCCTCTAGGCTCACTACACTTATATGGTGCAGGTGAGTACGTAGAGAAAGATGTAGTTCCTACCAGTGGTGAGGACGTATGAGCGGACATGCAGTGATCCCCCGTGACCGCCGGCTGAGTCTTTATGGATATTTTTAAGAATTTTTAAAAAACTCTGTTTCTTTTATGTTTGTCAGTGGTGAATTTTAGTACTATTTTTATTAAATAATTTTTATTACATGAAAACTTTTAAGTGGATTGTTTGACAGTATTCTATTTAAGTTTGACTCAGTTATTTAAGTAAGAATGTTGCATTTTATTTATGTTATTTTTAAATCTTTTTATTTTGTGCATATATGTATGGGCATGTATGTACATCTATTTTACTTAATATAATTTTAAAAAAAAAAAAATTCCGCCTATATTATTTTAGTATGTTTGGGTCGTTTCAGATATGTATTTACAACCTTTATTTTATTCAAATAAAGGATTTATGGGAAAATGGGATTTCGACCTATGATGCGTGAAATAATAAATATTCCAAATGCGGGTTGCACTGCTTTGGACAATTAGTGATTTTCCTTGTTTGGAAAGTTTGTTTGGATGGAAAACATATGCCAAAAATGCATGTCCATCATTTGTTGATAAGACAGATGCATTATATTTGAAGCATGACAAGAAATAGTTTTTTAGAGGGCATGTTCGTTTCTTACCTAAAGATTCAGAAATTAGAACGATGGCAATTTACGACAAGCCAGAGAAACGTGTGTTAGATTTAGAAACTGTTATCTGAATTTTTTGTTCTTTCAATTAAGCTATACAAGAATGTGGTTCATGGTAAGAGTAATGCATCAAAACTAGCTACACGAGTAAAAACAGGGTCGATGGAACAAATGTGGAGAAAAAGAAGCATATTTTTTAGTCTACCGTGCTGGGAGTTTAAATTGATCAGACATAATTTGAATTCTATGCAAATTCAGAAAATTGTTTGTGACAATATTCTTGGGACACTTTTAGGTAATTCAAACAAGAGTAAAGATAATGTTGTCATACATAGAGATTTGACAGGTATTATGAGACAATTATGACTGCAAATACAACCATATGGCAAAGATTATTTGCCATCTGCATGTTTTTGTATGAGCAAATAAGAAAAATATATATTTTGTTTGGTGTTGAAAGATATTCTTGTCCTTGATGGTATGTCATCCAATATTTCAAAGGGTGTGGATATCGGATGTTGTAGGATTTTGGGTCTGAAAAGTCATGATTGTCACGTCATAATGGAACATTTCATTCAAATTGTTCTCCGCTGTGTGTTATCGAAAAAATTAACTGCGACATTGATTTTTTTTATTTGAATATTTTAGGACAATGTGTGAAAATATTACAAGATGAATTGCAGAAGGCTGCAGAAGGGGTTATATTGGCTTTATGTCAGTTGGAAAGAGTTTTTTCACCATCTTTTTCACAGTAATGGTGCATTTGGTGATACATTTAGTATAGGATCCAAGAGTAGCTAGGCCTGTACAATATCGATTGATGTATCTAATAGAAAGATATCTTGGGAGATTTAAAATTTTTGTTAGGAACAATCCCAACAAGAGGCCAAGATCGCAGAGGCGTATTTGGTAAATGAATGTTTTTTATTATCGTTATTTGGAGAGTAACAACTTGTTGTGAAATCAGGAAACACGAAACAAAGAGACACCAGATGTTGAGTTTCCATCATTAGCAATGTTTCCACAAGTAGGAAGACCTAAAAAAGAGGTCAAGTAGTTAATTTGGACAACAAAACTTTAACTCAAGCTTATAGATACATCCTTTCCAACTGTACAGAGTTTCAGCCATATTGTTAATAAGTATCATTTTTTAAATTTTATTTTCTTAGTAATGAAAGTTTCTAGTTATCATTGTTAACACTGAATAGAGAATTTAAAAACAAACTAAAGAGAAGATATAGATAGATATGGTCGTCGTCCAACTAATTCCTAGTTGGACAATATTTTACGAATGCAATATGTGGAATTCTTTGCAAGACATATAAATAGTATAGTTAAAATTATATATATATATATTAAAAGTTCATTATAAAATGGGTTGATTATGTTTTTAGATATTTATATTTATACCTAATTATAATTTTATGTTACATATATTACAGGTTGATCAAACGAATGAACAAATTGATGACATGGATCTAAGGCCACTTTCACGACGTCCAAATTTTTTGTCCATTAGTTATGAGGGATTCAATGTAAATGATTTTGCATTTCTCACAATGGAAACTTAACAAAACAAAAAAGTTCAGAATAGTGGGGTCATAATACAATCTATGCATGATAATGATGATCATTAATCAACCTAATACGGTAGATTAAATTATGTAATCTCACTTTATTATGGCAGTTAAGGAAAGAATTGTTTTTTTTCGATGTGATTGGGTAAAAACTACTTCTGGAAAAAATTAGATTCTTTGGGATTTACAATGGTTAACTTCTCACGCTTGATACATATAGGAAAACGAGAAGAGCTTTAACCTTTTTTTTCTTGCTTCACAAACACAAATGGGTTATTATGTCTGTGATCCCAAAGAAGAGGGTTGGTATTGTGTTAGTTTTCACACACCATGTAGTCACCCTCTCCCGAATAACCTACTGATCATATTTAAGCATGCAATAAAATCTTAAAGCACAATAACTCAAATAATAACCAAAGGAAACTTTAACGATTCAAAACGTCAACCGACATAAGACAACCGGTACTCAAATCAAATAAGATAACTGTTATACAACCCCATAGAAAGACAATATTGAAATCCACAAACGGAAACCTGATACGGAAACAACCCACGACACTACTGCAACTCAACGACCACTTCCTCTTGGTCTGTCCAACCTAAGCCCTATCTCATGGAATGGGGTGTCCAGAACCAAAAACCAAGGATGTAAGCTAACAACACTCAGTACGAAAGTATGAGTATACACATGCTATGAATGTTAATGCAAATGTAAATGAACGGGTACTGGAAACCTATCATGGTAAAAACACTGCTCAGTCTGGTGGCGCCTATGGTATGAAACACACTAGACCGTTGCATCAGGAGGTGGTTCACACACCAAGTGAAAACTATGGATATAGGTGACCTGATCCAATACTATCAGATCCAACCATTCCCTCAAGAAATGCGGGGCTGGGCGACTGCACTACTAGTATATCAAGGTATAGACTCAACATGATAATTATTGCAGCATAATAATCGTGACACTATAAATGCACATAACAACATGCCATATAAACCATGCAAAAATAGAACATTCTTACTCAAACAGGACATCTCGGATAGTACGTTCGTACGTCAACACAAATAACCTAGCAACACTGGCTCTTTAGTTCAAGCCTATAAGCAGATAATCACTATATCACTTATTGCTTAATAAAAGCCTTAACTAGACTAATAGTTTCTCATAGAGTCTAATCATAGTCTAAAATTATACTTGTGTTCTTCGTTAGCCCTATGATGACGATAACCTCAAACTCTAGGCACAAATCTGCTATGATCCAGTAGCGCTTCGTCACTGTCTGAACCTTGAGACGACACCCAAAAACCCTCCAAATCAACCAGAAGCTATAGAGAGAAGAGTGAATTGGCATTTGAAAATTAAATCTCCACCCTTATTTATAGTCGAAGATGAGACCTTCCGATCACAAGTTCGGAGATTCCGAATGCACTTTGGAGCTTTTGATCACTAGCCACCGAACGTGTGTCCTTGACTGGACAACACACTGCTGTCGACAGAGTTTGGACCTTTTGAGCTGGGTTTCGGAGCCTCCGATCTCTTTCTTGAGTCAAATCACCAATAAGAGCCCATACTTTCTTATCCAAACGCGATCGGACCTTATGATCGTGAGTTCGGAGCTTCCGAACTCACTCTCTTCCTCCAAAGTACATCGCTGCTTCCGAAGAGTTCGGAACCATAGATTCTAGCTTGGTTCAAGTTCAGACCTTCCGAACTACCCGAACACTTAAAACCTTCCGAACCATTTCTGATCGTTTTGAATCCGATTTTCAACTTATTAAACTCAAATGAGTACTCCTTAATGATTTTTTTACTAATTGAAAATGATTAGGTAGTTGATTAAATTAATTAAGAATCAGGCTACAACATTCTCCCCAACTTAAGAGATTTCGTCCTTGAAATCCAGACTAGGAAAATCAGAACAAAACATCACTGAAAACAAGTCCTTAATTCAATATTGCGGTTTACAATTACAAATGAACTAGTCAAAGGAAAATACAATCAAACAACTCTGGATTCTCAGAACTCGTACAACTTTCTAACTCCCATGTTGCCTCTTCAGTGCCTCAATTCTACCATTGAACCATGACTAGAGAAATGCACTTATTTTAAAGCACCTTGTATTTTTTGTCAATAGTCCTTAGTGGCCTCTCCACATATGACAAATAAGGCTCTAACTGAACCTCTTTTGGATGCAAAATGTGCGAATCATCTGCAATATACTGACGAATTAAAGATACATGGAACACATTGTGAATGCTAAAGAGATAAGATGGTAACATCAAGCAGTAAACCACATCTCCGATTTTTTCTAGTATCTCAAATGGACCAATGAACTCTGGTGTTAAATTCACTTTCAGACAAAACCTCATAACATTCCGAAAAGGTAATAATCACTAGAAAACATGCTCCCCTGGTTCAAAACTTCTGCGTTTGGTGTTGGTATAATTGGCCTGTATGTATTGTGCAACCCTGATCCTTTTCTTGATAAACTCGAATTTATCCATGATTTGCTGGATCAAATCTAGTCCCTCAACTAGTCGTTCCCCTACTTCATCCCAAAATAAGTGTTTCCAACAATGACGATAATAAAGAGCCTCAAACGTTGCTATGCCAATACTACGATAAGAGTTATTGTTATAAGCAAACTCTATCATCGAAAAATTATTATGCCAGGATAAACCAAAATCCATCATTGGGGTCCTCAGTATATCCTATATTGTTCGAATAGTCCTTTCGGACAGACCGTCAGTCTTTGGATGATACGCCATACTCAAACTCAAAGTAGTACTCAAGGCTCGCTGAAAGATACCCCAAAACTATGAGGTGAACCTCGGATCTCTATCACTGACCATGCTCAATGGTACTACATGAAAACACACAATCTTCTAAATGTAAAACCTCGCCATGCAATCAAAAGTGAACTCGCGGTTGTACGGAAGAAAATGTGCAGACTTGTACAACCTGTCCACAACAACCCAATTGGAATCACACTACCTAGAGGATATCGGCAAGTGGGTGAAAAAATCAATCGTCACATGCTCCCACTTCTAATCTGGAATCTTCAAAATCTGCATCAGACCACCAGGTCGACGATGCTCAGCCTTGACCTGTTGACAAACAAGGCATTGAGATACATATTGATAAACGGTGCGCTTGAAACCTTTCCACCAAAATATCGTACGTAGATCCTTGTACATATTTGCATTGCCCGGGTGCATGGTGAATTTACTAAGATGAGCCTGCGAGAAAATCTCCTCATGCAAAGTCGAATCGTCAAGCACAACTACTCTACCAGACAAACACAAAAATCCATTCATCTGGAAATGGAAACCAAAGGTTTTGTCTCCCCGAGCAATCCTAGATAACTTCTGCGTCTTTGGATTCGAAAACTGAACTTGCCGGATATGGGAAAACAACTGTGGCTCAGCTAACACTGAAAAGATTCGGATCCCTTGCTGTTCTTTCTTGTGTCGAAACGTGCAACCCAAAGAAAAATACTCCTCAACCGCATTAAATACTGCACTGGTGCGAAGAGCACTAAAATATAACTTACAACTAAGCGCGTCTGCAGCTGGATTCGCAGAACCTAGATGGTACTTGAGTGAACAAATCATTCAAGTAATGATGCCAAATCTTTTGTGCAAAAACAATCAATTCAAGCTCTAGATCATGCTCTCGATAATTCTCTTCATGGGTTTTCAACTGTTGGGAAGCATAGGCAATCACATACTCATTCTGTGTCAGCACATAACCCAAACCCTGAAGAGATTCATATGTGTACACCATGTAACCTCTGGAACCAGATGGTAAAGCAAGTACAGACATGGTAGTCAGTAGTCTGCTCAACTCATCAAAAATCTGCTCACACTCAGTCGGCCAGATTAAAAGAACATCCAGCTTTCTCGTCAACTAAGTCAGTGGTCTAGCAATCTGTGAAAAATTCTCGATGAACCTTCGATAGTATCCTGCTAAACCCAAGAAGCTAAATCTCTGAATCTGTCATAGGACGTGACCAGTTCAATATAGATTCTTTCTTACTCGGGTCCATTGAACGCCATCTTGAGAAATTACATGACCAAGGAACAATACTCAGTTAATCCATAACTCACACTTACTGAACTTGGCATAAAAATTCTTTTCTCGAAGAATTTGTAGTACAATCCTCAAGTGCTTCTCATGTTAATCAACACTGCACGAGTAGATCAGGATGTAGTCAATAAACACCACGACAAACTTATCCAAATAACTTTGGAAGACCTTTTTCATCAGATCCATGAACATGTAGGTGCATTTGTCAACCCAAAAAGCATCACTAAAAAATCATAGTGACCATACCTCGTACAAAACAAACTCTTCGAAACGTCCTCATCTTGGACTCGCAACTGATTATACTCCTACCTCATGTCAATCTTGGAATACACTGAAGTACCCTGAAGCTGGTCGAATAGATCATCAATGCACAGTAAAGTATACTTGTTCTTAACCGTTACTTTGTTCATGTGACGCCAATGGCTGAGGAGGCGGGGAGTGATCGCCTGTGCTAAGAGGTTGCACAGACAATGAGCGGCTCCTGGTAGGCTTCTAGATGGAGGGAGACATGAATGAACCGATCTCGTGCCGGAATGAGAGGGATTCTGAGACTATGTAGGTATGGGACTACATAGTTGAGGAGGGGTTAAAAGATTTCATATGTATTACTCATATCAAGAAGGTGCATCTTCTTTTCGGGAGATCATCATATAAGAACTCCAAAGTTAAGCATGCTAGACTTGGGGTAATTTTAGGATGGGTGATCCCCTGAGAATTTTCTCAGGGTGCGTGCGAGTAAGAACATAAACACGTTGAAAAGATTCTTCTTGATACAGTGGGTATTTACAAATGATATCAGAGCTAACCTCTCTTAGTACGGTATGGTTCGGGGACGAACAAGGCGAAAGCTATTGGGCATGCGACGCCTGTGGCTGAGGAGGTGGTGAGTGATCGCCGGTGTCAAGAGGTTGCACGGACAATGAGCAGCTCCTGGTAGGCTTCTAGGCGGAGGGAGACATGAATGAACCGATCTCGTGCCGAAATGAGAGGGATTCTAAGACTGTGTAGGTATGAGACTGCATAGTTGAGGAGGGCTGAAAAGATTTCATATGTACTACTCATATCAAGAAGGTGCATCTTCTTTTCGGGTGATCATCATATAAGTACTCCAAAGTTAAGTGTTCTTGACTTGGGGAAATTTCAGGATGGGTGACCCCTGGGAAGTTTCTCAGGGTGCTTTCGAGTGAGGACATAAACACTCTGGAAATACTCGTCTTGATACAGTGGGTCGTTGCAGTTCAACTCCTTGTATTCGATACAGAGACGCATAAAACCATATTTATTCTTGACGAACAGCATTGGCGCGCTCCCTAAGGAGAAATTCTCGGGCTAATGTATCCCTTGTACAAAAAAACATGCAGCTAAGGCGAAATACTTGGGCTAATGTATCCCTTGTACAAAAAATCATGAAGCTGCTGCTACAACTCTCTCATCGCTGACGGCGCTAGGCAATAAGGTGGAAGAGAAATCGGTACCGTCCATGGCACAAGCTCAATCCCAAACTCAACATCTCGGACCGGAGAAAACCTTGGGATCTCATCAAGAAAAAAATCTAGTTACTCGCAAACAACTGGAAACTCCTTAAGATCCCTGCTGCTTGTGGACATGTCAATTGCATAGATAATGTAGCCTTCCTTGCCAGCCTCCAAAGCTCGACAAGGTCTCAAAGCTGACACCAAAGGAATAGGAGTTTGCGCTCCTTCACCATAGAAAACTATCGCCCTAACCGGACGAAACTAAAAAATCTTCTAATAATAGTCCACAGTAGCTCGATAAGAATTCAAAAGATCAATACCCAAGATAGAATCGAAATCTTCCATCTCTAAGATCATAAGATTCACCGATAACTCAAATCCCTCGAACTCTAAAGAGCTACCCAATACTAAAAGCTTGACCAAAGCTGAATGGCCAGTTGGGGAAGATGCAGAAAGTACTACGTCTAGAGACACATACGAAAATCTATAACGCTTAACATATCGTGCGAAAATGAAAGAATTCGATGCGTCAATATCAATGAGAACAAATACATGAATACTACATAAAATAAATGTACATACGATGAAATTCTCGTTCGCCTTCTGAACCTGATATTGGATTAA
The DNA here is from genome assembly GCF_033568475.1 of Henckelia pumila. Classification (NCBI taxonomy): domain Eukaryota; kingdom Viridiplantae; phylum Streptophyta; class Magnoliopsida; order Lamiales; family Gesneriaceae; genus Henckelia; species Henckelia pumila. The sequence continues at coordinate 32,494,998 of NC_133121.1, read as the reverse complement.
TGCAAAAACCTGCCCTAAAACACGAGGTCTTTGATTAGTGCTTTTAACAGACTATCCTAGTGGCCTCTACGGAAATGAAGCCTGGGAACCAGATGATTATCCCCAAACAGGTTGCGGACAATCTCTCTTCATGTGACCAAATTTGCCACAACGGAAGCAAGATCCTACCCCTCTAGCAAGAAATTAACCGCCTCCATCCGTGGCTCCTCGGTATAGTGGAAAACATGGAAGCAACTCTCCATCTGCCCGAGCTGGTTCTCCTCATCCTTTGGATATTTGCCTCCCACTAGCGACTTTAGCCGAATCTAAACGAATTTGTGCATATAAATACGTCAGCGCACATCGTGGTGGTGGTGGTGTCCTTGATGGTTCTCTTGCTCATCATCATCGGCCCAGTGTCCACCGACGCTTCCGTGACTCTCATCTCCACGATTTGCCATCTAAAAGAGAAACATAAATTAACCCCAAGATTGTTTTCCTAAATCCCAAATCATAATGCATGCTCCGATATCATAAATATGGTGACCCGCTCTGAAATCATCTATTGATCATACTTAAGCATGCAACAAAATCTTAAAGCACAATAACTCAAATAATAACCAATGAAAACATAAAAAATTCAACAAGTCAACTAACGGAATACAACCAGTACTGAAATCAAATAAGATAACTGTTATAAAACCCCATTGAAATAAAATACTAAAATCGAAAAAAGAAAACCTAATACGAAAACAACCCACAGCACTGCTGCAACTCAACGACCGCTTTCTTCTGGTCTGTCCAACCTAAGCCCTTCCCTGTACAATGGGGTGTCAGAAACCAAAAAATCGAGAACGTGAGCTAACAACGCTCAGTGAGAAAGTATGAGTATACACATGCTATAAATGCTAATGAAAATGAATGGGTACCGGAAACCTATCATGGTTAAAACACTGCTAAGTCTGGTGGCACCTATGGTATATAGCATACTAAGTCGTCGCATCAGGAGGTGGCCCACACACCAAATGAAAACTATGGATATAGGTGACCTGATCCAATACTATCGAATCCAACCATCCACTAAAGAAATATGGGACTGAGCAATCCCACTACTGTTATATCAAGGTACATGCTCAAGATGATAATGTATGTAGCTAATAATCGTGACATAATATATGTACATAACAATATGCCATATAAACCATGAAAAAATATAACATGCATACTCGACCAAGATATCTCGGATAGTACATCCGTACCTCAACAAAGCAACCTTGCAACACTAACTCTCTAGTCGAATTCTATAAGTAGATAACTACCATTGGACTTATTGATTATTAAAAGCCTTAAATAGAATACTAGCTACTCACAGCAGCTAATCAAAGTATAGACTTATGTCTGCATCTATCGTTAGCCCTTTGATGACAATAGCCTCAAACTCTAGGCACAACTATGCTACAATCTCGGTAGCTCTTCGTCACTTTCTAGCCCTTGAGACGACGCCCGAAAACCCTCCAAATCAACCAAAAATGAGAGAGAGAGAGAAGAGTGAATTGGCACTTGAAAATGAAGTTCTCGGCCTCTATTTATAGGCGAAGATTGGACCTTCCGATCCCTAGTTAGGAGCTTCCGATCACTAGCCACCAAATAAGTGTCCTTGATTGGACAACACACTGCTATCAACAGAGTTCGGAGCTTCAGAACTGGGGTTCAAACCCTCTGATCTCTCTCTTGTCAATTCACCAATTAGAAAGCCCAAATTTCTTATCACAAGGCAATCAGACCTTTTGACAGTGAGTTCGGAGCTGCCGAACTCGCCTTCTACCTCCGAATTACATCGCTGCTTCTAAAGGGTTCAGAACCACAGATCCTGGCTTGGTTAAATTTCAGACCTTCCGAAATACCCGAACACTTAAAACCCTTGGGACTATTTCTGATCGTTCTAAATCCGATTTTCAACTCCTTCAACTCAAATGAGTAATGCTTAATCATGTTTTGACTAATTGAACAGGATTAGGCAGTTGATTAAATTAATTATGTATCGAGCTACTACACACCAAGAGATACAAACAATATGGATGATGAAATGATCTTGATACAATGCATTTTATTGATAATAATTGTTCAGATATACAATCGTTTCTAAGTGATATAAATAGGGAAGATGTTGTGTTAACTAGATCTAACGTTGAGAGCTCAATATTTGATGGCATTCCTGTCGCTGGAAATGAAAATAATGATGAAAATTTTAATTGAAATTTGTGTTTTACAGAATTTTGGCAAAAACATATCTTTGGATGGTACGCCATGAAATTAATTATATATATATATATATATATATATATATATATATATATTACTAAAGGTGATACATTGTATTTATCAAACTAATTGTTTCTTTTAAGGAATCTTACAATGCCTAATTCTCTTGTGCGTGGAGACAATTCTGGCACTTATATAAATATTGTGTTAGTATGTGCTTATTTTTTTTAGTGTTTTCGTATGCCTACAGCAAGTATTCCGTACGTTTGGATGAACATTTGGAGCCTTGGTCTGTTATTTCAACCTCTTGTCATGCCCATATTGTATGTCTTAAGTTTTGTTTGTTTATGATCGAGTTAATTCATAAATATACTCAAATTTCCACTTGATGGCATATTTATACTTTGGTGATTCTTTACATTTAGTTTTCCATATTTTTTTAAAGACCCAACCCGAAATCACCTAATAACCAAAACTTTAAGCATATAATTGACTTAAGCAAATAAACAACATCAAAGAAAACAACAAAAATTAAATAAACTGCTAACCCGGCAGAATACAACCGGAAACCCAAATAAAAATAGGTGAATATATAACCCAATCTAATTTAACAACTTAAGTAAACTAACAGCAATCTTTGCATCCTTGCTTTCATTTACTACGCACAGGTCCATTTGCTGAGTCACCTGAAACTGTCCCGTCGAATCGGGTGTCCAAGAAAAACAACACAGACGTGAGCAACCTTCTCTCAGCACAAAAAAACACAATTATACAAATAATATGATGCATTCAAAATTAGTGGGTACTGGTCAACTGTCTAGTCCTGCTTAGCTTAGGCTGCAATGAGTGCGTGGTACCATTTGAAGGCAATGGCGGAGCCAGAAATTTCATTCTACTCGGCTACAATTTTTTTCCCTGAATCCTTCAATATTTTGGAATAAACTACCCGGTCTATCATCAAATTATTCCAAAATTCTTCAAAATTGATATATACAATTTTTTGAAAAATTTTCTGCCTCCCGGGCACCAAGTGTGGCTCCGCCACTGATCTGGGGTCAAATCCGTCGGGTAACTTCCCACACTCATCAAGATCACCGTAGCATTTGTCCTCGTCATCACGGCGTCTTCCGGTGTTCAAAAATTTAACAAGGTATAGAACTGAGCGACCCTACTAGAAAGGCTATCTCGAAAGAGATTCGGCTCAACATGAATATGCATATGCAACAAAATATAATAAATCAGTGCAACATGAATCATGACACATAATATGCCTGGCTATCTCATTCATTACTTTACGTAACTCAAACACTGTCTTAGATGTACAAGCATCTACATTACATCACTACAAGCCAAGATAATTTCACATCACTAATAATGATCTAAAAAGAACTAATCAAATAGATAATCCCTAATACTAATAAGTATCTCAAACTATATCAACATCCGTCGTCAGCCTGCTGATTTCGAATGCCTTGACAATGGAACAGCTCCACTACAAGTCCCGTAGCACCTCGCTATCGCCCGACCCTCAAGTATAAGGATAAAACCATAAGAATTATACTGAATCATGACTCACACACACACACACACACACACACACACACACACAAACACACTAATTGTGAGAAACTTGTCCCCTATTTATAGACCAAGTTCGGAAGTTCAGATCCCTGGTTCAGAAGCTCAGATCCCTGGTTCAGAAGCTCCGAACTTGTATGTCTAATGCCCCAAATTTATCTTAATTGAGTTTATTTGAGATAAACGGAGATTATAGAATTCGGGGATCGATTTGTATTTGTTCAGGGACTGAATTGAAATTTTCGGAATTTTCAAGGACTAGAATTCAAATATTGAATTTGTTAGATATTTAAGCAAGATTTGACTTCTTCTCCTTCATTCTTCATCCCTCCCACACGCCTTCTCCCTCCATTGTGGAAGCAAAACATGTCTTTGAGTTTTGGATTTCTCCGTTTTGCTTGATCCGTCCGATAGAATTTCAATCTGAAGATATATTTGCGATCATGGCATTGAGAGCTCCGTTCTGAAGTAAATATTTCTCCGATCAGTTATAATTTATTTTCCGGATGTTGTTAGAATTGAATGAGTTTCGAGTATGATGTTCTTGAACTAGTTCTTATCGTTTATTATCAGTCGGATCAAAAAAAGAACGTCGTTCGGAATTGTTATGATTTTTGTTATGATTTTCGAAAATGAGGCTTAGAGATATGATGGATTTGAGATGTTTTGATGATATTGAAGTTGTTATGAGTTGAATGAGATATTGTACTGTTGTTTGCATTTTCAGTTGATCGATTTATAGCCGTTATGCCGCTGGTTTGAGTTTTGGGATTATCGATCGATTGTATTGTTGAAACGTATTAAAATTGAGTCGTTGAATGATATTTATTCGTTTAAATCTCCGTACATATTGGTTTGAAGGCCGATAACTTGGAATTAAAGAGTTTGAATCTTGAGAGATTGAAGACAATATAGTATTGTACTTCTTGACTATTTGATTTGAATTCGAATAGCTTTTGAATCGAATTATCTTTTGATTGTTGAGGATTGGAACTTTTGATCAAAGAGAGGTATAAGACGAAATTGGATGGAATAGGACGATTAACTCGAATCCGGATTGATTCGAGTATCCTAAAGAAATCACATACTTGTATGTATATGTAAATTACTTGAATTACATGATTGAATGTTTTAGTTTTTCATATGCATTCATATTGAGCCGAACATTTCGTTTCATTTGAATTAGACGATCTGGGGATTATAGTAGATTGGCACTGATAGGCGATTTACTACACTGACCGATCAACTCTCTATTGAATTCTCCGGAGTCTGGAGGATTGAAGTATACATCATCCACCTCGAAAGGGGAATTCGGTGTGATTGTTGTGATATTTCATCATCGGGATCCAAACCAAAGAATCGAGGAACCGATTTAATTTTTGATTATCCGGATTGATAATCTAGAATTTTGAAGTCATGCATTCATCTACTCTCATTTTGAATATCTGGAAGTTGATGTATTTCATTTTGAGATGCCTTTTTGATATAGCATGTTTGTCTTTTTTTACTGGGATTTATTCTCACCGGTTATCCGGTTGTTGTCTTGTCTTTGTATGTGTGCTTGGCAACAGGTGGGGCAGGACCGAGTCAGAGATCGCTTGGCTAGGTGGTTGTGACGATAGAAGTGAGGATCGGTTTTAGGAGTTGAATTTGTAATTCGAACTCATTATGTATTGTATTGTATTGAATAAACTAGACCGAAGCATGTTCTACTAGTTTAAATATTGTATAACTCTAGAACTACCTTGTATTGGATTATGCATGTTGATTGGAGTGAGCTATGCTTGAGTTAATTTTTGAATTGGAGTTTGAGCTATGGAGGAAAGCCCAGATTTTTGGTTCAAAGCCTTGCTCGCTCGAGCGAGGTGCCAGAATCCTGTTTTTTTTTAGACAGGGTGTTTCTTGCTCAAGCGCAGTACGTGCTCGCTCGAGCGAGAGCCTTCCAGGGTGCCGAGCAGAGTTGCTCGCTCGAGCGGGAGTTTCTTGCCACTTGAGCGAGGTACTGTTCACAAGAATAAAATTTTTTTTATTGTTTTTAAAGCTTGGCTCTTGTATGCTTTTATATTGATTTATTCTAGTGTAGATGATTGGAACCGAGGTCCTCACATTAAGTGATATCAGAGCAATAAGTTTCTTGGACTGAATTAGAGTAAGCGGGGTAGATCGAGTCCGCTTGAACGGATTTATTGCATGTGTTTGAGTTACTTAATTGATTTATAAAATATCATGCGAACATGCTTTATTAATTGAGAATTATTTGAGTTACATGATTATGTGATTTAAATTTCTAAAGCATGATTTACTTAAGATATCAATTGCTTGGATTCCTGGATCGAATTCGAATCTTCTCGAGATGGTTGAATTATTCGAGAAAGAGGTTTTGGGCACCAAATGGAATTGATGGAATTGGATTATCTGTGTCCTAACTCTTTATTATCAGATTATGGGTCCTCGAAGAATGTTGAATAGAAACCCACCGCCAGTTATTCCTCCGAATGAGAATCTGCCAATAGTCACTCCTTCGAACGAGTAGGGCAGTACAATGACAGATCAGATGGATGCCACAGCTACGCCATTGGAGACCTTATTGAAGAGGTTCCAATCTTTCCGACCCCCGATTCTGAAGGGTATGGAGAATCCAGTTGACTGTGAGAGCTGGTTGGACGATATAGATCATGTTAGAACCTAATGGGGGGGGGGGGGGGGGATTTAGGTTCTATTGGCAAGTTTAGCAATTTAAAGCGATTATGCAAGTACGCAAGCGGAAGACTTAAGCAATCAAATAATAAGTGCGGTAAATAAATGCGTAATGTAAATAAAGCAGTAAAAGTGATAAGAGATGTTTATGGAAGTTCGACGATAAATTGTCTATGTCTCCCCTTCTTGGTTAAGTCGATTAACCAAGGATCCACTAGCACTTCGAACGTCTTGGCCTTGATGGCTCCAAGGATAGCCTTACAACTTGACACGATCACCGCGCCGATACAACTCAACACTCTTGGCCTTAAGAGCTCCAAGAATAGCCTCAACACTCGTAAAATACACTTGGTTCACACACAAGTGTTTACAAAACCGAGCAACCAACTCACAAACAAACAACCCTTGATTTTACAACCCCGTATACAACTCGATATGTGAATATATTTTGAACACTCAAAAGGGGCTACAAATTGCTCAACAAATGGCTTGAATAATGCTTGAGAGGATTGAGAAACTTGAAGATGTTGGGATGTGTTGAATGGCCTCGGAATGCCTCTTTTTATAGCCGAAAATTCAGCATCGATCGGAACTTCCGATCCCTGCATCGGAGCTTCCGAAATTTGAATTCTGAGACACGCGGGTGTATTGGATCGGAACGTCCGATCCACTTCGGAGCTTCCGATCGGCGCAATAAATGTGTTGTCGGGCAAAAGTCTTCCGGACAAGATTATCAGGCGGCCGTTCAAGATCGGAACGTCCGATCACGTTCGGTGATTCCGATCTGCTTCACTTCGTTGCCTCCGATCTGCTTCCGAACAATATAATATTCTTAGAAAATGATTGGACCTTCCGATCATAGATCGGAGCTTCCGAACTTGTTCTTCGTAGCTTTCGTTCTTCATTCCGAACAATATAAAACTCCCTGGAAATAGATCGGAGCTTCCGAACCCTGATCGGAGCTTCCGATCTACCCTTAGCTTCCGAAGACGCTTCTGATCATGATCAGAGGTTCCGATCTCCAATCGGAGCTTCCGATCCCGTAGCAGTATACTTCTTCGAATTTTTTTTCTGATCTTGAGTATGAATTTAGTCTTAATTCATCTTGAAAATTTTAACTCTATAATAAGCTCAATGTAAATATTAGTAACATTTTAACCTAGTTTTGTTAATCATCAAAACATAGAGAAATAATACTTGTTAATGCATTAAAAACATTAATCTCATAATTCGAGATTTATATGCGTTTAAGGCGTAACAATCTCCCCCTTTTTGATGATCACAAAACTTGGTTAAAAATAGGAGATAAAATATACGATAATCATAAACAATTTTTATAAGAAACAGAGTTTAATGGATAAACAAATTTTATCAGATAAACAAATTTTATCCCAATTAATATTTTAACCATTAATTCTCCCCCTTTGTGATAAGCAAAAAGTGATGAAACATAGAATTAAAAATACGCAACAATTTCATTACAATAATAATTTTTAATACAAAGCAAGAGAAAAAAATACAAATAAAAATAAAATAAAAATCTAAGAGTCATCATCATGCTGCGGAGGAGGATAGCGAGTGGCGAAGTCATCAAATCGAGTCTCCAGAGAGGCAACTCTAGCAGTCAACTCGGTAAAATGAGTGTGCATACTCGTCTCAATGCGATGAAGAGTCTCGAGGAGTCGGTCGCTAGGAAATTGGTTTATTGGTGTAGGAGGAACCTCAGGAGCTTGGAAAGGAAGATCACAATGGTAGATGCAAAGGCCTCAAAATTGGAAGAGGATGGAATATCAGTGTTGGGCGGACCAGTCGGAAAACCTTTGGTTTGGATAGAGTGAGGAAGAGAGAAAAAGTCTCGATGAAAATCAGTAATAGGAGAAAATCTAGAAAAATCTCGACTAGGATCATCAACCCATCGAGAATACACAGGATTCCAAGATAAATCCATCCTGATAATAGACTGATGGTTGATGATATGACTCGACTGGATTTCAAGAGAAGGGATCCCCTCAAAATCTATATCAAAACGACTCAAAATCCGGTTAATAAACCGGGCAAAAGGAAAGGAAACCTTTTTAGTCGTCGTTGCCGTGTGATGCATAGTCTGCATAACAAGGCACGGAAGGTTAAAAGGTCGAGAGGAGATGATATGAAAAAGGATATACAAATCCAGATATTTGCAAGTGGAGAGGTCTCCACTGCGGGGAACTATGGATGTGGTAATGAGTTTTTGAATGATTTGGAAATCAGGACAAAGACTCTTGAGATGGATTCGATCGTCAGCACCAGTGGCTTGTCGACCGAGAATAGTAGTAAGAAAGAGATTGCGATCAAAGTTTGGATCATTTTGTGGCCAAGTTTGGGAAAAGTATTCACCGGGTCCATTCCTGGGAAGATCAAACCAGGAGGACAGATCAGCAGAAGAAAAGATGATATGCCTTCCTTGAACGATCATGGCAATGGTGATATCTCCATGCCCTAATTCGAGTTCAAGGTTTGCATAGAACTCGTGAATCAGTGGAGGAAAGATTCGGTCGGGGACAGATGGCTGAAAAAAGGATTCCCAATGTTGAGCATTGATTAAGTTCAACAGTAGGAGATGGGATTGGGCCAAGTAGGTAGTATCTAAGATACGATCCGGATGAATAGAACGATGCAAATAATCATCAGGAATGGCCCTAGAAACAGCTGGTTGGGTAGGATCACGGATAATAATAGGGCGACTAGAACTTGCTTGATCGCGACGGAGTTTGACAGGCATTTTTATAGGTTGGAATCGGATGAAATAGAGAAAAGAGAAGAAATTTAGGTGCAAGAAATCGGACTGAGCGATCTGATATTTATAGGGGTTGGAACGATCGGAAGCTCCGATCCTGATCTGTCGTTCCGATCGTGCGGTCCACTGAGGTAGGGCCATGTGTCGATCGAAAGCTCCGAACAGGCTTCGGACGTTCCGATCCTGAGGCGGTAATTAATGATAAGGCGGTTAAAAGTAATTTGAAAAGACGGATCAAATGGGGATCGGACTTTTCGATCGTGATCGGTGGTTCCGATCCTCATCTTGGAGGGAAAATTTACCGCGCAAGTTGAAAAGTGGCGGGATACAGATCGGAAGTTCCGATCTGGATCGGTGGTTCCGATCTGCCTTAGGAAGAAAGCATGATTTCGACTCTTTAAAATTTATTTTATTTAGCATTTAAGCAAATAATTCACATAAAAATGTGAGCTTCTTAATTTTGAATAAATACAATTGATTTGTATTATCCAACATTAATTTGCTCGAATTTAGTATTTAAGCTCCCCCTTAATATGACATTAAATTTAATTTATGCCTATAAGTGATTACAACTCAATCATGCCAAGTTCACCACGCAAACGAATAAAAGTATTTTCATCTAGTGGTTTTGTAAAAATATCGGCAATTTGATTTGACGTGTCAACATATTGAAGTTCAACTTCATTTCGTTCGATGTGGTCACGAATAAAATGATGACGAATGTCAATATGTTTGGTGCGCGAATGTTGAATCGGATTCTTTGTTAGACATATGGCGCTAGTGTTATCACAAAAAATAGGGATTTTTGAAAAAGAGACGCCATAGTCGAGCAATTGATGCTTCATCCAAAGAATTTGCGCACAACAACTACCGGCAGCCATATATTCGGCTTCGGTCGTTGACAACGCAACACAATTTTGTTTCTTTGAAAACCAAGAAACTAAACAATTTCCTAAAAAGAAACAAGTTCCACTAGTGCTTTTACGGTCCACCTTATATCCACCAAAGTCGGCATCACAGTAAGCTTTTAAATCAAAGAAAGAATTTTTCGAATACCACAAGCCGAGATTTGGAGTATTTGAAAGATATTTGAAAATGCGTTTTAAGGCGAACAAATGCGATTCCTTTGGACATGATTGAAATCGTGCACACAAGCAAACACTAAACAAAATATCCGGTCTACTAGCAGTAGCATATAATAAGGAGCCAATCATACTACGAAAGGAAGATTGATCTACAGTTTTACCATTTTCATCCTTGTCGAGTCTGATTGCTGTGCTCATCGGTGTAGATGATGATTTTGTGTTCTCCATTCCAAACTTCTTTAGAATCTCCTTGATGTATTTGCTTTGGTTCACAAAGAACCCATCCTTGCACTGTTTGATTTGTAATCCGAGGAAATAGTTAAGTTCCCCCATCATACTCATCTCGAAGTGTTCCTGCATCAACTTAGAGAATTTTGAGGTAGAATATCCGAGAAAGATACCTTTGTTGGATTTGGCATCAAATTTGCCAAGGTTGTCCTTAGCATTGTTATGTATGTAGCATTTGGAACCGAAAGCTCGAAAGTAAGAAATGTTAGGATTTCTCCCTCTCCATAATTCATATGGAGTTTTCTTGAAAATTGGCCTTATTGATACACGATTAATGATGTAACAAGCAGTGTTCATTGCTTCAGCCCAAAAATATTTTGGTAGAGAATGCTCACATATCATGGTCCTCGCAATCTCCACAAGTGTCCTATTTTTCCTCTCAACGACTCCGTTTTGTTGAGGAGTCCTACAACAAGAAAAATTGTGACCGATGCCTTTCTCTTCACAAAAGTTTGAAAAACTCTCATTTTGAAATTCAGTTTCGTGGTCACTACGGATCTGCTTTATTGAAAGATTTTTCTCATTCTCAACTCGTTTGACAAAAGTTTTAAAATAATCAAAGGCATCATTTTTGTGGGCTAAAAACAATGTCCACGTGTAACGTGAAAAATCATCCACAATGACAAATGTATAAAGCTTTCCTCCTAGGCTAGAGTTTCTCGATGGACCACATAGATCTAGGTGAAGAAGTTCAAGGGGCATAGAAGTAGATACAAAATTTTTGCTTTTAAAAGATTCTCTTGTATGTTTTCCAAGTTGACATGCATCACAAACAGAATCTAATTTTAAATTGAGTTTTGGCATTCCAACAACTAAATCAAGTTTAAAAAGTTTTTCTATGGTACTAGGACCAACATGACCTAGTCGTCTATGCCAAAGAATGTTGTCATCAACATTCAAGGATACAAGGTTTTTAATATTTGATAAAGATAAATTGTTTAAAGAAACCTTGTAAACATTTTCACTTCTATATCCTTTGAAATTTATGGATTTGTCAGTCGTGAGTGATATAGTGCAGTGTTGGGGAGTGAATTTGACTTCATAACCTCTATCGCACAATTGACTTATGCTTAGTAGATTATGCTTAAGCCCTTTCACTAGGAGTACATCATCAATCAAGCAAGATTCAGATATACCTATTGAGCCGATTCCTTCAATGATTCCTTTGCTGTTGTCTCCAAAGGTTACAGTTCCCTTCTCCTTTGGTTTGACTGATTGAAGTAGCTCCTTCTTCCCCGTCATATGTCTAGAACATCCACTGTCTAGATACCATATGCTAGGGAGAACAATTTTCCTATTTCCCTACAAGAAGAGATTTTGGTACCCTTTAGTTCTTTTGGGTCCATAGTGTTAGAAAAGAAAAATACAAAATAGATTTTCAAGAGTTCAGTCTCTCATAGCGACATCATCGCCACTTTCCAAGAGTGCTCCCAGTTGTAGGTAGGGCTATGCCTCTTTAAAAACCTATTTCCTTGGACAGAGCAGCGTTCATCAGGAAGACCAGTCGCATCAAGACAGTTTAAACCGGTCTATGATGAACTCCCTTAGATCATGATCTCATAATGCCGACTAATGAGTTGTTAAGTACTCTTAGGCCTCCATTTCATATAGCTCTTTTTATCATATTGATATTTTAAAGATCTACACTTATGTCTAGCATGTCCTATTTTACAACAGTAAGAACATGCAGGGGGTGATCTCATTTTTGCTTTAGCAATTAGACTAGTGAAATCTATAGATTTCTTACCATACCCTATTCCACCCTTATCAAAACTACATTTTTGCATGCTTAGTAAATTATTCAAGTTATTACTACTTACATTGAATTTATCAAAAGATTTCTCTAAGTGAGCTATGTCATCCTTTGATCTTAGGTTTTCATGCTCCTTAGTTTCTAATTCATGTTTGAGTTTTCTATTTTCTTTTCTAAGAGATTTAGCCATATCAAACATATTTTTATATGCATGTAGTAGTTCGTCATAGGAAGGTACCTCATCATCATCGTCGGAGACGATGTCATCACTTTTAGCCATGAGGCAGATGTTGGCTTCCTCCTTGTCATTGTCTCTATCGCTCCAAGTGGCTAGAAGTGCTTTCTTCTTTCCCTTGTCAACTTTCTTCTTAAGAGGACACTCATTTGCATAGTGGCCTTGTTGTTGACAGTTGTAGCAAGTAACTTCCTTATCCGGCTTCTTTTGGAATTTGTTTCCTCGCATGAATCGTTTGAACTTTCTTGCGAAGAGCGCCATATCATCATCATCATCATCTTCTTTGGATTGGCTAGATAGAGCAATCCCCTTTGCCTTGGTATCTTCTTTCTTTAATTCCTTCCTTGTTGATAATTCCAGCTCATGGGTTTTTAGAGTCCCATGTAGTTGATCAAGATCGTAGGATGCGGTGTCGCCTTTGTTTGACTCGATGATGGCCGTCCTTTTGGCATCCCACTCCTTGGGTAAGGCGCGTAGAGCTCTCCTCCACACTTGTTTGGTTGGATATTGTTCCCCGAGTTGGGCTAGCTGATTGATAATTTGAGTAAGCCTTCGGAACATAGTATCTACATCTTCGTTTGATTCCATCTCGAATGTTTCATATTTGAGTTGGAGTAGATCGATCTTCGTCTCTTTGACTTGATTAGTCCCTTCATGGCATATCTCCAACTTGTCCCATATTTCTTTAGCGGATGAGCACATTGAGATCCGATTGTACTCATTCATATCTAAGGAACAATGAAGAATATTCATGGCTTTAGCATTTTGAGAAATTAATCGCATGTCCTCCTTGGAAAAGTCATCCATTCCCTTGAGAATTTTGACACCCTCAACCTCTTTAGTAGGTATGTAGGGACCTTTCACAGTAACTTTCCAAAGATCATAATCTACGGATTGGATATATAGGGACATTCGGTTTTTCCAATATCTGTAGTTTATGCCATTGAAAAAGGAGGACGATTTGTTGATTTCCCTTGAGCATAGTCGCTCGCTAGATTTGCCATAGAGCCTTTTTGAAAATTTTTTGTAAAAAGGTGGCTCTGATACCACTTGTTAGAACCTAATTGGGGGGGGGGGGGATTTAGGTTCTATTGGCAACTTTAGCAATTTAAAGCGATTATGCAAGTACGCAAGCGGAAGACTTAAGCAATCAAATAAGTGTGGTAAATAAATGCGTAATATAAATAAAGCAGTAAAAGGGATAAGAGATGTTTATGGAAGTTCGACGATAAATCGTCTACGTCTCCCCTTCTTGGTTAAGTCGATTAACCAAGGATCCACTAGCACTTCGAACGTCTTGGCCTTGATGGTTCCAAGGATAGCCTTACAACTTGACACGATCACCGCGCCGATACAACTCAACACTCTTGGCCTTAAGGGCTCCAAGGATAGCCTCAACACTCGTAAAATACACTTGGTTCACACACAAGTGTTTACAAAACCGAGCAACCAACTCACAAACAAACAACCCTCGATTTTACAACCCCGTATACAACTCGATATGTGAATATATTTTGAACACTCAAAAGGGGCTACAAATTGCTCAACAAATGGCTTGAATAATGCTTGAGAGGATTGAGAGACTTGAAGATGTTGGGATGTATTGAATGGCCTCGGAATGCCTCCTTTTATAGCTGAAAATTCGGCATCGATCGGAACTTCGGATCCCTGCATCGGAGCTTCCGAAATTTGAATTCTGAGACACGCGGGTGTATTGGATCGGAACGTCCGATCCACTTCGGAGCTTCCGATCGGCGCAATAAATGTGTTGTCGGGCAAAAGTCTTTCGGACAAGATTATCAGGCGGCCGTTCAAGATCGGAACGTCCGATCACGTTCGGTGATTCCGATCTGCTTCACTTCGTTGCCTCCGATCTGCTTCCAAAAAATATAATATTCTTAGAAAATGATCGGACCTTCCGATCATAGATCGGAGCTTCCGAACTTGTTCTTCGTAGCTTCCGTTCTTCATTCCGAACAATATAAAACTCCCTGGAAATAGATCGGAGCTTCCGAACCCTGATCGGAGCTTCCGATCTACCCTTAGCTTCCGAAGACGCTTCTGATCATGATCGGAGGTTCCGATCTCCAATCGGAGCTTTCGATCCCGTAGCAGTATACTTCTTCGAATTTTGTTTCTGATCTTGAGTACGAATTTAGTCTTAATTCATCTTGAAAATTTTAACTCTGTAATAAGCTCAATGTAAATATTAGTAACATTTTAACCTAGTTTTGTTAATCATCAAAACATAGAGAAATAAGACTTGTTAATGCATTAAAAACATTAATCTCATAATTCGAGATTTATATGCGTTTAAGGCGTAAAAGATCAGCTTTTTGATTCTCTCGAATATTTTGATGACTGCAGAACCAGGTTGGTTATTCATCAGCTGCAGGGTGTTGCTAAGAACTGGTGGATCGCAACAAAGAGAGCCATTGAAAATCGAGGTACAGTTATTAACTGTAATCTTTTCAAATCTGAGTTTTATAAGCGGTTTTTCCCAGATTCGTACCGAAAGGATAAGGGTGCCAAGTTCGCTAATCTGAAACAAGGGAACTTGAATATCAAGGAGTATGTTACCAAGTTTGACAGCTTAATGAGGTTTGCACCGCACATTGCTGACAACGAAGAAGAAAAAACCGATCAGTTCATCAACGGCTTGAATCCTGATATCTTTACTCTTGTGAATATTGTGAGGCCCAATAATTTTTTGGATGCAATGGATCAGGCCAAGGGTGCTGAGGCATGACTGATGAGACAGAGAGGGAATCAGTTTTCATCTCAGCAACAACAGATACAGTTTCAGGCCCAACCGTACTATTATCTGAACCAACCTCAGAGATCAGAGGGTGGTAGCAATACTGGAGGCAAAAGGAAGGACTACTTTCGTCCCAAAGGAAAACATTTTAAGAATTCTGGGAGCAGTTCTTCGAGTTCAGGTGGCTCGAAGCAGTATAGTTCTGGACAGATTTTAGGATTCTTTGGAGCAGCTTGTAACAAGTGTGGAGGTCGCCACTCCAGTGATCAATGTAAAGGTGTTTCTGGGAGTTGTTACATCTGTCAACAGTCTGGACACTACGCGAGATTCTGTCCTCAGAGTGTTCCTGAGAGATCACGGGGTGGAAGTTCGTCGAGACTGTCAGCTCAGCCCGAGAGGCAAGCATCTGCTGTACATTCCTTTCAGCCACCACAACATAGTCGACAGAGAGGTGGACAGAATGCGAATCAGCCTCCTAGACAGCAGGCTAGAGTTTTTGCTTTGAATGAGGACCAGGCTCAGGCTCAGGCAGCACCTGATGACGTTATAGCAGGTAACTATTTGATATTTGGTTATCCTGCTCATGTTTTGATTGATACGAGTGCGTCTCAATCTTTTATTTATGAGAAATTTGTTTTGAAGCATGCCTTTCCTTGCGAGCCTTTGCCTGCTGTAGTTACTGTTACTTCACCTTTGGGTGGAGGAATTGTTTCTGTGAGGTTAGTCAGGAAGTGTGAACTGCATTTTGATGGGAATGTGATTGAATTTGATTGTATTGTACTTGGATTATCCGATTTCTATTACATTGTTGGTATAGATGCTTTGACCAAGTACAGGGCTACAGTTGATTGTTTTCAGAAGGTAGTCAGATTCAGACCGAAGATGGCCGATGAGTGGAAATTCTTTGGTAAGGGTTCTCGATCTAAAATTCCTTTGATATTTGTTTTGTCTATGACTCGAGTGTTACAGAGAGGAGCAGAGGGATTTCTGATTTATACAATGGATGTTTTGAAGTCTAGTCCTAGGTTGACCGACATAACAGTGGTTAGAGAGTTTCCTGATGTATTCCCAGATTAGGTTCCTGGATTACCGTTTATTAGTGAGGTAGAATTTAGTATAGAACTATTGTCTGGTACTCAGACGATTTTCAAGGCTCCATATCGAATGGCTCCGATTGAATTGAAGGAATTGAAGGAGTAGTTGGAGGACTTGGTTGCCAAGGGATACATCTGACCTAGTGTATCGCCTTGGGGTGCTCCGGTACTTTTCGTTCGAAAGAAAGATGGTTCTATGAGACTCTGCATCGACTACCGCCAACTGAATCAAGCGACGGTAAAGAATAGGTATCCTTTACCTCGAATAGATGACCTCTTTGATCAACTGCAGAGTTATTGTTTTTATTCGAAGATTGATTTGAGGTCTGGATATCATCAGCTGAGGGTTCTTGATGAAGACGTTCCTAAGACAGCGTTTAGAACGAGGTAAGGCCACTTTGAGTTCATTGTCATGTCGTTCGGTTTGACAAACGCTCCAGCAGCCTTTATGGGTTTGATGAACCGTATCTTTCAGCGTTATTTGGATGAGTTTGTTATTACTTTCATTGTTGATATCCTTATCTATTCGAAGAGCCGTACTGACCATGCAGAGCACTTGAAAATCGTCTTACACGTTTTGAGGACTGAGCAATTGTATGTCAAGTTATCAAAGTGCGAGTTCTGGTTGGACCGATTTGTCTTTCTTGGTCACATTATATCTGGAGATGGGATTTCTGTTGATCCCAGCAAGATCGAAGCGGTTATGAACTGGCGTAGACCGAATTCTGTGCTTGAGATCCAAAGTTTCATGGGTTTAGCGAGTTACTATCATAGATTTATCCAGGGTTTCTCTTCTATTACGAAGCCGATTACCCAGCTAACTCAGAAGAATGCACCTTTTGTTTGGAATGAAGAGTGTGAGGCTAGTTTTATTGATCTGAAGAAGAGATTGACCAGTGCTCCGATTCTTTCTATGCCTTCAGGTACTGGAGGTTTTATCGTTTACTGCAATTCTTCTCTTCTAGGTCTTGGATGTGTTCTTATGCAGAGGAAGCATGTGATAGCGTATGCATCGAGGCAGCTGAAGCCGCACGAGATTCGACATCCGATTCATGATCTTGAGCTCACTGCGATTGTGTTTGCATTGAAGATTTGACGTCACTGTCTTTATGGTGAGTCCTTCGAGATCTTTTCTGACCATAAGAGCTTGAAATACTTGTTTTCACAGTCCGAACTAAATATGAGATAGAGGAGATGACTAGATTTGTTAAAGGACTTCGACTGCAAAATAAAGTATTATCCGGGGAAGTCGAATGCTGCTGCTGATGCTTTGAGCCGAAAACTTTGTTCTTTATCTCTTTCTACTATCGATGTTTCTCAGTTGATCGAGTACTGTTGCACTTCTGGTTTGGAGCTTGAATTAGATAAGAGGTCTATCAGAGTCTATGCTATCCAAGCCGAGCCAGAATTATTTGTGTTGATCAAAGAAGCACAAAAATCCGATGAGAGTATCCAGAATTCGATAGAGAAAGTCAGATCAGGACATCAATCTGAGTTTCAGGTCAGGGATGATATCTTGTTTGTGAATAATCGCATTGTTGTGCCTGATATTTCTGAGTTGAGACAACGTATCCTGAGAGAGGCACACTGCAGTTGATTCAGTGTTCATCCAGGTGGTCGGAAGATGAATAAAGATCTGATGAGTCAGTTCTAGTGGAAAAAGATGAAGAGCGATGTTACGAAGTTTGTATCCCGATGTTTGAACTGTCAACAGGTGAAAGCAGAGAGGAAGCGACCGGGTGGTTTGTTGCACAGTTTATCCATTCCAGAGTGGAAGTTGGATCACATCTCAACGGATTTTGTCACGAAGCTACCGCGATCAGTCCGTGGATGTGATGCTATCTGGGTAGTGATTGACCGACTGACTAAATCTGCATGTTTTATTCCGTACAGGATGGCTTATCGTCATGGTCAGATGGCCGAGTTGTATGTAAATGAGTTTGTTAGATTGCACGGTGTGCCGAGGTCGATTGTTTCTGACCGAGATCCTCGGTTTACTTCTCATTTCTGGCATAGTTTCAAGAGGCTCTTGGTACTCGGTTGCACTTAAGTACAGCATATCATCCTCAGACCTACGGTCAGTCTGAGCAGACGATTCAGACTCTTGAGGACATGCTACGAGCCGTAGTGCTTGACTTTGGCAATAGTTGGCAGGATTCGTTGCCTCTGGTAGAATTTTCGTACAACAACTATCAGACGAGCATCGGTATAATACCTTTTAAAGCATTGTACGGAAAGAAGTGCAAATATCCTTTGTACTGGGATGAGATTTCTGAGTCACCTGAATTGGGACTAGATATGATTCGTGACATTTCTGAGCAGGTAAATACTATTCGATCGAGAATGAAGACGACACAAGACAAACAGGCAAAGTATGCGAATATCAGAAACAGACCTCTGGATTTTGATCAGGGAGACCTAGTTTTTCTTAAAATTTATCATTTCAGAGGCACTGTTCGATTCGGGAAGCGAGAGAAGTTGTCACTGAGATTCATCGGTCCATACGAGATTCTGGAGAAGATAGGCAACCTTGCCTACAGATTAGCTCTTCCTCCGTATTCACGACGTTTTTCACGTCTCTATGTTGCGGAAATATCATCCAGATCCTTCTCATATTCTTCAGCCTGACGAGGCTGAACTGGATGAGACCTTGAGCTACTTTGAGCGACCGATTCAGATCCTTGACAGAAAGAAAAAACAGCTCAGAACCAAGTCGATTCCATTGGTGAAGGTCCAATGGAGTCATCACAGAGTCGAGGAAGCGACTTGGGAGTCAGAATCTGATATGCAACAGAGATTTCGTGACTTATTTATCTAACATGAGTCCTTATTCAGTTTCTTGATTCTTGATTCTCTATCTTATGTGTTGATTTTATCTCATTTCGAGGACGAAATCCATTTTTAGAGGGGGAGAACTGTAACGCCCCAAATTTATTTTAATTGAGTTTATTTGAGATAATTGGAGATTATAGAATTCGAGGATTGATTTGTATTTGTCCAGGGACTGAATTGCAATTTTTTGTATTTTTTAGGGACTAGAATGAAAATATTAAATTTGTTAAATATTTAAGCAATTTTTGACTTCTTCTCCTTCATTCTTTATCCCTCCCACACACCGTTTCCCTTCATTGTTGAAGCAAAACGTGTCTTTGAGCTTTGGATTTCTCGGTTTTTCTTGATCCGTCCGATAGAATTTCAATCTGAAGATATATTTGCGATCACGGCATTGAGAGCTCCGTTCTGAAGTAAGTATTTCTCCGATCAGTTATACTTTATTTTTCGGATGTTGTTAGAATCGAATGAGTTTCGAGTATGTTGTTCTTGAACTAGTTCTTATTATTTATTCTCAATCGGATTGGAAAAAGAACGTCGTTCGGAATTGTTATGATTTTTGTTATGATTTTCGAAAATGAGGCTTAGAGATATGATGGATTTGAGATGTTTTGATGATATTGAAGTTGTTATGAGTTGAATGAGATATTGTACTGTTGTCTGCGTTTTTAGTTGATTGATTTATAACCGTTATGCCGCTGGTTTGAGTTTTGGGATCATCGACCGATTGTATTGTTGAAACGTATTCGAATTGAGTCGTTTAATGATATTGATTCGTTTAAATCTCCGTACAGATTGGTTTGAAGGCCGATAACTTGGAATTAAAGAGTTTGAATCTCGAGAGATTGAAGACGGTATAGTATTGTACCTATTGACTATTTGATTTGAATTCGAATAGCTTTTGAATCGAATTATTTTTTGATTTTTCAGGATTGGAACTTTCAATCAAAGAGAGGTATAAGACGACATTGGAGGGAATAGGATGATTAACTCAAATCCGGATAGATTCGAGTCTCCTAGAGAAATCACATTCTTGCATGTCTATGTAAATTACTTGAATTACATGATTGAATGTTTTAGTTTTTTATATGCATTCATATTGAGCCGAACGTTTCGTTTCATTTGAATTAGAAGATCTAGGGATTATAGTCGAGTGACAGTTGTAGGCGATTTACTAAAGTGATCGATGAACTCTCTATTGAATGTTCCGGAGTCTGGAGGATTGAAGTATACATCATCTACCTCGAAAGGGGAAGTCGGTGTGATTGTTGTGATATTTCATTGTAGCGACCCGACCCGGATCCACTACCTAATCAGAGTTAAGAGCATAATTAAGCATACATTAAATCAAATTGCTGCGGAAGACTAAATACAAGTAGACCGGCAGAATACAACCGACTAATCAAACTTGATTTATACAACCCAATAGAATTACTTTAAATAAAACCTACAGCTAATTCTGCTGTCTTCAAGGTCACTGGCTACTCCAGGCTCCTAGTGCTCAATCCTGCACCTATACCTGCCCCATCGAATAGGGTATCCAGATACACAGAAAATACTGGACGTGAGCCCTAAGCTCAATATGAAAGCACGGATAAACATACAAATATGATGCATGCAAATGACCGGGTATCCATATCTGGGATAACTGTATACAAACTGCTCAAACTGGCGCCTGGGATATAAGCTCGTCACATCGGGGTAGCTAACCACTGTGTGCGACCACTCATTCCCAAATCCCGGACGCGGACCGCGGAGACCTCGAGGTATCAGTACCTAAGGGTACTCGATATCAAACGTCCTAACAGGGCTGAGCAACCCTAACTGGCTCATCTCGAAAGATATACAGATGTACAGGCACAAGATGATATGCACATGCCGCATAACAATAATAACATGCAAACACATAAATGCAACATATAAGCATGCATATCCGCTGGCAATCTCAGTCAGTACTTACGTACCTTTTTAAGGCAGTCCTAGTAGTTCCACTCTAGGTTCCAAGCCTATCATCAAGTCTACAATGCAAATACCCATGCATCATTCAATAAGCACTAAAAGCCTTAACTAAGCTATTGCATACTCCTAAATAATTTAAGGAGACCATAGCTATACCTGCATCCGTCGTCAGCCCACTGATGGCGACTATCCCGCAACTAGCGCACTCCCCTGCTGCGAATCCACAGCCTCGAACACGGCTCTACAACACGAGCGCTGCTCCGCTACTATGTCAGACACTGTCTGACCATACTAAAATGTGTTCCCTACTCCAACTCTAAAATAAGAGTACCCAAAGCCCTAAAATAGAGCCACTAGGGCGAAGGAAAGGAACTCGGAATTGGCAAGAAATGAATGCCTCGGACCTTATATTTATAGACATCGATCGGAACCTCCGAACCTCGATCGGAACTTCCGATCCTTGTTCGGAACGTCCGATCCTGCCATCGGAGCTTCCGAACATCCTTATCTGCCACATGTCAAAATCTCACTGGTTGACTTCGGATAGGGCGATCGGAGCTTCCGATCCCGATCGGAGTTTCCGATCCTGCCACACGTCATGCATGACGTAATATCGATCGGAGCTTCCGATCTTGCATCGGAGCTTCCGACCCTGATAGGAGCTTCCGATCCTTCAGATACCAAATTGGTTTAATTAACATAATTAATCTCTTAATTACCAATTTCGATTATGGGGTACTACATTCTCCCCCACTTAAGATATTTCGTCCTCAAAAATAGATCTTAAGTACCGAATGCAATACAAGGTACAGAAACATTCCTTATTCAAATCAAACATTAAAACCGAATACAACTCAAAACTGAAATCAAAACAACTCAGGATGGTCTTCACGCATCCTTTCTTCAAGTTCCCAAGTAGCTTCCTCAGTGCCTCGGCGCTGCCACTGAACTAAAACCAAAGGAATGACTTTGTTCCGTAATAACCTTACCCTTATAATCTAGGATACGAATAGGTTTCTCAGCATAGGTCAAATCCTTGCTCACTTGAACCTCAGACCGCTGCAAAATATGAGACTCATCCGCCACATACCGTCGCAACAGTGATACGTGGAACACGTCGTGAATACTGAAAAGATGCGGTGGCAAAGCTAGTCGATAAGCGAAATCGCCAATGTTCTCCAAGATCTCAAACGGACCGATAAACCTGGGAGACAACTTGCATTTAAGACTAAATCTGAGAATCTTACGAAAAAGTGACATTCTCAGAAATACTGTCTCCCCCACTTCTTTCTAGAAGAATGGAGTATGACAAGTCGCCCGTACAACGCCTCAACAGGTGTCCTCCTAATGCTACGATGGTACCTATTGTTGTACGCGAACTTAATCAATGACAACTGATTTGGCTAAACTGAACCAAAAATCCATAGTACACGCCCAAAACATGTCCTCCAAGGTATGGATAGCGCTCTCCATCTTAGCATCTGTCTCTGGATGATATTCAGTATTTAAACTGAAAGCAGTGCTCGTAGCACGCTGGGCACTCCCCCAGAATATGGAAGTAAACCTGGGTCTCGATCGCTGACAATGCCCACCGGCTTCCATGAAGTAGAACGATCTTTTGGATGTATAACCGAGCCTTATGATCAATAGAGTTCTCTCGACTGCTCTTCGAATTCTCACTGTTCCTACG
This sequence comes from Henckelia pumila, assembly GCF_033568475.1. Classification (NCBI taxonomy): domain Eukaryota; kingdom Viridiplantae; phylum Streptophyta; class Magnoliopsida; order Lamiales; family Gesneriaceae; genus Henckelia; species Henckelia pumila. The sequence goes on along the minus strand of NC_133121.1, from coordinate 32,472,012 downwards.
AACCTTAGCAGTGATAGTTCCTCATCAAGTATACCACTTGATACCGACTATTCCTCTTGCTAGAATCAGTTCGTACTAACGAGAAGACCAGATACAACCAACCTGTATCTCCACTGGTCTAACACTGACATCAAATCCCAGAGGTAACCGCAAGTGTTAACCAATCGATTCCCACTTGACGTCCTGCCACAGATAACAACCAATCCCAAAAGTTCCTAGCATCGACAGACTTACATTCCGTACTTATTTTCTTCGATGCTGACTAATATTCTCAAAGAATGTCACCGCTATAATGTTGAACACATAGATGGGACCGCAACATGTACAACATTAGTAGTCTAGATTAAAGATCACCACTATCTCGTCACTCGAGATATCAATTGAATTCGCAACACTAGTTATCCAACCATAGATAACAATCCCAAGTCACACTTGACTTGCTACCAAGATGAACAAAACTAGTTCACCTCAACCCTTCGCGCAATCCATGACACATGCGGTAAACCAACGAATTTACCCGATAGATCTCGGTCGATCCCAACACCTCAATGGCATAGCACATCATAACGTACTGGGAAATCACCGACAACAATCTCACTAGACTCTGAACACAGTCTCAGCTGTCGTATCATCCCACGAACAAACAACTGATATCGGCCTGCTAATGCTCATTGAATTCCGCAATACTCGTCGAATCATAATTTAACGAAAATCCTCCGAGAAAACTGCTGGAAATGCCTAAACAAGTATTCGGCTAACAGTTCCCAAAACTGTAATCCAATAGCATGGAACAATTCTATTTCCAAAACTGGGTCAACCATTGCTAATACCAAGCAATGTTTAGATCAATTACGTCTTCTCTTACCATTGATAACTTTACCCGAGTTATCGAACTAGCCATTACTTACCAAAGTCAAAACATGCAATCACCTCCCGTGATTTATCGAACTTGAAAGTCCAAACGACTGCACTCCGAAAATCTCAACCACCCGAGAATCCTGAATGCAAATAATTTTCTTACTGTTCCGAGACATTTACTTAAAGGATCCAAACTCATAAGCACGACGGCTTATAGTATCGTCCCAAGTATCTCTCGGTTCATGATATCTTAATTACTGATCTGCTCAACCAATCGACCTCGTCGATAAGTTGTGACTATCACACAACTTGTCAGTACCAACCAAAATATGGCAACCATCCGCCAGGTCTTGGTCCTTTGAAATCTCACATGGCTCGATCAATAATCATGATCTCACGGCCATGCGTCCGCATATCCCCAAATACTTGGAATCAAAAGAATCACAGCTGATTCAACTCACCTATCTCTGACAAAGTCAGACAATAGCTATTAGTAGTCTCCAGTACCAATCTTGCATCGATACTGACTCACTACCAACTGTCGCGAAACTTGCTCCTGATAACTATATCCTTTGCTAAGACTGCAACAAATCGAGACTGAGGTTACTTGCCGCGGTGTCCCACCTGAAACCACCACCAAGTGTACACTGGCATAAATCATTCTATCCTCACGCCTCAAATAGTCATGTACAATCCTTAGCGTCGGATATAATCTATCACTGAAGGAAACCATTAATGCTGAAAACTTACTCATCTCCGAGTCAAATGTTTCAGGAATTTCACAAACCAAAACTACTGGATAGCCCCTATCACAAGAGCATCCAAACCCCGACTAGATCCACTAGTCTAGCAGTAGACTAAAACTATCTGTTCAAAGTACGTACTCGTCAAGGAAAATCCCTCCAAGACTGGTCCTTGTGACAAAACTGCAAACCAATATCTCTGACGACAGTCAGACGATATCTAAACCGCTGACATCTAACCAGGCATCCAATCCAATGTTATACCCCGTCGTGACTGCTACCAAAACTCTAGACTAAGTAGCTTTCCCACCGCCAAATCCTGAAGCACGAAGGCTTCCAAGCATTCTCCGAAGTACGAAAGACTCCCAGAGTAACACTGGCATAGGGTCGCGCTCCATCATGTCTAGTCATGGTCCTAGTCCACAACTCTCGGCATATACCCGACTTGGTATCCCGATGAAATCCCATCATCACGAAGTCTCAACCTATGCAGGTCAATCAGACTACTGTCCTAAGGAAACAACTTAGAACAAAAACTCAAAATTCCAAACAAAGATCGATATTTCCATGCTCCCAGATGAATTACCTCATCAATGGCACTAACTCAGTCAAACGACTAATTAGGTCAGCCTTAGGAAGACACCTAGACTAACCCCATGCCAATCCGTTACCGTTGACTTACTCAAAATCCATGAGCTATCCTAGTTGATTAGTCAACTAATTCTAAGCCAAACTCAGTAACATTACTTGTAATCAAACACGAATCTATGAATAAGTAAAACATGTATCATTACTTCAAGTTATGTACAATTTCCTTTATTACAATCCCATGTAATACATACAGTATTCAAAATACAACAAAATGTACATCCAATAACTTGAACTGATACAACCAATTTCTGATGATTCATTACAACTGAAATACTGTTTACAAATACATCAATACAGTATTTAAAATCGTCGAACTTGTCTTCACTCCTTGAGCATGAAGCTTCCAATCGACACACGCATCGATACAAGCATACTTCCGTCCAAGTCTCTCTACATGTCCTCCAGCGAAGAACTTCGGAGAAACGGCACGTGATAGCTAACCAGCTATGCTCTGCGTCAGTGCATGTCAGTCGACTTCTTCTGCTCACGATCTACCATCAGCGTTCTTCTTGTATCTAAATCATGCTTTTGAACATGAAGTATTCCATATTCCTACCAAAAGCATCGATACAAGCATACCGGCAAAACCATGTTCTGCACGAGGTTAAAGACCTCACTCTCGAAACCTGTCATGTTTTAGGCACTCGAGGCATTCTCTGGTGAAGGTCTATCTGACAATCTCTCCAACTACGAGTGGAGAATCTTCAGGGACTGGAACCACATGGATTACTAAACACCATTCATTCCAAAAAGCCCTCAGAGGTATCTGACGCGATATAACCGATCTTCTCTTCCAGTCTTCCCTGGCTGGAATCCATATGTTCTTCGATCAACATCCCAATGCATCGAATGATGAACCGTCCACAGCAGTCAGTCTATCTATCGATATGATACTACTGGAGTTCTCATCACTGTTGCATTCCTTATAGTAAAAACTTCTGCCGCAAACCTTGGCAATGAAGAACCAAATTTTTCTTTCGCTAGCCTCAATCAATCCTACAAGGATAATCAAGAAGTCTTATTATCAATTTCCTAAGTCCCTTGCATGCAGTTTCTCTGATACCATAAATGTAGCGACCCGACCCAGATCCACTACCTAATCAGAGTTAAGAGCATAATTAAGCATGCATTAAATCAAATTGATGCGGAAGACTAAATACAAGTAGACCTGCAGAATACAACCGGCTAATCAAACTTGATTTATACAACACAATCGAATTACTTTAAATAAAACCTACAGCTAATTCTGCTGTCTTCAAGGTCACTGGCTACTCCAGGCTCCTGGTGCTCAATCCTGCACCTATACCTGCCCCATCGAATAGGGTATTCAGATACACAGAAAATACTGGACGTGAGCCCTAAGCTCAATACGAAAGCACGGATAAACATACAAATATGATGCATGCAAATGACCGGGTATCCATATCTGGGATAACTGTATACAAACTGCTCAAACTGGCGCCTGGGATATAAGCTCGTCACATCGGGGTAGCTAACCACTGTGTGCGAACACTCATTCCCGAATCCCGGACGCGGACCGCGGAGTCCTCGAGGTATCAGTACCTAAGGGTACTCGATATCAAACGTCCTAACAGGGCTGAGAAACCCTAACTGGCTCATCTCGAAAGATATACAGATGTACAAGCACAAGATGATATGCACATGCCACATAACAATAATAACATGCAAACACATAAATGCAACATATAAGCATGCATATCTGCTGGCAATCTCAGTCAGTACTTACGTACCTTTTTAAGGCATTCCTAGTAGTTCCACTCTAGGTTCCAAGCCTATCATCAAGTCTACAATGCAAATACCCATGCATCATTCAATAAGCACTAAAAGCCTTAACTAAGCTATTGCATACTCCTAAATAATTTAAGGAGACCATAGCTATACCTGCGTCTGTCGTCAGCCCACTGATGGCGACTATCCCACAACTAGGGCACTCCCCTGCTGCGAATCCACAGCCTCGAACACGGCTCTACAACACGAGCGCTGCTCCGCTACTATGTCAGACACTGTCTGACCATACTAAAATGTGTTCCCTACTCCAACTCTAAAATAAGAGTACCCAAAGCCCTAAAATAGAGCCACTAGGGCGAAGGAAAGGAACTCGAAATTGGCAAGAAATGAATGCCTCGGACCTTATATTTATAGGCATCGATCGGAACCTCCAAACCTCGATCGGAACTTCCGATCCTTGTTCGGAACGTCCGATCCTGCCATCGGAGCTTCCGAACATCCTTATCTGCCACATGTCAAAATCTCACTGGTTGACTTCGGATAGGGCGATCGGAGCTTCTGATCCCGATCGGAGTTTCCGATCCTGCCACACGTCATGCATGACGTAATATCGATCGGAGCTTCCGATCCTGCATCGGAGCTTCCGATCCTGATAGGAGCTTCCGATCTCATCTTCGGAGCTTCCGATCCTTCAGATACCAAATTGGTTTAATTAACATAATTAATCCCTTAATTACAAATTTTGGTTACGGGGTACTACATTCATCCTCGGGATCCCAACCAAAGAATCGAGGAACCGATTTACTTTTTGATTATTCGGATTGATAATCTTGACTTTTGAAGTCATGCATTCATCTACTCTCATTTTGAATATCTGGAAGTTGATGTATTTCATTTTGAGATGCCTTTTTGATATATCATGTTTGTGTTTTTTTACTGGGATTTATTCTCACCGGTTATCCGGCTGTTGTCTTATCTTTGTATGTGTGCTTGGAAACAGGTGGGGCAGGACCGAGTCAGAGATCACATGGCTAGGTGGTTGTGACGATAGAAGTGAGGATCGGTTTTAGGAGTTGAATTTGTAATTAGAACTCGTTATGTATTGTATTGTATTGAATAAACTAGACCGAAACATGTTCTACTAGTTTGAATATTGTATAACTCTAGAACTACCTTGTATTGGATTATGCATGTTGATTGGAGTGATCTATGCTTGTTGAATTGTTTTTTGAATTGGAGTTTGAGCTATAGAGTAAAGCCCATATTTTTGGTTCAGAGCCTTGCTCGCTCGAGCGGAGGTTGTGCTCGCTCGTGCGAGGGGCCAGAATCCTATTTTTTTAGTCGGGGCGTTGCTCGCTCAAGCGCAGTATGTGCTCGCTTGAGAAAGAGCCTTCCAGGGTGCCGGGCAGAGTTTTTCTTGCTCGAGCGGGTGTTTCTTGCCACTCAAGCGAGGTACTGTTCACAAGAATAAATTTTTTTTATTGTTTTCAAAGCTTGGCTCTTGTATGCTTTCATATTGGTTTATTCTATTGTAGATGATTGGAACCGAGGTCCTCACAGCATGTTTGCCACGTCTCAAAATGCCTCTGATCGGAAGCTCCGATCTAATTCTTTTTAAGTTCCAATCATCTCAAGAAGCTCCGATATGCATGTTTTCCCACGTGTCTACACAAAACATGGCCTAACTCTTCGTACATTTCCGATCTGGGTTCGAAAGTTTCGATCTTGACCTTCAGCTTCCGAACTCACTTGGTTCCTCCGAACTGGACGGATCCACCGATCTATACTTGTCCAAGTTCGGTGGTTCCGAACCACCCGAACACACTTTGTACTATGGCCCATTTCAATCAATCCGGGATCATTTATCTACTCAATTTCATCATATTAAAATCCCATAAGCATGTTTTACTTATATTAAACATGATTACCCACTTTAATCACATAAAAAGGATTCTGGGTTACTACATTTGTACTGGCCCTACCCAGATCACCTATTACTTTAATTACTTAGGCATGCAATTACCATAAATTGATAAAAATAATCAAAGATTAACTACGGAAACTAAAACTTGGAAGAATACAACCGGAATAAAAATAAATACCAAATAAAAACATAATCTAGAAACCACCAACAATCCCTGCAACCAAGCCATGGTCACCAATAAACCACTGATCTCGTTCCTATTCCACCTGCATACATGCCACGTCGAATGGGGTGTCCAAGAAACACAATAACATAGGAAAAGCATTCAGAAGTTTTCTGAACTCTCATTTGAACGCTTACTCTTCTTTCTCAAAATCTCTCTCAAACACTGCAATCTCCAAGCTAGGGTTCTTCAGGCTTCTCAAGGCTAGATCGTTCTGCAGACCAGGTTAATCCCAATCAGACGATCCAGACAAGTTTTTACTCTTTTTAAACCCATTCAAGAATATAATTATTTTCAAGATAAAGCCCTAGGTGTTTGATGTTGGATTGCGCGGCGTTCAGATCAAACAAGATTGATACCCGGTACAGCGGAAGTTTAAAATTTTTATTATATGGAACGATTCCATATTGGGTATCAAATCTTTACGATTAAATTGTGTGTGTAAAAATTTAAATAACTATTATAAAATTTTTACCTTTAATCTCGAATCGAGATTCTGGACACCAACAGATTTCTCTGCTCTTGTTGTATCTCCCTGGAACCGATGGACGAACAGTTCTTCAATCAGGTCCACGAATAGAGATTTAATCCCTCTGATAGATTGCACTAGAAAATCTATCAGAAGTTTTCTACGAAGAGAGTTAACGAATTTGATCCGTTAAACCAGACTGTAATTCAAAATCACAGGCTGGAATTTTTCTCGAGTAGAGAGAGGGAGAGGGGGCGGCCACTTTAAGAAAAATAGCTTAGGGTTTTCGAAAATTTTGTGCCTATTGTGTGTAATTTCTGTACTGCAATAACTTATTTATAATGCAGGCCACTAACAGCTTAGGGCCCATTAGTCATAAGTTCAAGCCCGACAAGCAAAGCCCGCATGTTCAGAAATTAATATAAAATTCATCGTGACTCCGATTGATAAACCGATTTCACCAATGTGCACAGAAACCATTTCTGCACCTTTTAAAGTCAAGATAAATTTTTCTGAATCCGAATTCAGTGCTTTCCAAAAATGGTCATCCCTATGTCATTTTAGGAAATCTTACTCCTCTACTCTTAAATAAGAAGTCCAACTTCTTCGTTCATTAAATTTAACTCTTTAAATTTAACTATCTCAACGGGGATTAAAAATCCATTACACTGTGTGACCCTCAATGGTTCAGGGATACAGCTAGCCGTGGGCTCACAACTCCTTGTGACTCGGAACAACAATTTCCGACTTGCCCATCGAATCATGGTATGAGCGCCTAGCAACATCGCCCCATGATTCCCTAGGTATCACTGATAGTGCCTACAAGAACCAGTAGATTTTGGTTAGCATACAGTACGGTCCCTTCATCCATATATCCCGATCGAATCAACAACCATTGGTATATCGAGAGTCGCTCGAGATTCGATAACTATGCAATGCATCTTGAAGATCAAATAGTGACATCGCATGCGCTACTAAGAAACCATTTCTTAAATCACATCATGTACTCTGGCCAGAGATTCGTCACACTAATATCTCCTCAGATCGCATAGGATATCCACACTCGCAAGTATGTGGTGAATCCTTGACAACAAAGCATCGACTCCTATATGTGTTGTAACTGTACCCAATCCCGACACCTGATGACCCCAATAGAGTCGGTAAACGAGTCAAAGCACAGTACTAGCATATAGAGTCTCAATGATGTTTCAAGTAATAAGGACTAATGGTGTACAACCAAAACCGCGGACTTTATCCACTCGATAAGTGATAACCACTTGGTAAGTCCGGATAGGGTAGTTCGATCATTCATCATATGAATATCCATTTGCATGCTTCGAACATCTCTATGTTCCTTACCAATGAAACGTGGTACTCCGCATCGCAAATGCTAGTCTCAAACTCGAGCGATCCTTTATCCTTATTTTCGGACGGCTCAATCGACTAGGAACAGTTTAGAATATACAGTGACTATAAGATGTGTTTCATGATAGACATCTCCATGTTCTACCACATCTTACATACACTATAGTATATTCAAGGTCTTTATCAAAACAACAATAGTATATCACAATATAACAATATGAAGAAAGATAAAGTCATTGCCATTAATAAAAGTGTAAATTATATTAAACAAAAGATTGTTTATACAAAGAGTCATCAAAGCCCTTAGCCACAAGTTGGCTCACTGGGCACCCACTCTTTCAATCTCCCACTTGCCCTATAGCCAACTAGTCATACTACGTAGACCCATTGCTTCGCGATGTTTGTCAAATAATGGTCCTGGCAAGGGCTTAGTAAGTGGATCAGCGATATTGTCTGCAGAGGCCACTCTTTCGACAGTGATGTCTCCTCTTTCCACAATCTCCCGGATGATGTGGTATTTTCTCAGTACGTGTTTGGATCTTTGATGAGACCTTGGTTCCTTTGCCTGAGCAACGGCACCCGTGTTGTCACAGTACACAGGGACTGGACCAACAACTTCAGGAATGACGCCCAACTCTTGGACGAAATTCCTCATCCAAACGGCCTCTTTAGCAGCAGCTGATGCTGCAATGTATTCAGCCTCAGTGGTGGAATCCGCTGTGGTGTCCTGCTTGGAACTCTTCCAAGAGACAGCACCGCCATTGAGCATGAACACAAATCCAGAGGTTGATTTCGAGTCATCCACGTCACTTTGGAAGCTAGAGTCGGTATAGCCTTCCAATTTTAGTTCTCTTCCTCCATATACCATGAACATATTCTTAGTCCTTCGTAAGTACTTAAGAATGTCCTTCACGGCTTTCCAATGCATTTGACCAGGATTAGCTTGATATCTGCTCGTGACACTCAGAGCAAATGCTACATCCGGTCTGGTAGATATCATCCCATACATGATACTACCTATGGCTGACGCATATGGTACATGTGTCATTTTCTCTATCTCTTCATCTGTCTTGGGACACATAGACTTGGATAGAGAAACTCCATGACACATGGGTAGATGTCCTCTCTTGGACCCATCCATTGAAAACCGTTTCAATATGGTGTCGATGTAGGTTGATTGAGTGAGTCCTATCATTCTCTTAGATCTATCTCTATAGATCTGTATCCCAAGAATATAGGATGCCTCACCCAAATCCTTCATCGAAAATCTACCTGATAACCATATCTTTGTTGACTGCAACATCCCTACATCATTTCCAATGAGTAGGATGTCATCAACATAAAGTACTAAGAATGTCACAGCATCCTTAACTACTTTCTTGTACACGCATGGTTCCTCCGGATTCTTGATGAAACCAAAATCTTTTATTGTTTCATCAAATTTTTGGTTCCAACTTCTTGATGCTTGTTTTAGACCATAAATTGATCTCTGAAGCTTGCATACCTTATGCTCGCTTCCCATGGATGTGAACCCCTCAGGCTGCTTCATATAGATTTCTTCCTTAATGTCTCCATTAAGAAAAGCAGTCTTCACATCCATTTGCCATATCTCATAGTCATACCATGCTGCTATGGCAATAAGGATTCTTATGGACTTGAACATTGCAACTGGTGAAAAGGTTTCATCATAGTCAACTCCTTGTCTTTGAGTATAACCTTTTGCCACCAATCGCGCCTTGTAGGTCAATACCTTACCATCAGGCCCAAGCTTTCTCTTGTAGATCCATTTACACCCTATTGGAACAATTCCATCGGGAGGATCTACTAAAGACCAAACTTGGTTTGTATGCATCGAATCTATTTCGGACTGCATAGCTTCAAGCCATAAATTTGAATCCGCATCAGAAATTGCTTCCTTGAAGTTTCTTGGATCACATCCAACATCGGGTTCACCTTGATCCCCTTCAAGAAGAAGACCATATCGAATAGGAGGTCTAGAAGTCCTCTCGGATCTTCTAGGTACAGGCGTGTCTATCAATGGTTCCTGAGGTGTAGGATCGTTATTTTGTATTTCGGGTTCTTCTCGAATTTCTTCGAGTTCCATCATCTCGCCTTTCTTATCCAATAAGAACTCCTTCTCCAAGAAGGTGGCATTCCTCGAAACAAATACCTTTGTTTCAGCAGGATAATAGAAATAATATCCGATTGAATTCTTCGGATACCCTACAAAATAACATAAGCTGGATCGACTATCCAACTTATCTCCCACTGTCCGCTTCACGTAAGCAAGACATCCCCAAATCCTCAAGTACGAATACTTAGGAGCTTTGCCATTCCATAACTCGTATGGTGTTTTGTTCACTGCTTTAGTGTGGACGTTGTTCAACAACAATACCGCCGTTTCAAGCGCATAGCCCCAAAATGAAGGTGGAAGCTCAGTGAAGCTCATCATGGACCGAACCATGTCCAACAAAGTTCGATTACGATGCTCCGATACACCATTAAGCTGTGGTGTCATAGGAGGAGTCCACTGAGAGAGAATCTCATTCTCTTTTAGATAGTCCAAAAACTCGGTACTTAAGTATTCTCCACCTCGATCCGATCGAAGTGCTTTAATACTTTTACCTAGCTTGTTCTCTACTTCAGCCTTGAATTCTTTGAACTTTTCAAATGCTTCAGACTTATATTTCATTAAATATAAATACCCATACCTTGAATAATCATCAGTAAAGGTAATGAAGTAGGTGTGGCCATATTGAGTCCCAACTCTAAATGGACCACAAACATCTGTATGGATCAAATCCAACAGATTTTGACTACGTTCAGGTTTCTCCTTAAAAGGAGATTTAGTCATTTTTCCTTTTAGGCAGGATTCACAAGTAGGTAGAGAGTTAATATCAGACATATCAAACATGCCCTCTCCCACTAGCTTGTTCATCCTCCTTGAGGAAATATGACCTAGCCTAGCGTGCCAAAGGTTTGCCGGGTTTTGGCTATCGATTTTCCTTTTGTTTGTTGTTGCCGGTTTATCAACATAATTTATTGGAACGTCTTTTAGTTTTAAGTTGTATAGATCGTTTTCAAGTTGTCCATTTCCAATCAAACATTCATTCTTGTAAATATTGCAAATCCCATTCACAAAATTGCAAGAATAACCATCTCTATCAAGCATAGAAACAGAAATAATGTTTTTAATTAAATCCGGAACAAATAAAACATCTCTTAAAAGTAACTTAAAACCATTCTGCAAAATTAAATAAACATCTCCCACGGCTTTTGCTTCAACTCTGGAACCATTTCCGAGCCTCAGCTGGGTCTCACCCATCCTAAGCCTGCGACTTCTTGTCATCACCTGCAAATCATTGTAAATGTGAGATCCACATCCGGTATCCAATACCCAAGAAGTAGTATTAAGTGAAACATTTATTTCAATATAGAACATACCCTTCGCAGTTCGCAACTGCTCTAGATATTCCTTGCAGTTACGCTTCCAATGACCGGGCTTCTTGCAGTAATGACAAACATCCTTGGATTTTTCATTGTTTGAAGCCTTTGTCTTGTACTTCTTCTCGGGTTCGACTTTCTTGGGTGGGGCAGAACGCTTCTTGCCCTTTGTACTTGGCCCCTTCTTAGCAGAAGAAGAGGAGCCCACCAAGAAAGCCGGTTTATCCTTCTTTAATGTGGATTCATATGTCACAAGCATATTGACCATCTCTTCAAGGGAGGCCTCTATCTTGTTCATATTGAAATTTACCACAAATCCGTCAAACGAAGAAGGAAGAGACAGAAGTAGTAAGTCCACGTTGAGTTCATGCTCCAACACCAAATCAAGGGTTACCAACTTCTGTATGAGCCAAATCACTCGTACCCCATGATCACGGACCGAATTCCCTTCACGCATGCGACACGTCATTAGCTCCTTTACAGTAGCGAACCTTTCATCCCTCGATTGAGCCCCAAAAAGTTCCTTGAGTTGAACGTGAATGTCAGCAGCATTCACGGTGTCCTCAAATCGCCTCTGGAGTTCATCAGACATCGAGGCTTGCATATAGCATTTGGTCTTGATATCATGGTCCCACCATGTATCAAGTTTGGCTAACTCCTCTGGACTTACGTCAGCTGGTGCTTCCTTCGGAGGAGATTTTTCTAACACGTAGAGCATCTTCTCTGAAGTCAAGACAATCTTCAACTTGCGGAACCATTCCGTATAGTTGGCGCCAGTCAACTTATTTTGTTTGAGGATCGAGAAAAGTGGATTACGCGAATTCATTGTATGAAATACTGAAAAGAAACAGACAAATATCAGTGATTGTTTAAGCAATTTACTAAGACATAAAATAGGCGAAATTTATTTTATGAATCTCACTCCCACTATTTTCACGATTTCACTACCCTCTAGTGAAAACGGAAAACTGTTTTCCTTAGTGAGAACATGGAGTCCAATTGACAAACTTATAGTCCCGAATAATATCAGCCAACCATAATTTTCAAAAGGTAGAGCCCAATTGCTTCCAAAGCAACCTCCACGTTTTTACCTCACGTCCAATAAGGGCCCAATAATATGACGCCGATTATTGTGACATGTCAAGATGACCCATCAATATTAAGTTGTGATGGACGGTCGCCATGTGGATCCCCCAATAATATGAGCCGATCCCATGGGAGTTCCACCCAACTTACAACATGTGTCGATCCAATGTACAGCTTTCCGACGAACGGGCCCCCCCAATAATATGAGCCGGACCGTATCCGCGGGTAGCATCTCATACATTGATCGTTGATGGAAGGTAGGAACATTTAAACAAATTTAAATTTCCTTTATTTATCTTGATATCAATTTTAAATCATATTTAAAATGAGGGATTTTAATTATAAAAATTTGTCTCATCATTTTTAAAATTTTGTATGCTTGTCGGATTCACACAATTTTGTCTAAAACATGCATACAACTATAATATCACATATTATATAGGATGATCGATTCCATTTCTAATCGACCCGTGGTTGCCAATCACGAGTCTTAGTCCAATCCTAGGTAATATGCAGTATGAAATGCAATCCTATTACATTTGCTTCCAATTTACATTTCTTCTGTCTTTATTGTCTGCTGGGCCCACCTCCATCTTCAAATCTTGATCTCCCACTAAATCTAATGTATTTACAATAAATAAAAATGACAAGTAGGGGATACATTTTTAAGGGGTGGGAACGGGCCATAAACCAAGCCCACTTTTATTACATATGACATTCATATTGGGCCATAAACCAGGCCCATTAATAAAACCAACAACAATAAAACAAATGTAAATTCCTAACATACACCTACAAAATTGGTCATGGCAATCGATCATCCTTATCCAATAACATTTAATTCAAAATTAATTTATTGGATAACATGCAATGACAATTTAAATTTAAAAAGATAAAATCATATCTCATACATAAAATCTTATTTTACATATAAAATCATATTTTATCCTTTTATCAAATAAAATCATATTTTATCTATAAAATCCAATTTTATACATAAAATCATATTTTACTCAATATATCCATAAGATCATATCTTATCATCAATTGTACCAAAAATTAATTAATTTCAAAATTCAATTAAAGGATAAAATATTAAAATTTTCCAAAAATTCAAATTTATCCAAAAATCAATTTTAAAATTTTCGGACTCGAACAATTCGATCCGACGACTCGTGGACCAATCAAAACAATTTTCGATCGGACCAAAAATAGAATTTTAACATATTAAAATTTAATTTAAAATTAAAAAATAATTTTTCCCGCGGGCCGCCCGGGACGTTCCCGGGCCGTGCAGCTCGGTTGCCCCTAGGGCAGCGACGATCGCTGCCCTGGGCAGCGATCACATCGCTGCCCATGGGCAGCGCCGAGCGCTGCGCCGGGCAGCGCCGTGCGCTGCCCGGGGCAGCGACCATCGCTGCCCCGTGCGCCGCCCTGTGCAGCGCCCAGCGCTGCGCAGGGCAGCACCGTGCGCTGCCCGAGGCAGCGACCATCGCTGCCCCTCCCGGGCAGCGATCCAATCGCTGCCCGGGTTTTTGCCCAAAAAAAAATATTTTTATTTTAAAATATTTATTTTGTTTCAAAAACCGAGGCCTAAAAATTTTTGTACAATCGATTAATTTAATCGCTTGATCTGAGCAACCTGGCTCTGATACCACTGTTGGATTGCGCGGCGTTCAGATCAAACAAGATTGATACCCGGTGCAGCGGAAGTTTAAAATTTTTATTATATGGAACGATTCCATATTGGGTATCAAATCTTTACGATTAAATTGTGTGTGTAAAAATTTAAATAACTATTATAAAATTTTTACCTTTAATCTCGAATCGAGATTCTGGACACCAACAGATTTCTCTACTCTTGTTGTATCTCCCTGGAACCGATGGACGAACAGTTCTTCAATCAGGTCCACGAATAGAGATTTAATCCCTCTGATAGATTGCACTAGAAAATCTATCAGAAGTTTTCTACGAAGAGAGTTAACGAATTTGATCCGTTAAACCAGACTGTAATTCAAAATCACAGGCTGGAATTTTTCTCGAGTAGAGAAAGGGAGAGGGGGCGGCCACTTTAAGAAAAATAGCTTAGGGTTTTCAAAAATTTTGTGCCTATTGTGTGTAATTTATGTACTGCAATAACTTATTTATAATGCAGGCCACTAACAGCTTAGGGCCCATTAGTCATAAGTTCAAGCCCGACAAGCAAAGCCCGCATGTTCAGAAATTAATATAAAATTCATCGTGACTCCGATTGATAAACCGATTTCACCAATGTGCACAGAAACCATTTCTGCACCTTTTAAAGTCAAGATAAATTTTTCTGAATCCGAATTCAGTGATTTCCAAAAATGGCCATCCCTATGTCATTTTAGGAAATCTTACTCCTCTACTCTTAAATAAGAAGTCCAACTTCTTCGTTCATTAAATTTAACTCTTTAAATTTAACTATCTCAACGGGGATTAAAAATCCATTACACTGTGTGACCCTCAATGGTTCAGGGATACAGCTAGCCGTGGGCTCACAACTCCTTGTGACTCGGAACAACAATTTCCGACTTGCCCATCGAATCATGGTATGAGCGCCTAGCAACATCGCCCCATGATTCCCTAGGTATCACTGATAGTGCCTACAAGAACCAGTAGATTTTGGTTAGCGTACAGTACGGTCCCTTCATCCATATATCCCGATCGAATCAACAACCATTGGTATATCGAGAGTCGCTCGAGATTCGATAACTATGCAATGCATCTTGAAGATCAAATAGTGACATCGCATGCGCTACTAAGAAACCATTTCTTAAATCACATCATGTACTCTGTCCAGAGATTCGTCACACTAATATCTCCTCAGATCGCATAGGATATCCACACTCGCAAGTATGTGGTGAATCCTTGACAACAAAGCATCGACTCCTATATGTGTTGTAACTGTACCCAATCCCGACACCTGATGACCCCAATAGAGTCGGTAAACGAGTCAAAGCACAGTACTAGCATATAAAGTCTCAATGATGTTTCAAGTAATAAGGACTAATGGTGTACAACCAAAACCGCGGACTTTATCCACTCGATAAGTGATAACCACTTGGTAAGTCCGGATAGGGTAGTTCGATCATTCATCATATGAATATCCATTTGCATGCTTCGAACATCTCTATGTTCCTTACCAATGAAACGTGGTACTCCGCATCGCAAATGCTAGTCTCAAACTCGAGCGATCCTTTATCCTTATTTTCGGACGGCTCAATCGACTAGGAACAGTTTAGAATATACAGTGACTATAAGATGTGTTTCATGATAGACATCTCCATGTTCTACCACATTTTACATACACTATAGTATATTCAAGGTCTTTATCAAAACAACAATAGTATATCACAATATAACAATATGAAGAAAGATAAAGTCATTGCCATTAATAAAAGTGTAAATTATATTAAACAAAAGATTGTTTATACAAAGAGTCATCAAAGCCCTTAGCCACAAGTTGGCTCACTGGGCACCCACTCTTTCATTTGATTGATGATCTATGAATGTTTTCTTGAAAATTTTATGAGTATGTTCCTTGATTGTGATACGAGAAGCATTCTTGATGTTTTCGGTTCAAGTTTATTGAGTTTTGAATGATTTGAAGGCAAGAAATCAGATTGTTGGGGTAAAAGTGAATGAGGGTTTTTGATTCAAAATCTTTGAAATGGTTGTTGTTTTGGGAAAAGTTATTTTGAAGTTTTGATGTTTTTGAATGGTATTTTTGATGGAAAAACGTCCCAAAGCATTGTGGGTTTTGAAAAAAGTGCAGAAAAGATCAGTTCTCGGAATCAGACGCCGCGACGGCGCGCCCGCGCTGCCGAGCAGAGCGCCCATGCCTGAGCTGCGAAATCTCTGCGCACAGACGGCGCGCCCGCACCGCTTTGTCGCAAGAAGTCGAGCGGGCGGCGCGGCCGCGCTGAAGAAGCAGCGCGGCCACGCAGGGCTAGCGCGCCCGTGCTGTTGAGACAGCGTGGCCGCGCCTCAGGCTCAATTTTACCACCCCATTTTATGAGTTTTTGAGTCCTAAAAATCATGATTTTGATACTTTAATGTATTTTAATTATTTTTAAGAATGTACATTCATGAAGAATTTTTAAAGTTTTCAAGGTCCGAAACGGATGGAATGCCTCGCGTGGATCAGTCAAGTTATGTATTGCATGATTATGTGATTTTCTCATGAAAGTTAATTTCTCATGAAATGTTTTGACGGATTTTAAGCATGTAGCATCACGAGAAACTTTATGAGCATATACGAGATTTATGAAATGACATGATAAGATGAATGATATGATGCATGGAAAATATTTTGATGATTTATGCGTCTTGTGGTGATTATATGGGGTATGCACTTTGGGATGAGCTCCGGAGCGGCTATCCAAACATGGCTCACGGGATGGTTATACGTGGTATGCACTTCGGGTTGAGCTCCGAAGCGGCTATCCAAAGAATGAAAGTTTGCGGGCTTAATGCCATATGCTTGTTGATCAACAGAAAACTATGAATGGCTCGTTATGAAGGTTACCACAATACTCATACTTCATCTCCCCAAATATTTTTATGATATGGCTATATTAAAGTTATGTTTATTGCATGGGAGTTTAAGTTAATGTTTTCCTTTTAAAGTTAGAAAATCCTTTTCTGCATGCTCTTGCTGAGTCTTGCGACTCACTATACTTGAATGGTGCAGGTAATGATGATGTGGATGCTTTTATTGATGATTATGTGGGCGGACATTAAGAAGAGGCAGGGATCGGTCCAACGGGCAATGCATGATTATGAATGCTTTAGAATGGAAGATGTTTTAAACCTTTTTATTTGATGAGAGGCAACAAGTTTTAATTTTTTTTTTAAGTTGATGGCCATTTTTTGGCAAATATTTTTAGATGCTATTTTATTTTGTGCACATTTTATACGCTATTTTAATAAATAAGATGATGCTTCCGCAAAGTTTTTATTTTTACCAAATTTTTAAGTAAGTATGTTTGAGTAACGTTTCGATTGAGAAATTGGGACGTTACAATATAACAGGGAATATAGGGCTGAGAGACTCTACTACAAATGCTATCTCGAATGAGACTCGGCTCAATATGAAAATAGCTGGCCTAGATGTACAAGTATCTACAGTTCAATCCTACAAACCAAGATAATATCATATCATTAATACTAGTCTACAAGTCTTAAATAAGCTAATAGATACTCCATAATACTAATTGGGATCTCGGACTATACCTGCGTCCGTCATCAGCCCACTGATTTCAAAGGCCCTAACCTAAGAATAGCTCCGCTACAAGCCCCGTAGCACATAGCTATCGCCCGACCCTCAAGTATAAGGCTAAAACCCTAAGAATATAAGCTGGTGCACACTCAAATACATCCAAACACACATTAGTTGTGAGGATTTTGGCCTCTATTTATGGACCTCAATTGGAAGCTCAGATCCCTAGCTCGAAAGCTCCGATCTATACATGTATTTCACGTTCAAAACTGCCCTGGTCGGAAACTCAGATCCCATATTTGGATGTTCCGATCTCATGCATGCGATTGCGTGTCAAAGCATTGGTGACACATCACTAGTGCACATGTCATAACTCTTCAGAAGCTCAGATCTGTCGTTCGATGGTTCTGATATACACCCTCAGCTTCCAAACTCCTTTGCTTGGTCCGAACTCTTCGGACCTTCCGAACTCACACTGGACCATGTTCAGACCTTCCAAAATACCCGAGTCAACTTTGTATTTTCGACCATTTTTGGACATCCTAGAGTTGATTTCTTGGTCCGATTAATCTTCATAAATTTCTTTAATCATGTTTAACTATTAAGCTCGTAAAATGGGATACGGGTTACTACAAAATTCTCCCACCCTAAGAGATTTCATCCTCAAAATCAAGTCTAGATCTTACCTGAAAATGTAACCGCAAAACCGTATTTAACACTGAACTGTAACCAATCACTGATGTATCCTTTAAGATCAATCAATACCTAGAAAAATTGAAGTTCCTAATCTATGATCTGAACAAAGCTTACCACAAAGGCATCACAACATTAAATGGCGCTTCAAACAAATATAAAACTCATTTTTCACATATCATTCTATCAAGATACGCAAAGCATACTTGTACAAACAACAGGATCAAAAGATCCCAACAATCCTCAGATTTCAATGAATAATGTCCCAATACTTAGAACGGATCCCTAAAATAATACCACCCCAAGGCTATGGTGATATACATGTTGAATAGAGAACTTCATCAAAGTGTCATTTTTCGGATCTTTTGCTGATCCAAATAATTCAAATATAAAAGCAGACATTGAACACCAGTTCTTATGTTATGATCGGGGTGAGTAAATACACACTTAAAAATATTTTGGAGCTACAATAGCTTCAAAAATTAACCAAGCATCGAGAGATTTTATCTAGTTCAATTTTCAAATCGAGAAGAAGACATTCAAAATAATCTCTCTAAAAACCGATTAAACATTTTAGAAATCTTTTGAAAAGAATGCAAGTTGAAATGATAAAAAAACAGTCTAGTTGATGAATTTTATCAAACACTTTGTATGCAACATTTTGAAATTTTATCAAACTCAGAAAATTCTTCAAAAATATATCTCAAAACAGAAACAACAAGTAAAAACAATAAAGAAAATAAACACAAATTTTTTTATGAAATTTCGAATGTCAAATCCTTCTACATTTC
Source organism: Henckelia pumila (assembly GCF_033568475.1). Taxonomy (NCBI): domain Eukaryota; kingdom Viridiplantae; phylum Streptophyta; class Magnoliopsida; order Lamiales; family Gesneriaceae; genus Henckelia; species Henckelia pumila. The sequence goes on along the minus strand of NC_133121.1, from coordinate 32,452,771 downwards.
CCCTTCCGTTTTCGGAAGGATTCCAGTAGAAGATTTTGAGAATTCCAACTTCTTGTAACTACCTCACTCCAATCTTAGGACTTACTCAGTGCCTAAATCGGAACTCCTAGTCTCTCACTTTCAAATAGAAAACACGTCCAAAACTCATTACAAAATTTACAAAAATTTGCAGATTGTTTAACGTCTTTGTGCAAAGACTCTCACTCAACTAATGTAAGAATACATCTCTCTTTTGTGTGAGTGAGTGTTGCATGTTTTCTGCTCGCAAGTACACGATGTCAAGTTTTAATATATGATAAGTAAAATATCATTCCAGCAAGGAGTATGTATTTAAAAATATATTGATTCTTGTAATTAAAATACACCAGATTTTATCTAGAAAATTTAGAAAATCAGATTTATTCAAAATTAAATTAATTAATTAGAAAAACCAGCAAGCAACACACACAATTGACATATATAAAGGACAGAAAATTATCTATAAGTTTGATTTCATTTAGTTTCGATGATGACTACTTCTATCGAATTTATGTTCATGAATTTCACTTATTTAATAGTCAATATATAACACTTAATTGTTTCTATTTTCCTTTGTCAAAAAACAAATAGAATGTATCAATTATGTTTTGATTCCAATATCCTTATTAAAAATCTAGACAAAATGAATTGTGGAAAACAATGTTCTTACTTAAACTCTGATGACGTTATATGCCTCTCGAACTATATAAACATTCAACAGTGTATTTTCCTATGATCCTATTCAAAATCCCCTATCCCAAGTGCCAAATTTTAAATAAATTTAATATCCAATCTATGACCAGTAAATTTAAGGACAATAAAACCTAGAAAACACAAGAAAGTTGAGGAATTCAATCACATAAATCAAAGAGTCATAAATATCGTCTCAACTAAGCTACATCATTCCACTTGAAATAAATAAATAGTTCATAATGCAAAAGAAACAAAAACAAGGCATGCTCATGAATCAAGACATCAAACTTCAATAGTAAGAGAAAAAGGGAAAGAATACCGAAGCCAAATCCGTGTCTCTGTCCCCAGATTCAGTGTTCTTCGTCTTTGCAATCAATCTTTCTTCAAACCCTTCAATTCTCTTGTGTCGTTCTCTCAAATCTATTGTATGCATGTGTAGCGCCCCGATTTTTATCTTAATTGAGTTTATTTGAGATAATCAGATATTACAGAGTTCAAGAGCCGACTTGATTTTGATCAGGGTTTATTTTGCAAATTTTGGAAATTTCAGGGACTAAAGTGCAAATTTGGAGTTTTATATATTTTCTTGGCATTATTTGACTTCTTCATCCTCTCCTCTCCTTCATCTCGCATCTCTCCTCCATTTTTAAGCTTGGAAACGTGACTTCAAGCTTTCAGATTTCAGTCCGAGTTCGATCCGTCCGTTGAAAATTATTTCTGAAGGCAGTTTAGCGATCACAACCGCGAGAGCTTTGTTATATCGTAAGTTTTTCTTCGATTAGCTAAATTTTGATTTTCAGATGTTGTTAGAATCTATTGAGTTTCGGTTATGTTGTGATTGGCAGAGTTCTGATCATTTATTCTCAGACGGTTTTGAAATAGAGCGTCGTTCGGATTTGTTATGATTTTTTGAAGCTTATTTTCGAAAATGGAGTTTTGAGATTTGTTGGGTTTGAGCCTTTGTTGTTGTCTTAGCGTTGATATGAGTTGATATCGATATTGTACTGCTGTCTGCGTTTCCGGTTTGATCAGTTTATAGCCGTTATGCCGCCGGTTTGAGTTTTTGGGATTTTGAACCATTTTTGAGTTGTAGAACTTTGGCATTGAGTTTTGATCTTCGTTATTGATCTTCTTTGCCTCCGTACAGATTCTTTTGTAGTTTTTCGAGACCATGTTAGCAGCATTGGATCGTCGAAGAGTTGGACAAAGAGTTGGACGAAGAGCGGTAAAGAGTTTACCTTGAGCCATGTTGTTGTTTAGGTTGTGTAGAGTTTGATATAAACTTTTATTGTAGCTTATCCAGAGTTGGAGATATTGCATTGAAAGGTACAAGCAGTCATCGTTAGCGGGATAGCATACTCGGGAGAGTTGGTTCTTGAGTTTTCCCTTAAATCACATACTTGCATCAATACTTGTTCTAACATGTGGAACTTGTATTTTGTTGTTGACTGAGTGTTTTTTGGTTATATGGCTTAATGCTTTATGTTTTCTTATGCATTCATCTTGAGCCAAACCTTTGATTTCAGCGGGCAGAATAGCCCTTTTTTTTAGATGTTTTGGGGGCTATAATGCGAGTGGCCTGGGTGTAGAAGTTCACCCAGTGTCAGCATACTCCTTATAGTCGCACCAAAGTTTAGGGGATTGGGATACGTGGCACCACCTCGATTGGGAGAGTCGGTGAGTCATTACGTGATCTCATACTTGGGATCCCAAAAGCATAGCAGCAATCCATCGTTTATCAGAATTGATATCTCGATTTAAAGACATGCATATCATTCGTTTGGATTTGATTATGTTGTATTGAAATCATGTTGTTGATATATTACTTGTATTACATGTTATGTTGCTTTTACTGGGAATATCTTTCTCATCGGAGTTATCTGGTTGTTGCTTTGTTTTGTATGTGTACTTGGCAACAGGTGGGGCAGGATCAAGTCAGCGAAGACCTGGTTAGCATCAAGAGGGAGAGATAGTAGTGGGAATCGGTTTAGAAGTCGTGTCAGCATGTCTATAGAGTTTATGTTGGAACTTGTTTAGATCTCAAACTTCGTTGTTTATGTTGTATCGGATATGCGAGCTTTATGGTTAAATGTTGTCGTTGCATGTTCTATCCTTTTGAGCAGTTGATCAACTCTAGAACTTCATGTATTATTTGGAGAGATTGTGATTGTAATGGATGATTATGATTTGAATGTATTAGAATTGAGTTTTTAGCAAGTTTTCTGCTGCTTTTGCTTCAATACTGTCACCGCTCGATCGATGAGATTTAACCGATCGAGCGGTGGTCATTTTGCTGAGTTTCTATTTCTGCTATAGAGTGCCCACTCGATCGGTGAAATGTTACCAATCGAGCGGCACTGGATTCTTCCGAGACAGTAAGTTTTGGGAAACTTGCTCGCTCGATCAGTTGGATCTTACAGATCGAGCGAGAAACTATTTCAAAAAAAAAATTATTTTCCTTTATTGCTTTTTAGTCTTGGATCTTGTATGCTTAATTGTTGTTTAATCCGAGATCAGTTGTTTAGAACCAAGGTCTCACATTAAGTGGTATCAGAGCGATAAGTTTTTGGTTGTACTAGAGTAAGCGGAAATAGATCGAGTCTGCGTGTATTGGCTCCTCGCATGTGATTGAGTTATTTAATTTTTATTTAATTCCATGCGACCATGATTTATTATTTGAGAATTAATTGAATTACATGATTATGTGATTTAATTTATAAAGCATGATCTACTTGAGATATAACTGTTTTTGCTATCGACTGGTATTTGATTTTCTGAGAGGTTTGAAGGGCACCGTTTGTAGCCAAAAAGATATTTTGTGTCCTAACCTTTGATTATCAGATGGGTCCTCGTCAAGTTATTAACAAAAATCCACCGTCAGTTACTCCTCTAAGTGAGCAAGCTAGTACTGAAACTGTTTAGATTGATGCTATAGCGACGCCTATGGAAACCTTGCTTGAAGAGGTTTCAGTTGTTTAATCCGCCGTTGTTGCTAGGTACAGAGAATCCGGTTGACTGTGAGAGCTGGTTGGACGACATTGATCAGTTGTTCGATTTCCTTGATTACTCTGACGACCGCCGAACTAGGTTAGTCATTCATCAGCTTCGAGGTGTTGCTAAGAACTGGTGGATCACGATGAAGAGATCCATGGAGAATCGAGGTAAAATTGTTACTTGGTCTCTTTTCAAAACTGAGTTTTATAAGTGGTTTTTCCCTATTTCATACCGAAAGGATAAGGGAGCCGAGTTTGCTAATCTGAGGTAAGGGAACTTGAACATTGAAGAGTATGTTGCCAAATTCGATAGTCTGTTGCGTTTTGCTCCGCATATTGCCGACAATGAAGAAGCCAAAGCCGACCAGTTCATTAACGGCTTGAATCCCGACATCTTCACATTGGTGAACACTGTTAGGCCTGATAACTTTGCGGATGCCATGAATCACGCAAAGGGAGCTGAAGAGCTTTTGTGGAGACAAAGAGGAAATCAGATGGTACCTCAGCAGTAGAGACAGTCTCAGAATCAAATGTCTCAGCATCAGAATCAGCCACCTCAGTATTAGAACCAACCATATAGGTACGAAGGTTGAAGCAATAGCAATAATAGGAAGGATCATTACAAAGAGAGAGGGAAACAGTTCAAGAAGCATGGGAACATTTCTTCTAGTTCTAATGGTTCCAAACAATCCAGTTCAGGACAAAGTTCTGGATCTTCATCTTTGTTCTGCAACAAGTGTGGGGGAAAGACACTCCCCGGATCAGTGTGTAGGAGTCTTTGGGAATTGCAATACCTGTCAGCAACCGGGACACTTTTCTAATGTGTGCCCTCAGCGTAGTAGAGACCAAGCTCAGAGTGGGAGTTCATCTAGACCTACAGCTCAGCCTGAGAGACAGTTTTCTGCAGTTCACTCCTTCCAGCCTCAGCAGCAGAACAGACAGGGAGGTAACCCTAGTGCGAACCAGCCTCCGAGACAGCAGGCACAAGTCTTTGCTTTGACAGAGGATCGGACTCAGGCATCACCGAAAGATGTTATAGCAGGTAACTGTTCGATTTTTGGTTATTCTACTCATGTATTAATAGATACAGGTGCTTCTCATTCCTTTATCTCCGAAAAATTTGTGTTGATGCATGCTTTGCAAACTGAGTTGTTGCCTACTGTAGTAGTTGTTACTTCACCTTTGGGTGAAGGAATTGTTTCTGTCAGATTATTTAGGAACTTTGAACTTTGTTTTGAGGGAAATTTGTTAGAGTTCGACTGTATTGTACTTGGACTGTCAGATTTTGACGGTATTGTTGGTATAGATGCTTTAACCAAGTACAGGGCAACAGTCGATTGTTTTTTGAAGGTTGTCAGATTCAGACCTAAAATGGTAGACGAGTGGAAATTCTTTGGTAAGGGTTTTTGATCTAGAATTCCTTTGATTTCAGTGTTATCCATGACTTGTTTGTTACAGAGAGGTGTAGAGGGAATTTTGGTTTATGCAGTTGATGTACTGAAATCTAGCCCTGAATTAGTTGATATACCAGTGGTTAGGGAATTTGCTGATGTGTTTCCGAAAGATGTTCCTGGATTGCCACATGTTCGAGAGATCAAATTCAGCATTGATTTAGTGTCAGGTACTCAACCTATTTCCAAAACTCTGTATCGTATGGCACCGATTGAATTGATAGAATTGAAGGAGCAGCTTGAGGATTTGATTGCCAAGGGATACATCAGACCTAGTGTGTTGCCTTGGGCCTTGTTGTTGTTTAGGTTGTGTAGAGTTTGATATATCCTTTTATTGTAGCTTATCCGGAGTTGGAGCTATTGCATTGAAAGGTACAAGCAGTCATCGTTAGCGGGATAGCATACTCGGGACAGTTGGTTCTTGAGTTTTCCCTTAAATCACATACTTGCATCAATACTTGTTCTAGCATGTGGAACATGTATTTTTTTGTTGATTGAGTTTTTTTTGTTATATGGCTTAATTCTTTATGTTTTCTTATGCATTCATCTTGATCCAAACATGTGATTTCAGCGGGCAGAACAACCCTTTTTGTTTAGACGTTTTGGGGGCTATACTACGAGTGGTCTGGGTGTAGAAGTTCACCAAGTGTCAGCATACTCCTTATAGTCGCACAAAGTCTAGGGGATTGGGATACGTGGCACCACCTCAATTGGGAGAGTCGGTGAGTCGTTACGTGATCTCATCCTTGGGATCCCAAAAGCATAGCATCAATCCCTCGTTTATCAGAATTGATATCCCTCTTTAAAGACATGCATATCATTTGTTTGGATTTGATTATGTTGTCTTGAAAGCATGTTGTTGATATATTACTTGTATTACATGTTATGTTGCTTTTATTGGGAATATCTTTCTCACCGGAGTTATCCGGCTGTTGTTTTTTTTTGTATGTGTACTTGGCAACAGGTGGGGCAGGATCAAGTCAGCGAAGACCTGGTTAGCATCAACAGGGAGAGATTGTAGTGGGAATCGGTTTAGAAGTCGTGTCAGCATGTCTATCTAGTTTATTTTGGAACTTGTTTAGATCTCGAACTTCGTTGTTTATGTTGTATCGGATATGCGAGCTTTATGGTTAAATGTTGTCGTTGCATGTTTTATCCTTTTGAGCAGTTGATCAACTATCGAACTTCATGTATTATTTGGAGAGATTGTGATTGTAATGCATGATTATGATTTGAATGTATTGGACTTGAGTTTTTAGCAAGTTTTCTGCTGTCTTTTGCTTCAATACTGTCACCGCTCGATCGGTGAGATTTAACCGATCGAGCGGTGGTCATTTTGCTGAGTTTCTATTTCTGCTATAGAGTGCCTGCTCAATCGGTGAAATGTTACCAATCGAGTGGCGCTGGATTCTTTCGAGACAGTAAGTTTTGGTAAACTTGCTCAATCGATCGGTTGGATCTTACCAATCGAGCGAGGAACTATTTAAAAAAAAATTTATTTTCCTTTATTGCTTTTTAGTCTTGGATCTTGTATGCTTAATTGTTGTTTAATCCGAGATCGGTTGTTTAGAACCGAGGTCTCACAGCATGTGGTATGCGTTCTCATTTCCTTTCTGTAGGTTATAGTTTGTCTTTTATAAGTCTCAAAGCCCGGAAATTAAATCCCAACAAGTCCTGTCATTTTGGTTGCTCGAAACTTCTTTTTCTTCATGTTTTTCGCAGGGGTCTGCGCCTAGGTGGTATTCATGGTCAGGTATTGGCTCCTAGGCGCTAGTTACCACCCCTCTTGCACCATATTCTCTTTTTGGCAAATAGACACCTAATAGTGGTTCTTAGAAGGAAGAGCCTAAGCACCAAAATAGGCGCCTAAAGTGTTGGAAAAAGGAGGAAGTAAGAAGCAGTGGCAGACCATTAGGACTCCCTTACATTGGGATGAAGTTGGAAAAAGAGCTGTTCGGGACCAGAAATAGTGACCCAGACAGTAAGTCTGATAGCTAAGATCAGAGATAGAATGTTGACAGCTCAGAGTTGTAAGAAAATATATGTCGCGCCAACCAGCGGCATAGAGATTTGGAATTCGAGGTTGGAGATCGCGTTTCTTTAAGAGTGTCACCATGGAAAGGATTGATGAGATTTGGAAAGAAAGGAAATTTGAGTCCGAGATACATAGGACCTTTTGAAATTCTAGAGAAAGTTTGGGCTCGAGCTTATCGAGTGGCTCTTCCTCCAAACTTGTCAGGTGTACACAACGTCTTCCATATCTTCATGTTGAGAAAGTATGTTGCAAATTCTTCCCATGTGATTTTCCATAAACCAGTCAGTTGGAACCATATTTTCCTTATGTGGAGATGCAAGTTCAAATCTTGGAAAGACAAGTTAGAAAGTTGGGGAACCGAGAGATTGGAATGGTGAAAATTATGTGGTGTAACCAGTTGGTAGAACAAGCCACATGGTAAATTGAGAATGATATGCATACTTTCTATCCAAATTTGTTTGGTAAGTCGAATTTTGAAGACGAAATTCTTTTAAGGAGGGTAAAGCTTTAAGATCCAAAAGTTCACTATCTCACTTATGAAAATTTTAAATGATTTTTATGGTTTTATGCATTTTATTTATGAAATTTAAAAGTTATATTTAATTTATGTGATGCAATGGATATACCTGATATTTAATGTTTTGTAAGTTAGTTTAATGTTTTCAGGTTTGAGATTAATATTGGATTGAAGGAATAATATTAGCCGTCGAACGAGGTTAAGAGAAAATATTTTATGATATTTAAGTTTGATGTTTGGTGCAGTTTTATTTTTTAAAAAAACATGTTTTATTCTTATAATTTTAAGTTGAGGGAAAACATTAAAGTTTGTTTTTTCAAGTAAAGGGGCGACTTTCAAGCTCAATAGTTATAAATCAAGTAGGTGTTCACTCTTTCTCAAACTTTTCTCAATCACGATGCCTACATCCCTTCTCTCTCTCTCTCTCTCTCTCTCTCTCTCTCTCTCTCTCTCTCTCTCTCTCTCTCTCTCTCTCCCTTCACATTCAAATCTGCATACAAATCTAGGTTGATTTCTTCACTGTTTGAGGCTAGATCGCTCCCAAATTTCAGATTAAATCCAAAAGTCAACGATCAGACAAGTTTTTAAATGTTTTGAAACCAACATTCAAGAGTATAAGTATTTTAGTATGAAAACCTATGTTTATTGATGTGTATGTATGGTTTAACGCATGATTTATGACAGTTTTTAAGAACATGGTGTAGAGTCGAAAGCGTGATTCATTCCTTATGTTTTTGGTGAAAATTTTATTGAGATTTAGATATTTAGACGTGTAAAAATCAAAATGTTTTGTGTGAGCGTGTTGGATACAAAGTTTTGAATTAAATTTTTGAAAGATGGATCGTTTGATAGATTTCCTTTGTAATTTTGAAGTTTTCTGGCATGTAATCATTGTTTTCAACGTGTAGGTGCGTATTTTCTCAAAGTGCAGTCGAAGGGGATTAAAACAGAATGTTTGGAATGTTTTTTGTATAGTCGCGCAGCGTCGACCTGCCTGGAAACCCAATGCATATCGCTTCGCACTAGGCGCAAATTTCTTGCACCTAGGTGCGAGGGGTGGTGCTAGGGAACGAGAAAATGCTGACCTACACTAGGGAAAAAATATTTTTCCGCCCTGGCGGGAAATGTTATGTCCAACGAATTTCACTATGCGTATTTGAAGTTCTAAATTCATGTTTATGATCTTTTAAGCTATTTAAGTATTTTTAAGATGTTCTATTAAAAAAATTTCAAATTCGGATGTCCGAGACAGACGGAATGACTCACGTGAATCGATTAAGATATGTAATGCATATATAATTTACATTTCTTCATGAAAGCTATGTTCACTATGAAAGACATAAAATCTTATGAAAAGTTAGACGCATGCTTGATTTTACACCAATTTTAGCATGCATGAATTTTTAGCACACGAGTTTTAAAGCTCCGAGGAGGGCATTTTCATATGATGTGCTCACGGGATGGAAATACAGGATTGGCGTCCTGGGATGAGCTTCGGGGAGGACCTTTTCAAAGAATTAAAGTTTAAGTGGCCAAGGCCATTATGCTATATGCTTGTTGTACAACAAATCCATGATCATGGGAACCCAATGATGTGCTCATTATGATGGTTACCACAATTGAAAGTATCTTATCACCCAAAAATGACAAGTTTTATGATATGTTTATGTTATTCCATTGAATTAAGTTTTATGTTTTATATAAGATTTATGTTGTAAATTCTTGTTGAGTTTTTAGATTCACTATAATTGAATGGTACATGTAATGATACTCTAGATGATTTTATTGACGAGTATGGAGGTGAAATTGAAGCGGAGCAAACGGTCGTGTGGGAAGAAGATGCATGAGTGCGTTGTTAGAAGAGCTTTTATGATGTGCATATTTTTAGTTTATTTGAAAATAAAACAAGTTAACTTCTTTTACTGTTGGTTTTGTTGGAAAACGATGATGAAGATTATTTCATTCAAATGTTGGTGCACATTTACCCCTTTTAAATAAATTTTTTATTTCCGCAATTTTATCTCAAATTTTAGAGAATGTATGGAGACTCGTAACCCAATGAGCCGTGTGCATTGACACCGGAGGTAGAACAAGTGGAATTCAAAATATTAATAAGCAGAGAAAAGTGCAAAAACTTATAGAGATAAAGGGAAAAGTAGTCGGAAATCGGAGGGTGAGAGCACGGGAGAACGAGCATATTATTGGAAAAACAAAGAAGGCAAGAGAGACGAAAAAAAGGAATCAAAAGTGTGGAATATTTGGGGGCAGTTAATTATAGGCGCATAGAAATGATCGGGGCAGTCCAATACGAGCCAGTCGGAAAAAAGAGATCAGCCTCGGAATTTGAACCGGAAAACTTGGGCAGTCAAAATGATGAGTCGGCCAGGAGAAAGAATGATGTACATAACAGTCTCAAATGAGGACTCCTTTTCAATTTCAAAGGCTGAGGTCACTATGTTAAACCCTGACTTTTGGAAATAACAAAACAATATATCATTGTTATAGTATGGCCGCAACGTATATGGAAAACAGGAAAAACGTCTACCAAAAGATGTCAACCGATCTTATCATGTCAACCGACTGGAAGATATCGACTGACTTACAAATATCATTAATTCTTGGATATCAACTGACTCTCATATATCAGCCGACTTCATAATGTATATCAGCTGGTCCTCAGATTTCAACCGATCTTAGCTACCATAATAAATGTCAACCGGAATACAAATCTCAAGGATATATACCGACTTCATAAAGACACAAAAGTTTAGTAACGAATCCTTGACAAGACAACTTAAATGCGAAAGGACAAAGCATTTAAGGAGCCGTCTGACAAAGCTCGAAAGGCCATTAATAGCATTTATTATGAAGACATATTGAATGGACATTAAAGAAACCTCAAGTACATATATTTTGAAGACGAACAGATTTCACTCCACAAAATGAGAAACATTTTTTGGTGTATATCTGTTTTAAAAGATGTTTCTTATCGTTGACATAAAGAGATAGAGATGTTGAAGATTGAGATATAAATACTCAAGCCAAACAAAGAAAAGAGAGTTTTTTTTACGGCCATCATATTATTAAAGCATCAGAGAACTCGAAGTTGTTTTCAACACTCTACTGCTCACTCAAACCTTCGCTCAAACAGAAGCATATCTGATCTTCTAATAGATCTATTTAAGGGTTACTCAAATCCTAGCCATTGTTTGAAGAACATCGACTACTCTAAGGATTTGAGATTCTAAGCTTTCAAAAGATTAGTCGTTAATCATCATCTACTGAAGAAGTTTGATAAGAACTTAGAAATCTTATCAGTGTAAATCTAGGAGTTCCATTTTAGGCAGTGATAAGTCCTAACTTGGATCGGGTGTATTACAAGACGTTGTAATAGTCAAAATCTTCTAGTGTATCCTTCCCTTGAGGAAGAAGGGATGACGTAGAAGATTGAGCTCCGAACATCCATAAACAACTCTATGCACATTTACATTACTGCATCTCATCATATTTTCACTATTATCACCAAGTTTAGTGAGAGCCATTTTCTGCACTATTTTAGTAGCTCTTATTTATCTAGGAAGCTGAGAAAAATCGGTTAAGTGAACTAACATTTGTTTAATCTTATCGCATTAAAGAATAAAATTTTCAGAGTGTGTATTCACCCCCCCCCCCCTCCCTACACACACTATTGATTTCTAACAAGTGGTATCAGAGAGGGTTCTTTCTCAGCTGCTGATATTTACTCATCATGACTTCTCTAAACAAAATTCCTATGTTTTCTAAAAAAGATTATGATGATTGGAAAATACGTATGCAGGCACACATTTCTGCTCAAGATGATGATATGTGGTATGTTATCAGTGATGGTCCAATGAAGATTCTCAAAGTCAATACAGTTATAGCCATTTCAGGAGGTGAACCATGGATGGTTGAAAAACCGAAAGCAAAATGGAGCACCGAGGACAAGAATAAAGCAAATCTTGACAACGTAGCCAAATATATCTTGTACAAGACTTTTGACAAAAATATGTTCAGCAAAATCAAGACCTATTCTACTGCCAAAGAAATCTAGAAGAAACTCACTCAACTGTGCGAGGGCAATGACCAAACCAAAGAGAACAAACTCTCACAGTAGCCATTCAGAAGTTTGATAATTCCAAGATGAAGCCAGGAGAAACCATGGCTAATTTTGACGAAAGATTTAGTAACATTATTTGTGAACTTATCTCTCTTGGTAAAATATATACTAATCCTGAATTTTTTTTGAAGGTTATGTGTGCACTGCCCAGAGAATGGGATGTCAAAACTATAGCTATGAGAAAATAAAAAGATCTAAACAAACTAGAGCTTCATGATTTATTTGCTGATCTCAAAGCCTACGAGTTTGAACTCGGAATCAGAACTGAAGAAGAACCATCTGCTTCTAATCCTACCAAAGCATTGACCTCAACTCCCGTACCTCAACCAACTGAAGAAGCATTAGCAAAGAAGACAGCTGAGCAAATGAGCAGTGAAGCAATGTCTCTCTTCATTAAGAAATTTGGTAAGTTTATGTGCAAGAATCAAACAAAGTTTAATAAACCTTACTACAAACAAGACCATACAGACGATGGTCCCTCGGGCTTTAACTGTGGAAAGAAAGGTCACTTCATTGCAGATTGTACTAAGCCTAAGAACGACGAAAAGAAACAACATAATGAGAAGAAGAAGAAAAGAAAAGAAGAAAGAAGAACGTTCAAAAAGAATAAAGAACAAAGAGTACTAGTTGCCGACGAAGGAAAAAACAAGTGGGCAGAAACTGAATCTGAGTCATCGGATTCAGACAGCTCGTCCGAAGAAAGTTAGGATGAACAAGTCCAGTGTCTAATGGCCAATTCTCAAAACGGAGATGATGATACTGAGGTATTTGATTTTAACTCTTCTGAATTTACACGTGAGGACCTTGTTCAAGCACTTAATGACATGGTCAATGAGTATCAAAAGCTCTCTGTATCATTCGATGAAGTGAAAGCAGAAAAAGCAAGTCTCATTGATAAGTCAAGAGAATCTAGCTGTTTACGGCAAAAGGAACTTGATAGTCTAAAGACTAAGCTAAATCTGCTAGAAGCTGAGAATGATGACACGAGAAGATTATTCCAAGCCACTTTAAATGAAAATCAAAAGTTGCTTAAAACAATCAACTCTTGGAATAATGCTTCTACCTCGTTAGGTAAGATACATGAGAACCAGAAACAGGCATGTGACAAAACTGGTCTAGGATATGGTTCAAATGATTGGACTCTTACTGAAGAAAGTACTCAATCGTATCCTAGTAAGAACAATCCTAATGTCGTAATATGTGTTCGATCTAGTACGATATATGAACACAATGAGCCTAAGATCAATGATGGACAACCAATACGTTATGAGAACAAGGCTAAGCATAGAGGGCTGGGATATGTGGAACCTCAGAATCCAGGGAAAGGAGAAACATGGGTCAAACCTAGATAGAATGAACAAAGAAAGGGAAACCAATTTAAGTTTAAACAGTCAAAGTTTGAACCAATTCAATCTAAGTACAGGAATATTCAGGTGAAATAGAACCGGTACTTCAACTGCATGCATGTTCAAAAGAGGTACAGACTAAACAACAAAGATCAAAAGTTCAAACATCACATATTAGTATCTAGACCACACACAAGCACACATCAGGCCCCTCGACCGATTCACTTTTTGGATGCACACACGGGTAAACCCGTCAGGGTAATTCAGGTGTGGGTCCCGAAAAGACTATTCCAGTTCGGGCCCAAATAGATAAGGGTACCATAGTCATATTTTCTTTTTGCAGGTATTATCAATAGAATCAGTCGCGAGAAGCAAAACAATAGAAAAGACAACTTGGTTTCTTGATAGTGGATGCTGCAGGCACATGACTGAAAATAAAGAGCTATTATCTGAAATCACATACTACAAAAGACCTAAAATAATTTTTGGTGATACCTTAAAGGATAAGATCGTGGGTAAGGGTAAGATTACTCATGGTAACATAATTATTAATGATGTGTTACATGTAGATAAACTATGTTATAATCTGATTACAATCAGTCAATTTTGTGATAATGACCATATTGTTGAATTTCACAAACACTCATGCACAATTGAATCTAGTAAAGGTGAAGTTATGTTAACCGGATTAAGAGAACAAAACTCTTATAGGATAAATTGTCAATGTGATCAACCATCAGTTCCTACATGTTTTGTTGCTCAAAGTGATAAGCATTGGTTATTGCATAAGCGTCTGAATCATTTAAACTTTAAGTTCATTAAACAACATGAATTGGTTCTTGGCTTACCCCAAGGAGATTTTAAAATAATAAAGTCTGTTCAGTATGTCATCAGGGCAAACAAGTGAGAGCAACTTTTAAAACAAAAGGGTGTATGTCTTCTTCCAAATGCTTAGACTTGTTGCACATGGATCTATTTGGTCCTATACCGGTCAGAAGATTAGGGGGAATGAGATATACTTTAGTTATTGTGGACGATTACTCTCGATTTACCTGGGTAATCTTTTTGTCCTCTAAAGATCAAACAGCTACTCAATTGATCAAAATTTTAAAATGTTTGAAAAATGAGAAACGTACTGGGATAGATCGGATGAGGAGTGATAGGATAGAGGCACTGAATTTTTAAACAAAATCCTTGGATCCTATCTATTTGACCATGGAATCAAGCATGAGTTATCAGCTGCTCGGACCCCACAAAAAAATGGTGTTGCTGAGAGAAGAAATCGCACTCTCAAGGAATCAGCTAGAACTATGATTGTTGATTCTGACGTCTCTTGAAGACTTTGAGTAGAGGCAATTAACACAGCATGTTATACTCAAAAAAGATCTATGATTAACAAGAGACATATCAAGACACCATATGAGATCTGGAATGGCACAAAACCCAATGTTTCATATTTCAAAGTATTTGGTTGCAAGTGTTTTATCCATGACAATGGCAAACATCATTTGACAGCTTTCGATGCAAAGGCAGATGAAGACATATTCATTGGTTATTCCTTAGTCAGTCAAGCTTATAGAGTATTCAATAATAATTCATTGACAGTAGAAGAAACCATTCATGTTATTTTTATGAAACTACTGTATGTGCAGATCAATCTCAAATGAATATTAAAGATCTAGCAAATATGCTGGAAACAACCGTCTTAAATGAAGAAAGTTATAGTGATGAGCCTCCCATAAGAAAAATTGAACCAGATTCCCTGACCACTCAACCAACCGAAGACCAAATCGGTCGAGAGCATGAAGAACCGAGGATTGAAGATGAAATTATCACACCTGACAACACAGTCAAACTTGAGGATGATATCCCAAGAAATCGGGATACAAATCCCCTTGGATCATTGATAAGTGCATTTTGTATGCATTATTGAGTGATATTTTTATATCTATTTTGTGTGCATTCATATTGTTTTGTGTGTTTTATGTGTTTTATTGCATTCATGTGCATTTCATTCTCCGGGTTTTATTTGTAGGAAAATGGAAATTAAAAGAGTTTTGAGGGCAAGAAAAGAAAAGAGAAAAGAAAAGAAAAGAAAGAAGAAGAGATTGAAGCGCTAAAGAGAAAAGAAAGAGGTAGAGCTGCTATCGAACAACTCTAACAAACAGCTCTAAACTACAGCTCTAGGAGGAGAAAGGAAGCGCTATAGCGCTAAAGAAGAGAGCCTAGAAGAAGCGCTTCAAACTAGAGCTGCTGCGCTTGGTCTGTGCTGTGAGAAAAATCGGAGCAAAAAACATCTCCCTCGAGCACGTGTTTTATGCGCTTGAGCGAGCCTGGAGAATGCGGAAAAGAATACGGGCAGAAAGTTGCTCGCTCGAGTGCAACTTTTGTGCACTCGAGCGAGAGATCGCGATCACGAAAAAAATCAAAATTTCGAAAATGAAATTTCTTATTTTGCGGGCTTCATTTTGTGGGCTTTTCAACACCATATAAATAGAACATAAAAGAGCATATTTTGGGGAGCCACGAATGCAGAGGAGAGGAGCGGCTAGGGAGAAGATTGAAGATTTGAAGAACGCTCCATTCTAGTTCTTATTTCCTTTCTTCTTCTTCTTTTTATTTTTGAATTATTGTTTCCAATTATTGAATAGATTTTCTTCAACCAAGACGGCGTGATTGGGCTGAACAAATCTATGTAGAAAATTTGGATGTTTGTTTGGGATTTTTCAGATTTAGTTTTATATTATTGATTATTAGATTTATATTTGTCTTGTGAATGATCTGACCAATTGTTTTCTTGCATGGTAATCTATTCTAAGTTTACAGAGGAGGAATTGACTTTGATCACTCTAATAATTAGCACAAGGTAAAATTGACTAGAAATAGTATTCGATTTCATCGTGCGGTTTTAGGTGCAAACTGAATTCTCATAGTTCCTAATGCATTTGAGTTTGATTAGAATTATGAAAATTAATCTTTCAATATTTTAATAGGTTTAATTGTTCTAGAAATAGGCCTTTAAACAAGTTAGAAGAATTCACCGTAATTTAAGATTAAATCTGAGTCCTGAATCAGCTACATGTTACATGATTTGTTCGGTACCTGCATGTATCTTGGTTGGCTTATTTTAATTAGAATTATTATTGAGTTCTAGTTTCTAGTTAATTTCATATTTATTTATTATTTCAAATTCTTATTTTATTCAATTCATACTCCTTTCTATTATTTTGTCTAGATTAAGTAAAATAATCAAATCTTTAGAATTGATAACGGTTCCTGTGGGATCGATACTTGAACTCTCTGTCCCCATATTTGACATCGTCAATGGTCTTTACATGTACACCACTTGAAGATCAATTATTTCCATTGACGCAAAATCCACATTATTACATCCTCGATAAACTTCAGCCTAGATCCGAGGTCTTTCCCCAAAAGAAAAAGTTCATGAAGAGTATTGTTGGACCGACGAGCTTCCCATGTAAATATCACGTCATGCTTGAGGGCGTAGAAAATCAAGACCCATACATAGAGTCGTATGATTCTTACTATGGGCGACAGCCGCTCTTTGATAGTTGCTACTAGAAAATCGGGAGATAGACTATAAACTTAGCGCTGATTGGGAGGCAACCCAGTGTTCTTACCTTTCTCTTTATTTTATTTTTGGTTTATGATTCTTTTTATTTTAATTTTGTTTCTTTCCTATGCCAGTTTGCCATGCCTTCCCCTATACCCAGTCTTCTGCTGATACTGCCAAGAAGAAAGCGGAAGAATCTATAACCAGGAAAGTGTTATTTTTGTTTTCATTGTGTTTTGTTCGTCTTGCATTATGTTCATTGTTTCTAAAGCATTGAGGGCAATGCTTTGGATAAGTATGGGGGGTAGTCTAGTTTTTATGATTTTTATTTGTGTTGTGTTTGTGTTGCATCTGTCATGTTTTAGTTTTTTTGCATATAGTTCATGTCAGTTTTGTTTTTGTTTTCATGAGTGTTAAGTAGGATGATGAATGAGAGCCGATGATGATATGAAGTTATGATTTTTGAAAAAAAAATTTTGTTTTTGCTCTTGACTTGACATGAGAAACCTTAGATTGAACCGTGAATATTTTTAAGCACTCCTGTTAGACCAGTGAATTGTAGCGAAAAAATTGATGATATTTGTGTCTGTTTGACCATTGCATGACACTAGGTGTTTAGTGATCTTCATTGTGTCCTGTGAATTCTATGATCCTCTAACAATTGCACTTATGATCTTGGGTGCACCATAATTTTTGAAAATTTTTGAATTTGATAATTTTTTTGGAAAAATTCAACTCCATCCGGGTCGTGGAAGAGGAATTGAAATCCTAATTACCTTGTCCTTGGCTAAGTATGCGGATTAAATGGGGTTAATTTTCTTAAAAAGAAATAATTTGGTTTTTGAAAATTAATAACAATTCCATACGGGTTTCTGACAAGGGATTGAAATCCTAATATCCTAGTTAGATGCTAAGTTTGCGGGTTCAATGGGAATGTTTCTCCATCTGGGATATAGACAAGGGGATTGAAATTCGAATCCTATCACAATTATAGCTAAGTTTGCGGTTAATTATTGGGGCTTAAAAATGTCGGGTGAAAAATTTGGCGGTGCGTAAAACTAATCTTAAGGAAGGTGTGTTTGTTAGAGGTAATTGGAAGGAATGTATGCATGCGAGTGACTCTTGCATTGATGTGTTATTAGGTCGCTAATAAGTCTTGAAACGGATTCTTTCTAAGCTGCATGTAACTGGAATAACATTTCACACACACACATTCACGCTAAACCAAAGGTGTACTGTGAAAATTTGAGGGTGTTTTTAAGTTTGGAAATGACTTCTCTGAGGTGAATTCCCTTGAATTTTTTCTACTTTAGTGTTTGTGTTTGTTTGTTTGTTATATGTCTTGCTCGAGGGAGAGTAAGATTTAAGTATGGGGGTGTTGATAAGTGCATTTTGTATGCATTATTGCGTGATATTTTTATGTCTATTTTGTATGCATTCATATTTTTTTGTGTGTTTTTATGTGTTTTATTGCATTCATGTGCATTTCATTCTCCGGGTTTTATTTGTAGGAAAAATGGAAATTAAAAGAGTTTTGAGGGAAAGAAAAGAAAAGAAAAGAAAGAAGAAGATATTGAAGCGCTAAAGAGAAAAGAAAGAAGTAGAGTTGCTATCGAACAACTCTAACGAATAGCTCTAAACTACAGCTCGAGGAGGAGAAAGGAAGCACTATAGCGCTAAAGAAGAGCGCCTAGAAGAAGCGCTTCAAACTAGCGCTGCTGCGCTTGGTCTGTGTTGTGAGAAAAATCGGATAAGAAAACATCTCGCTCGAGCACGTGTTTTATGCGCTCGATCGAGCCTAGAGAATGCGAAAAAAAATACGAGCAAAAATTTGCTCGCTCGAGCGCAACTTTTGTGCGCTCGAGCGAGAGATTGCGATCAGGAAAAAAATCAGAATTCCGGAAATTTAATCTCTTATTTTGTGGGCTTTATTTTGTGGTATTTTCAACACCATATAAATAGAACATAAAAAGAGCAGATTTTGGGGATTCACGCACGCAGAGGAGAGGCGGCAGCTAGGCCGGAGATTGAAGATTTGAAGAACGCTCCATTCTAGTTCTTCTTTTCTTTCTTCTTCTTCTTTTTATTTTTGAATTATTGTTTCCAATTATTGAGTAGATTTTCTTCAACCAATACGCCTTGATTGGGCCAAACAAATCTATGTAGAAAACTTGGATATTTGTTTGGGATTTTTCAGATTTAGTTTTATATTATTGATTATTAGATTTATATTTTTCTTGTGAATGATCTGGCCAATTTTTTGCTTGCATGTTAATCGATTCTAAGTCGACAGAAGAGGAATTGATTTTGATCACTCTAATAATTAGCACGAGGTAAAATTGACTAAAATTAGTATTCGATTTCATCGTGCGGTTTTAGGTGCAAATTGAATTCTCATAGTTCTTAATGCATTTGAGTTTGATTAAAATTATGAAAATTAATCCGTCAATATTTGAATAGGTTTAATTGTTCTAGAAATAGACCTTTAAACAAGTTAGGAGAAGTCACCATAATTTAAGATTAAATCTGAGTCCTGAATCAGCTATATGTTACATGATTTGTTCGGTACCTGCGTGTATCTTGGTTGGCATATTTTAATTAGAATTATTATTGAGTTCTAGTTTCTAGTTAATTTCATAATTATTTATTATTTTAAATTCTTATTTTATTCAATTCATACTCCTTTTTATTATTTTGTCTAGATTAAGTAAAATAATCAAATCTTGAGAATTGACAACAGTCCCTGCGGGATCGATACTTGGATTCTCTGTCCACTTTACTATTACTTGACCTATTATACTTGCTAATAAATACCGATTTTAGCGGTCAACCATGTATCTGGTGGAGCAAAGATCATCCACCTGGGCTGGTCATCGGTAATCCTATCGCTCCATTACGTACTGGAAATCAAATGATTAATGAGTTACTGCATGCAGCATTCATATCACAGCTAGAACCTAAGAAAATTGATGAAGTCTTACAAGATGCTAGATGGATTGAAGCAATGCAAGAGGAACTAAATCAGTTTTCCAGAAACAAAGTTTGGAATTTAGTTCCTCGACCGAATAATCAGAATATCATAGGTACTAGATGGGTATCTCGCAATAAATTGGATAAGCATGGTGCGGTGATAAGAAACAAAGCTAGACTGATTGCTCAAGGATTTAGACAAGAAGAAGGTATTGATTTCGATGAGTCATTTGTTCCTGTATCAAGACTTGAAGCCATCGGAATATTCCTTGCATATGCTGCTTACAAGAACTTCAAAGTCTATCTAATAGATGTGAAGTCAGCTTTTCTTAATGAATTACTCCAAGAAGAAGTGTATGTTGAACAACCACCAGGTTTTGTCAATTCATTATTTCCTAATCATGTCTTTAAATTTGGCAAAGCACTTTACGGTTTAAAGCAGACACCAAGAGCTTGGTATGATACATTGTCACAATTTTTGCTAAATCATGACTTTGTTATTGGAACGGTCGATAAAACTCTTTTCAAATTCACAAAAGGATATCATATTTTGCTTGTTCAAATTTATGTGGATTATATTATATTTGGTTCAACTAATCCTAGGCTATGCGAGAAATTCTCTAAGCTTATGCAGGAACAATTTGAAATAAGCATGATGGGCGAGTTGAATTTCTTCCTTGGATTACAAGTAAAACAACTTGAGAATGACATCTTCATGAATCAAGCCAAATACACCAAAGAACTTAATAAAAAATTTGGCATGGAAAATTGTTCAACAATATCTACTCCTATGAGTGCTTCCATAAAACTTGACAAAGATGAAACAGGAGCACCGGTAGAGGTAACGATGTATCGAGGACTTATCGGTTCACTATTATATCTAACTGCATGTAGACCTGATATTATGTTTGCAGTATGTTCATGTGCTAGATTTCAAGCAGCACCCAAACAATCACATTATATAGCCGCTAAACGAATACTTAAATATCTTAAGGGTACTCCTAACGTGGGTCTTTGGTACTCCAAAGACTCAGAATTTAACTTAGTTTGTTATTCAGATGCAGACTATGCAAGATGCAAATTGATCGAAAAAGCACTATTGGATCTTGTCAATTTCTGGGAGAGATACTAATTTCATGGTTCAGCAAGAAGCAAACATCTATTGCTACCTCAACCGCCGAAGCTGAGTACTTAGCAGCTGACAGCTGTTGTGCACAAATATTATGGATACAACAACAGCTCCGATACTATGGAATACAATCAAATGAGGCTCCCATATTTTGTGACAACACAAGTGCTATTGCAATCACTCAGAATCCTGTAATGCATTCAAGAACAAAACATATCAATGTACGACATCATTTCATAAGAGAACATGTGCTGAAGAAAGAGATTCAAATGATCTATATATCTACTGATCAGCAGGCAGCCGACATCTTCACAAAACCATTACCGGATGCTAAGTTTTCTTATTTTCACAACATACTTGGGTTAATATATTTAAATTAAAATAAGAACAAATTTAGGAAGAACATTGCATTTTTTTAAATCATTCAAAACGTTGAACACATACACGCTCACATAGATGCATACTTATTTTTTAAGACTGACGATATGCTACACGAGCTGCAACTATTCTTCTCATCATTTCATGACTCCATTCAATAGTCCACAGAGTTAGTGAGCCTTGACCATTGCAGACATCATCCTCAAAACAATTGTTCTGCATCTCATCTCTCTCTGCTAGGAGCATCAAAAGTCTAACTGCAGCAGGCTTTAGCACAACACGAGTGTTCTGAGTTTTCAAAAGACGTTTGCACCAATGCAATCCTTCAGCATAACGAGGTTCCATAATAGCAGAACCCCGAGGAGTGTTACAGCAAATTGTTTCCAAGAAAAACCATATTCTCATTCCTCTTGCTATCACCCTGTCTCTATATCTATTCTTACGTATCTCGTACTCCAGCTCATTCAAATTAATATTTAAAATTTTACATTTTGCTTGAACTAATTTTTTTTTGTTGCTTGTTGGTTTATTTATATGTAAGAAACGAAGAAGGTAAAAGGTCATTCAGGCCAACAGTCACCTACATGCCGAATCAATGCTAACTTATCTAAAGAGATCTTAATACAGACAATCTGATATGTATATTTTATTTTTTTTGTATTCATGTCTCATGAATTTAATAAAAAGCTGCAACAACTACTTTTGAATAGTACATTTCTGAATATTACATTAATATATTAAAATAAATGCAGCTTACTTGCTCATGTCTAATAATGTTGCTTACAACTGACATATTTCAATCTCGGAGCCACAAAATAGTTGTCCTCTCTATTTCTCTGTCTACATAATCACTCCACTCAAGCATCCAATTTGTCACATTGAAAAGACTGGTTGCATCATTTCGATCATCAAAGAAATACATTTCTTCCAAGCTCATCTTCTCAACATATAACATCAACAAAAGACAACACGATGGCTTGAGTATATCTCGATTGGATTGAGTTCCCAACATTCGCCTGAACCGACGAGCTCTAGCAGAATATTTTAAATCTTCTTCAACTGAAAGTGAAGGAGGACTAGATGACATATGGTAACCAAATTCTTGGACCTGATCATGCACTTTCATCACTCATGCAAGTATTTGATCTTGATAATATTTCTTCTGAAATTCAAAGAATTGAGCCTCCATCTGATTATTATCTAATATATCTGATTTTATTTTACACTAATCTTTGTGTGATATTTATAGGCAGATTAGAAGGAAGATAATGGAGCCTGAGAACTCAAGGGTCATTGTCGTGTCAAATCAGTAACTGATAGACATTTAATACAGTACATTAGTTGAGACCTACGAGTTTAATACTAATATGCCATCTAATAAGTGTCATCTCATCCTGTCACATCATTCACTATCTGATTGATATTCTATGGAAATGTGTGCATAATTTATCATTTATAGAAAATATGAAAAGTCACTAGAAACCAAAGATCAGATATCACATCAACATCCTTGTCAGGATTTTTATGATCTTTAAACCATGCGATTTAAATAAGAAGAATGTCAGATATATATCTAGTTTCATCATTCGCATTAGCTGCTGAGATTTATGAACAGATAAACATCAACCGATCAGCAGCAAAAGTAAAAAGAGTAGTCACTTTCCATAGAAAGTCATTTACTTAAATTTTCAAGGAGAACTGACACCTTTGTTACAGGAAAACTTTAAAAAAATATTTTACAACAAAGCATCAAAATCTAGTTCAGTCATAACTATCTCCTTGCTTACAGCATCTCGCCATGATTGGATAAAAGAAGAAAGCTCTACAGTAGGAGATCATGAAAAACCAACATCATCTTCCCATATTTGCTTCAACTCATAGCGTTCTGTGTAGAGAAAAGTAAAAGGGTTTCTTCAGCACTGAAAATGTCCCTGGTACGAGTTGTCCACAGCAAATCCTTATACTGATGCTTTAAGGCCGTAAATCGACAAACTTAAAAATCATAGGTTGGTAGTACATCACCAGAAAGATGAATACGCAACCGTTCCACAGCCTCCCACTCTGCAAAAACCTTTGCAGCAACCCGCTCCTCAAAATTTTTCTTTCGAGATTGAGTTAATGCAGCATTGAACTCACCCAGCATATCTTCTCTTGAACTAGAAATTTTGATAAATGATGTGTTTATATGCGATTGATTGAATATCCTAACTATCCTTGGTCATGTATTTATAGGCACTATCAGGAAAATAAAGAGTCAGCAGAGTTACACCTCAACCGCTCTTCGTCTACGGTCAAAAGTTGCAACCCATTATTATGGGATCTGACGACGTATCCCAAACGCCATATCTATTCTTTCTGCCATCAATCTTGAACAGACATTGGGATTCGCGTTAATCGTCATTTCTCATATTTATGACTTATTAACATACATCGACTGCTCATATGCACTTTTTATAGTAAAGCGCGTAAATTCAAAATTCAAAATCTATTAATTATTTTACCACGTCAGGATATCTCATTTACCTAATACAAACATATATATATATATATATATATATATATATATATATATATATATATATATACCCAGATTCTTCTGATTATATTTTGTGATACCTGTCTTGTGCTCTCTTCTTCGTTCCTATTTTAGGATACCTAATCGTGCTATTTCAAGTGTATCTTAATTTCAGATAGCACAAAGATGTCACTCCAAAAGACGTGTTTGAGTATTAAATTCGATGAGATCTACTCCATCAATAATCCAGAAATCTCAGAGATCTTTCGTATGCTTGAAGGTTCAGGACTCTGAAAATTTCTTGGCTATTGTTCTACCGTCAACTACAATCTGGTAAAGGTTCCACGCAAATCAATCATGGAATCATCACCTGCATCATCCAGGATCAACGAATTAAGTTCAATCAGCCGTTCTTCGGTGAAACATTTGAGTTGCCCACCAAGGGTTTGACAAAATGCGTAGATCTACCTGATGACAATGCTACTCATTGGGCAGCCCAGTTCACTTTGGATGGTGCACCCATCAAATTCAATGGACTTAAGCAAAGTTAAAAGCTAGTATATCTCCTATTATCTAACGTAATGACCAAAAATCTACTCGCCAAAGCAGGTTCTTATGACAAAATTACTCTTGAAAAGCTTCAGTATATGGCACCTATTGCCTCACAATTTAACTTTAACTGGTCATCTATTTTATACTTCGCACTTTGTGAGATGATTCGAGGTAAAGGCCAATCTGAAGGGTTCGCTTTGCAAATCTGTCACATACTCGAACTACTTGGTGTTGACTCATCACGTGGGGACCTCGGGTGCTAATCTCGATTCTCATTGGGCAATTAATCAGAACTAGGATCAAACAAGAAGTAAGCAATCAACAACACAAAAATTTTTTTTAACTAGGTGGCTCGCTCGAGCGAGCAGGGCTCGGGTTCAACCCCTTCTGGCTGAGCTCTGTCCAAACTTCTGAAATTCTGCTTTTGCTGTCAAATATGGATGAATTTTGATGTACTTCATCTACAATAACTTCAAAATCATACAAATGAAGTTAACATAAACCAATCTCATTTTAAACATGCATTTTAACATCTCAAGTTGACATCTTGAGTTTCAATACCAACTAAGTTCAATACATGTTTTTGACAGCAAACTCTACATCTAAAACCCAAAGCCACCAAATGCTAAGACTCTCTCCCAAGCTAACCATGTTGACTCTGACCAGCTCCTGCCCCACCTGTTTCCATGCACACATACAAAATAAGACAACAGCCGGATAATTTTTGTAAGAATATAATTCTCAGTATAAAAGACATATACATGCAAGATCAACATATATCAACTTAAAGAGATAAAGAATAAATTGCATAATTTGTAAACAGACTTCGTTCGTTGAGATTTAAAGCCGCTCCAGGCCTCAAGATTTGAATAAAATCTCGGTGTTGAGATTTAAAGCCGCTCCAGGCCTCAAGACTCGTATCTGATCTTGGATAGAGATTTAAAGCCGCTCCAGGCCTCAAGATTCACATCTGAACCTTGGATGGATCCATTTTCAATAGTTCATAACCGATACGATACCAATATAACTTCAGTTATAATTTAAAGGTCCACTACCTGTGATGGATCAACAATTCAAATTCTAAAACACAAACATAAAATAACAAGTATGTGATTTCTTCGGGAATACTCAATAACCTCCGTTTCGAGTATCAAATCCCTTCTATCGATGTCATCTTATATCTGTCATTCTTGGTTCTTGAGATGCTCCAATTCTGGACACTTGAGCTATTCGATCCCGATTCAAAGCGGAATTCTCGAGTCTTCCAACATCAATACCAATATGAAATCGAAGTGATCCCAAGCTATAAATATAAGTTGGCAACTCAAGAAATGCTTAGCTCAATCCACAAATCAATCTTCATTCATCCTCAAAGCAAAACTAGTTGCAAACCTTGATCTTTCTTTCCTGGTTCGAAATCTGGAATCTCGAGTTCGATCCACCTCTTATCAAATCTGAAATATAGTGTTTACAACAAGAAGAATATCAGCTTCCAACTCATATAATACGCAGCTCACTCCACAAGCCGAAAGTCTATCAATTTTGAATCGACGGCGTAATGGTACAAAACCGGCAAACGTAACTCATTTTCAACAATTCTAACAATCAATATACACTTCAATACACTTGTGAGACCTCGATTCTAAACATCTAATCTTGGGATTAAACAACACTAAGATAAACAATAACCAAAGGTTAAAGCAATTAAAAGAAATTTTTTTTTAAAATTGTGCCTCGCTCGATCCGCATGATCTTGCGGATCGAGCGAGCAACTTTTGCCAAAGCTACTGCCCGGAAAACTCAGCCCTTGCTTGATCCGTAAGATCTTGCGGATCGAGCGAGCCACAAAATTTCCAAAACAAAACTGCATCAAAATGCCCTCGCTCGATCCGCAAGATCTTGCGGATCGAGCGGTGACAGAAACAGAGCACAACAGCAGAAATCATGCTAGAACTTGAGTCCAAAACCAACAACATTTTATCATGCATTACAATCACAAGTTCTCCAACTAATACTTTAAATTCTAGGGTTACACAACCGCTCAAAAGTATTGGATTTGTAACGACAAACTTTCAACACAGCTCGCAGAATCAATACAATAACCTAACGAAGTTCGATATCTAAACATGTTCAAATACAACTAGGTAGACATGCTGACACGACTTCTAAATCGAGTCTCACTACTAGCTCTCCCTCTTGATGCTAACCAGGCCTTCGCTGACTTGGTCCTGCCCCACCTGTTGCCAAGTACACATACAAAACAAAGCAACAGCCGGATAAACCGATGAGAATGACATTCCCAGTAAAAACAACATAACAAGTAATGAATATACAACATGTTATCAAAACAACATATTCAAGTCGAAGCTAATGATATGCATGTCTTTAAAACCAGGATATCAATTCTGATAAACAAGGGAGTACTGCTCTGCTTTTGGGATCCCGAGGATGAGATCACGTAACGACTCACCGACTCTCCCAATCGAGGTGGTGCCACGTATCCCACTCCTCTAGACTTTGAGCAACCATAACGAGTATGCTAGCACTAGGCGAAATACTACAACCCAGGACACTCAATCATAGTTCCCAAACGTCTAAACAAAAAGGGCGGTTCTGCCCGCTGAAATCGAAGTAGGCTCAAGATGAATGCATAACAGAAACATAAACATAAGCCACATAACAAAACTCAATCAATCAACAAGATACAAGTTCCACATGCTAGAACAAGTATCGATGCAATATGTGATTTAAAAAGGGAAACTCAAGAACCAACAGTCCCGAGTATGCTATCCCACTACGATGACTGCTTTTACCTTTCAATGCAGTAGCTCCAACTCTGGCTAAGCTACAACAAAAGATTGTATCAAAGTCTAACCAATCTAAACAACAACAAGGCTCAAGGTAATTCTCTATACCGTTCTTCGTCCAAAACTCTGAAACGAACAATTGCTGTTAACCTTGAGTTTGACAAGCTCCAAACGAATATGTTCAGATACAAATAAATGATCAATAACCATGATCAACTTACAAGCCAAGATCACAACTCAAAGACGGTTTGAAATCCCCAAAACTCAAACCGACGGCATAACGGCTATAAACTGAACAAACCGAAAACGCAGACAGCAGTTCAATATCGATATAATCTCATAACAATGCTAATACCACAACAACAAGGCAATCCCAACAAATCTCAAAACTCAAACTTTTGAAAATGGCTTCCAAAAATCATAACAATTCCGAACGTCGCTCTATTTCAAAACCGACAGATAATAAACGATCAGAACACTGTAGAGAACAACATACTCGAATCTAGAATGATTCTAACAACATCCAAAAATATAATGTATCTGATCGTAGAAAAAAATTACGATAGAACGAAGCTCTCGCAACAGTGATCGCTAATCTGCCTTCAGAAATAATTTCCAACGGACGGATCGAGCTCGGACAGAAATCCCAAAGCTTGGAATGAGAAGGGGGCGGCTCTAATGGAGGAGGCGTGCAATGAGGAAGAAGGAGAAGATTTTTCCAATCAAATCCAAGTGTAGATAATATATAAAAATCAATATTTGCGTTTTAGTCCCTGAAATCTCCAAAATTTGCAAAAAGGACACTGATCAAAATCAAACCGGCTCGAGAACTCTGTAATCTCTGATTAACTCAAATAAACTCATTTAAGATAAAAATGGGGCGTTACAATTCTCCCCCACTAAGAAAAAATTTCGTCCTCGAAATCAACGAGAACCACAACTCATAAGATAAAATAAAGAACTAAAGACAGTAAGAAGAACTCACGTCATCCGAATAACTCTGGAAAACGCTGTCTCATGTCAGACTCTGTCTCCCAAGTCGCTTCCTCGACTCCGTGACGGCTCCACTGCACTTTCACTAACGGAATCAACTTGGTTCTGAGTTGCTTTTCTTTCCGATCAAGGATCTGAATCGGTCGTTCAAAATAGCTCAGAGTCTCGTCTAACTTGGCTTCATCAGGCTGAAGGATATGATAAGGATCTGGATGATACTTTCGCAGCATAGAGACGTGAAAAACGTCGTGAATACCAGATAAATACGGATGAAGTGCAAGTCTGTAGGCAAGATCGCCTATCTTCTCGAGGATCTCGTACGGCCCGATGAATCTAGGAGATAACTTCCCTCTCTTTCCGAATCTGACAGTGCCTCTGAAAGGAGAAATCTTAAGGAATACACGGTCTCCCTGCTCAAAACTCAGAGGTCTACGTCTGACGTTCGCATACTTTGCCTGTCTATCCTGAGCTGACTTCATTCTAGACTGAATGACCTTAACTTGCTCTGCCATATCTCTAAGCAAATCCGGTCCCAAATCTGGTGACTCGGACAAGTCGTCCCAAAACAACGGAGATCGGCATTTCTTACCGTACAATGCCTCAAAAGGCGCCATACCGATACTTGCGTGGAAGCTGTTGTTGTAAGAAAACTCAACAAGAGGCAAAGATTCCTGCCAACTAGTGCCAAAGTCTATCACTACCGCTCGCAGCATATCCTCTAACGTCTGGATAGTCCGCTCTGACTGTCCATCCGTCTGAGGATGATAAGCTGTACTCAGATGAAATCGAGTACCAAGTGCCTCCTGAAGACTATGCCAGAAGTGCGAAGTGAATCTAGGATCTCTGTCTGAAACGATCGACTTTGGCACACCATGCAATCTCACAACATTGCTAACATACAACTCAGCCATCTGATCATGACGATACATCATCCTGTACGGAATAAAACAAGCAGACTTCGTTAATAGATCGATCACTACCCAAATAGCATCGCATCCTCGAACGGATCGTGGTAGCTTCGTGACAAAATCCATAGAAATGTGATCCCATTTCCATTCAAAAACAGATAGACTGTGCAAAAGACCTCCTGGTCGCTTTCGCTCTGCTTTTACATGCTGGCAGTTCAAACACCGAGATACAAACCTCGCGATGTTGCTCTTCATTCTCTTCCACCAAAACTGAATCTTCAGATCGTTGTACATCTTACGACCTCTAGGATGAATACTAAACCGACTACAATGAGCCTCTCGAAGAATACGCTGTCTCAATTCCGAAATATCAGGCACAACAACACGGTTATTCACAAACAAAACATCATTTCTAACCTGGAATTCAGACTGATGTCCCGATCTAACTTTCTCTACTGAAACTTGAATGCTCGGCTCAGACTTCTCTACTTCTCTGATTGCAACAAACAACTCTGGCTCGGCTTGAATAGCAAACACTCTGATAGTCTCCCTATCTGTTTCAAACTCTAAACCAGAAGTGCAACAATCATCGATCAACTGAGAAACACCAATAGTAGAAAGAGATAAAGAACATAGCTTTTGGCTCAAAGCATCTGCAACTGCATTTGACTTTCCCGGATAATACTTGATTTCACAGTCAAAATCCTTCAACAGATCTAACCATCTTCTCTATCTCATATTCAACTCTGCCTGTGAAAACAAGTACTTAAGGCTCTTACGGTCAGAAAAGATCTCGAAATACTCACCATAAAGATAGTGACGCCAAATCTTCAGAGAAAAGACGATCGCAGCTATTTCAAGATCATGAACCGGATAACGAGTCTCATGCGATTTCAGCTGCCTCGATGCATATGTTATCACATGCTTATGCTGCATAAGAACACAACCCAAGCCTCGGTTAGAAGCATCACAATAGACTGTGAAACCTCCAGTACCCTTCGGAATAGAAAGAATCGGAGCACTGGTCAGTCTCCTCTTCAGATCAACAAAGCTAGCCTCACAATCTGCAGTCCAGACAAAAGGCGCATTCTTCTGAGTCAGTTGGGTAATCGGCTTGGCAATAGACGAGAAACCCTCGATGAAACGATGGTAATAACCAGCTAAACCCATGAAGCTTCGGATCTCAGGTACTGATGTCGGCCTAGGCCAATTCATTACCGCTTCGATTTTGCTGGGATCGACAGAAATCCCATATTCAAAAATAATATGACCGAGAAAGACAACTCGATCTAACCAGAATTCACACTTAGACAGTTTGGCAAACAACTGCTCAACTCGCAAAATCTGCAGTACGATCCTCAAGTGCTCTGCATGGTCAGTACGGTTCTTCGAGTAGATAAGAATATCGTCGATGAAGATAATGACGAACTCATCTAGATAGCGCTGAAAGATACGGTTCATCAAACCCATAAAAACTGCTGGAGTGTTAGTCAAACCGAACGGCATGACTATAAACTCGAAATGACCATACCTCATTCTGAATGCGGTCTTAGGCACATCTTCCTCTCGCACTCTTAACTGGTGATAACCTGACCTCAGATCGATCTTCGAATAGACAGTAGAACCCTACAGTTGATCAAAAAGGTCATCTATTCGAGGTAAAGGATACCTGTTCTTAACTGTAGCCTGATTCAATTGGCGGTAGTCGATACAGAGCCGCATAAAACCATCCTTCTTCCGAACAAAAAGCACAGGAGCACCCCAAGGTGATACACTAGGTCTGATGTATCCCTTGGCAATCAAATCCTCAAGCTGCTCCTTCAACTCTCTCAATTCAATAAGTGCCATACGATACGGAGCTTTGGAGATAGGTTGAGTACCTGGCACTAAGTCAATGCTGAATTCGATTTCTCGAATAGGTGGCAAACCAGGAACATCTTTCGGGAACACATCAGCAAAATCTCTAACCACTGGTAAGTCAACCAAAGCTGGGCTAGATTTTAGTACATCAACCGCATAAACCAAAAATCCTTCTGCACCTTTCTGTAGCAAACGAGTCATAGATAACACTGAAATCAAAGGAATTCTAGATCGAGAACCCTTACCAAATAATTTCCACTCGTCTGCCATTTCAGGTCTGAACCTGACAACTTTCAGAAAACAATCGACTGTTGCCCTGTACTTGGTTAAAGCATCTATACCGACAATACAATCAAAATCTGACAGTCCAAGTACAATACAGTCGAATTCTAACAAATTTCCTTCAAAACACAGTTCACAGTTCCTGACTAATCTGACAGAAACAATTTCTCCACCCAAAGGTGAAGTAATAGCTACTACTGTAGGCAACAACTCAGTAGGCAAAGCATGCAATAACACAAATTTCTCAGAGATAAAGGAATGGGAAGCTCTTGTATCTATCAAGACATGAGCAGAATAACCGAAAATCGAACAGTTACCTGCTATAACATCGTCAGGTGCTGCTTGAGCCTGATCCTCTGTCAGAGCAAAGAATCGTGCTTGCTGTCTCGGAGGCTGATTTGCACTGGTAATACCTCCCTGTCTATTCTGCTGCTGCTGAGGTTGGAAAGAGTGAACTACAGAAGACTGCCTCTCAGGCTGAGCTGCAGGTCTAGACGAACTCCCACTCTGAGCTCTATCTCTGTTACGCTGTGGGAACACTTTAGAGAAGTGTCCCGGTTGCTGACAGGTGTTACAATTGCCAAAGACTCCCACACACTGATCCGGTGAGTGTCTTCCTCCACACTTGCTGCAGTACAAGGTTGATGATCCAGAACTCTTCCCTGAACCAAACTGTTTGGAGCCACTGGAACTAGAAGAACTGTTCCCCTATCTTTTGAACTGTTTACCTCTTGCTTTGTACTGATCCTTTCTGTTTCCCCCACTATTACCACCATCATACCTCTGCTGCTGGTTCTGATGCTGAGGTGGCTGATTCTGATACTGAGATGGTTGGTTCTGATACTGCCTCTTCTGCTGAGGTGCTACCTGACTACCTCTTTGCCTCCACAAGCCTGCTTCTGCTCCCTTTGCGTGATTCATGGCATCCGCAAAGTTGTTAGGCCTGTTGGTGTTAACCAACGTGAAGACGTCGGGGTTCAACCCATTTATGAACTGATCTGCCTTAGCTTCTTCATCTCCGGCAATTAGTGGCGTAAAACGCAATAGACTATCAAACTTGGCAACGTACTCTTCGATGTTCAGATTCCCTTGCTTCAGATTTGCAAACTCTGCTCCCTTATCCTTACGATATGAGATAGGGAAAAATCGCTTATAAAACTCAGATTTAAAAAGAGTCCAAGTAACTTCCGTACCTCTACTCTCAAATGCTTTCTTTGTCATGATCCACCAGCTCTTAGCACCACCACGCAGCTGATGAATTACTAACCTGATTCGGCGGTCATCGGTGTAGTCAATGGAATCAAACAACTGATCAATATCATCCAACCAACTTTCACAGTCAACTGGATTTTCTGAACCCAACAACAACGGCGGATTGAAAGACTGAAACCTCTTCAGCAAGGTTTCCATAGGTGTTGCTGTAGCATCCATTTCAACTGTTTCAGTACTAGCTTGTTCAGCTGTAGGAATAACTGGCGGTGGGTTTCTGTTTATCTCTCGACGAGGACCCATCTGATAATCAAAGATTAGGACACGAGATATCTCAATCGCTACAATCAGTGTCCTTACAACCGCTTGGGATACCGGATACCAGTCGATAACAGAGACAATTATATCTCAAGTAGATCATGCTTTATAAATTAAATCACATAACCATGTAATTAAATAACTCTCAATAATAAAGCATGCTCGCATGAAATTAAGTACACAGTTAAATAATTCAAACACATGCGAGGAGTCAATACACGCAGACTCGATCTACCCCGCTCACTCTAGTTCGACCAAGAATCTTAACGCTCTGATACCACTTAATGTGAGACCTCGATTCTAAACATCTAATCTTGGGATTAAACAACAATAAGATAAACAATAACCAAAGGTTAAAGCAATTAAAAGAAATTTTTTTTTTTAAATAGTGCCTCGCTCGATCCGCATGATCTTGCGGATTGAGCGAGCAACTTTTGCCAAAGCTACTGCCCGGAAAACTCAGCCCTCGCTCGATCCGTAAGATCTTGCGGATCAAGCGAGCCACAAAATTTCCAAAACAGAACTGCATCAAAATGCCCTCGCTCAATCCGCAAGATCTTGCGGATCGAGCGGTGACAGAAACAGAGCAAAACAGCAGAAATCATGCTAGAACTTGAGTCCAAAACCAACAACATTTTATCATGCATTACAATCACAAGTTCTCCAACTAATACATGAAATTCTAGGGTTACACAACCGCTCAAAAGTATTGGATTTGTAACGACAAACTTTCAACACAGCTCGCATAATCAATACAATAACCTAACGAAGTTCGATATCTAAACATGTTCAAATACAACTAGGTAGACATGCTGACACGACTTCTAAACCGAGTCTCACTACTAGCTCTCCCTCTTGTTGCTAACCAGGCCTTCGCTGACTTGGTCCTGCCCCACCTGTTGCCAAGTACACATACAAAACAAAGCAACAGCCGGATAAACCGGTGAGAATGACATTCCCAGTAAAAACAATATAACAAGTAATGGATATACAACATGCTATCAAAACAACATATTCAAGTCGAAGCTAATGATATGCATGTCTTTAAAACCAGGATATCAATTCTGATAAACAAGGGAGTACTGCTCTGCTTTTGGGATCCCGAGGATGAGATCACGTAACGACTCATCGATTCTCCCAATCGAGGTGGTGCCACGTATCCCACTCCTCTAGACTTTGAGCAACCATAACGAGTATGCTAGCACTAGGAGAAATACTACAACCCAGGCCACTCAATCATAGTTCCCAAATGTCTAAACAAAAAGGGCGGTTCTGCCCGCTGAAATCAAAGTAGGCTCAAGATGAATGCATAACAGAAACATAAACATAAGCCACATAACAAAACTCAATCAATCAACAAGATACAAGTTCCACATGCTAGAACAAGTATCGATGCAATATGTGATTTAAAAAGGGAAACTCGAGAACCAACAGTCCTGAGTATGCTATCCCGCTATGATGACTGCTTTTACCTTTCAATGCAGTAGCTCCAACTCTGGCTAAGCTACAACAAAAGATTGTATCAAAGTCTAACCAATCTAAACAACAACAAGGCTCAAGGTAATTCTCTATACCGTTCTTCGTCCAAAACTCTGAAACGAACAATTGCTGTTAACCTTGAGTTTGACAAGCTCCAAACGAATTTGTTCAGATACAAATAAATGATCAATAACCATGATCACCTTACAAGCCAAGATCACAACTCAAAGACGGTTCGAAATCCCCAAAACTCAAACCGACGGCATAACGGCTATAAACTGAACAAACCGGAAACGCAGACAGTAGTTCAATGTCGATATAATCTCATAACAATGCTAATACCACAACAACAAGGAAATCCCAACAAATCTCAAAACTCAAACTTTCGAAAATGTCTTCCAAAAATCATAACAATTCCGAACGTCGCTCTATTTCAAAACCGACAGATAATAAACGATCAGAACACTGTAGAGAACAACATACTCGAATCTAGAATGATTCTAACAACATCCAAAAACTAGAATGTATCTGATCGTAGAAAAACTTACGATAGAACGAAGATCTCGCAGCAGTGATCCCTAATCTGCCTTCAGAAATAATTTTAAACGGACGGATCGAGCTCGGACTGAAATCCCAAAGCTTGGAATGAGAAGGGGGCGGCTCTAATGGAGGAGGCGTGCAATGAGGAAGAAGGAGAAGATTTTTCCAATCAAATCCAAGTGTAGATAATATATAAAAATCAATATTTGCGTTTTAGTCCCTGAAATCTTCAAAATTTGCAAAAAGGACCCTGATCAAAATCAAACCGGCTCGAGAACCCTGTAATCTCTGATTAACTCAAATAAACTCATTTAAGATAAAAAGGGGGCGTTACAACACCACATATCAGCATAATATTCATCAAAACCAGTAAAATCTGAAGTGTATCATTGTCGAAAATAAGCTGGAAAATCATAGCTAATTCAACCGACCTCCGTTCTTCTATCCGACTCCAACATATTCATACATATAACTTCATGAAATAATAAAAATCTGAATCCAGCCACTACTCAATTTCGAAATATGATGGAACATCTAAATACTTACATCAAATCTAAGCTCTTCTTGCAAGGATCGTGGAACTAAGCTCAGATTTAAAATCGGTTGGCCGGATCAAAAGATATCAAAGATTGAAAATGAATTTTTGGCTATGACAATGGAGGCTCTCGACTTTGCTGCTGAAATTCTGATTAGGAATACATGTATACACGTATAAATTCTTAGCAAGACATGTATCCCACTCAAATTACCAATTTTGCAATTTGGCCCCTGAAATCTTTACTATTTACAATTCAGTCATCGGCCCACTTTTTAATTTAATTTCAATCCTCAATAATTTAAGAATATTAGAATTTACATCTCAACTCCACATATTCTCAAATTAAATATTTTTAGAATAAAACTCAATTGCACTTTAGCCCTTGAAACTTTGATATTTGCAAATTAGTCCTTCATCGAGTTTCACCTTCTAATTCAATCCTCTATAACTCCTGAAACTCGGAATTTAAATCTTAAATCCCAAAAATATTCAATTCAAATATTTAATCTTTTAGTTTAAAAATTTTCGGAATTTAAATCTCAAATCCGTAAATTCTCAAATTAAATATTTTTAACTCAAAAATTAAATATCTAATTTCCACAAATTATCCAAGTAATATTTTCCCAAATTCGGAATTTAAATCTCAAATTTCGTAAGTAATAACTTAATTTTTTCGGGCCTTACACATCAGATTTGAGCCACTGCATGTCTCAAAATGGCTCAATGCGGTTATTATCCCTGTGTTTATACTAAAGAACAAAGTCACACCCGATCATCTGCGAGCCATTAAGCAAGAAATTTTTGCTGAACAACAGATGGCTATTGCTGGTATACGTCATCTTCAAAAGAAACATTCCAGAACTAGCAGACGGATTGTTAATCTTGAATCCGATGAAGTCGAGGATGCTATCGATAATGCTCTACTCGTTCAAGTTTTTGGAAGTCCTTCTTTGTCTCCAAAGAAGAAAGAGTTCACTAAAGTACCTCAACCGAAGCCCAAGAAATTAAAGCTCTTGTCAACAGTCAAAACTAGAAATGGCAATGGGTCGGGTATGGGTAGGATATCGTGCCTCCATCCCCATACCCATTTATTAAATCCATCCCCATACCCATATCCATCGGATATTTAATTTCATCTCCATCCCCATACCCGTCGGATGATCGGATATTCATACCCTACCCATATACCCATTTATTGTATATAATCCATAAAAATAATTTTTTTAAAATTTTAATTATTTGATAAAATTATACTTATTTACTAGATTTTTATATCAACATTTTTAAGATAATAAAAAAATAAAACACCGAAGAAAATTTACAACCAAAGACTTATATAAAAAATAAAACTTCTAAAAAATAGCATTAGTTTTATATTAATAATTTTCATTATTTCATCCAACTAACATAATTCAACAAAAAAAAATTAAATTAGCATTTATTTAATATAAATTAATATGTGTATGTATATATATATATATATATATATATATATATATATATAATCGGGTATCGGGTCGGGTATGAGTAGGATACCACTACATCCTCCTCCATCCCCATTTACGAGATCCTCATACCCATTTACCCATTTATTTAATCGGGTCCAAAAAATGCCTCCATACCCTCCTCCGTTCGGGTCGGATATCGGGTTCCCCATCAGGTTCGGAGGAAATTGCCATCCCTAGTCAAAAATCCAACTTCACAGATCACAGTTTCGTCCGTAGAGGTCTCAGCACCATCAGCACTGACCATCTCTTCATCGGTTGATGTACATATCTCGTTAAGTGACCTGCCGATATCATCCGCTGCTCAGGTCATATCGCCTTTACGATCGGTACCTACCCCGACTGATAGCAATGTAGTTAAAATTGAACCTATTTAACCATCTTTGTTTACGGAATCTACTCCAACTTCTGAGGTAGTGACTATCCACACTGATCAATCAATCAGTTCATCATCTTATCCGTCCAAAGGGATTACAATTACTAAGCCAACCTGCTCAAAATATGGGTAGCAAAATTATAATCAATCCTCTAGACAAAGGCAAATGAGTTCTTCTACCTCCATCCAAGATGCCCTCTGTTGCTAAAGTTGAAGCATTTCTCATTCTCTTTGGAATTCTCAGAGAAGTCTGATTCTGGCTACGAGAATTTGATAAGTGGTTCACCTACCGAACATAAATATCATATTCTCAAATTCTTCACAAGAAAAAGTTGGAATACTTAGCCAGATTGGAGGACAAAATTTTTGTTCTTTCTGCTACTTCTCATCTTGAAACGGCTCTTAGCAGATTCAAACTTGTTGATGTTCAACTGCGCGATAGCCTGGACCGATATCTTCTTTTTCAAAGAGAACAACATTTCAATCCAATGAGCAAGACCGCCAAAGATGATTGCGAAGTCATTTTGCGTCTCAAACAATCAGTTGATGTCACTGGTACTTTTCTGAATGAATATCGGCTGAAACATCATATACCTCAACCGTCCGACAAATACATTAATATGTATCTTGAAGAAACTAAGGCAATGCTACCCACCATGGAATCTTATGATGAATCTGATGAACATGAACCCATATTCACGGCCGAAGAACAAGAGTTTTCTAGCAGCACAAGAGGAATCTCCTTTGTCCTACTCCACATTTGCAACTACATCAGAGGAACCAACAACACGTCATCCTGGAACTTCTGATCCCAGACCAACAGCTATGGACACAGTCGCTACTGATGATCCATTACTAAAATTCCACTCACTTTTGTTTCAGAAGTTCTGCAGTCGTTATCTAATTTCGAGGTCGCTCAACACACATAATCTCCTGCTGATACTACGTCAGCTGAATTATCTCCGAAAACCATCTTTGAAGAGACTCTTCCAACCGATCATATAGTCACTACTGACCAAATCACCAAAATAGTTGAACCTCCATCAAAAGACAAGGGGATCTTGACAGAAACCGATGATGATGCTATCTTCTTATCTTCTGTCAAAACCACCATTGTTGTTAAAACAATCCCCAATCCTGTCTCCGGCGTTGATAATTTCATTATGGCAGACAAGCCTATCTCAACATCTCTCGTTGCCATGGAGTCTCCTAAATGTGATCTGGAAAGTATCATTGAAATCTTCGTACCACTATGCAGAGTCTTAGAAATCGCATTCAAGGACAAGATGCCGATATTGCCAATTCTCTCTCTGCTATCATGTCTTGCCTGAACGATTATCTTTTGAAATCACCAAATGTGTCACTGAATTAAAGAACTACAAAGAACGAGATCTGTGTTCCATGGAAACTGTTGCAGATAAAGTGACCCAAACTGTACGTCACACAAATGATCATACCACTGCAAAGATTTCGGTTCTTCAAGCTGACCTGACTGCTCATATCGACTCCCTCATTGACTCCTTCCAAGCCACTGTAGGTGCTCAACTTGGAGAAATCATTTCTCATCTCACTCGTGGTGATGCCAAAAATGGGAAAGAGCTTAGAAAATTGGTTTATATAGAATGAAAGAAGCGTGAAGTTCCACATCAAAAATGGCAGCAGAAGAAGCAATAGTTGGTATAACAGGTAAATTTTTTTATCTATGCTCAGTAGGTGTAATAGGATTTTATTGTGTTTTATTAATGATTTCATGTAACAGTTATGTATCAATGCAATTCATTTTTGCAATGAATTCATTACCATGTGTTATTTGTTATGATTTTCGGGGAATAGGTTTTGTCATCACCAAAAAGAAGGAAATTGTTGAACCCTGACTTTTGGTGATAACAAAACAATATATCATTGTTATAGTATGTCCTCCACTTAAATGTAAAATAGGAAAAACATCTACCAAAAGATGTCAACCGATCTTATCATGTCAACCGATTGGAAGATATCGACTGAATTACAGATATCAGCTGAACTCTTGGATATCAACTGACTCTCAGATATCAGCCGACTTCATAATGTATGTCAGCTGGTCCTCAGACTTCAACCGATCTTAGATATCAGAATAAATGTCAACCGAAATACAAGTCTCAAGGATATCTACTGACTTCATAAAGACACAAAAGTTTAGTAATGGATCCTTGACAAGACAACTTAAATACGGAAGGACAAAGCATTTAAGGATGCGTCTGACAAAGCTCGAAAGGCCATTAATAGCATTTATTATGAAGACATATTGAATGGACATTAAAGAAACCTCAAGTAAAGATATTTTGAAGACGAACAGACTTCACTCCACAAAAGAGGAATATTTTTTGGTGTATATCTGTTTGAAAAGATGTTTCTTACCGTTGACACAAAGGGTTAGAGACGTTAAAGATTGAGATATAAATACTTGAGCCAAACAAAGAAAAGAGAGTATTTTTTTTATGACCATCATATTATTAAAGAATCAGAGCACTCGAAGTTGTTTTCAACACTCTACTGCTCACTCAACCCTTCGCTCAAACAAAAGCATATCTGATCTTTTAAGAGATCTATTCAAGGGTTACTCAAATCCTAGCCATTGTTTGAAGAACATCGACTACTCCAATTATTTGAGATTCTAAGCTTTCAAAATCTTAGCCGTTCATCATCATCTAGTGAAGAAGTTTGATAAGAACTTAGAAATCTTATCAGTGTAAATCTAAAAGTTCCATTTTAGACAGTGATAAGTCCTAACTTGGATCAGGTGTATTACAATACGTTGTAATAGCCAAAGTCTTCTAGTGTATCATTCCCTTGAGGAAGAAAGGGTGACGTAGGAGATTGAGTTTCGAACATCCATAAACAACTCTGGGCACTTTACATTACTGCATCTCATCATCTTTTCACTATTATCACCTAATTTAGTGAGAGCCATTTTCACACTATTTTAGTAGCTCTTATTTATCTAGGAAACTAAGAAAAATCGGTTAAGTGAACTAACATTTGTTTAATCTTATCGCATTAAAGCATAAAATTTTCAGAGTATGTATTCACCCCCCCCCCCCCCTCCCCCCTCTACACACTACCGATCCCAAACACACTATGTCAGCCCTATCCCGGCTAAAATTTGAAAGGAGAAAGTTTCTCGCCCAGGTCCTAGATCAATCACTCAAGAAAGAGAGCACGGCTCTAGCCCGACAATTT
This sequence comes from Henckelia pumila, assembly GCF_033568475.1. Classification (NCBI taxonomy): domain Eukaryota; kingdom Viridiplantae; phylum Streptophyta; class Magnoliopsida; order Lamiales; family Gesneriaceae; genus Henckelia; species Henckelia pumila. The sequence continues at coordinate 32,412,428 of NC_133121.1, read as the reverse complement.
AAGGAAAGAGTGGTGATACCCCGGGAGCTTAGAGGGTCATCACCGGACCTGGGTAAAGTATGGGTAATCTCAGAGGAAGAGTAAGACAGTCAGGGGGCACAAACGTTCCTGAGATAAGATTTTGAGGATCTAGGCATAGCAAGAAGGAATTGGCCGATAAGAGTAGAAAATATGGAAGGGTGATAGCCGGGACTAAACCTGCTCCGGCGAAGAGACTAAGTCAAGGGGTTATGAGCTACTCTCACCGATAATTCAATGACATTCTCCCTCCTACGATCACTCACGCAGAAGTGACCACGACATGGGCCATGAGCTTGCATCATGGTCAGTACCCTAGAATCTCGGAAGGGCCCTCAACTTTGAGGTACCATAAATACCTCAAGCAGAGGTACAACAGGGGGTTCACTTTTACATATACTCTCTACATTCTTTCAATTCTTGATATTTCGTGTGCACACTTTGCTGACCTAAGCATCGGATTGGTCACTTCAGAATCTTCTGACATCCCACTAACCTTTTCTTGTTTGAGTGTGTGCAAAGCTAGGAGAGACAAGGCATTGGCTACTTAGTTACCCTATTCATATCAGTCGGGGCTCCCATAATTTACCTGTATAATCGCCCACCCAGACTACCCGATTATTCCCGGGTGACCTCAGAACTTCTCTGTTTATGGAAACTATTCAAAGATGAGCTTCATCGTAATAGTCTTGGGAATATGACTAAAAAAATATCTTGTTTGCCAATTTATAAGAAAATTGGTTGGGAAGCATATCCTCGACTCATAGGATGGTGTCGAAGCCGTTTCTGAACATAAAACTACAAGAAAATTGTGATCCACGATGTATATATACATGTGTGTCGTTATTATTTTTACTATTTTCATTATTATGTTAACATTTGTGCCCATATTTTTGTTATGATAATTTCTGGTTATGCCTATAAAATTCCTTCAACCATCTCGCTTTTTGTAGATCAAAAAGAAAAACATGACAGGATCCTCTACACAAACACTGTAATATTTGTGCATTTTGTGGTTCTAGTTCTGGAAAATATGAAATATTTGTACAAGCAGCAATTAATCTTTGAAAGAGATTAGCTGAGATAAAAATTCATTTGATATATGGGAAGGTAATAATGGGTTAATGAGGTATGTTTCAACATCTGCTCATCTTAAAGGTAGTCAGGTTTTGGGTATAATTCCTACTACTTTAGCTTAAAAATATATTATAGGTGTTACGGTTGGAGAAGAGTTGAAAGTTTCATCTATGTATGACAGAATCACTAATATGATTGAAAATTCCAAAGCTTTTATTGTATTACCTAGACATGATCTTGCAACGATCATAAATGCTTATAAAAGTATCTGTTCCTCACAATAAATATCCATTGCCTTGAGCAGTAAGTTTTGGAGATAAATTCTGAAATATAGTACAACTCTGCGTACTACAACTGTTGTGGCGTCTATAGTGTATTTTCTCATTTTCCATTAATGGTTAAAACCAATTCTGAAGGATTTTGATCATGTTGGGAATGTTTTGGGAACTTTGATTGAGGTTATTGAATATCTTGATAAGTGTCAGTCGTCCTAAATTTCAGACGAGCAACCTTGACTAGTCGAGATAATCTTTCAGTCATGGTTCAGTCAAGGTGTTGAGTTCAGTCGATGTCTTCAGTATTCAAACTCTCTGCTATATCCAGTATTGGATCTTTCGATAATTTCAGTCGTCTAGCTCAGTCGTATAAATTCAACTGCTACACGAAAACTAGTTGACTATCTTTTAGTGACTAGTCTAGATGAGTAACTCAGCTCAGTTATCCAATTTTGTCCAGTTGAATTACTTAATTTAGTCTTTTATTTTTGTCTCTATTTATTTGTTTACAATCAAAACTTGATAATTGACTTCTCAAAATATTTGAACTCACATTCGCATTCACAACCCAATTGGGTCTTCATAAAAAAGGCTATATGTAACATCTTCGTTTGAGGTGTCACTTCTCTCATTTTCTTCTTTTCATTTAATATTTATATAATATATAATTTTTTTATTCCATAATATATAAGAGGTGAAACTGTTAGTGTCTGGTCTGGTCATATTTGGCACAGTTAAGATCTCTTCTGTGGTTCAAATTGTATCAATATTTGGACCAATGCCTCTGTTTAACAGGATATGATGCTTTATGGAGGCTCAGATGCAGCAATAATTTCCATAGGTTAGATTGAATCTGAATAACATTATAATTTTCTAAAGTTTCCTATATGAAAGCATCGATTGCCCTAAAATTATAACTAAATTGCTGAACTGGGAGGATTTTAGCTTGTGGATCACTGTCTTAGAGGAATGACGATCCAAAAAAAGCTTCTCAGTCAGTTTTATCTTCTTAGAATGTGTTGCGGTGAATTCACTAAGGTTGCGCTTGAGCGAAATGATTTCAAATATATTTAAGTTATTCATAGAAGTAAAGTCGCAAAGTTTAACTCGATCAATGTCATGTTTATGTAGTTTACATGTTAATTATGATATATTTCAAGTCCACTCAATAATGATGGCATTTGAAATCTAGTTTATATAACTAAAACATAAATAAGTGAAGCATGGATTTACAATCAGATCATTGTTTAATTATTGACAATAAAATTACAATAGAAATTCATGGATTTGAAATCCTTCCATCCAAGCGCAACCTATAACGACAGTCCTTAGTTCATACCTGAATTTGATATGAAGTTTCATGTCGTAATGGAGGCAGCACGTCATGGATTTGTGATGGGGGATGGGTAGAGCATGCCATGGTTTACTTATTTGGAATTAAATGGCCGCAGATACCCAAATGAAATCGGACTCCAACAATACGAAATGTTTCGGTTGTATCGGAGAGATGCAGTTATCTATGCAGAGTTTCTGGGTGGAGGCTTCACTTTTGATGCCTATCATACAACTGAGGCTCATTCTGAAGGTAGACGTTCGTCTTCCTAGAGTTTGAACCCTTGAGAATAGGTCATTGAAAACGGAAAATTAGATTTAAGAATAGTTAGAAAGTTGAAATTTTGAGCAAGCTTCTTGTATCATCTTCAGCATTGTTTTGTTGATATGTGCTGCTAACACCCCATTTCTCCCCTAAGCCGAGTGTAAATTCTTATGCTGTTTCGATTGTAACACGTCCTCCCACTCTTAAAATAAGCAAGACTAGATTTGATTTAGTTATCCACTATTCTGTGATCTTGTGAGCATGATTCAATAGTCGATTTTTGCTGAATGAAAGACAATCTTGTTCTGATACATTAAGGGACGGGAATTGTTCTTTTCATGGAGTCATGGAGAAGGCCTTGGCTCAGTCGGGGGTAGCTAGAGATATCAACCTTGAATACCCAGTCGAGGGCGTGGTATGCATTCCTTGCCCATTCCACAACTTTTATTTGATAGCAATGGTTCTCGATGTATGGGTTTGTGACTATACTAACGAAAATGCTGTGCTGCTGCCTTCATACTTCATAGGACGTTCACATATCCCAAGAGGGAATACCCAGACGTTAAAGTAGATCTCTCTCTAATTCACTTGGCTTTCAAGGTCACAACTCCTCCATTTTATTTGGCCCATACAAGGGAGTTTGGTTACAGATACACTGCAATAACCACTACAGGAAGTTCAAACAAATCCCAGTCGCCCCTTGACTGATTTAGTTTTTAGTCTGAAACGAAGCTTACGGATTCAGTTTAATGCATCTTGAAAGGGAATCACGATAACACACATAAAATATATATAATTTTGGTTTCTTAAATCAGCAATTTCAGTTTTAATATATTTTGACAGTTAAAGGAAACCAAAATATGTTCATGTAAATATTGAAACACGATGAACAAATTGCTTTTAAGTAGATGAAATGTGTGATTATCCATGACTGAACAAAGTAGACATTACTATTTGTCTCTTAACCATATTCCTAGTTTCCATTATGGCTTTCATCCGTCGTAACTTCAAAAAACAGTCATTGTAAAGATCTCACAGGGGTCCTGAATGTCTTCATCTATTGTGAAATGAATCGCAGCATCACCATAACTTGTTCTTGACCCAGAAGAGGAGGAAAACAACTCCTAGAACAATAGCAACTGGGGCCCATTTCCGAATCAGAGCCTATAGAAGAAGATCAATAAGTAACTTCTAAAAGTCCAGTAGAGTGTAAATGATAAAACATCATCTGAGGAATGCAGGAAACTCAAACGACTTTAAATGTCATGACAATTTCAATAATGTTGCATTACCGCTGAATGATTCATCTGAACATATAAAGTTAAGCAGAAATATAAGAATGAATCAATTCTTTAGCATTCATGTGTTTGAATACTTTTATTTATTACTAGTCAAAAAAATGCACTTAACAAAAACTGAAATTGTAATAATCCATTTATCAAACAGTAAATCAGAATCTTTGGCAACAGAAAAACAATGGATAGCTAACCTGACGATTCAAATCTTTTGCCTTATCCGCATATATGCGGGACTCAGATGTCAAGCGACTGGACATCTCACTGACCTCTGCAAATTAATAATTGATAATTGATATTGATAATAAAAGAGAAGTGTGAACCAATCATCTAAATTCTTTGACAAATGTAGATCTTAGGGAAGAGAACATAAAAGATAGAATCACTTACGGTCCAACTTTTCACCAACACCAAGAACTTCTTGTACATTGCGAGTCATAATTTGGTGAACTTCATAGAGTTCGTCATTTAACTTTGAAATGTTCCGCTGAGTTCTTGTATCCTGGTATAATTTCTTTGTCTTGAGAATAAATGTATCTAGCAAACGCAAAAGCATCCATCAAATGATCTGAACAAAACACATCATATTTTGACTATACCAGAAGAAAAACAAATGACTACTAAAATATGGGGATAAAAAAAGAGATAAAAGATGCAAACTCACCAAATTTGATAAAGGCATACGGTCTAGCAGCAGTTTCAATCTGATTCCCATATACACGTTCAAATTCATTCTTCAGGTCTTCCAGATATTGGAAGGAGAGTTTCTTAGGATAAGCACGGTCACACATTGTCAAATAGCAAACACGCCCTTCAATAATATAACTGGAAACTAAAGTTGAGGTCAAAACTGTCCAGGATAAGTTGAAGCTTTAAACACATGTTGCACAAGAAAAGCACCATATGGAATCTCAGGATGCTCAGGGAATTCATAAATAATCACCACAAAGAGGATGTTATTTTCTGATAAGCAAGCAAAAGGGACCAAAATTGCCAGCAGAGATTATCAATTTCCATCCGTATGCAAAACCCATGGAACACTTTCAAAGTGTCTAAACATGTATAGAAGAAGATGAGAAATGATTGTCCTATATGGCTCAATAAAAGATTCTAAGATGCATTGGCATAAAGTTAATGTAAGCAGGGCATGGTTGAAACTATTATCGTTTTCTTAATGATGTAACAAGATTCAAACCTAGGTGCATAGAGGTAACAAGTGGAGAGAAAATCGCAAAATAACTAAAATGTCCAAAAGGATACTGGAAGACATATGGTCCTGTCTCAATCGACATTCTTGAAGGCTCATTCTGGCCCCTTGAGAGGTTTTTGAACAAAGACTTAACTTGCTGTTTATAATAATCAGCATCTGGAACATCACGACCATCATCCAATCCCTCTGCTAGAGGAAGGCCATCAGTAACACGAGCAATCATAGTCAATTTTACCATCTTCGCTTTTCAGAGATCACGCCTACAAGATTCTTAACAAATTAATCAGTCATGTGAAAAGGACTTGATTCACCATTTTGCAGTAAATCTTGAATACAATTTGAGCGGAAACAAAAAAACAAACCTAATCAATCGCAACAGGAACTAAATATTCAACTTTACACCAGTACTTCACATCCCACAGACAGATCAATTAGGATCGAATTCGAAAACGCAAGAACAACGCATTCATATCAAATAGGCAAGAAATCCGCTCAAATGTCTAAAAACAAAATCCGCCCAATTTCCAAAAGTACAAAACTAAACAATCAGAACAAGTACGACGAAAGGTACATGTAGATCAAGGAGAAGATGAAATCTAAACATAATCCCAAAGTGCCCGTTCAAAAAAGTGGCCAACATTCCCCAAAATTGAACACAGAATACCTATCGCATGCGTATGTGAACCGAGCCTCGACCTACGTAAATGCCAATCGGGATCTCCGATCGTGAATCCAACTCCAATGATTGACTGATTCGTGAATTTGAAACGGATCTTCGGCCTCGGAATTCAAAGGATTCGTACAATAGATTGAGGGGATGATAAGAACTCTGACTGGGAGAAATGTAAAATTTGAATAGAAATAGGGTTTCCGCGGAATTGAATACAGCGTGACCGTGGCACATAAAATATAATTTTACTTATCAGTAATTTATCTACGCAAAAATTTTGCATTAAAAGCTCACATTTTTTTATGAATAAAAATCAATATAAAATATTTAAATTATGATATTAATATATGATATTTGAGCATTAATTAGTTTCGATTTGGTGCAAAACATAAAATTTTGAGTACAAAATTTTAGCGATCTGGTTTTGGAATCGAATAGACGATACTTTGTAGTAGTTATGTATCTGATTTCCTCCCTTCTATCATTTCTTCTCCTTGGATTTGGTTTATGGTGACTAGATTTTCATTTTCTTCTGCAATTTGAGAAAATCCTGTAAATTTTTAAACATTGGGTGGATTGATTCCGGAATTGGGTCTACTTTGGCCCCATTTGATTTGGTACCTAGGATAAAAGCTTGATTGGTAAATAAACCCGTATTTGAAAGGATTTTTGTAGTTGGACTGTAACATAGATTGTTTAAAATCTACTGTACAAACTTGATTCCTTTTTCACTTGTATTCCCAAGGATTGAAATTGTCCCACTAGATTACATACATTCATTTACCAAAATAACCCCAAACTTCAATAATAATAAAATCAACGTACTCGCTTCTATAACCATAACCCTAGATGAAATGACCCTAACTTCTAAACTTAATTAAATAATAATAAATAAATAAATATGGATTTATAAAAAAATTTGTCATGAGTTGTTTAAAAATACAATAACCCACCTGTCTCAATTCAACAGTTCAAAATAGAATAGACACTAAAAAGGAAAGAAAATACGATAACCATAAACTGCAAAAAAAAAAAAAAAAAAAAAAGAGTAACCCCGAACGAAAGTGTAAGAGGACTAACAAGTTACATGACACAATTCAAATGCAGGGAACAAACCCTGCTAAACTACTGTAAATAGTAAAAGTGCACTCGATTCATTAATACAGAAACTTAAATGCGGAAACTGAAAGTAGCAACGATCATGGGTATGTACACCACCGGAGACCTCAGCCCTGCCCTTGGCCTTAACAATGAACTCACCGGCACCAAGCAAGCATAGTGAGTCTAATGACTCAACAAGTATAAACTGTGTAATAACAAGGGTTGAAAATACTTGCGAGAATACTTAAAGTACTATACATAATATACTTTGAAACTTGAACTGAAAAGCTGTATGATAAAAGAGAATGAGACTAACTGTATGCAATGAACTCACACATGAAACTCACACTTTGAAACTTGAAACTTGCTTACACTTAACTTGAACTTGCTAGAAACTTTCATAAACTTTCCTTGAACTTTACTTTTCTTTTCTGTGAATTTAGATCATCGATTGTGACTATGGTTTTGATCGATCAATGGCTGCAGTATACTATGCCGACAAGGACGCCGAGATTAATCTCGTCGACACATTGCCCCTTTTTCATTCTTTTTGGTAGGGGAGCCGAGATAAATTCTTGGCCGCTTACTACACGTCTCATTTGGTAGGGGAGTTGGGATGTCTCCCAGCCGCTTACTACACGTCTCATTTTGGCAAGTGAGCCAGGGCATCCCCCGACCGACATTGCACGTACAAGTCACAACCAACTCACTTCATTCGTTAACTTTTACTTTCTTTGACTTGAAAGTTTAACTTTTCTTGAGATGCAAAAGGAATGCTTCAACTTTATGCAACTCGAAGATGAGAACTCACGCACGCAAATATGAAACTTTGGGGAATGAAACCCAACTCAAAAATATGGATATTAGGTGAGTGAGTAGTTGCCCCTAAGTTGGTTACCCAGCTTAGACTCTAATCTTCCTCAAACATGAATAATCCCGAGAAATCAAAGCGAAAAGCCCTTAACTCAATCTTATCTTAACCAAATTCGATCCCTCTTGAACCAAAACTCTCCACATACTTCAAACTAACCCAAAGACTAGGTTATGACCTCCAAAGACCACCTGAGCAACCCGTTCAAAATGGATTTCCGGGCAGCCCTCACACTTATCAAAATTCTGCACTAGACACCTCAACTTGAAAAATTCATAACTTGACCAAAACTAACCCGATTCGCTTCCAATTTGAACCGACACAACCACAACATCCTAAACTTGACTTAGGACCAGCCCTTACCCATCCATAGTCTTCCAAACCGTTCAGTTTAATCAAGCAACCCAACCGCTCACCCATTACTTCAAAAATTTTGCTCAACCTCTATAACTTAAATGACCCTTAATCCATTCAATACTTAACCAAATCGAGCCCAATTTACATCGACGCGACCACAACGTCTTAAACTCAACCTAGGACCAGCCCAAAACCCAGCCAGCCCAGAAATGGCAACTCCCCTGCCTAGAAAATCAGCAGCCCATACAAAATTCCTCAATCACTCTACATATACTTCAAAATCCAACTCTATGCCCATTTTCTCTTAACTCTAACTCCTTCCAACCCACAAAACCAATCAAATATCATGTCTTAGGACTTTAAACAAGCACTTGGCAGCCCTCAACCACACCACAATCCAATTTTTTTGAAAATGGCAAGAAAATACACCAAAATGCATCAAACTTTTGGACAATCAAAGAAACCAATGACTATCAAAAAAATTCTCATAACACAACTTCAAACTCCATCAAAACACAATGAAATTCTCGAATTTAAGCATAAATTACTTCTGAAAATTCTGAAATTTCGAATATACATAAAAACCCTTCAAGTCTCTTGTCACAATTCATCATACAACCCCTTAATCTTCAAAACAAATGCAAATCTTGAAATTTAAACATCAACCTTGCTGAAAATTAGTAAAAACCGAACATAAGCTTGCATAAATCATGACCATTTCGAAATTTATCAAGAACAATAGAACAAGAGATTAAATAGCTAGCTTGGGGCCAAAGGAAAGCTATACTTGTCTTGCTATACCAAAAACCTAAATAAATGAGATGGAACAAAGGTTGAACTCATCCAGCAGCTAGAAGTGACCTTCCATGGCGGACTTCCGGCGACGGCGGTGGTGGGAGGAGGACGGCGGCGGCCGGAGGAGCAAGGAAATGGGGCGGTCGATTGGAGAGGAAATGAGGGGGAAATGAAATTGAGAAGGGGCGGCTCAAACGTGTGTGTTGTGTTAGGATTTTGAGTTTTATTTTGTATTATAAATTAAGTGTTAGGTGTATATGTGTGTATGTATAGGTGTAAGTATGCAAAGGTAGGTGTGTTGTGTGATTTAAAAGTACTACTCAAAATGCTACAACTTTTGTCTCACTAACTTGCACCTATAAAATACCTAAGTTTAAAAATCTCAAATTAAAGTATTAAATTGGGTTTTACTAGTCCGGGTTTAAGAAAATTCTAACTTTTGAAAAAGTTAAAGAATAAGCTCAAAAATGCGATAAAGTGATTTTTGACACCCGAAAAATTCTAAAAATCAAACTTTCATCTATTTTTCTCATTTCTCCCAACTTATAACTCTTCAAATAAAATCTAGGAATTTATCGCCGAAATCCACAATCGTCTTATGCCTGAATCGGAAGTCACTGAATTCAAGAATCTCAAGAATAATTAACTTAATAATTAAAAAAATAACATCTGAAGGAATTTAAGCACTAACTTAGGAATTAAAATAAAAAATTTAAATATTTTTATGTCGCAGCGATAAATAAAATTTTTAAATAATAATTAGAGCGATTAAAATAATTTAAACAAACTATACGAACGTTTAAAAGTAATTTAAATAAATACACAAACGGAATAAAAACCTTTAAAACGACTTGGACATTTAAAAGTATTTAAAATAAATAAGTTAGACATTTAAATAATTTAAAATAACTAACCCCTAAACTTAAATTATTTAGAATAAATAAGTTGAGCAATTAAAAATCATTTAAATTACTATCATATAAGCTCAAGTAATTTTAAATAAGTAAACGGAACAATTAAGATCATTTAAATGAATAAACTAAATAATTAACATCATTTAATTAAGCAAGCTTAATTTTTAAAATATTTAGAACAATTAAGTTGCACAATAAAAATCATTTTGACAAATAAACTTAAACAATTAAAAAACATTAATTAAATAGTTAGTAAAATAAAATAATTTGAATAAATAATTAATATTTTATTAGCACATTCGTCCTCGAAATTCAGGACTTACTAAATAGGTCCAGATATATTAGACCCGATCGACACTAATTTTTCTTACCGTGCGACACTAATTTTTCTTACCGTGCACCCACATGAGTTGACGCTAAAAGCTTTCGCTTCTAACTTTGATACTTATTGATATCTATATCATCAAGGATCAGACTAACTCTTACTGAAATAAATATTCACAATTCTTATTTGTTCCCAAATGATTATATCCTAAGAGATATTTCAAATCACTGCTCTAATGTGACTTTAAATGTTTTAATTCGCCACTTAAAGTCCTAAAATATCCGATACTTTCCTTAGTTCAATGACCTTAAATCCCTAATCACCGCTTCGAGCAGTAGATTCCGCAAAACCAATAAATAACTTGCGTCAATCTCGACCAATAAATTAAAAATTTTCTAACAACGAAACTGCGCTTAATGTCTATTTACCAATTAATCTTAACACATATAATATAGAACCCGAGCTATTAAGAAATCTACAAGCTTCCAAAATACTTACCAACTAAACACTAACCTTTTCTAAATAGGATAGTTAAGAACTATACAATTCTACCTCGTTAGCCTCAAGATATGAGATGGATATGACTCATACTTCCACAACCAATCTCTGCGGTATGCACAAACGATAAAACAAATTACTAATCTCATCTACAATCTCATAAGGATCGACAAAACGAGTTGATTTCTCTATATACCCAAATAAATAGTATTACGGAACAATGATACCTTCAAGAACAACTGAATAACCAAATTTGAAATTCTAAAGGTTTAGGCCGCTTATTAGCAGTGTTTTGCTTAATGATCCTGGACTATGCTCACTCCCTTATTAGTTACTACATCTCACAACGCTTCTATGGACGATTAAAATTTTCTTAAGCAATGTCTCTAGTCCAGTTAACCTTCAAGTGGGACGAAGGGCTCTCCTCAACTTAGGATTGATTGACCCATTCTATAAATAATTCTAATCTAATCCTTGAAAAGAAAACATAACCATAAAATCCATTGTTGTTCAGTTATCTGATAATATAGAATCCAAATGGGTAACTAAACAGATCTCATTCATCCATTCACCAATTTATACTTTCGTCTCTTGGGAATTCTTGATTCTACAATAAGTTCCATAATACGGTCACGAAACCTCAAAATTTTGGTTCACCCATTTTGTCAAACAACTTACTTTCCTTCGGTGGTACTACAGTTCTTAATTAAAATTTTCCGACGGATTTACCCACCTTAACTACCTCAGACGCAACGACTAAATAATTCATATTTACTCTTAAAGTCAAAATATACCATGAGCTACTACCCATTTATTGGATTAGATCGTCTTTAAGTACCAAATAATTTTTACATATATCATGAAGGAATTTCTCAATCTCCTAGTTCAATCGACAGCAGGTCTGGAAATCCCAAAAATTCCCAAATTATTATTGTAGGGTACATCCTGAATTAATATTTCAAGAGCTTAGCATACAATTGGACACCTCAAAGGGTTTGAATCTCGTTCGTAAATTCTTTCTCATTGTACCTCCAGTACATTAGTATTTTACCGTTAAATAAATCTACAGCTTATCCAGGAAAACTACCTGAATATTCTATTCGTCATTCTGTACCCATAGTTGGTGCATTAGTCTTACCGGTTGACATTCATAAAATATTAGAATGAATATGTAAAGTACCCAAAAGTATTCTAAGGACAACTCTATTTCCTTATCTCATGACTGAACACCCATTCAGCTTACCAAAATCGTCTGTTTATTCTTAACAATCCTGTTTAAAATGAAACAACTCATTCAACTAATCCACTGACTAGCAGTCTTCCTGTTAGAACTTAATATAATTGATAATCATCATTCCTCGGAACACAATGGTAATTTAGGATTTTATCTAGTACTAATACTAAATTCCAACAGTCTAAACACTCACTATGCGGTTACAAGTCAATTCTCTATTCAAGAAATCGAAATGATAATTGAAACTATAATCCACCCAAATTCTCATCATGATGGATCATAAAAGGGAACAAACATACACGTAATGTTTCTTAATGCGAAATGAAATGACGCAAGCATTACAAACAAACGAGCTAAAAATAAAAATCTAGATAAGTGAAAACAACTCACTCATAATTCAATTCTAGGGATTGGTGAATAATAATGGAGGATCCAAGAAAAATGACTATGAGCCAACAAGATAACAAATCTGTGATCACTCATCCATAGGTAATGACATCATTCTCAAAGCACAATCAAGGAAATCAGTGTGACTTCAATCGAGAGAAGTCCACACAAGTCAATAATCAGGGAACAATGGTACTAAGACATATTCAGGGGTCAACCACACAACGCAAGTAGGTCACCAATAAAATACAAAGTGATACTTACTCACATCAACATGCGTGGCTTTAGAAATGGAGAAAAATTTCAAATAATGTGAAATGCGAACAAGGTCTTATTAAAAGTTCAACCAATGTCAAAGTAGTAGAATACAAGGTTGACTTGCGTCATATGATTCCATAAATGCACAAAGGAAGTGCAACAAGATTTCGGATACTTAAAAGTGTATGTTGCTATGGATACGAGCACAAAAGAAGAAAAAGGGAATAATGATCGGAATTATAGTTCATATAATCAAAAGACTGAAAGAGTGGGTGTCCAGTTAGCCAACTTGTGGCTAAGGGATTTTGTGACTCTATGTATAAACAATCTTTGTTTAATATAATTTACATTCACTAATGACATTTTCTTTGTCTTTCTTCATATTGTTATATTGTGATATACTATTGATGTTTTGATAAAGACCTTGAATATACTATAGTGTAAGTAAGATGAGATAGTGAATAAAGAGAGATCACTATTATGAAACACATCTTATAGTCACTGTATATTCTAAACAGTTCCTAGTCAATTGAGCCGTCCGCTAATAAGAATAAAGATCGCTTGAGATTGAGACTAGCATTTGTGATGCCAAGTACCACGTTTCATTGGTAATGGACATGGAGATGTTCAAAGCATGCAAATGGATATTCATATGATGAATGATCGAACTACCCTATTCGGACATTCCAAGTGGTTATCACTTATCGTGTGGATAAAGTCCGCGGTTTTGGTTGTACACCATTAGTCCTTACTACTTGAAACATCATTGAGACTCTATATGCTAGTACTGTACTTTGATTCGTTTACCGACTCTATTGGGGTCATCAGGTGTCGGGATTGGGTACAGTTATGACACATATAGGAGTCGATGTTTTGTTGTCAAGGATTCACCACATACTTGTGAGTGTGGATATCTTATGCGATCTGAGGAGATATTAGTGTGATTAATCTCTGGCCAGAGTACATGATGTGTTTTAGGTTACTCGGTTTTCCTAGTAACACATGCGATGTCACTATTTGATCTCCAAGATGTAATGCATAGTTGTCGAATCTCGAACGACTCTCGATGCACCAATGGTTGTTGATTCGATCGGGATATATGGATGAAGGGACCGTACTGTACGCTAACCAAAATCTACTGGTTCTTGCAGGAACTATCAGTGATACCTAGGGAATCATGGGGCGATGTTGCTAGACGCTCTTACCATGATTCGTTGGGCAAGTCGAAAATTGTTGTTCCGAGTCACAAGGAGTTGTGAGCCCACGGCTAGCTGTATCCCTGAACCATTGAGGGTCACACAAGTAATATATTACTAAACCCCGTTGAGATAGTTAAATTTAAAGAGTTAAATTTAATGAAAGAGAAGTTGGACTTCTTAACTAAAGGGAGTGGAATTTCATAAAATGACATAGGGATGGGTATTTTTGAAAATCACTGAATTCGGATTCAGAAAAATTATCTTGACTTTAAAAGGTGCAAAAATGGTTTCTGTGCACATTGGTGAAATCGGTTTATCAATCGGATTCATGATGATTTTTATATTAATTTCTATAATAACGGGCTTGGCTTGTTGGGCTTAAGTTATGGATTATGGGCCCTAAGGAGTTAGAGTTCTAACATAATTATAACTTAATCTAGTCTAAAAATTATATATATATACATATGTAGGGTTCGAAATTCTCAAGAATTCCTTGCAATTTTCGAACACTACACAAAATTTCTAAGGGATTTTTCGAAAATTCCCTTCTCCCTTTTTGAGAAAATTCGGTCTGTGATTTTTCCGAAAAATCACTTTCTGAATTAACAGATCAAATCTGTTTATTCTCATCGATAAACATCTGATTGATTTTTAGTGCAATCAATTAGAGGGTTTCTGTTTTCTGTTCGTGGACCTTATTCCGGAGATTGATCGTGAATCCATAGGTTCCCGGGATATACAAGAAGAGCAGATTAAATTCTGTTGGTGTCCATAATCAAGCCGTTACTTGAATAGGTAAAAATTTAATTGTGATTTTATTTTTACTTGCATAATTTAATCGTAAAGTTTTGATACCCATGATATGAAATCGTTCCATATATAAAAATAAAATTTTTAAACTTCCGCTGCACCGGGTATCAATTCTTAATTGATCTGAACACGTTTTTTCCAACAAAGACTCATTAGTAACCAGTTCACTATATTCCAAAAATCATATTTGTCCCTGAAGTGAGTAAGACTCAAACTATCTATAATATAATACAAAGCATGTATCCCAAGACTTCACACGTGCTTCGATCAATAACATTAACTAACAAAACATACATCTATCAATTTCTAAGAAAACTATGCGCTTAATTGTATCCGATTAAAATCCAATATAAGAAGGTAACTTCTAACAGTAACACACAATTAATATCTCCTAATACGCAAGTTTAATATTTTTCGACAAACTCCTACCATCTCATCAAAAATTACTAACACTAACTACGCAAATCAAATAATTTCTATGTCCCAACTACAACTAGAAGGAGTATTTGTACACCAATTCCACTTAACTGGTAGTTGCATGCTTTTTAAAGACACTTAAATAGTACACTTTAAACTACTTAAAATAAACAAGAGCAAACACTGAAATACACATTTAAATAAATTAAACATCTAGCTTTGAAAGTAATTTGAAAAGATGACATCAAAACATTTAAAGTAGTAATTCAAATACGGCTAACATATGAAATTTGCTTAAAACTTACAGACTTTGAGGCGAGATCCCCTGAGTTTCGGCAATCGGTAGTAAGCACAACCCAAACTAAGACCGTGCTCTAATACCAACTGAAACGACCCTAACTTCTAAACTTAATTAAATAATAATAATAAAAAAAATATGGATTTATAAAAAAATTTTCCATGACTTGTTTAAAAATATAATAACCCACCTGTCTCAATTCAGCAGTTCAAAATAGAATAGACACTAAAAAGGAAAGCAAATACTATGATCATAAAATGCAAAAAAAAAAAAAAAAAAGAGTAACCCCGAACGAAAGTGTAAGAGGGCTAACAAGTTACATGACACAATTCAAATGCAGGGAACAAACCCTGCTAAACTACTGTAAATAGTAAAAGTGCACTCGATTCATTAATACAGAAACTTAAATGCGGAAACTGAAAGTAGCAACGGTCATGGGTATGTACACCACCGGAGACCTCAGCCCTGGTGATCCTGCCCCTTGGCCTTAACAATGAACTCACCTGCACCAAGCAAGCATAGTGAGTCTAATGGCTCAACAAGTATAAACTGTGTAATAACAAGGGTTGAAAATACTTGCGAGAATACTTAAAGTACTGTACATAATATACTTTGAAACTTGAACTGAAAAGCTGTATGATAAAAAAAAAATGAGACTAACTGTATGCAATGAACTCACGAATGAAACTCACACTTTGAAACTTGAAACTTGCTTAAACTTAACTTGAACTTGCTAGAAACTTTCATAAACTTTCCTTGAACTTTACTTTTCTTTTCTGTGAATTTAGATCATCGATTGTGACTATGGTTTTGATCGATCAATGGCTGTAGTATACTATGCCGGCAAGGACGCCGAGATTAATCTCGTCGCCACATTTCCCCTTTTTCATTCTTTTTGGTAGGGGAGCCGAGATAAATTCCTGGCCGCTTACTATACGTCTCATTTGGTAGGGGAGCTGGGATGTCACCCAGCCGCTTACTACACATCTCATTTTGGCAAGTGAGCCAAGGCATCCCCCGACCGACATTGCACGTACAAGTCACAACCAACTCACTTCATTCGTTAACTTTTACTTTCTTTGACTTGAAAGTTTAACTTTTCTTAAAATGCAAAAGGAATGCTTCAACTTTACGCAACTCGAAGATGAGAACTCACGCACGCAAATATGAAACTTCAGGGAATGAAACCCAACTCAAAAATATGGATATTAGGTGAGTGAGTAGTTGCCCTTAATTTGGTTACCCAACTTAGACTCTAATCTTCCTCAAACATGAATAATCCCAAGCAATCAAAGCGAAAAGACCTTAACTCGATCTTATCTTAAGCAAATTCGATCCCGATTGAACCGACACTCTCCACACACTTCAAATAACCCAAGGACTAGGTTATGACCTCCAAAGACCACCTGAGCAACCCGTTCAAAACGGATTTCTGGGCAGCCCTCACACTTAGCAAAATTCTGCACTAGACACCTCAACTTGAAAAATTCATAACTTGACCAAAATTAATCCGAATCGCTTCCAATTTGAACTGACACGATCACAACATTCTAAACTTGACTTAGGACCAGACCTTACCCATTCAATACTTAACCGAATCGAGCCAAATTTACATTGACGCGACCACAACGTCTTAAACTCGACCTAGGACCAGACCAAAACCCAGCCAGCCCAGAAATGGCAATTCCCCTGCCCAGAAAATCAGCAGCCCATACAAAATTCCTCAATCACTCTACTTCACCTGTACTTCAAAATCCAACTCTATGTGTAAGAGTGGGTGCCCAGTGAGCCAACTGTGTGGCTATGGGCTTTGTTGACTCTTTGTATAAACAATCTTTTGTTTAATATTATTTACACTTTTATGGCAATGACTTTATATTACTTCATATTTTTAAATTGTGATATACTATTGTTGTTTTGATAAAGACCTTGAATATACTATAGTGTATGTAAGATGTGGTAGAACATGGAGATGTCTATCATGAAATACATCTTATAGTCACTGTATATTCTAAAACCGTTCCTAGTCGATTGAGCCGTCCGATAATAAGGATAAGGATCGCTCGAGTTTGAGACTAGCATTTGCGATGCGGAGTACCACGTTTCATTGGTAGGGAACATGGAGATGTTCGAAGCATGCAAATGGATATTCATAGGATGAATAGTCGAACTACCCTATCCGGACTTTCCAAGTGGTTATCACTTATCGAGTGGATAAAGTCCGCGGTTTTGGTTGTACACCATTAGTCCTTACGACTTGAAACATCATGGAGACTCTATATGCTAGTACTGTGCTTTGACTCGTTTACCGACTCTGAGGGGGTCATCAGGTGTCGAGATTGGGTACAGTTACGACACATATAGGAGTCAATGCATTGTTGTCAAGGATTCACCACATACTTGCGAGTGTGGATATCCTATGCGATCTGAGGAGATATTAGTGTGACAAATCTCTGGCCAGAGTACTTGATGTGATTTAAGAAATGGTTTCTTAGTAGCACATGCGATGTCACTAATTTGATCTTCAAGATGCATTGCATAGTTATCGAATCTTGAGCGACTCTCGATATACCAATGGTTGTTGATTCGATCGGGATATATGGATGAAGGGACCGTACTGTACGTTAACCAAAATCTACTGGTTCTTGTAGGCACTATCAGTGATACCTAGGGAATCATGGGGCGATGTTGCTAGGCGCTTTACCATGATTCGTTGGGCAAGTCGGAAAGTGTTGTTCCGAGTCACAAGGAGTTGTGAGCCCACGGCTAGCTGTATCCCTGAACCATTGAGGGTCACACAGTGTAATGGAGTTTTAATCCCCGTTGAGATAGTTAAATTTAAAGAGTTAAATTTAATGAACTAAGGAGTTGGACTTCTTAAATAAGAGTAAGGGAGTAGGATTTCCTAAAATGACATAGGGATGGACATTTTTGGAAACCACTGAATTCGGATTCAGGAAAATTTATTTTGACTTTAAAACGTGCAGAAATGGTTTCTGTGCACATTGGTGAAATCGTTTCATCAATTGGAGTCACGATGAATTTTATATTAATTTCTGAACGAGCGGGCTTTGCTTGTCGGGCCCCAGCTTATGACTAATGGGCCCTAAGGTGTTAGTGGCCTGCATTATAAATAAGTTATTTCAGTACAGAAATTACACACAACAGGTCATAATTTTTGAGACAGGATTTTCGAAACCCTAGCCCCTCTCAAAAACGTTTTCGGCCGCCTCTCCCTCCCTCTGCCCGAGAAAATTCCGGTCTGTGATTTTGAATCGCAGTAAGGAATAACGAATCAAATTCGTGTATTCTCTTCGCAGAAAACTTCTGATAGATTTTCTAGTGCAATCTATCAGAGGGATTAAACCTCTGTTCGTGGACCTGATTGAAGGCGTTCATCGGTTCCAGGGAGAGACAACAAGAGCAGAATTGTTCTGTTGGTGTCCATTAATCTCGTTGCGAGATTTGAGGTAAAATTTATTTAACTGTTATTTAAATTTTACACACACAATAATTTAATCGTTGAACGGTTGTTACCCACACCATGGAATTGTTCCATGATAAAAATTTTAAACTTCCGCTGCACCGGGTATCAATCGTGATTGATCTGGGAACTCGCCAGTTTTCCAACAGTGGTATCAGAGCCAGGTTGCTCAGATCAAACGATTAAATTAATCAATTGTACAAAATTTTTGAGTCTCGGTTTTTGAAACAAAATAAATATTTTTAAATAAAAAAAAAAAAATTTTTCGGGGCAAAACCCGGGCAGCGATTGGATCGCTGCCCGGTGGGGCAGCAATTGTTGCTGCCCCGGGCGGCGCACGGCGCCGCCCAAAGGGGGCGCACGGCGCCGCCCAAGGCGGCGACCGTCGCCGCCCAGGGCGGCGCACGGCGCCGCCCAGGGGCGGCGCCAGGCGCTGCCCTAAGGGGGCAGCCGGGCTGCCCCCGGCCCGCGCCCCGGGTGCGGGCCGGCCCGGGAGTGTCCCGGGCGGCCCGCGGGAAAAATTATATTTTTATTAATTTTAATATTTAAAATTTTATTTTTGGTCCGGTCAAAAATTGTTTTTGATTGGTTCACGAGATTTCGGATCGAATTGTTCGAGTCCGTAAATTTTAAAATTGATTTTGGATAAATTTGAATTTTTGGAAAATTTTAATATTTTATCCGTAAATTGAATTTTGAAATCAATTATTTTGGTACAATTGATGATAAGATATGATCTTATGATATATTAAGTAAAATATGATTTTATTTGTAAAATTGGATTTTATAGATAAAATATGATTTTATTTGATATAGAGATAAAATATGATTTTATATGTGAAATGAGATTTTATATATAAAATATGATTTTATCTTGTTTAAATTTGAATTGCCACAGCATGTTATCCAATAAATTAATTTTGAATTAAATGTTATTGGATAAGGATGATCGATTGCCATGACCAATTTTGTAGGTGTATGTTAGGAATTTACATTTTGTCTTTATTATTGTTGGTTTTATTAATGGGCCTGGTTTATGGCCCGATATGAATGTCATATGTAATAAAAGTGGGCTTGGTTTATAGCCCGTTCCCACCCCCTAAAAATGTATCCCCTACTTGTCATTGTTATTTATTGTAAATACATTAGATTTAGTGGGAGATCAAGATTTGAAGATGGTGGGCCCAGCAGACAATGAAGACTGAAGAAATGTAAATTGGAAGCATATGTAATAGGATTGCATTTGCATACTGCATATTACCTAGGATTGGACTAAGACCCGTGATTGGCAACCACGGGTCAATTAGAAATGGAATCGATCATCCTATATAATATGTGATATTATGATTGTATGCATGTTTAGACATAAATTGCGTGAATCCGGCAATGCATGCAATAAATTAAATATGATGAGACAAATATTTTTATAAATAAAATCCCTCATTTTAAATATGATTTAAAATTTATATCAAGATAAATAAAGGAAATTTAAATATTGTTTAAATGTTCCTACCTTCCATCAACGGTCAATGTATGTGATGCTACCCGCGGATACGGTCCGGCTCATATTATTGGGGGGGCCCGTCCGTCGGAAAGCTGTACATTGGATCGACAAATGTTGTAAGTTGGGTGGAACTCCCATGGGATCGGCTCATATTATTGGGGGATCCACATGGCGACCGTCCATCACAACTTAATATTGATGGGTCATCTTGACATGTCACTTTAAACGGCGTCATATTATTGGGCCCTTATTGGACATGAGGTAAACACATGGGGGTTGCTTTGGAAGCAATTGGGCTCTACCTTTTGAGAATTATGGTTGGCTGATATTATTCGGGACCATAAGTTTGTCAATTGGACTCCATGTTCTCACTAAGGAAAAAGTTTCCCGTTTTCACTAGAGGGTGGTGAAATCGTTAAAATAGTGGGAGTGAGATTCATAAAATTAAATTCGCCTATTTTATGTCTTAGTAAATTGTTAAACAATCATTGATATATGTCTGTTTTCCTTTTCAGTATTTCATACAATGAATTCGCGAAATCCTTTATTCTCGATCCTCGAACAAAACAAGCTGACTGGCGCCAACTATACGGAATGGTTCCGGAAGTTGAAGATTGTCTTAACTTCGGAGAAAATGCTCTACGTGTTAGAGAAAGCACCTCCGAAGGAAGCACCAGCTGACATAAGTCCGGAGGAATTGGCCAAACTTGATGCATGGTGTGACCATGACATCAAGACCAAATGCTATATGCAAGCCTCGATGTCTGATGAACTCCAGAGGCGATTTGAGGACACGGTGAATGCTGCTGACATTCACGCGCAACTCAAGGAACTTTTTGGGGCTCAGTCGAGGGCTGAAAGGTTCTCTACTGTTAAGGAGTTGATGACGTGCCGCATGCGTGAAGGGACTTCGGTCCGTGATCATGGGGTACGAGTGATTTGGCTCATACAGAAGTTAGCGACCCTTGATTTGGCGTTGGAGCATGAACTCAATGTGGACTTGCTGCTTCTATCTCTTCCTTCTTCATTTGATGGATTCGTGATAAATTTTAATATGAACAAGATAGAGGCCACCCTTGAAGAGATGGTCAATATGCTCGTTACATATGAATCCACACTTAAGAAGGATAAGCCAGCTTTCTTGGTGGGCTCCTCATCTTCTGCTAAGAAGGGGCCAAGTATGAAGGGCAAGAAACGTTCTGCCCCACCCAAGAAAGTGGAACCCGAGAAGAAGCAAAAGACAAAGGCTTCAAACAATGGAAAATCCAAGGATGTTTGCCATTACTGCAAGAAGCCGGGTCATTGGAAGCGCAACTGCAAGGAGTATCTTGAGCAGTTAGGAACTGCAAAGGGTATGTTCTATATTGAAATAAACATGTCACTTAATACAACTTCTTGGGTATTGGATACCGGATGTGGATCTCACATTTGCAATGATTTGCAGGTGATGACAAGAAGTCGCAGGCTTAGAATGGGTGAGACCCAGCTGAGGCTCGGGAATGGTTCCAGAGTTGAAGCTACGGCCATTGGAGATGTTTGTTTGATTTTGCAGAATGGTTTTAAATTATTGTTGAGAGATGTTTTATTTGTGCCAGATTTAATTAAAAACATTATTTCTATTTCTATGCTTGATAGAGATGGTTATTCTTGTAATTTTGTGAATGGGATTTGCAATATTTACAAGAATGAATGTTTAATTGGAAATGGACAACTTGAAAACGATCTATACAATTTAAAACTAAAAGACGTTCCAGTGAATTGTATTGACAAACCGGCGACAACAAACAAAAGGAAAATCGATAGTCAAAACCCGGCAAACCTTTGGCACGCTAGACTAGGTCATATTTCCTCAAGGAGGATGAACAAGCTAGTGGGAGAGGGCATGTTTGATATGTCTGATATTAACTCTCTACCTACTTGTGAATCCTGCCTAAAAGGAAAAATGACTAAATCTCCTTTTAAGGGGAAACCTGAGCGTAGTCAAAATCTGTTGGATTTGATCCATACAGATGTTTGTGGTCCATTTAGAGTAGGGACTCAACATGGCCACACCTACTTCATTACCTTTACTGATGATTATTCAAGGTATGGGTATTTATATTTAATGAAATATAAGTCTGAAGCATTTGAAAAGTTCAAAGAATTCAAGGCTGAAGTAGAAAACAAGCTAGGTAAAAGTATTAAAGCACTTCGATCGGATCGAGGTGGAGAATACTTAAGTACCGAGTTTTTGGACTATCTAAAAGAGAATGGGATTCTCTCTCAGTGGACTCCTCCTATGACACCACAGCTTAATGGTGTATCGGAGCGTCGTAATCGAACTTTGTTGGACATGGTTCGATCCATGATGAGCTTCACTGAGCTTCCACCTTCGTTTTGGGGCTATGCGCTTGAAACGGCGGTATTGTTGTTGAATAACGTCCACACTAAAGCAGTGGACAAAACACCATACGAGTTATGGAATGGCAAAGCTCCTAAGTATTCGTACTTGAGGATTTGGGGATGTCCTGCTTACGTGAAGCGGACAGTGGGAGATAAGTTGGATAGTCGATCCAGCTTGTGTTATTTTGTGGGGTATCCGAAGAATTCAATCGGATATTATTTCTATTATCCTGCTGAAACAAAGGTGTTTGTTTCACGGAATGCCACCTTCTTGGAGAAGGAGTTCTTATTGGATAAGAAAGGCGAGATGATGGAACTCGAAGAAGTTCGAGAAGAACCCGAAATACAAAATAACGATCCCACACCTCAGGAACCATTGCTGGACACGCCTGCACCTAGAAGATCCGAGAGGACTTCTAGACCTCCAGTTCGATATGGTCTTCTTCTTGAAGAGGGTCAAGATGAACCCGACATTGGATGTGATCCAAGAAGCTTCAAGGAAGCAATTTCTGATGCGGATTCGAATTTATGGCTTGAAGCTATGCAGTCTGAATTGGATTCGATGCATACTAACCAAGTCTGGTCTTTAGTGGATCCTCCCGATGGAATTGTTCCAATAGGGTGTAAATGGATCTACAAAAGAAAGCTTGGGCCTGATGGTAAGGTATTGACCTACAAGGCGCGATTGGTGGCGAAAGGTTATACTCAAAGGCAAGGAGTTGACTATGATGAAACCTTTTCACCAGTTGCTATGTTCAAGTCCATAAGAATCCTTATTGCCATAGCTGCATGGTATGACTATGAGATATGGCAAATGGATGTGAAGACTGCTTTTCTTAATGGAGACATTAAGGAAGAAATCTATATGAAGCAGCCTGAGGGGTTCACATCCATGGGAAGCGAGCATAAGGTATGCAAGCTTCAGAGATCAATTTATGGTCTAAAACAAGCATCAAGAAGTTGGAACCAGAAATTTGATGAAACAATTAAAGATTTTGGTTTCATCAAGAACCCGGAGGAACCTTGCGTGTACAAGAAAGTAGTTAAGGATGCGGTGACATTCTTAGTACTTTATGTTGATGACATCCTACTCATTGGGAATGATGTAGGGATGTTGCAGTCAACGAAGATATGGTTATCAGGTAGATTTTCGATGAAGGATTTGGGTGAGGCATCCTACATTCTTGGGATACAGATCTATAGAGATAGGTCTAAGAGAATGATAGGACTCACTCAATCAACCTACATCGATACCATATTGAAACGGTTTTCAATGGATGGGTCCAAAAGAGGACATCTACCCATGTGTCATGGAGTTTCTCTATCCAAGTCAATGTGTCCCAAGACTGATGAAGAGATAGAGAATATGACACATGTACCATATGCGTCAGCTATAGGTAGTATCATGTATGGGATGATATCTACCAGACCGGATGTAGCATTTGCTCTGAGTGTCACGAGCAGATATCAGTCTAATCCTGGTCAGATGCATTGGAAAGCCGTGAAGGACATTCTTAAGTACTTGCGAAGGACTAAGAATATGTTCATGGTTTATGGAGGACGAGAACTCAAACTGGAAGGCTATACCGACTCTAGCTTCCAAAGTGATGTGGATGACTCGAAGTCAACCTCTGGATTTGTGTTCATGCTCAATGGTGGTGCTGTCTCTTGGAAGAGTTCCAAGCAGGACACCACAGCGGATTCCACCACTGAGGCTGAATACATTGCAGCATCAGCTGCTGCTAAAGAGGCCGTTTGGATGAGGAATTTCGTCCAAGAGTTGGGCGTCATTCCTGAATTTGTTGGTCCAGTCCCGGTGTACTGCGACAACACGGGTGCCGTTGCTCAAGCAAAGGAACCAAGGTCTCATCAAAGATCCAAACACGTACTGAGGAAATACCACATAATCCGGGAGATTGTGGAAAGAGGAGACATCAGTGTCGAACGAGTGGCCTCTGCAGACAATATCGCTGATCCACTTACTAAGCCTTTGCCAGGACCATTGTTTGAAAAACATCGCGAAGCAATGGGTCTACGTAGTATGACTAGTTGGCTATAGGGCAAGTGGGAGATTGTAAGAGTGGGTGCCCAGTGAGCCAACTGTGTGGCTATGGGCTTTGTTGACTCTTTGTATAAACAATCTTTTGTTTAATATTATTTACACTTTTATGGCAATGACTTTATATTACTTCATATTGTTATATTGTGATATACTATTGTTGTTTTGATAAAGACCTTGAATATACTATAGTGTATGTAAGATGTGGTAGAACATGGAGATGTCTATCATGAAATACATCTTATAGTCACTGTATATTCTAAAACCGTTCCTAGTCGATTGAGCCGTCCGATAATAAGGATAAGGATCGCTCGAGTTTGAGACTAGCATTTGCGATGCGGAGTACCACGTTTCATTGGTAGGGAACATGGAGATGTTCGAAGCATGCAAATGGATATTCATAGGATGAATAGTCGAACTACCCTATCCGGACTTTCCAAGTGGTTATCACTTATCGAGTGGATAAAGTCCGCGGTTTTGGTTGTACACCATTAGTCCTTACGACTTGAAACATCATGGAGACTCTATATGCTAGTACTGTGCTTTGACTCGTTTACCGACTCTGAGGGGGTCATCAGGTGTCGAGATTGGGTACAGTTACGACACATATAGGAGTCAATGCATTGTTGTCAAGGATTCACCACATACTTGCGAGTGTGGATATCCTATGCGATCTGAGGAGATATTAGTGTGACAAATCTCTGGCCAGAGTACTTGATGTGATTTAAGAAATGGTTTCTTAGTAGCACATGCGATGTCACTAATTTGATCTTCAAGATGCATTGCATAGTTATCGAATCTTGAGCGACTCTCGATATACCAATGGTTGTTGATTCGATCGGGATATATGGATGAAGGGACCGTACTGTACGTTAACCAAAATCTACTGGTTCTTGTAGGCACTATCAGTGATACCTAGGGAATCATGGGGCGATATTGCTAGGCGCTTTACCATGATTCGTTGGGCAAGTCGGAAAGTGTTGTTCCGAGTCACAAGGAGTTGTGAGCCCACGGCTAGCTGTATCCCTGAACCATTGAGGGTCACACAGTGTAATGGAGTTTTAATCCCCGTTGAGATAGTTAAATTTAAAGAGTTAAATTTAATGAACTAAGGAGTTGGACTTCTTAAATAAGAGTAAGGGAGTAGGATTTCCTAAAATGACATAGGGATGGACATTTTTGGAAACCACTGAATTCGGATTCAGGAAAATTTATTTTGACTTTAAAACGTGCAGAAATGGTTTCTGTGCACATTGGTGAAATCGTTTCATCAATCGGAGTCACGATGAATTTTATATTAATTTCTGAACGAGCGGGCTTTGCTTGTCGGGCCCCAGCTTATGACTAATGGGCCCTAAGGTGTTAGTGGCCTGCATTATAAATAAGTTATTTCAGTACAGAAATTACACACAACAGGTCATAATTTTTGAGACAGGATTTTCAAAACCCTAGCCCTTCTCAAAAACGTTTTCGGCCGCCTCTCCCTCCCTCTGCCCGAGAAAATTCCGGTCTGTGATTTTGAATCGCAGTAAGGAATAACGAATCAAATTCGTGTATTCTCTTCGCAGAAAACTTCTGATAGATTTTCTAGTGCAATCTATCAGAGGGATTAAACCTCTGTTCGTGGACCTGATTGAAGGCGTTCATCGGTTCCAGGGAGAGACAACAAGAGCAGAATTGTTCTGTTGGTGTCCATTAATCTCGTTGCGAGATTTGAGGTAAAATTTATTTAACTGTTATTTAAATTTTACACACACAATAATTTAATCGTTGAACGGTTGTTACCCACACCATGGAATTGTTCCATGATAAAAATTTTAAACTTCCGCTGCACCGGGTATCAATCGTGATTGATCTGGGAACTCGCCAGTTTTCCAACACTATGCCCATTTTCTCTTAACTCTAACTCCTTCCAACCCACAAAACCAATCAAATATCATCTCTTAGAACTTTAAACAAGCACTTGGAAGCCCTCAACCACACCACAATCCAATTTTTTTGAAAATGGCAAGAACATATATGCATCAAACTCTTGGACAATCAAAGAGACCAATGACTATAAATAAAATTCTCATAACACAACTTCAAACTCCATCAAAACACAATGAAATTCTCGAATTTAAGCATAAATTACTTCTGAAAATTCTGAAATTTCGAATATACATAAAACCCTTCAAGTCTCATGTGACAATTCATCATACAACCCCTTAATCTTCAAAACAAATGCAAATCTCGAAATTTAAACATCAAACTTGCTGAAAATTAGTAAAAATCGAACATAAGCTTGCATAAATTATGACAATTTCGAAATTTATCAAGGACAATAGAACAAGAGATTAAATAGCTAGCTTGGGGCCAAAGGAAAGCTATACTTGCCTTGCTGTACCAAAAACCTAAAGAAATGAGATGGAACAAAGGTTGAACTCGTCCAGCAGCTAGAAGTGACCTTCCATGGCGGACTTCCGGCGACGGCGGCGGTGGCAGGAGGACGGCGGCGGCCGGAGGAGCAAGGAAATGGGGCGGTCGATTGGAGAGGAAATGAGGGGGAAAAGAAATTGAGAAGGGGTGACTCAAACGTGTGTGTGTGTGTTGTGTTAGGGTTTTGAGTTTTATTTTGTATTATAAATTAAGTGTTAGGTGTATATGTGTGTATGTATAGGTGTAAGTATGTAAAGGTAGGTGTGTTGTGTGATTTAAAAGTACTACTCAAAATGCTACAACTTTTGTCTCACTAACATGCACCAATAAAATACCTAAGTTTAAAAATCCCAAATTAAAGTATTAAATTGGGTTTTACTAGTCCGGGTTTAAGAAAATTCTAACTTATGAAAAATTTAAAGAATAAGCTCAAGAATGCGATAAAGTGATTTTTGACATCCGAAAAATTCTAAAAATCAAAATTTCATCTATTTTTCTCATTTCTCCCAACTTATAACTCTTGAAATAAAATCTAGGAATTTATCGCCGAAATTCACCATCGCCTTATGCCGGAATCGAAAGTCACTGAACTCAAGAATCTCAAGAATAATGAACTTAATAATTAAAAAAATAACATTTGAAGGAATTTAAGCACTAACTTAGGAATTAAAACCAAAAATTTAAATATTTTTATGTCGCAGCGATAAATAATATTTTTAAATAATAAATAGAGCGATTAAAATAATTTAAACAAACTATACGAACGTTTAAAAGTAATTAAAATAAATACACAAACGGAATAAAAACCTTTAAAACGACTTGGACATTTAAAAGCATTTAAAATAAATGAGTTAGACATTTAAATAATTTAAAATAACTAACCCCTAAACTTAAATTATTTAGAATAAATAAGTTGAGCAATTAAAAATCATTTAAATTACTATCAAATAAGCTCAAGTAATTTTAAATAAGTAAACGGAACAGTTAAGATCATTTAAATGAATAAACTAAATAATTAACATCATTGAATTAAGCAAGCTTAACTTTTAAAATATTTAGAACAATTAAGTTGCACAATAAAAATTATTTTGACAAATAAACTTAAACAATTAAAAAACATTAATTAAATAGTTAGTAAAATAAAATAATTTGAATAAATAATTAATATTTTATTAGCACATAATTCAAATAAAGAATTTAAATCAATTAAACTTAAAAATAATAACCATAACATTATTTAATTTAATATATGCGAATTAGTATATTGGATTTTTAGGTACTACACTAGAAATCTCTTCATTCTTGTGTTCTTCATCGCCAACAAGCACAATGGGGAACGACATGAATTGATTTGTTCATTTTTGTAGCCCTAAGATCGTGTTGATCTTAGAGCATATATTTGAAGAATAATTGTGCCGTGTACAGAAATCATGTTTGAAATCGGGTCTACAGCTTCATGTACAAAAATCAATAATTTATGAACGTGAATTTAACATGAGTTGGGAAGAAATTCAACCAGATATGCAAATTCCCACAATACCGTGCCGTGTCCGAAGTAGTGTTGACGATTCAAAAAATTTTTTTATTTGTATCATACAATTTATGAACTTCAAATTCAACATGAGTTGGGAAGAAAATTACCAGAACGCGATGAAGGAAGCCGCAAAAGATTTGTTGAAATAGACTGTCGTTTTCTTCTTTAGATCTTGCACAACAGATCTCGCAAGATAGGAAAGTTGTAAGTTGCTGATTTTTTCTTAGTATGGCTTCGAAGAACGAGGGGAAAGAAAGAGTTTATGGGTGAGAAAATTGAGGGAATTAATTAGGGTATTTTGGTCACAACATAAAATACATATTTATCAATCCCATCAATATACCACATACCAAACATAACGTTCATTATCAAATATAAATATAATCTTCTCTTATCCACCACTTATCTATAAAGTTATTAATCATTTAGTTATCCCGTCCTTGTACCAAACGAAGCCTTTGATTTTTACACGATGGATTGGATTACTTTGATTTAGACATTGAGTGGTGGAATTTTAGGCCATACATTGGATTACTTTGATTTTTTTAAAAAAACTTTTAATCTCAGAACCCAGTCTTTCACATAATTTGGATTGATGGATTTCTTTTTATAAATAGAGTGGATAATAATGTTGGAACATTCATAGTTTTGGTGTTGACAAATGATATAGAAAAAATCATCAGGCGACTGAACTTGTCCATGACTGAACAATAACTACTCAACTGGACGAGTCAACTACAACCATTCAATTAGTCCCCAAGCTAAACTGGATGAAAGGAAGATTGAACTAGTCGAACTATTCAGTCGAGCGGAGCGAGTTTGAACAAATCACAGAATACTGATTGAAGCTCAACTGAAATATATGGGTATAATAACCCATACCCCAATTTGCGAGCTTAATGTTTAACATGATTAAGGGATATTAATCTAAATTATTCAAGATATTAATCGAATAAAAAATGTGAAATCAGGACATTGGAACCACCAAAGAGATCGGACCTTCCGAAGTGGGTTCGGAAGCACCGAACCATATCACTTGAGATCGGAAGCAGAGAGTGGGTTCGGACCTTCCGAATTCTGAAGGTCAGGCCATGTGCACTAGTGACGTGTCGCGTGCGTTTGGACACATGACACATTCATGAGATCGGAACTTTCGAAGTACAGATCAGAGATTTCGAACTGGATAGTTCCGAACGTGGCATGCATGCAGAGATCAGAACTTTTGATCGAGGGATCGAAGCTTTTGAACGTTGCCTATAAATATGGCATGAGAGGCTCACATTTCACTTGCCAATTCACTTGTTTTCCCTCTTATTCTTGGTGTTTTGTGAAGTTTTCTAGCCATCTAGTCAAGGCTCGGGTGTTAGAGAGGCATTTCCATAATCGCAGCGGAGTTGTGCCCAGTAGTTAGGGCTTTCGACAACAAAAGGTTGACTTTGGACGTAGGTATAACCCTATATATCTAATAGTATTAAGGGGTATCTATTAGCTTAGTAAAGACTTTCAGATAAGTATTAGTGATAAATATCTGCTCTTAGGAGTGGACCCTAGACTTGTGCTACTAGGACTACCTTAGTGAGGTACGTAAGTACTGACTGAGATAGTCATCGAGTATGCATGCTTATATGTTGCATTTTATGTGTCTTGATACATGATTTACCACTTTGATATACTATGTTATCCATGTTGAGCCGAGTCTCCTTCAAGATAGCCTTTGTAGTAGGATCTCTCAGCCCTACGTTTCTTGATTATATTTTCTGACACCTGGAGATTCCATGATGATGGGGATTGACGCTATGGTGTCTGGACGAGTGTGTAGATGTACCCAATGGATTAGACCCCATATGGTACTACATACTCATCGGCGCCTAGACTGAGCAGGACTTGTGATAACCAGTACCCAGTCATTTGCATGCATCATACTAGGTTTGTATAATCATGCTTATCGTATTGAGCGTAGTAGCTCACGTCCAGTGTTTTGTTTCTTGAACACCCTATTCGACGAGACATGTCTCAGATTGGATGATGTCAGTGGGTCGAGGCAGGGTTGAGAGCTGGAGCAGTGGTTTTCGCGAGTTTTCATTAGTTCAAGGGATTTGATTCAGTACTTTTGATTTGGTTGTATAACAGTTTTTACCTTTGGTTTTTAGTCATCGATTGTATTTCGTCGGTTTTGTTTGTAAACATGCTTTTTAGTTCTGCTATTAATCGCTTTATTTGTTTTCTTTAAGTTATCTTGTTTGCATGCTTAAGTAGTAGGTGATCTGGGTAGGGTCACTACATTTATAGTATCAGAGCATGCATAGGATTTTTGGGACATTAGGTTTGAATTTTTGGGTTTTTGTGAAGAATTTTAGTTGACTACAATTAATTGACTATTGGATGGCTGAGATTGATTCATGCTATTAATCTTGATCCAACGGCTGAAATCTAATTGGAGTTAGTTAGTTAGTTAATTCGTTATTTAGCTAACTTGATCGATATATCTTTGTGATTCTGTACAAGGACTCTGACTAGATCGAGATAGACACACAAGATTGAATATAAAATCCTCTGAGTATTCTTGCGATTGCTGCCATTGGAATCAAGATTCTTCTTCTGCTGAAAGATTCAAGCTGGAACTTGAGAAGAAGATTAGCTGATGGATTCCTGATTTAGACTGCATAGATCGTGTTTAATCTTTTGTGCTGAAGATTGTTACTATCTTGAATAAAGGGTTGTAAATTCGGATATTCTTGGTTCATAGTGAATTCTTTTGGGGTGATTCCCAGATCCTTGGATGTAGGATTGATCTCAATCCGAACCAAGTAATTGTGGTGTTCTTGTGTTACTTTATTCGATTGTTTTAGTTGTAGACTTTGCGGGCTTGATTGTGTATGTTGATTTGTGATTGCCGAAGATATATATTTGAGGCTTAATCACAACAAGTGGTATCAGAGCCTCAAGATTTGGATCTTGGGGCAAAAGTTCCTTTTTATCGCGGCTCTGTATCTTCTCTTCGATTGTCCAGTCGATCTTCCCAAGTTTTTTTTATCTTCTGTGTGAATATCATTGATAAAGATGTCTACTAGCCAAAGGCATTCTTTAGCAATGCCCACATCAAGATTTGTGGTGGAGAAGTTCGATGGAAAGAATTATTTCAACTTATGGAGAGAAAAAATGATTGCTCACTTGGGTAATATTGGTTTAGATGATGCCTTGCATGGTGAAACCAAGATTCCCTATACAAAAGAAAATAAGGCAGAGATCTTGAAGAAGAGAAGGAATACGATAGTTCTGAGTCTTAGTGATCAAATCCTTAGAAAAGTTGTAAGAGAAAAATCTGCAGCTGATATGTGGCTCAAACTGGAGCAGTTATACATGACCAAGACCTTGCCCAATCGAATATATCTTAAACAAAAGTTCTACAGTTACAAGATGGATGAAAACAAGACAATCGATGAAAATATTGATGAATTCACAAAGCTTCTGGCAGATTTGGTGAATATGGATGTTAAGATAGATGATGAGGATCAAGCTATCTTTCTACTGAATTCTCTGCCCAAGTCCTATGACCAGCTGAGGGACACTCTCAAATATGGAAGGGAAACACTTACCCTTGAAGAAGTAATAGGAGCTGCATATTCCAAAGAGTTGGACCTGAAAGTAAATGGTAAACTCAATAAACCTGCAGGTGAAGGGCTGAATGTGAGAGGAAGGTCCTTGGAAAGAAAGGATCATAATGGAAAATGGATACCTCGATGAAGACCAAAATCAAGGCCAAAAATAGTATGCTGATCTTGTAAAAAGGAAGGACATATTAGAATATTCTGTCCCTCAAGGAAACAGAATCAGGGACAAGAAGCAGCTTCAATAACAGATGCAGCAAATATATTACAAGAATATGAAGTCGCTGAAGTTCTAACTATTTCCTCAGAGGATACAAAAGATGAATGGATATTGGATTCAGGCTGTTCCTACCATATGACTCCAAGAAAGGACTGGTTCACAGATTTAAGAAATGCAGAGGCTGGCTATGTATTGCTGGGAAATAATGAATCTTGCAAGATTCATGGTATTGGATCTATAAGGTTGATAATGAGTGATGGAACAGTAAAGGTGATGACTGATGTTAGTTACATTCCTGATCTAAAAAGGAATTTGATTTCCTTAGGTACTTTAGATCAAAAGGGGCTTAGTTACAAGTCTCAAAATGGAGTACTTGTAAGGCCCGGGATTAATTAATATTAATCCGACTTTATTTAATTTTAATCCAAGTATATTTAATTTGGGAATATTTAGAGTTTCGATTTAAATTCTAATATTCTTAAATTATTTAGGATTGAAATTGAATTAAAATAAGGGTCGAGGACCAAATTGCAAATATTGAAGAATTTAGGGACTAAATTGCAATATGGGTTGAAGTTATCTGATTTGAAATATATTACTCAGCATGTGCAACGTGTAAGACTCATATCTTGTTCAGCATATTTCGAAACCAAGAACAGAGCCCGTTCTTCTTCATTTTTCCTTTGGAAACGTTGAGATTCAATTTGCCGTAACTTTTGAACCGGTTGTCCGATTTCGATTCCGTAAATTGTTCTGGAATCCTTACGACAAGGGCTTCGATCTCGTGTAAGTTTTATGTTGTGTTATTTGGATTTCGAAATCAGTTATTGAGTAGATATCAGATTTTTTGTTATTGATTGTGTTCTTGCATTTGTATCGCTTCTATTTTTGAAATCGGATCAAAGTTGGATGATTAAATGTTGTGGATATGACTTCTAGCATGTATATCGATGAGTATAGCTGCTGATATGATGTTTTGTTACTGAGTTTTATAAGATATATGCTGATATATGAATTTGAGTTACAAGTTTTGAAGTCGGGGTTTACGTCGGTTACCGATTTTGAGTCGCTACGTCGTTTAATCGAGTTTTGGAACTGTTTTGATAGCTGATTTCTGAGTTGAAGGTGTTGTTGAGATGTTATGAATGTTATAGTATTTTTCTTATTCAGTTTCAGTTAAGTTTGAAGGCTAAATGACACAAGACGCCGACTTGAACTAACGAAGAAAGAGTTGATGTTTGAAATGCGATTGATTGATGAATTCTTGATGGTTTTGACTCATTTCTGAAATGATAGATTGATATGGAGTTTGATATATGTGTTATGATTGTATCTTTCAGATTTGAAGAGTTCAGAATCGAGATAAACGAAGGTATAATGACGACATCGCGAAGTAGGGACTTTGAAACTCAAGAACGACTAACCTTGAGTTGGCCCGCATAAACCACATACTTGTTTATGTTTTTGATTTGATTGTGGTGTTGTTGATCCATCTCAGGTAGTGGATCTTTATATTCGAGTTGATATGATGCTATATTGAATTGATTCTATGCCAAGGTTGCGGTTAACCTTATTTGCGAGTCGTTTACGAACTCGTTAGATGGATATCCATGTCAAGATCATTTATGAATCTTGATGGCCTCGAAGTTATATGAATCAGTTCTTATGCGAAGCGTTAATTAACTCCATTTTTTGAGTCGAGTTTAAATAGAGTCGATACGATTTAATTAACGCTTTCTATATGTTGGTTATACTGAGAATCGTTTCTCACCGGAGTTTATCCGGCTGTTGTCTTGTTTTGTATGTGTGCACGACAACAGATGGGGCAGGAGCTAGTCATCGACATCATTGACAGCTGGGAGAGAGTCTAGCACGTGAGGACTCGGGTTGTAGATGATGCCTTGAAATTTAGAAGCATGAAACTTTGGTCTAGTTTGTTTGGATTACATGTATAAAGTTTGAGATAATTGTTGTCGTTTACCGATCTTTAGCGACTTGTGGATGTAATAAAATGAATGTATAAATGCTTGTGACTTTGTTTATATGTATATGCATGTTTTGGAATTGATATATCATGTATTGGACCATGTTTGTTGATTTAGAATGGAAGGAATTGAGTTTGACAGCAAAACTAGTTCTGCAGTTTTTCTAGAATTTGGAGGCCGCTCGATCCGCAGAAGTTGACGGATCGAGCGAGCCTTGTAATTTTGCAAACAGAGGATTTTAGTTTTTGGCTCGCTCGATCCGCAGAAGTTGACAGATCGAGCGAGGCCAAATTATATTTCCATCCGAGAGCTGAGCAATTGTGCTTGCTCGATCGGGTGTTTTTCACCGATCGAGCGAGACACTGAATTTAAAAAAAAAAAAAATTTTTTTTTTACTTGGCTCTTGCTTTATTCATTTGATGTTTAATGAATGTTATTTGTTTAGTAATTGCCCTAAATGAGATTAGCAACCCAAGGTCCCCACAACAGGTGGTATCAGAGCTTAAGTTTCTCGGACTGAGAATAGATGAGCGGGGGTAGATCGAGTCTTTTATTCTGATTTAGTTATTCTCGAAGCATGTTTATTATTTGACTTGATTTACAGCTTTAAGAATTGCATGTTATCTGTTATCTGATATGATTGGAAGCATGTATGATTACGACTGAATCAGATTCGATCTTTTGAGAAGGCATTGTGGACTGAAACAGAGTGGTTCTATTTGAGATTGAACTGTACACTAATCTGTTTAATTATCAGATATGCCTCCCCGACCAGCACCGAGGGTTAGACAGACATTGGCTATGAATGAGCCTGAACAGACGAATGCTGCACAGGTCCCAGTGACAGCAACTGAACATGGACAGGGTAGTACTTCTACTGATGAGTTTAGTGATGCTAATCTGATGGAGAAACTTCTGAAATGATTCCAGTCATTCCAACCACCGAAGTTGCAAGGAACTGAGAATGCTGTGAAATGTGAGAATTGGCTGGACGATATTGAGCAGTTATACGAGTCTATTGACTATTTAGATGATCGTCGTGTGAGACTTATTATTCATAAACTGCATGGCCTTGCCAAGAGTTGGTGGATAGCGACGAAGAAAGCATTGGAGAACCAAGGTACTGTTATTACCTGGTCTGTATTTCGAACTGCTTTCTATCAGTGTTTCTTTCCTGTGTCCTATCGCAAGGACAAAGGAGCAGAGTTTGCAAGTTTGCAATAGGGACAATTAAATATCGAAGAATATGTTGCCAAATTCACCAGTCTGTTGAAGTTTGCTCCTCATATTGCTGTTAGTGATGAAGCTCAAGATGATCAATTCATCAATGGCTTGAATCCTGAAGTGTTTACACTTGTGAATTCGGGAAGACCAAATACCTTTGTTGATGCTCTGAATCGAGCAAATAGTGCAGAAGCAGGGATATTGAAACAACGAGGAGCATCGTTTGTGCCACAGCCAGTGAGACAGTCCCAAGAGCAGCCACAGATTCCACCGCCACCTCGATTTGAAGCTGGAGGTGGCAGCAGTGGAAAGAAGAACTTCTTCAAAGGCAAGAGTAAACAATTCAAGAGATCTGGTGGTAGTAGATCTTCGAGTTCAAGTAGTTCCCGACAGTCTAGAACTGGACAGAAGTCTGATGTATATTGCACCAAGTGTGGTGGTCGACATACCAGTGAACAATGCCGAGGAGTTTTTGGTACTTGTCACATTTGCAATCAAACAGGTCATTTTGCACGAGTCTGCCCACAACGTTGTTCTGGAGGTGCACAGGGTGCTGGATCATCGAGACCATTGGTTCAATCAGGATCTTCTGTGCATTCATTTCAGCCACAACCAGCAGCACAGGGTAGAACAGGAGGAGGAGGAGGTCAGTCAGTGAATCAACCTCCAAGGCAACAAGCAAGAGTGTTTGCATTGACTGAAGAGCAAGCACAAGCGGCATCAGACGATGTGATTGCAGGTAACTGTTCTCTTTATGGTTATCCTGCCTATGTCTTATTTGATACTGGTGCGTCGCATACCTTCATATCTGAACAATTTGTTACGTTGTATTCATTGCCTGTTAAGTCATTAGCTACTGTAGTGTCTATATCTTCACCTTTGGGAAAAGGTATAGTATCAGTGAACTCTGTTAGTAACTGTGTACTACAGTACGAATGTAATGAAGTTGAGCTTGACTGTATCGTTCTTGGTTTGTCTGATTTTGACTGTATAATCGGTATCGATATGTTAACCAAGTACAGAGCCACAGTGGACTGTTTTCAGAAGATTGTGAAGTTCAGACCTGATATGACTAATGAATGGAAGTTCTATGGTAAGGGATCAAGAGCCAGAATTCCTTTGATATCTGTTATTGCTATGACTGATTTGTTACATAAGGGAGCAGAGGGATTTTTGATCTATGCAGTTGATATGCTGAAGTCTAGTTTGAAATTGACTGATATACCGGTGGTGAGTGAGTTTGCAGATGTATTCCCTGATGAGATTCTAGGATTGCCACCGTACAGAGAGGTAGATTTCGGTATTGAATTGATGCCAGGTACACAGCCGATATCGAAAGCACCTTACCGAATGGCACCGATTGAATTGAAAGAATTGAAAGACCAACTCGAAGATTTGTTGGCCAAGGGATATATCAGACCGAGTGTTTCCCCATGGGGTGCTCCGGTAATATTTGTTAGAAAGAAGGATGGATCGATGAGATTGTGTATTGACTACCGGCAATTGAACAAAGCAACGGTAAAGAATCGTTATCCTTTACCTCGTATCGATGATTTATTTGATCAATTGCAGGGTTCGTCGGTATATTCGAAGATTGATCTTTTATCCGGATATCATCACTTGAGAGTTAGAGACGAGGATATTCCTAAAACTGCATTTAGAACCAGGAGATGTCATTTCAGTGGATCCGAGTAAGGTTGAAGCTGTGATCAGTTGGCATAGACCGACATCTGTGCCAGAAATTCGAAGTTTTATGGGCTTGGCAGGTTATTACCGTCGATTCATTCGAAATTTTTCCTCGATAGCGAAGCCTATTTGTAGTAGCCCGTACCCTAATTGAGTAATTAAAGGAATTAATCATAATTACTTGGGTAGAGTTCGGAAGCTCCGAAGGTGAGATCGGAAGCTCCAATCAGGATCGGAAGCTCCGATCAGGATCGGAAGCTCCGAACAGGATCGGAAGCTCCGATCGATATTACGTCAGGTATGACGTGTGGTAAGATCGGAAGCTCCGATCAGGACCGGAATCTCCGATCACCCCTATCCGGAGTCAACAAGTGATATTTTGACACGTGGCAGATCAGGATCTTCGGAAGCTCCGATTGCAGGATCGGACGTTCCGATCGAGGTTCGGACGTTCTGATCGAGGTTCGGAAGTTCCGATCGTTGTCTATAAATAGAAGGCCGAGACTTCACTTTCATTTGCCAATTCCGAGTTCTCCTTTCCTTTCTAGTCCTTTTGGAGCTGTCTTAGTCTTTTTAGGCTTGGTCCGGAGGCCGGCGAAGCGTTCGGTAGTCATAGCGGAGTTGTGCCCAAGTTCTGGAGGCATCGATATCAAAGGGCTAACGACGGACGAAGGTATAGCTTTTGCTTCCTATAAATATTTAGGAGTATGCAATAGCTTAGTTAAGGCTTTTAGAGCACTTTAATGATAGTAGTATCTTTTGGCAGTGTAGAGCAGACTATAGGCATGGACCTAGAGTTGGTAGAGCTTGCTCTGTTTTGAGGTACGAAAGTACTGTTCGAGATATCCTGACTGAGTATGCATGTATTATGTGACTGCATGATTTATATGCCATGATATTATGCTGCATTCATTTGCATCTTGCTGTATCTCTTTCGAGATGTCTGTTAGTAGGGTTGTACCCTATCCTGTTAGTGGATGGACTTCCATCGATTTGGGTCCGGCGTATCCACGGTTATCTCGGTATGGGAGCCACCTCCTGAAGCGACGGCACAGCGTGCTACATACCAGGGCCCGGTCTGTCTCTGTTATCTGATCCTTGACCTAGAGTCTATAGGGAGTTCACTTTGCATGCATGTATACTCATACTCTCGCACTGAGCGTTTTATGCTCACGTCTCGTACTCTGTATTTTCTGGACACCCTATTCCATGGGGCAGGTTTGCGTTTGGACGAGGAGGGTGGATCCAGGAGGGGCTAGTCAGTGGTTGGCCAGCTGGAGCTTCGCTTAGGTTTTATTACTGTTGTTTGGGTTTATACAGCTATTCGATTTGGTTGTATATTATTGGATAAATTACAGATTTCTTTATTTGGGATTGTATATTTTGATTGTGGATTCCGCAGTTTTATTCTGATATCCATTTAATTAAGTTAATTGCATGCATAAGTTCTGTTTAGTAGGTGATCCGGGTAAGGGTCACTACACTATTACACAGCTTACACAGAAGAATGCACCATTTCTTTGGTCTGAGGCGTGTGAAAGAAGTTTTATCGAACTCAAGAAGAGATTGACTACAACGCCGATTCTGAAAATTCCTAAAGGTACAGGTGATTTTGTTGTTTATTGTGATGCTTCTCACCAGGATTTGGGATGTATTTTAATGCAGAAAGGACATGTTGTCGCTTATGCTTCTCGACAACTAAAACCACATGAAGTCAGGTATCCGATTCATGATCTTGAATTGGCTGCAATCGTCTTTGCATTAAAGATCTGGAGACATTACTT
Source organism: Henckelia pumila (assembly GCF_033568475.1). Classification (NCBI taxonomy): domain Eukaryota; kingdom Viridiplantae; phylum Streptophyta; class Magnoliopsida; order Lamiales; family Gesneriaceae; genus Henckelia; species Henckelia pumila. The sequence continues at coordinate 32,372,934 of NC_133121.1, read as the reverse complement.
ATACGGCGAGAAGTTTGAAATCTTTTCTGATCACAAAAGTTTGAAGTATCTGTTCTCACAATCCGAACTGAATATGAGACAACGACGATGTCTTGATTTATTGAAGGATTTTGATTGTGAAATCAAATACTATCCGGGGAAATCTAATGCAGCAGCGGATGCCCTGAGTAGAAAGGTATGTGCTTTATCCTTGTCTACGGTAGGTGTATCTAATTTGATTGAAGATTGTTGTAGTTCTGGGTATGTATTTGAGACAGATAGAAGGCTGATGAGAGTGTATGCAATCAGTGCTGAGCCAAAATTGCTAATTCGTATCAAAGAAGCACAGAAAACCGATCAAAATGTGCATAAATAGATTGAAATGATCCGATCAGGACATCAGTCTGAGTACAAGGTTAGTGATGATGATATCTTGTATGTGAATGACCGAATAGTTGTTCCCGATATTGCAGACTTGAGACAGAATATTTTGAAAGAAGCCCATTGCAGTCGCTATAGTGTTCACCCTGGAGGCAGAAAGATGTACAACGACTTGAAGAGTCAGTACTGGTGGAAACAAATGAAGTCTGATGTGACTGAATTTGTATCTAAATGTTTGAATTGGCAGGTTATTACCGTCGATTCATTCGAAATTTTTCCTCGATAGCGAAGCCTATTTGTAGTAGCCCGTACCCTAATTGAGTAATTAAAGGAATTAATCATAATTACTTGGGTAGAGTTCGGAAGCTCCGAAGGTGAGATCGGAAGCTCCAATCAGGATCGGAAGCTCCGATCAGGATCGGAAGCTCCGAACAGGATCGGAAGCTCCGATCGATATTACGTCAGGTATGACGTGTGGTAAGATCGGAAGCTCCGATCAGGACCGGAATCTCCGATCACCCCTATCCGGAGTCAACAAGTGATATTTTGACACGTGGCAGATCAGGATCTTCGGAAGCTCCGATTGCAGGATCGGACGTTCCGATCGAGGTTCGGACGTTCTGATCGAGGTTCGGAAGTTCCGATCGTTGTCTATAAATAGAAGGCCGAGACTTCACTTTCATTTGCCAATTCCGAGTTCTCCTTTCCTTTCTAGTCCTTTTGGAGCTGTCTTAGTCTTTTTAGGCTTGGTCCGGAGGCCGGCGAAGCGTTCGGTAGTCATAGCGGAGTTGTGCCCAAGTTCTGGAGGCATCGATATCAAAGGGCTAACGACGGACGAAGGTATAGCTTTTGCTTCCTATAAATATTTAGGAGTATGCAATAGCTTAGTTAAGGCTTTTAGAGCACTTTAATGATAGTAGTATCTTTTGGCAGTGTAGAGCAGACTATAGGCATGGACCTAGAGTTGGTAGAGCTTGCTCTGTTTTGAGGTACGAAAGTACTGTTCGAGATATCCTGACTGAGTATGCATGTATTATGTGACTGCATGATTTATATGCCATGATATTATGCTGCATTCATTTGCATCTTGCTGTATCTCTTTCGAGATGTCTGTTAGTAGGGTTGTACCCTATCCTGTTAGTGGATGGACTTCCATCGATTTGGGTCCGGCGTATCCACGGTTATCTCGGTATGGGAGCCACCTCCTGAAGCGACGGCACAGCGTGCTACATACCAGGGCCCGGTCTGTCTCTGTTATCTGATCCTTGACCTAGAGTCTATAGGGAGTTCACTTTGCATGCATGTATACTCATACTCTCGCACTGAGCGTTTTATGCTCACGTCTCGTACTCTGTATTTTCTGGACACCCTATTCCATGGGGCAGGTTTGCGTTTGGACGAGGAGGGTGGATCCAGGAGGGGCTAGTCAGTGGTTGGCCAGCTGGAGCTTCGCTTAGGTTTTATTACTGTTGTTTGGGTTTATACAGCTATTCGATTTGGTTGTATATTATTGGATAAATTACAGATTTCTTTATTTGGGATTGTATATTTTGATTGTGGATTCCGCAGTTTTATTCTGATATCCATTTAATTAAGTTAATTGCATGCATAAGTTCTGTTTAGTAGGTGATCCGGGTAAGGGTCACTACACTATTACACAGCTTACACAGAAGAATGCACCATTTCTTTGGTCTGAGGCGTGTGAAAGAAGTTTTATCGAACTCAAGAAGAGATTGACTACAACGCCGATTCTGAAAATTCCTAAAGGTACAGGTGATTTTGTTGTTTATTGTGATGCTTCTCACCAGGATTTGGGATGTATTTTAATGCAGAAAGGACATGTTGTCGCTTATGCTTCTCGACAACTAAAACCACATGAAGTCAGGTATCCGATTCATGATCTTGAATTGGCTGCAATCGTCTTTGCATTAAAGATCTGGAGACATTACTTATACGGCGAGAAGTTTGAAATCTTTTCTGATCACAAAAGTTTGAAGTATCTGTTCTCACAATCCGAACTGAATATGAGACAACGACGATGTCTTGATTTATTGAAGGATTTTGATTGTGAAATCAAATACTATCCGGGGAAATCTAATGCAGCAGCGGATGCCCTGAGTAGAAAGGTATGTGCTTTATCCTTGTCTACGGTAGGTGTATCTAATTTGATTGAAGATTGTTGTAGTTCTGGGTATGTATTTGAGACAGATAGAAGGCTGATGAGAGTGTATGCAATCAGTGCTGAGCCAAAATTGCTAATTCGTATCAAAGAAGCACAGAAAACCGATCAAAATGTGCATAAATAGATTGAAATGATCCGATCAGGACATCAGTCTGAGTACAAGGTTAGTGATGATGATATCTTGTATGTGAATGACCGAATAGTTGTTCCCGATATTGCAGACTTGAGACAGAATATTTTGAAAGAAGCCCATTGCAGTCGCTATAGTGTTCACCCTGGAGGCAGAAAGATGTACAACGACTTGAAGAGTCAGTACTGGTGGAAACAAATGAAGTCTGATGTGACTGAATTTGTATCTAAATGTTTGAATTGCCAACAGGTGAAGACTGAAAGAAAGAAACCGGGTGGCTTATTACAGAGTTTATTGATTCCTGAATGGAAATGAGATCACATTTCCATGGACTTTGTAACGAAGTTACCACGATCATCTCGAGGATGCGATGATGTTTGGGTGATCATCGACAGATTGACGAAATCTGTGTTCTTTATTCCTTACCGAATGACTTATCGTCATGATCAAATGGCGGATCTCTATATTCGAGAAGTGGTAAGACTGCACGGTGTGCCAAAGTCGATTGTGTCTGACCGAGATCCGAGATTTACTTCACACTTTTGGCATAGTCTACAGGAAGCGCTAGGTGCACGTTTACATTTGAGTACTGCTTATCATCCTCAAACTGATGGTCAATCTGAACAAACTATTCAGATGCTTGAGAATATGCTCAGAGATGTAGTACTTGATTTTGGTGTTACATGGCAAAATTCTATACCACTCATGGAATTTTCTTATAACAACAGTTATCAGACGAGTATAGAGATGGCACCATTTGAAGCATTATATGGGAAGAAGTGTTGATCGCCTTTGTATTGGGATGATGTTTCTGAGGTACCTGAGTTAGGGCCAGATATGATCAGACAGATGACTGAGAAGGTGAATTTGATACAGCAAAGAATGAGAACATCACAACACAGACATACTAGATAAGCGAATGTACGACGATGACCATTATCTTTTGATCAGGGAGATAGAGTGTTTCTGAAGATTTCACCGTTCAGGGGCACAGTTCGATTTGGCAAACGAGGAAAATTATCTCCGAGGTATATTGGGTCGTATGAGATTCTCGAGAAGATAGGCAATCTAGCTTATCGACTCGCTCTTCCTATGTCATTATCTGGAATACATGATGTCTTTTTTGTATCGATGTTGAGGAAGTATATATCTGATGAATCTCATGTAATTCGATCTGATGAAGCTGAGTTGGATGACACTTTTTGCTACTTTGAGCGACCTATTCAGATTCTTGATAGGAAGACAAAACAACTCATATCGAAGACCATTCCATTGGTGAAGATTCAATGGAATCGACACGGAGTTGAAGAAGCGACGTGGGAAGTCGAAGATGATATGAAGCAACGATTTCCTTATCTATTTCACTGATGTGAGTTCTTATTTATTTTTCAGTATTCTTTATTCTTATGAGCATGCGGACTGCATATCTATACTGTTTATGAATTCGAGGACGAACTCATGTCTTAGTGGGGGAGAAATGTAAGGCCCGGGATTAATTAATATTAATCCGACTTTATTTAATTTTAATCCGAGTATATTTAATTTGGGAATATTTAGAGTTTTCATTTCAATTCTAATATTCTTAAATTATTTAGGATTGAAATTGAATTAAAATAAGGGTCGAGGACCAAATTGCAAATATTGAAGAATTTAGGGACTAAATTGCAATATGGGTTGAAGTTATCTGATTTGAAATATATTACTCAGCATGTGAAACGTGTAAGACTCATATCTTGTTCAGCATATTTTGAAACCAAGAACAGAGCCCGTTCTTCTTCATTTTTCCTTTGGAAACGTTGAGATTCAATTTGCCGTAACTTTTGAACCGGTTGTCCGATTTCGATTCCGTAAATTGTTCTGGAATTCTTACAACGAGGGCTTCGATCTCGTGTAAGTTTTATGTTGTGTTATTTGGATTTCGAAATCAGTTATTGAGCAGATATCAGATTTTTGGTTATTGATTGTGTTCTTGCATTTGTATCGCTTCTATTTTTGAAACCGGATCAAAGTTGGATGATTGAATGTTGTGGATATGACTTCTAGCATGTATATCGATGAGTATAGCTGCTGATATGATGTTTTGTTACTGAGTTTTATAATATATATGCTGATATATGAATTTGAGTTACAAGTTTCGAAGTCGGGGTTTACGTCGGTTACCGATTTTGAGTCGCTACGTCGTTTAATCGAGTTTTGGAACTGTTTTGATAGCCGATTTCTGAGTTGAAGGTGTTGTTGAGATATATGAATGTTATAGTATTTTTCTTATTCAGTTTCAGTTAAGTTTGAAGTCTAAACGTCACAAGACGCCGACTTGAACTAACGAAGAAAGAGTTGAGGTTTGAAATGCGATTGATTGATGAATTCTTGATGGTTTTGACTCATTTCTGAAATGATAGATTGATATGGAGTTGATATATGTGTTATGATTGTATCTTTCAGATTTGAAGAGTTCAGAATCGAAATAAACGAAGGTATAATGACGACATCGCGAAGTAGGGACTTTGAAACTCAAGAATGACTAACCTTGAGTTGGCCCGCATAAACCACATACTTGTTTATGTTTTTGATTTGATTGTGGTGTTGTCGATCCATCTCAGGTAGTGGATCTTTATATTCGAGTTGATATGATTCTATATTGAATTGATTCTATGCCAAGGTTGCGGTTAACCTTATTTGGGAGTCATTTACGAACTCGTTAGATGGATATCCATGTCAAGATCATTTATGAATCCTGATGGCCTCGAAGTTATATGAATCAGTTCTTATGCGAAGCGTTAATTTACTCTATTTTTTGAGTCGAGTTTAAATAGATTCGATACGATTTATTTAACGCTTTCTATATGTTGGTTATACTGAGAATCATTTCTCATCGGAGTTTACCCGGCTGTTGTCTTGTTTTGTATGTGTGCACGACAACAGATGGGGCAGGATCTAGTCATCGACGTCATTGACAACTGGGAGAGAGTCTAGCACGTGAGGACTCGGGTTTTAGATGATTTCTTGAACTTTAGAAACATGAAACTTTGGTCTAGTTTGTTTGGATTACATGTATAAAGTTTGAGATAATTGTTGTTGTTTACCGATCTTTAGCGACTTGTGGATGTAATAAAATGCATGTATAAATGCTTGTGACTTTTTTTATATTTATATGCATGTTTTGGAATTGATATATCATGTATTGGACCATGTTTGTTGATTTAGAATGGAAGGAATCGAGTTTGACAGCAAAACTAGTTCTGCAGTTTTTCTGGAATTTGGAGGCCGCTCGATCCGCAGAAGTTGACGGATTGAGCGAGCCTTGTAATTTTGCAAATAAAGGATTTTAGTTTTTGGCTCGCTCGATCCGCAGAAGTTGACGGATCGAGCGAGGCCAAATTATATTTTCATCTGAGAGCTGAGCAATTGTGCTCGCTCGATCGGGTGTTTTTCACCGATCGAGCGAGACACTGAATTTTAAAAAAAAAAATATTTTTTACTTGGCTCTTGCTTTATTCATTTGATGTTTAATGAATGTTATTTGTTTAGTAATTGACCTAAATGAGATTAGCAACCCGAGGTCCCCACAGTACTTAAGGTAATAAAAGGTTCTCTAGTTGTTATGAAGGGAATCCTTAAGCACGGCCTCTATGTACTTCAAGGAACAACTTTATCAGCAGAATTGCATGTAACTACATCAGAAACAGGCAGTACACACCTTTGTCATAAGAGACTTGGGCACATGAGTCTTAGGGGACTTCAAGAGTTGAGCAAACAACAGTTCCTGGAGCCAAATCAGATCAACAACCTTGATTTCTGTGAAAATTGCATATTAGGCAAAGCTCATAGACTCAAATTCAACACGGCTACTCACAATACAAAGTCTCCACTGGCTTATATACATCCTGATTTGTGGGGCTCACCTAAGGTTCCTCTCTTACTTTCTAAGTGTCAATACTTCATTTCGTTGATTGATGATTATTCTAGGAAAGTTTGGATATATTTTCTTAGAACAAAAGATCAAGCTTTTGAGAAGTTTTTTGAATGAAAAAATCTGGTAGAAAATCAATTTTCAAGCAAGGTTAAGACAATTAGAACTGATAATAGCCTTGAGTTTTGCAATCAAGAGTTCAATGATTTCTGTGCTAAAAATGGCATTGTTAGGCATAGAACTTGCGCGTATACACCACAACAAAATGGTGTTGCAGAACGAATGAATAGAACCATAATGGATAATGTAAGGTGTATGTTAAATGAAAGTTCATTACCTACAAAATTTTGGGCTGAAACTGCCTCCACAACATGTTACTTGATAAATCTGTCACCTTCTTCAGCGATTAATTTTATGGTTCCTGAGAATAAATGGTCAAATTCAAAACCAACCTATAAACATCTTAGAATCTTTGGTTGCATTGCATATATTCACTCGAACCAAGGAAAATTAAACCCTAGAGCAAAGAAAGGAGTTTTCCTTGGATATCCTAATGGTGTTAAAGGCTACAAGGTGTGGCTTTTAGATGATCTTAAATGTGTAATAAGTAGAGATGTAACTTTCAATGAAAATGAATTCTATAAAACTAACAATTTTGTTGAAGAATTAGCCAACTCTAAACAAGTTGAGCATAGTTTTTATGGACAGGGATGATGTGCAGTCTGGAAAAACTAATGGAGATCAAGATGAAGGTGGAGTTAATCGAAACACTTCAGAAGGTTTCTATGATATACATTCAAGTGAAAATCAAGAAATCAGTCAAGATAATACCAAAACACGTGCAACTGGACAAGAGGATCCAGAGCAACACCAGGATGAATATCTTATTGCAAGAGATAGAGTTAGACGAGAAATCAGATTGCCATCTAGATTTTCCTCATCAGAATTTATTGATTTTGCACTTAATGTGCTAAAATCATGGACCTAGAAGATCCATCGACATATTTAGAAGCTATGAGGTGCAAAGATAAGGATCAGTGGCTGAAAGCAATGAAAGATAAATGCACTTCTTTAATTAAGAATAACACCTGGGTGCTGGTGGATAAACCAAAAGATCAGAAGGTTATTGGCTGTAAATGGGTGTATAAAAGGAAGCCAGGAATACCAGGAGAGGAAAAGCCGCAATATAAATAAAGATTGGTGGCCAAGGGATTCTCACAAATTGAAGGAGTAGACTATCATGAAATTTTTTCTCTAGTAGTAAAACATACTTCTATTAGAATTTTGTTAGCAATAACAACCATTCTAGACTTGGAACTTGAACAATTGGATATCAAGACAGCTTTCTTGCATGGAAAACTGGAAGAAAGAATCTTCATGACACAACCTGAAGGTTTTGAAATCCAACGGCTGAAATCTAATTGGAGTTAGTTAGTTAGTTAATTCGTTATTTAGCTAACTTGATCGATATATCTTTGTGATTCTCTACAGGGACTCTAACTAGATCGATATAGACACACAAGATTGAATATCAAATCCTCTGAGTATTCTTGTGATTGCTGCCATTGGAATCAAGCTTCTTCTTCTGCTGAAAGATTCAAGCTGGAACTTGAGAAGAAGATTAGCTCCTGGATTCCTGATTTAGACATCATAGATCGTGTTTAATCTTTTGTGCTGAATATTGTTACTATCTTGAATAGAGGGTTGTAAATTTGGATATTCTTGGTTCATAGTGAATTCTTTTGGGGTGATTCCCATATCCTTGGATGTAGGATTGATCTCAATCCGAACCAAGTAATTGTAATGTTCTTGAGTTACTTTATTCGATTTTTTTAGTTCTATACTTTGCGGGCTTGATTGTGTATGTTGATTTGTGATTGCTGAAGATATATATTTGAGGCTTAATCACAACAGTTTTGATATGCATTAAATCCTTTTAGATGACCGGTAAAAACGTAGAGAGCCATGGTAGCGTAGGTAGTTGGGGAGATGACAATGCTTAGAGATGTCCCCATGCACATCGTCATCGCCGTTTTGAGATGCATAGTTTCCTTCAGATGGGGCCTAAGCCTTTGGTGGGAGGGGAGACTCCGGAGGTAGCCAAGGATTGGCTAGAGCGCATGGAGAGTTTTTTCCATGCTTTTGACTGCTCGGAGGAGCAAGAGATGGAGGCCGCTACTTTTCTCTTGGAGGGTCATGCACGCAAGTGGTGGAGATCCGCGTCCGCACAATTGCTCCAGGAGCAGGGTCATGTTTTGTGGACTGATTTACGTAGGCTTTTCACGCAGTTGCACTTTCGCCTCAGCCCTCCATTAGGCTAAGGCGATTGAGGTGCTCAATCTGAAGTAAGGATCCTTAACCGTCGATGAATATCAGCAGAATTTCATCGATCTTCTATCATTTTTCCCGCATATTGGCACCAGTTATGAGGCAAAGTATGACCACTTCTTGCAGGGTCTGAACCATGATATCTTTGACAAGGTCACTGTTTGTGATGACCTCACTTCTTATGAGGTTTAAGTGAATCGTTGTCTTCAGGCGAAGATCAGTGTGAGCCGTGCAAAGCTGTTGCAATATTCTCATCTTGCTAGTTCCTTGGGTCTGCGTGCTCTACCTCATCTTATTCTGGGTCTGGTGATGTATTCCGTTTTGGAAAAAAGAAGAAGGAAGGCAGTTGTGAGCACTATGGGAGGAAACACTCGTCTTATGAGTGACGTCGTGTTTCTAGCGCTTGTTTATTATGCAAAGAGATGGGCCATATGAAGAAGGATTGCCCTAATCGTGGTGGATCAGGTAGTGGTTCTCAAGCTACTATTCAGCAACGCCCTCAGTTTCCATCTCTTGGTCCGTCCAACTTGCGCCCACGTGTTCAGGGGCATGTCTTTGCACTCAACCAGGAGCAGGCCCATGCCGATAGTGAGCGCATGTTTTTACGTACGTTATGATTATGTGGTATACCTGCTTACATTTTGATCGACATCAATACATCGCATTCGTTTATCTCTGCACAATTTGTCAAGAAGTTTAGGTTGCCTTACATTTCCTTAGACATTATCTTAGTCGTATCGACCCCAATGGGTCAGGAAATTTTAGCTAAGAGTCTAGTGGTAGGATGCACTCTTGAGTTCGAGGGTCATTAGTTGTGTGCTAATCTGATGGTCTTAGCAATGGTCGATTTCGATTGCATCATTGGGATTGATCTCTTGACTACCTCTCGAGCTACAATGGATTGATACCAGAGGTTTGTCTAGTTTATTCCATAGGATGGTGATGTGTGGTAATTTTATGGTGATGTAGCATGACCCCCCGATGCTGATTGTATCTGCTTTGAGAGTCTGTCGTACCTTATAGTCGGGCGGAAAAGGCTACCTTGTCTATGCCATTGACATATACTCTGAGGGTTCAGATATTCAGGATATACCATTAGTCTGAGAGTTTTCGGATGTATTTCTTGATGAGATTCCGGGGTTAACTCTTCTCCGTGAGGTAGATTTTGGTACTGAGTTGATGCCACAGACAACATCGATTTCTCGAGTATCGTATTGTCTAGCACCGACAGAGATGAGAGAGTTGAAGCAAGGATTACAGAATCTGCTTTAGAAGGGTTATATCTGACCGATTGTTTCACCTTGGGGAGCCTCAGTTCTGTTTGTCAAGAAGAAATATAGTTCAATGCATCTTTGCATTGACTACAGGCAGCTGAATCAAGTGATAGTCAAGAATAAGTATCCTCTAACACGCATAGATGACTTGTTTGATCAGCTTCAAGGGACTTCCGTGCACTTCAAGATTTACTTGAGTCCTGGGTATAATCACTTGCGGGAGATGAGGATATTCATAAGACATCATTTCATACGAGGTATGGTCACTATGAGTTTTAATTGATGCCTTTTGGACTGACGAATGCCCCTGCAGTCTTCATGGATTTGATGAACATGGCTTTCCAAAAATACTTGGATAAGTTTGTGATCATTTTCATTGACGACGTCATCCTGATCTACTTGCATAGCAATGACGAGCACGTTTATCATCTCAGGATAGTCTTACAGATTTTGCGAGAAAGACAATTGTACGCTAGTGTGAGTTTTGGATTGACCGATTTGTCTTCCTTGGTCATGTGATCTCTAGAGATGGAGTTTCAGTGGATCCTAGAAAAACAGAGGCGATTTTGAATTGATCATGGTCGGAAACAGACTTCGAGATTCGTAGCTTTTTGGTACTAGCAGGATACTACCATCATTTCATTGAAAATTTCTTGCAGATAGCTAGACCATTGAATCAGATGACGAGGAAATATGTTCCTTCCATCTGGTCTATAGACTATGGGGACAGTTTCCGCGAGCTGCGATGTCGTTTGACGACAGCTCCTGTGTTAGCCTTCCGTCTGGTTCTGGTGACTTTATAGTCTACACCGATGCTTTTCTTCAGGGTTTAGGGTATGTGTTGACTCAAAATGGGCATGTGATTGTCTATGCCTCTAGATAGCTGAAGACTCACAAGAAAAATTACCTCGTACATGACTTAGAGTTGGCAGCCATTGTTTTCACCCTGAAGATTTGGCGACATTACTTGTACAGCGAGAGGTTCGAGATCTTTTCGGACCACAATAGTTTGAATTACCTATTCACTCAGGTAGAGTTGAATATAAGGCAGCGTCGTTGGATGGATCTTTGAAGGATTAAGACTATGAGATCAATTACCATCTAGTTACTTCAAATCCGGCTGCTGATGCACTTATTCGCAAAGTGTATGTGAGTTCCCTTCGTACCAGTGCAGTTTCTCGATTAGTACAAGAGTGTTGTTCCTTGGGATTTACTTTCCACCATAAGAAGTAATAGCAGGAGATTCGAGTTTCTTCAGTGCTTGCAGAGCCAGCTTGTACACCCGCATCAGGGAAGCACAATTCTTAGATCTGAAAACTCAGAAGTTAGCTTGGTTAGCTCAGGAAGACAGTACATCTGGTTTTCACCTTCAGTAAGATGTTTTGTTGGGTCTTTCAAGGCGTGTGTTAGTTCTTGATGACTCCACATTAAGAGACGAGTTCTTATCTCAGGCACATCGCAATAGATTCTCTATTCACCCAGGAATCATCAAGATATACAATGATTTACGGATGAGATTTTGGTGGAAAGGTTGAAGCGTAGCGTTTACCAGTTTTTATCACGATGCCTTATTTGTCAGCAAGTCAAGGCATAGTTCAGACAACCCGGATTGTTGCTTCAGAGTTTAGAGATTTCTAAGTGGAAGTGGGAGCACGTGACAATAAACTTTGTTAACCACTTGCCCTTGTCTTCGAGGAATAGTGATGTGATTTGGGTTGTTGTAGACTGGTTGTCTAAATTTGCACACTTTCTACCATATAACCGAGACTTTTATTTCGATCGGATGGTGTGACTGTACGTTAAGGAAATTGTATGACTGAATGGATTCCTTTGAGTATTGTCAGTGACAGAGATCTGAGGTTTACCTCCAGGTTTTGTGGGGTAGTTTCCAGCGTGCTTTGGGTACTTCTATGAGTTTGAGTACATCTTATCATTCGGACACCGATGGTCAGTCAGAGTGGATGATTCGCACCCTTGAGGACATGCTCAGAGCTTTTTTGATGGATTTTGGGCTAGCCTGGTAGGATCATTTCCCTTAGTTGAGTTTTTGTATAATAACAGCTACCATCCCAGTATTGGCAAGGAACCTTTTGAGATTTTGTACGGACGTCGTTGTTGAACACCGTTGTTTTTGGATGAGGTTGGCGAGCATCATGTTGAGAGACCAGAGTTGGTCCAGCATATCGCTGACAAAGTAGTGTTGATCAGACAAGGAGTTAGAGCTGCTGAGAATCGGCAAGCCAGTTATGCCAACACGCAGCGTAGACCTCTACAGTTTCAGCCTGGTGAGCACTTTTTTCTGAGAGTTTCACCTTTCCGAAATTTTATGAGGTTCGGATTTAAGGGTAATTTATCGTCGTGGTTTATAGGGCCATTTGAGATTCTCGAGAATGTTGGGGATGTAGCCTATCAATTTGGCTTTTCCGCCCTATCTTTCCACCATTCATGATGTGTTCCACGTATCCTTATTGAGACAGTACGACATGGATGAGTCACATGTGTTGCATCCGACGAAGGTTCAGTTAGATCAGGATATGTCGTACGTGGAGAGACCCCTCAGGATCATTGGCTGGAAAGAGAAAGTACTTCGCAACGAGAGCATATCCCTAGTCATGGTGTAGTGGCAGCATCGAGGCATCGAAGAAGAAACTTGGGAGTTAGAGAGTTGTATGCGTTCGGAGAATTCCGAGTTTTTTTGAGAGATGTATCATCCTTTTTATTTCAGAACTTGTACTTGTAAGAATTTCGGAAGTAATAAAGACATTTTACCACTTTGATTGAGTATCCTCAGGTTTGCTTTTGAGGGTGAAATCTCTTAAGTTGTGGATAATGTAGTAACCCGTACCCCATTTTGCGAGCTTAAAAGTTTAGCATGATTAAGGGATACTAATCTAAATTAGTCAAGAGATTAATCGAATAAAAAATGTGGAATCAAGAACTTGGAACCGCTGAAGAGATTGGACCTTCCAAAGTGGGTTCAGAAGAACCGAACCATAGAAGCTGAGATCGGAAGCAGAGGGTGGGTTAGGACCTTCCGAACATGAGATCGGAGCTTTCGAAGGTTAGGACATTCTCACTATTGATGTGTCGCCATTGTTTGGACAAGCATACACATGCATGAGATCGGAACTTCCGAAGTAGAGATCGGAGCTTCCGACTTGCACAGTTCAAAGTGTGGCATCGGGCAGAGATCGGAACTTCTGATTGAGAGATCGGAGTTTCCGAATGTTGCCTATAAATATGGCATGCGAGGCTCACATTTCACTTTCCAATTCACTTGTTTTCCCTCCCCTTCTTGGTGGTTTTTGAAGGTTTCTAGCCATCTAGTCAAGGCTCGGGTGTTAGCGAGGTGTTTCCATTGTCGCAGGGGAGTTGGGCCTAGGAGTTAGGGCTTTTGATAGCAAAGAGCTGACTTCGGACGTAGGTATAACCCTAGATCCTTGATAGTATTAGAGGATATCTATTAGCTTAATAAAGGCTTTTAGATCAGTATTAGTGATATGATAATATCTTCTTGTAGGCGTGGACCCTAGACTTGTGCTACTAGGACTGCCTTAGTGAGGTACATAAGTACTGATTGAGATAGGCAGCGAGTATGCATGCTTATATGTTGCATTTTATGTTCCATGATACATGTTTTATCACTTTGATATGTTGGGGATCGGTTAACTCATGCCCGAAAACGCAGCGGAATTTCAAAATTTTATAGTAAACACCAAGCACTTGTGTAGCATTCAAAATCATCAAACATCCATAGGGTGTTTTAGAAGATTTTACCTATCAATCTCAAAAGATTGATTTATCACTAGTAGAATTTTCGTATTTTACTTCGGCACAAATTACTTTGGTAATTATTAATTTCGAAGTAATATGTAATGATCAACTTCGGTAAAAAGACATATGAAGTAAAAACACACATTTTACTTTAGCATTTACAAAAACACGGGCTTCAATTATTTTTTGGGAACATATTACTTCGGCATATTTTTTTTTGAAGAAGTAAAAAGTTAAAAAATAAGTTTTTTAATGATAAGTGGTGAATTAAATTCCTTTCACTCTTTCTAACCTTTAATTATAAAATTATCTGCTCATTTACTTACGATCCGTAAAAACAAAAACTCCATCTCCTTCCTTTCAACCCTAGCGCTCTGCCGATTTACAACTCCAGCCGTCCACCACCGCTCGGAGCTGCTCGCCAACGGAATAATTCAAAAGCCCAACGTAGGAATCCTTCTCTTTTCCTATCGATTCAGGTTTTAAATGTTTTGGATGGGTATTCTATTTTTTTTACCTGAAATCGGGGTCTGTTATTTTTTTTTACATCAATTCGTGTTTCCTCCAATTTCTTCACTTTCACGTTGTTTATTCTCCAATGATGCTCTACGTTTCGTGTTTTTAGGGTTTGTGGTTTCAATATCCGTGTAACGTGAAGCGAAAACCCACCCTCTTGGTTGCATTTTTGCTATCGCGCACTTGCACGAATGGAAACTCACTCAGTCAAGCATTGATGCAATTTGGTGTGTTGTAGCAACCTTAAATTTTTAAATGGACCTCGAGTAAATTTTTTTTTGTTTGAAGTTCTTGCTTATTCTGCTTTGGACTCCTACACACACACATACGCACTTTGTTTGTGTGTGATTTTATGTGCAACTACACATGCCTTTATTTATGATTGGCTATGGACCAATCTTCAATTTAAAATGGTTGGATATGTGGTGGTATACGTTGATATGGCATTTATGTGATTCATTGATTTATATGACAACTAGATCTATGATATCTGTTTAAAGAATTGTTATGCTCTGTTTATTTATGTGGACATAGATTAGATCTAGGATATGGAATTTATGTGATTCATTGCCTTGCAATTGTTTTTATTACACACAAATATAAAAATATTATATTAGACCGCATCTTTTTTCTGATCTTTTAATCACTTTCTTTCTTCGATCATATCGAGGGATTTCGAGTCTTGCGGCAGCTCATGGGCTTTAGACGGCGGCGACTAGTTTTGCTGCTCCTCTTCTTCCTGCTGGTGTCCTCTTCCGCCAGTGTTCCTGCTTCAAGCAATATCATTTATGCCTCGAAAACTCAAGTATTTATTATATATGTATATATGGTGCTTGATCCGTGGATGAACTGCATTTATTATTACATTTTCAAGTTTTTTGAAAAATAATAAAATAAAGCAGTTTTGTGGATTAATCAAAGTGATGTTTGGCTGCAGGAGCTTGAAATCAGGGAAGGATGAAGTTCAATTTCCTAGGAATTTGCAGTACCAGGTGTTATTATATTTCAATTTACATCAAATGGATGATGATGACATTAAATATTCTTTTTTATTTATATGGTTTTTTTTTTTGGTTTTGAAGATATGGGTTTTGTTTGGGATTGAATTAAATGAGGCTAGATTGTATGCATTTGTTGAGCTTAAATGCAAACTTGATTATATGTGCAAGTTTGAGGTTTTATGAATTTATAAATTCTTATATTGAAATCATATTTATAATATGCTTGGATCAAAGATTAGGGAAATTGTGGTGGATTCTTGGAAATGGAAGGATTGTTAGCAAGGAGATTAATGAACATTGAGCTTGCAGACTATCCAGAGACTTGGTCATGATTATTAGTATTTTTGCACTCCACGAGTTTGCATTCTGAATTCCATAATTGAAAATTGTTGTCGGTATAAAGGATTTACTTATATCATGTTCGCATTTGGCGGAACTTGCAAAGCTTGAATTTCTGAATGTGAATTGGTGCAATTGCATCACTGACCCAGATATGAAAGCTCTCTCAGGTAACTCCCTTTTAATTTTTATTTATGTACCCTTCAACTTAGGAAATGATGAAGAAAATACTGGAATATGTGAAAGACCAGTTGCCTTATTTTCTTCAATTTGTCAGCATATGGAGGGCTGTCCTGTTATGGTTCTATGTCTCGAGTCACTTATAGGTATATTTTGTGTTTGTTTTCTAGTGTCTACTTATACTTTCCAGCTTGCTGTTCAATTTTTATCAAATGATTTTTGTGTTCCTGCAGCTCTTGATGCCTTGTTGTTTTTGAATCTCAGTAGATGTAATTTGACTGACGATGGTTGCGATAAATTTTTATGTAATTTGGGCGCGCTTTTAACAACATCGAAAAGCACAACAGTTTTCTGCAGCCTACGACAACGGATAAAATCCGTTGTCTTTAGCCGTTTTCTTGTAGTGGATCTGCTTGTTTTTTGTTTGAATTTTTTGAGCTTTAGTTAATGTTTGAGATTTAGTTAATTTGATACCACCTCTGTCCACTGCTTTTGCATGCTAAGTTTAAATAATTTATCACACAAACTCTCATTTTATTTCAATAATGTTTGTGGATTCATCTTAATTTGATTTATCTCATCATTTCTTACATCCCATTTCATATCATTGATAGAATTTTCTTAGTTTTGTCAATGACAACATAATTTATTTAATGATTATATTTAGGGTGTTGCTTATTCTTGCGTTTGACTTATGCACTGGTCTTTTTTTCTTAGGAGAGGTAAAGAGGTACTAATTGCCGCTAAACCTATCGTGATATCCCTGGTGAGTTCCCTTGTCCAAGCGATTTTGTAGTATATGACAGGAATTTAATGAGTGTTGAATGTATTAGCCTGTATTAGGAGTTCCCTTGTTCCAGCTATTTTGGAGTGTTGAATGTATTAGCCTGTCTGCAGAAACATCTTGATGATCAACCTGTGACAAGGGTTCAGATAAGCACCATGACTGTTAAGGACAATCTAATGGTGACTGGTGGTTTTCAAGGAGATCTCATCTACAAGGTAAACTACAAAAAATATGGTAATAGACTACACTAGTCTTGGCTGTTTGATGTGTTCATCCTTAAACATTGATTTTTACTTTTTTACTAGAACCAAAATGCAGATGAAGCTATCCTCAAACATCTGGACTTACAAAGGTCAGTTCTTATTTGTTTTTTTTTAAATCTTCTATTCATACTTTCTCTGTACTTTTGTTATATCATAGACGTACATAATTTCTATGAACACATGTTTTTTGGGGTTCCTTGTATTGTATCGTATCATTCTTTCATATATGAATGATCTGTAGAATATCGAAATTTATTTCCTTAACCGCATTATTTTCCTGAATATATACATGTAAATTTTCAGTGTTTCCAAGTTTCCCAATTTACAAAAACGGACCAAGCGAGCTGAGAATTTTGACAATTACCTAACAAACTCCGTTAGTAACAAACATTTGATACCTGCTTTTGACTGATTTCTTTTTGTACAATGGCTGATGAATGTCTGATTCTGCAGGTTCAAATTGCAATGGTGGGGAAGTATGTTGGGATGGCAGATTCATATCTATCTGTTGTTAAGGTGAGATAATAGATATTTTTGTAGTATCTATATTCAGCTGATGTCTAATATGCCGACACGCCAGTGGATCACATGACAATTTGGAGGAATTTTATTTTTGCTTATATTTTATGCAATGGTAAAATGTATGTATCGCTTCAAAAAAATATATATGTATCAACTTTATGTTTTCAAGTGTTTAGCTTTGTTTTAGATCCCATAGTTTTTAGTATACTCCATGAATAATGAATAATCGGATGGTTTATTAGATGAGAACCAAATCTCTTGCTTTATTTCCAGGCTCTTCTCCATGTCTGGATTGCATGTTTGTTGAGACCTGCTATTGATTGGATTGCGGCTTCAGATCATGAGGATGAAAGTGCAGAATCGGTAAAAACGTCAAACAATTGCATGACAAGATTCTCAAATTTTTAGCTTAAAATATTTGTTTTCAACTATTTTTTCCTATTGCATTCACTGGAAGTTCATAGTGATTAGATCAAGTGGAAGGATGAAATCAAGAAAAAATAATTTTTGATTAAAGTCTGTCATTGTTATTAATTATTTTTTCAGGACCTGAATATAGGCGTTGCATTATATATGGATTGCTTTTGGAGGTGATGGTTGGCTTTACGAGTGGGTGGGCGAAGTACAGGGCCGACCTGAATGTGTTTGGGTTTTGCGTGTTAAGTTTAGAATATGATTTGCATCTATTGACTTGTACAATTCTATGCTTTGTTCACGCCTCTAGTCCTAGTTTCTGAATTTATTTTTTTTTATATTTTTTTGTAGTGTGCATTGCAATAGAATTTAATTTCGAGTGATTTGTAATACTAAAAAATTGTATATTAAATTTTATTTTTGAAATTTTAAATTTTGGTTTATTTATAATATTGAAAATTTTATATTATTTTTAAATTTTTTTTTGTTTTTTAGAATGTCTTTTACTTCGTGAATTAGTGAAATTTCCGAAGTATAAACATATCTTTTGCTTTGAAAATTTCATTAAAAATCGAAGTAAAAGAATACATTTTACTTCGGAAATTTTTTTAATTGACGAAGTATAAGCATATGTTTTACTTCGTACCTTATGAAATGAGCGAAGTAAAATATATGTTTTTACTTCGGCACCGGTCCAATTCTGCTTCCAAAAAATGACCAAAGACTTCGGTAATTTAAGGTATAAGACTTCGGCGATTCAGCGAAGTAAAAAGGTACCCTATTACTTCACGTGGCACTACTTCGGTAATTAAATGCCTACGACTTCGGTTATTAACCGAAGTCTTAAGCGATTTTTCTACTAGTGTATGGCTCCAACCAAGTTGTGAATAACTTAGCTCTTGAAATGGTAGACACAATCTACAAGCTTCCAAGAGCACACCTTCTTCAAAATAGCTCCTCCTTCGAATAAGGTCCACGACTAGACAATCTAGATCCACTCTAAATATGCACTAGAATATTTAGAGCATTTTTCATCGAGATGTTTCTTGCCTTTTTCTCCCAAAAAATGAAAGACAAAAACTTGGAGAATTTTCAAGGGAACCCACGGCCATGTATGTATGTTGTGTGAGGAATATTGATAAATAATAATTAAAGGTCAAAGATTAATTAGCAATTAAACCATGCATGGAAAAGTACAAGACTTGCATGAAAAATTGCATCCATTCTTCCAACCCTTCAAATTCTCTCACACATATACTTTATATGTATATATATATATATATATGTCAAACATATATAAATATATATACATTACTTTTGAAATTAATATTTAATTAAATATTAAACTTAAACACATTTAAGTTTAAATAATTAATTAAATCTAACTTGAACTCATTCAAGTCCACTAATATATAATTATTCAACACTATATCGATTTGAGCTCTACTAGACTCAATAGTGTTTAATTAATCCAACACTTGAATTAATTTAATTGTTTGTACACTACAAAGTCTACTAGTGTTAAATTAATTTAACTCTTGAATTAATTTAATTAAGTTCATAATAATAGTTTAGAAAACCATCATTTTCACAAACAAATTATTTTTCAAGTCAACTTTTAATTTTGGAACACATTCACAAATTAAAAGTTACTTTCCCCTTTATTCTCCATTAGAAGTCATAATTCTAATTTATATTACTTATAAACTCCTTAATAAGTTGTTCAACACATTGAACAAATTTTAATCTCAACGGGATCTAAAAAGCTAGTACTTGTGTGACGCTCAATGGTTCATTGACACAACTAGCAGTGGGTTCACATCTCCATGTGATTCGGGATCAACAAGTCCCTTATGTGAGCATACCCTATATAGCTTTATTCTTATTAATCAACCACTTGATAATAAGAACATTAAAAAACTTAAGTCCGATAGTACCCAACCAGTCATGTTAAACGTCTAGCAGCATCGCTTACATGACTCCCTAGGTATCAAATGATAGTGCCTGCAAGAACCAATCAATTATGGTTAACGTACAATACGGTCCCTTCAACTCATATATCCCGATCGATTCGACAATCATTGGTTTATCGAGAGTTGTCATTGAATATATAACTATATGTCATGCCGTAGTTGCATCGAAGGTGTAATTCAAGAAACCCTTTCTTAATTACCACCTACTCTGATCAGAGATTTCGAGCTACATATGCATAAGAACACATAGGATATCCATACCCGTAGGTAAGCGGTGAATCCCCGACTACAATGCATTGACTACTATATGTTTCGACACAACACCCAACATTGCCACCTGATCACCCCATATGAGTCAGTAAACAAGTCAAAGTGAAACTCTAGCATATAGAGTGTAGTGACCCTTATCGAGATCACCTACTAATCAGAAACTTAGGCATGCAATTAAATTAATTAAACAGTAAACCAGAATTAAACTACGGAAGCCATAACAATATACAACAAAAGGAATATTTAAATACCCCAAATAGTTATACAACCAAATCGAATACTGTATCAACCCAATACAATAAAATCCTAGGCGAAGCTCCAGCTGACCATCCACTGCCTAGCCCCTCTTGGATCCACCCGTCTCATCCAATCGCAAACCTGCCGCATGGAATAGGGTGTCCAGATACACATAGTACGAGACGTGAGCATAAAATGCTCAGCACGAGAGTATGAGTATACATGCATGCAAATGTACCTCCTACTGACTAGAGGCCAAGAATCGGATAACAAAGACAGACCGGGCCCTGGTATGTAGCACTTTGTGTCGTCGCTTCAGGAGGTGGCTCATATACCGAAAACCAGTGGATACTCCGGACCCAAATCGATGGAAGTCCATCCACTAACAGGATAGGGTAAAACCCTACTAACAAACATCTCAAAAGAGATAGCTCAAGATGCAAATGTATGCAGCATATAATCATGTCATATAAATCATGCAGTCACATAATACATGCATACTCAGTCAGGATATCTCGAACAGTACTTTCTTACCTCAAATACCAGGCAAGCTAGGTCCACGCCTATAATCCGCACTACACTGCCAAATGATACTAATATCATTATAGTGCTCTAAAAGCTTTAACTAAGCTATTGCATACTCCTAAATATTTTTAGGAAGCAAAAGCTATACATGCGTCCGTCGTCAGCCCATTGCTGTCGTTTTCCTCAAAACTAGGCCACAGCTCCGCTACGGTGCCTGGATCGCTATGCCACTTCCGGATTCATCATGGGACGCCTAGAATTCCCTAGATCTAAGATAGAAGGCTGAAGAAACGAGAGAGAAGAGGTGATTGGTGCATCTGAAACTGAGGCTCGACACCTCTATTTATAGACACGGAATGGAACGTCCGTTCCTCAATGTTGCGTCCGTTCGTCCAACGATCGTTGCGTCCGTTCCCCATCGTTTCTTCCAATGTCCCATCAAATGCGTAAGCAATGACGCATTTTGCTGGCACGAATGTTGCGTCCGATCCCAGGACGTTGCATCCGTTTCTCCTGACCCTCCGGACTATTCCTGATCATTCTGGGTCTATTTCCAGACTTCGTTTATCCATTTGAAGTCTCCTGAATCACGTTTAACTTAACTAACATGATTTATTGGAGTGATTAACACTTACCAATTTTGGGTACGGGCTACTACATAGAGTCTCCATGTTGTCCCGGGTCGTAAGGACTAATGGTGTACAACCATAAACTTGGAATTCTCCACTCGATAAGTGATAACCACTTGGAAAGTCCTTTAGGGAGGGTTGTTTAGTGCACTCTACAAGGAGCACCTATTTGCATGCTTAGACATCACCATGTCCCCTACCAATGAAACGTGGTACTCACATCGCAAATACTAGTCTCAAGCTCGAACGGACTTTATCCTTCTTTGTGGCGGCTGAATCGACTAGGAACAGTTTAGAATAAACAGTATTCCAAATATGAGTTTCATGATAGTCATCCCATGACCATCTCATATTCTTTCTACTATTTGTATATTCAAGGGCTTTATCTATGCAGCTTATATGGGTATACAGATAAAGGTTTGCCAAATTAAATAATGTCAAATATTATTAAAATAAATATTGTCATACAAGAGTTCTTTCAAGTACCATCGACCAATACATTGGCTCGACGGGCACCTACTCTAACAATCTCCCACTTGCACTAGATCCAACTACCCATATTCTTCAAACTCATTGATTCGCGATGCTTTTCGAACAATGGTCCTGGTAAAGGCTTAGTTAGTGGATCAGAAACATTATCTGCGGAGGCGACTCTGTCTAACGAGACCTCTCCTCTTTCCACAATCTCTCGGATGATGTGGTATTTTCTCAGTACATGTTTGGATTTCTGATGAGATCTTGGTTCTTTTGCCTGAGCAATGGCACCGATGTTGTTATAGTATACCGGGACTATATCAACTCCATTAGGAATAACGCCCAACTCTTGGACGAAATTCCTAATCCAAATAGCTTCCTTTGCAGCATCGAATGCTGCAATATATTCAGCCTCAGTGGTTGAATCCTCAGTGTTGTTTTGCTTGGAACTCTTCCAACAAACAGCAGCACCATTGAGCATGATTACAAAACCGGAAGTTGACTTCGAATCATCAGCATCTCTTTGGAAGCTAGAGTTGGTATAGCCTTCCAATTTTAGTTCTCCACCCCCATAAACCAAGAACATATTCTTAGTCCATCTCAAATACTTGAAAATGTCCTTCACAGCTTTCCAGTGTGGAAGACCAGGGTTCGATTGATATCTACTCGTAACACTTAGTGCAAATGCCACGTCAGGACATGTAGATATCATCGCATACATGAAACTACCAATTGCAGATGCATATGGAATGTGTGTCATCGCCTCTATCTCTGCATCATTCTTGGGAGACATGGACTTTGATAGAGACACGCCATGACACATTGGTAGATGTCCTTTCTTAGACTCTACCATCGAGAACCTCTTCACGATGGTATCAATGTATGCAGACTGGGTGTGAGACCAAGCAATCTTTTTTATCTGTCCCGAAAGATTTGTATTCCCAATACAAAAGATGCTTCACCCAAGTCCTTCATTGAGAACTTACTCACCAACCATACTTTAGTCGATTGCTACATTCCTACATCATTCCCAATGAATAGAATGTCATCAACATAAAGTACCAGGAATGTCATGGCACTCCCACTGACCTTCTTATACACACATGGTTCCTCAGGATTCTTAATAAAACCAAACTCTTTGATTGTACCATCAAATCTGAGGTTCCAACTCCTAGATGCTTGTTTGAGACCATAAATAGATCTCTGAAGTTTGCATACCTTATGCTCACTTTCGATAGATGTGAACCCTTCAGGCTGAGACATGTAAATCTCTTCCTTAATATCCTCATTAAAAAAAGTTGTCTTCACATTCATCTGCCATATTTCATAGTCATACCATGCAGTTATGGCAAGCATTATCCTTATAGACTTGAACATTGCGACTGGAAAAAAAGTTTCCTCAAAGTCAACTCTTTGCCTTTGAGTATACCCTTTTGCTACCAATCTCGCCTTGAAGGTCACCACCTTTTCATCCGCTCCAAGTTTCCTCTTGTAAATCCATTTACACCCTATAGGAACAATTCCCTCAGGTGGATCCACAAGATTCCACACTTGGTTCGAATGCATGTAATTCATCTCAGATTTCATAGCTTCAAGCCACTTGGATGAATCAGCATCAGACAATGCTTCTTTGAAGGTCTTTGGATCACATCCATGGTCAGGCTCATCTTGGCCCTCTTCAAGAAGCAGACCATACCTCATAGGTGGTCTCTAGATCCTCTCGGATCTTCTAGGAGCTTGTATCTCCTCTCTTGGTTGTTCCGGTATGGGCTCTACAATCGTGGGTGTTTCTAGAACTTCTTCAAGTTCTATCATCTCCCATTTTCTATCCAATAGAAATTTCTTCTGCAAGAAGGTTGCATTCCTAGAAACAAACACTTTTGTTTCTTTTGGATGATAGAAATAATATTCAACCTAATTTCTTGGATATCCCACGAAGTAGCCATTGTCTTATCAACTGCCTTTGAATGGACATTGTTCAACAACAGTGCCGTTGTTTCAAGTGCATATCCCCAAAAGGATGGCGGAAACTCCGTGAATTTCATCATAGATCGAACCATGCCCATCAAAGTTTGGTTACGACGTTCTGAAACACCATTCAACTGAGGTGTACCAGGAGAAGTCCACTGCGAGAGAATCTCATTCTCCCTAAGATACTCTTGGAATTCAGCACTCAAGTACTCACCACCTCGATCCAATCGAAGTGCCTTGATGCTTCGTCCCAACTATTTTTCTACTTAATTTCTGAATTCTTTGAACCTATCAAAAGCTTCAGATTTGTATTTCATCAAATACACATACCCATACTTAGATAAGTCATCGGTAAAGGTGATGAAGTAGGAATGTCCGTGCTTAGTGGTGATGCCAAGTGGACCACACACATCTGTATGGATCAAATCCAACAGTCCATTGGCTCGCTCCACATGGCCCTTAAATGGAATTTTGGTTATATTTCCTTTTAGACAGGGTTCACTAGTAGTAAGAGAATTAATATCAGACATATCAAACATGCCTTCTCCCACTAGCTTGTTCATCCTTCTTAAAGATACATGACCTAATCGAGCATGCCACAAGTGCGCCGGATTCAGAGTATATTGTTTTCTTTTGGATGTTGTTGATATCTCTTGGACATTATACAATGAAATATCTTTCAATTTTAAATTATAGAGATCATTTTCCAATTGGCATGTACCAATTAAACATTCATTCTTGTAAATATTGCAAACACCTTTGCCAAATAAACAAGAATATCCATCTTTATCAAGCATAGAAATGGAAATAATATTTTTCACCAAATCTGGTACAAACAAAACATCTCTCAAAATTAATTTAAAATCATTGTCCAACAATATGTAAACATCTCCAATAGCTTTGGCAGCAACTATTGCCCCATTTCCCATCCTCAAGATGATCTCACCTTCACTGAGTCTCCTACTTCTTGCCATCACCTGCAAATTATTACAGAGATGTGAGCCACAACCGGTATCTAATACCCAAGAAGAAGAGTTAAGTGAAATGTTCACTTAAATGTAAAACATACCCTTTCCAGAACCATTCTGGTCAAGATATTCCTTGCAATTACGCCTTCAATGTCCAGGCTTCTTGCAGTAATGACAGACGTCACTAGTTTTGTTAGCCTTAACTGGTGTGGCTGCCACAACGGGAATCGAAGCTTGCCTCTTCAAGGGCACGTTCTTTTTGGGATGATGGAAAGTACGCTTCTTTCCCTTCCCACGTGTTCCTTTCTTAGCAGCAGATGAGGAACCAACATAAAGAACCGGCTTCTACTTCTTGATTGTGGACTCTTACGTAACAAGCATGTTAACCAACTCCTCAAGGGTCGGTTCCAACTTGTTCATGTTGAAGTTCACCACAAAAGGATCAAACGAGCTAGGCAGTGACAAGAGCAACACGTGTGTGGTCAACTCAACTGGTAGCACAAGATCCATGCTAACGAGTTTCACCACTAGCCCAATCAACTTTAGTCCATGCTCATGGGCCGAATCCCCATCTCGCATGCGCAAAGTGATTAGCTCCTTGACAATCGCATGTCAAAGTGGGCGTGTTTGTTCACCAAAGAGTTCTTTGAGATGCAAATGAATGTCAGCAGCATGCTTTGCACCCTCAAAACGCCACTGTAGCTCATCATTCAAAGAAGCTTGCATATAACACTTGGCTTTCAAGTCATGATCACACCAATCCTTATAAGTCTGTAGCTCAGCAGGGCTACATCTAGTCAGAGCCTCAGCAGGGGGTGACTTATCAAGTGAATATGCAATCCTCTCCGAGTTTAAGACAATTTTTAGATTTCTTAACCAATCGAGGTAATTTGGACCGATCAGTATATGTTTGTCGAGTATTGCAGATAACGGATTGCGAATTGATGACATTGTCAAAAACTTTGTACTGAAAAATAATAACAGATAAATGTTAATGACTATTTTAAAATATTTAATAAGATATAAAGTATGAACTTTAACTTTATAAATTTTACTCCCACTATTTTGACATTTTCACTACCCTCTAGTGAAAATGGAAAACACATTTCCTCAGTAGGTATGTAAGGTCCATTTAGTCAATCATGATCCCGAATAATATCAGCCAATCACAATTTCTAAAAGGTAGTTTCAAATTGCATCTCCATGCAACCCTTACATAAACTTTTGTTTCACGCTTGATTAGGACCCAATAATATGACGTCGTTAATCTTTACGTGTCAAGCCTTACCCATCGATATCGAACCTTAATGGACGGTCGCCATGAGTTTCCCCAATAATATGAGCCAAAGTCATAGGAGTTCCACGTAGTTCACATCACCATGTCAATGGATGTCACAGCTTTCCGGCATCCAAGCCCCCCCAATAATATGAGCCGAGCATTGAATACATGTAGCGTTCATCATGCACCCATTGTCGATGAAAGACATGGAAATTATAAACAAATTTATAATTTCCCTTTTCGGGCTTGATATAAATTTTGAATCTAATTCAAAATGAGGGTTTTTAATTTTGAAATGGTCTCATCATTAATTTTAAAAATCACCATGTTTTATTGTATTATTACCGGATTCATGCAACTTTGTTATTATAAAATAATAACGCACATACTCATTATTTATAATATATCATGCATATATTATAAACAATAAATTAACAAGGATGATCAATCGCCCCAAAACTATTCAGCCCGTGTGAGCCAAACACGGGCCTAGGTCCAATCCTAGGGAATGCACGGGATGCAAATGCAACAATTACATAAGTTTTCAATATTTACATGTCTTGGATCTTCATAATTCATCATGGCCCACCATCTTCCAATATTGATCTTCCACTATCAAATATTTTACAATAAAATATCCATGGCAAATAGGGATACATCACCAAGCCCACTTTATAATTTGATAATTATTACAACTCATTCAACACAAAATATCCTAGCATACACCTAGAAAATTGGTCTTGGGCTTTCGATCATCCTTCATGCATAATATCACATATCATACACCATCAATTAATTATCACAATAATTAATTGATCAAATATTATATATCTTAGTCCAATCACTAAACGCCACAATTATAAATAAATTAACAAAATAAACAAACACCTTTGTTTACTTTCAAATTAATTTATTTATAACCGAATTTCTTGTAAATCACAATTTACTATAAATAATCAAAGTCACACTTTAACTATTTATTTCATGAAAAAAATCATACATTATAAAGTTTATTTTTTCACAAAAATCAACCATAATTTTTTAAAAAACTTAGGGCCTATGACACATAATATCCCAAAACACCTTTTGGAAACTCAAGTCGTCATAGTCGTTACCAAAACTCCGTCGCCAGATTCCGGCCAAAATTAATTTTTTTTATTAAACATGAGGGGCAGCCCGTAGGCTGCCCTAGCAACCCTTCGGGCCGCCCATAGGCTGCCCTAAAAGTGATCTTAAAATATTTTTAAAAACTGCCCCAAAAGTTAAAAAAATGATTTTCTCATGCGGTTAGAAATCGACCTCAATATAATATTCAACAAACGCTACAAAAAAGAGTAACCTAGGCTCTGATACCACTGTTGGGGATCGGTTAACTCATGCCCAAAAACGCAGCGCAATTTCAAAATTTTATAGTAAACACCGAGAACTTGTGTAGCATTCAAAATCTTCAAACATCCATAGGGTTTAGAAGATTTTACCTATCAATCTCAAAAGATTGATTTATGGCTCCAACCAAGTTGTGAACAACTTAGCTCTTGAAATGGTAGACACAATCTACAAACTTTCAAGAGCACACCTTTTTCAAAATAGCTCCTCTTTCGATTAAGGTCCACGACTAGACAATCTAGATCCACTCTAAATATGCACTAAAATATTTAGAGCATTTTTCATTGAGATGTTTCTTGCCTTTTTCTCCCAAAAAATGAAAGACAAAAACTTGGAGAATTTTCAAGGGAACCCACAGCCATGTATGTATGTTGTGTGAGGAATATTGATAAATAATAATTCAAGGTCAGAGATTAATTAGCAATTAAACCATGCATGGAAAAGTGCAAAACTTGCATGAAAAATTGCATCCATTCTTTCAACCCTTCCACTAGTATATAATTATTCAACACTATATCGATTTGAGCTCTACTAGACTCAATAGTGTTTAATTAATCCAACACTTGAATTAATTTAATTGTTTGTACACTACAAAGTCTACTAGTGTTAAATTAATTCAACTCTTGAATTCATTTAATTAAGTTCATAATAATAGTTTAGAAAATCACCATTTTCACAAACTAATTATTTTTCAAGTCAACTTTTAATTTTGGAACACATTCACAAATTAAAAGTTACTTTCTCCTCTTTATTCTCCAATAGAAGTCATACTTCTAATTTATATTACTTATAAACTCCTTTATAAGTTTTTCAACACATTGAACTAATTTTAATCTCAACGGGATCTAGAAAGCTAGTACTTGTGTCACCCTTAATGGTTCATTGATACAGCTAGCAGTGGGTTCACATCTCAATGTGATTCGGGATCTACAAGTCCCTTACGTGAGCATACCCTATATAGCTCCATTCTTATTAATCAACCATTTGATAATAAGAACATCAGAAAACTCAAGTTCGATAGTACCCAACCAGTCATGTTAAACGTCTAGCAGCAACGCTTACATGACTCCCTAGGTATCAAATGATAGTGCCTGCAAGAACCAATCAATTATGGTTAACGTACAGTACGGTCCCTTCAACTCATATATCCCGATCGATTCGACAACCATTGGTTTATCAAGAGTTGTCATTGAATCGATAAATATGTATCATGTCGTAGTTGCATCGAAGGTGTAATTCAAGAAACCCTTTCTTAATTACCACCTACTCTGATCAGATATTTCAAGCTACATATGCATGAGAACACATAGGATATCCATACCCGTAGGTAAGCGGTGAATCTCCGACTACAGTGTTGGAGAACGGCGATCAGATCAATCAGAATTGATACCCGGTGCAGCGGAAGTTTAAAAATTTTATATGGAACGATTCCATAATGGGTATCAAAACTTTACGATTAAATTGTGTGTAAAAATTAAATAACAATTATAAATTTTTACCTCCAATCTCGAATCGAGATTATGGACACCAACAGATTACTCTGCTCTTGTTGTATATCCCAGGAACTGATGGACGAACTGTTCTTCAATCAGGTCCACGAACAGAGATTTAATCCCTCTGATAGATTGCACTAGAAAATCTATCAGAAGTTTCTACGAAGAGAATTAACGAATTTGATCCGTTAAACCAGACTGTAATTCAAAATTCACAGACTGGATTTTTACGAGCAGAGGGGAGGGGGGCGGCGGCCACACTTAAGAAAAATAGGGTTTTTCGAAAATAATTTTGTGACCTGTTGTGTGTAATTTCTGTACTGCAATAACTTATTTATAATGTAGGCCGCTAACAGTTTAGAGCCCATTAGTCATAAGTTCAAGCCCGACAAGCAAAGCCCGCATGTTCAGAAATTAATATAAAATTCATCATGACTCCAATTGATAAACCGATTTCACCAATGTGCACAGAAACCATTTCTGCACCTTTTAAAGTCAAGATAAATTTTTCTGAATCCGAATTCAGTGATTTCCAAAAATGCCCATCCCTATGTCATTTTAGGAAATCTTACTCCTCTACTCTTAAATAAGAAGTCCAACTTTTTTGTTCATTAAATTTAACTCTTTAAATTTAACTATCTCAACGGGGATTAAAAATCCATTACTCTGTGTGACCCTCAATGGTTCAGGGATACAACTAGCCGTGGGCTCACAACTCCTTGTGACTCGGAACAACGATTTCCGACTTGCCCATCGAATCATGGTAAGAGCGCCTAGCAACATCGCCCCATGATTCCCTAGGTATCACTGATAGTGCCTGCAAGAACCAATAGATTTTGGTTAGCGTACAGTACGGTCCCTTCATCCATATATCCCGATCGAATCAACAACCATTGGTAAATCGAGAGTCGTTCGAGAATCGATAACTATGCAATACATCTTGAAGATCAAATAGTGACATCGCATGTGCTACTAAGAAACCATTTCTTAAAACACATCATGTACTCTGGCCAGAGATTCGTCACACTAATATCTCCTCAGATCGCATAGGATATCCACACTCGCAAGTATGTGGTGAATCCTTGACAACAAAGCATCGACTCCTATATATGTTGTAACTGTACCCAATCCCGACACCTGATGACCCCAATAGAGTCGGTAAACGAGTCAAAGCACAGTATTAGCATATAGAGTCTCAATGATGTTTCAAGTAGTAAGGACTAATGGTGTACAACCAAAACCGCGGACTTTATCCACTCGATAAGTGATAACCACTTGGTAAGTCCGGATAGGGTAGTTCGATCATTCATCGTATGAATATCCATTTGCATGCTTCGAACATCTCTATGTTCCTTACCAATGAAACGTGGTACTCTGCATCGCAAATGCTAGTCTCAAACTCGAGCGATCCTTATCCTTATTAACGGACGGCTCAATCGACTAGGAACGATTTAGAATATACAGTGACTATAAGATGTGTTTCATGATAGACATACCCATGTACTACCACATCTTACATACACTATAGTATATTCAAGGTCTTTATCAAAACAACAATAGTATATCACAATATAACAATATGAAGAAAGATAAAGTCATTGCCATTAATAAAAGTGTAAATTATATTAAACAAAAGATTGTTTATACAAAGAGTCATCAAAGCCCTTAGCCACAAGTTGGCTCACCGGGCACCCACTCTTTCATACAATGCATTGACTCCTATATGTTTCGACACAACACCCAACCTTGCCACCTGATAACCCCATATGAGTCGGTAAACAAGTCAAAGTGAAGCTCTAGCATATAGAGTCTTCATGTTGTCCCGGGCCGTAAGGACTAATGGTGTACAACCATAAACTAGGACTTCTCCACTCCATAAGTGATAACCACTTAGAAAGTCCTTTAGGGAGGGTTGTTCAGTGCACTCTACAAGGAGCACCTATTTGCATGCTTGGACATCACCATGTCCCCTACCAATGAAACGTGGTACTCACATCGCAAATACTATTCTCAAGCTCGAGTGGCCTTTATCCTTCTTTGTGGCGGCTGAATCGACTAGGAACAATTTAGAATATATAGTATTCAAAATATGAGTTTCATGATAGTCATCCCATGACCATCTCATATTCTTTCTACTATTTGTATATTCTAGGGATTTATCTATGCAGCTTGCATGGGTATACAGTTAAAGGTTTGCCAAATTAAATAATGTTAAATATTATTAAAATAAAGATTGTCATACAAGAGTTCTCTCAAGGACCATCGACCAACACATTGGCTCGACGGGCACCTACTCTA
This sequence comes from Henckelia pumila, assembly GCF_033568475.1. Lineage (NCBI taxonomy): Eukaryota > Viridiplantae > Streptophyta > Magnoliopsida > Lamiales > Gesneriaceae > Henckelia > Henckelia pumila. The sequence continues at coordinate 32,341,451 of NC_133121.1, read as the reverse complement.
ACATGATATACTATGCTACATGTGCATATCCATGTTGAGTCGTGTCTCCTTGTTGATAGCCTTTGTAGTAGGGTCTCTCAGCCTTATGTTTTTTTATTATATTTTCTGACACCGGGAGACGCTGTAAGGACGGGGATTGATGCTACAGTGATTTGTATGAGTGTGCGATTGTACCCAGCAGAGTTGACCCCAGATGGTACTACATACTCATTGGTGCCTAGAATGATAAGAACTTGTGATAACCAGTACCTAGTCATTTTCATTCGTCATACTAGGTTTGTATACTCGTGTTTATCGTATTGAGCATAGTCGCTTACGTCCAGTGTTTTGTTTCTTGAACTAACCTATTCAGGGAGAACATTACACTCACAAAAAGGGAAATTATTGAAGAAAGAAAACTATTGGCAGCTGAAAAGAAAATTCCAGACGTAAACTAAAGATCAGTCTAGCACCAAATGATTCAAGATTTTAAATATTTCAAGATTAGAGATTGCTCGAAGATAAAGATACATGCTAAGGTATGATAAACACCGAAAAAGAAGGAAATAGTTGGAATATGGGAGCCAATGATGTTATGAAGTTTGAATTTTATGAAATTGTTCACCCTTGATTTGACATGAGAAACTGTAGGTTGAACCATGAATAATTATAAACACTTTCGTTAGACAAGTGAAGTGTAACAATATCATTGATGATGTTTGTGTCTGTTTGACTATTACACGACACTAAGTGCTAAATTTTCTTAAATGTGTCTTTTGAATTCTAATGATCTTCTAATTATTATACTTATGATCTTGGGCACACCGAAATTTTTGAAAGAATTTTTTTGGTTTGTGATTCAACTTCATCCGGGTCATTGACGAGGAATTGAAATCATAATTCTCATTTCAGACACTTGATGGCCTAAAACAATACCCTCTCTCACCATGAAGTGGCATTTTTCCCAATTTAAGACTAAATTAGATTCTTCACATCTTTTCAAAACCTTAGACATGTTACTTATACAATCATCAAAAGAAGAACCTATGACAAAAAAATCATCCACAAATACCTCTATGAATTTTTCCACAATGTCATGAAAAATCGAGAACATGCATCTCTGGAAAGTTGCCGGTGCATTACATAAACCAAATGACATTCGTTTATATGCAAATGTACCGTATGAACATGTGAAAGTGGTTTTATGTTGGTCCTCTAGTGCAATGGGAATCTGGATATAACCCGAATAACCATCTAAAAAATAATAGAAGGCATGTCCGGCCAACCTTTCCACCATTTGATCAATGACGGGAGAGGAAAATGGTCTTTACAGGTGGCATCATTAAGTTTCCTATAATCAATACAAACACGCCACCCGGTAATAGTACGAGCATGGTTTCGGTGTTGACAAAACAATATAGGCAAAATATCGAGGTAACTGAATTTGTCCACAAGCCAAACTGAAGACGTAAACTGGACAAGATTCAGAGCCAGACTAAAATGCTACCTAAAATGAGTTGACTTTGATCAGAGCCAAACCAAACTGAACTCATCAATTGATCAAGACAACCAGACTGAGTTTATCTAGTAAACTTCATTCAATTTAGGGGACTAATTTGTATCAGTCTTCCACAAGCCAAACTGTTCCAGTAAGCCAAACTGAATTACCAAGACTGAACTATCCAAGACTGCATAACCAAGACTAAATTCCCGATATCAGTCTACCTCTCTTGGATAGAATTTCCCGTACACTAGGTAACACCGCAGAGCTGCAGAGGCACAGTGTACCTTCATAAAGGTATAGTACTATGTTGCAGTACGTATGCAGTTTGAATTAAAGAGCCGTTACAATCCATTGCTATATAAAGGAGATGAAGATCAATAACAATGACATATATAATAGACGCGTGATACAAGTGAGTCACACGGAAGAGAAAACAAAGAAGTCGAGCATATACTTAAGAGAATCAAGCACACACATATCGTTATATTTGATCAAGTGTAGGATCATTTTGTGCAAGGTTTATCGAGTTGTAAATCTTGTAATAGATCAGTTTAGTGAACTATCAAATGCTACTGTTGTAACAAGAATCAGTCGATGTTTGAGTTATTGAGATTGAGTCTAGGAGTTTTGAGATAGGCAGTTGGGTAGGCCATAGTTTTGGATCGAGCTATTGCAAAGTGTTGTAATAGTAAAAATATTCTAGAATGAATCCTTCTGAGATGGAAGAAGGGGCGACGTAGGAGATTTAGCTCCGAACATCCATAAACAAACACTTTTGTTCTTACTTTCCAGTTTCACTCATATTTCAGTCGAGCACACTCACTCACTCACAAATTCAGTTTGGTCATTTGATTTTAGTTCTAATCTATTATTTGGCATCTCTCCGCACATACTACTTGTTTGTCAATTAATATTGACATACGAGAAAAGAAGTAGTTCAGTTAATCAATCTCAACTGAACTCAGTTTAGCATTGTCAGGGGTCAACTGCTACAGTACATTCAGTTTGGGAAGTTCACATACACATTCACCCCAACCGATCCTATCATTGCAGTACATAGAATACCCAAATCGAAAGTATTAAATTGAAATAGTAGTTAAGGGTACAAGCAAATCGAATAAGTGTATCAAAAAAAACCTAGGGTAAAATAACTAAACCAAATAATTGAAATCTCAATGACACTGCTCCTCGCTTCGTGGCTCACTCCTACCTGTGTCATCCAACCTGTGGCCTATCCCGCGGAATAGGTGTCCAAGATTAAAACAAAAACATGAGCGCTAACGCCTAGTACAAAATATAAGTATAACAAACCTATATGTACATGGATATGATGTGGACTGGGTAACTAGATCAACAAGAAAACTCATGCTCAGACTGGAGGAGCCAGAGTGCGTAGCATCAACTTGAAAACCTTTCTGGATAGCTGGCACAACATCCGGATGTGGATCTGAAATGTCCAGGAAACATCACAGTCCTCCCAACCCATTGGCCACTGTGACCCATGATGTCCAATCCTCCACGAAACTAAGGCTGAGCGACCCTACTAAACATGGCTATCTCGAAGATGATTCAGCTCAACTTGATACATGGACATACAACATATGAATAGTAATACATGCATAACATGGTAGATAAAATACAACACATAAGAATGCATACTCAGATGGATATCTTAGTCAGTACTTACGTACCTCTTATGTCAAGTCTAGGTGAACAGCCTAGTACCAAGACTATAATCAAAGGCATGCCATATCAATTATACAATTCTAAAAGTCTTAACTAAGCTAATAGATAATCCTAAACTTATCAAGGATCTCGGAGTATTATCTGCGTCCGTCGTTAGTCCACTGATGGTGATGACGCCAAACCCTAGGCACAATTTCGCTATGATCCTGATAGCGCCTCTTATCATCCGGCCCTCGAGAAGGCGCCTACAAAGCCTCAAATATAGACTAAAAACGAGAGATAAAGCTGAGGAAATTTGCAATTACAAATGGCTGCCTTGACCTTTATTTATAAACAAAAGTTTGGAAATTCCGATTCTCCATTCGGACCTTCCAAACAGGTTCGGAACTTTCGATCGCAACTTTAGACCTTCCGATATTACACTACCATACACATCTAGTTATTGGACAACTCATTGTGCAAACCGAGTTCGGAGTTCTCGATCTAGGGGTTTGGAGCTTTCGAACTGGTTCGAGTCAAATCACTAACCAGAAACTCATACCATTTTTGTCTGAGGGAGTTCGGACATTCCGATCTCAAGTAATGAGCTTCCGAACTGCTCGGTGCTCCCGAACACCAACCTTGACATCCGAACTAGTTTGGATCTTCCGAACTTCCATGCTCTAGTTCGGACCTTCTGAACTACTTGGACCCTTGATGCACTTCAGACTATTTTTGAACTTACTGAATCCGATTTTCTACTTATTTTCCTAAAATAAGGGTTTTTTTTAATCATGTTTAACCATTTAAACATGCTTAGACAATTTAATTATTTAATAGAAAATTAAGTTACTACACTGCAGTGACACCATTTCATTTCAAAGAGTGTTTGTTGGTTGAGAAAGAAACAAAATGATGTAACAATTGAAACGAAAGTTAGGGATTTCAATTTGGGGTTTTGGGGCTTTACCCGTGTGAATGATACGTGATGTATTCTGTTAGTTTTAACACATAATAGGCGGAAGGATCAAATCGAGAATTTTTGGGAAACATTTGGGACGAAACCAGGAACTAGGGGTGTAATCGAGTCGAGTAGCACACTACTCGAGCTCGACCTCGACCTCGACTCATATTTAACTACTCGAGCTCGAGCTCGTCTATATCTCGAGCTACTCGAGCTCGAAAATTATATATAATTATATATAAATAAATAATTATATGAATAAATAAATAAATAAAATATTATATACATTATATTTCTATATATATTTATATTATATTTTATATTTATATGTGTTATCGAGTAGCTCGCGAGCTACTCGAACACATATATTTCGAGCTCGAGCTCGAGTCGAGTTTTGACCTAACTACTCACGAGCTACTCACGAGTAGCTCGGCTCGTTTACACCCCTACCAGGAACGTTAAAACATTTAAGACTAAATCGGAAATATGCCAAAACATTTAGGATTGAACCATGATTTTTTCCACTATGCCACAACCAAATAATAGTTTACATACATTAAGTCAGTACCAATTTGATTGATTTTCAAAATATAACCTTAAATGATGGGTTATAGTTATTTGTAATATGTATGAAAATGATTCCCAAAAACATATGTATGAAAAAACTAAAAATAGTAGTCGGTGCATACTTATTGTTTGTGTCCAACTTCCAAGATATAACAAAAATTTATTTATGTAAATTAATTACTATTTATATCATGGAGTGTTATTCCCACTCCAAAAATTATTTTTCATATCCCACTTTTATTATTTGTTATTTTAACTTACGGATTTATCTTTACTTAATTATTCCTCTCTTTTATTCGACATAAATAACCATCATAGTCATACTGGAAATTTTTTTTCCCATTTCATTTCCAAGATTTCAGGGACATATAATTTTTAATTATTCCCGTTTTCTCTCACTTGTTTTGATAGCATTTACTAGGAAAAAAATCACAGCTTCCAAAATTTATAAATTGTTATTCATTACAATGTAGATTAAACAATAAGGATAACGATTACAAATAAAATCAAATAAAATTTCATATCAAAAAAGGTCGACTCCGAAGGGGACCTCATCTCATATGAGTCAAAAGCTCATTGACTCATGCGGGGTTAAATCGAGAGATGTGCACGAGCGGCAGGGACCTGAGGGAAGGAGCAACATAACCAACCCCCAGAGCATACCCCACAATATTTCAGAGGAAATATGCTCGACACAAGTATCGAACCCGCAACGCTTCCCACGTTATCTCAGGTCTTACCAACTTGCTTATGCTCTTCTGGGCCAAATAAAATTTCATATGAAGATTGATATTCCCTCACAAACTATAATTTCTCTCTTCAGCTCTTTATTTTACTACTTTTGTTTATGAACGATTTTTGTAATTGAGATTTTTACCCATGATATTGAATTTTTTTTGGTAAAAGAACACGATTCAAAAAATTATGATGATATACATTTTTGCTTAAGATTCAATTTAAAGTGAGATTAACCGATGGTCGTGGACATAAACTAAACTTAGGTTATTGCAAAAAAATCAAACTCATATATATAATAGTCTTCTAAATAGAAAGTGACATAATTTTTTCTAATTTATTATGAGCAAAAAGAAGTAGCATTCATCTAGATTTTTTATTTAAAATAATTTATTTTGTGTAAGATATTTGATAGGAATTTGGAGAAAAATTTTCTCATTTGAATTTATTTTTAATTAAACTTTATATTTTTTTTATATGAGTTCATTATAGAAATTCTATCATAGATCCTTTTAGATATTACCGTACAAAATTACAAATATAAACCAAAATTGCATTACGCAAGAAACTTTAAATCTTGGATGGTATATATATTTTTCCCAAGTGAAGGAAAGAAAAGAGAAAAGTGGAAGTTATTATCGAAATTTTAGAAATAGAACAGGAAAGACAATTGTTAGCATAATTATGAAAGGACATTTTAGTCTAATAAAATATACGAGTAATTAAGTAAAGATAAATTTGTAAGTTAAAGATAAAAATAATAATAAAAGTGAAGTGTGAAAAACAAATTTTGAAATGAGAATAACACTCCTCTTACATTAAGAACCATTTTTACAGTTCTTCGAATCAAGATCTACCAAAGCTACCAAGATTCGAACTACTATCAATTCGAATGGGATGACAAAGTATCTTATTTGTTCCTTTCAAGTAAATGTCATTGATTGACACTGTTTGGTTTGGTTTGGTTGGTTTGATAAATAATTAATAATGAAACAACAAATTCAAAGATAATTGGACAATATAACTATTTTTTAACTCTGATGAATATAAGAAATGATACAAGGACTGAAACCAACTCCATGCATGAAATCATCAGGAAGGATTTCAAAGACTATAATTGCTTTACTCCCTTTTAAATTAAATGTCTTAACACATAAAGAGGAGTGCATATATCAAATTTACAAGATAAAAAAATTTCAAGAACAAAGGAAGAAAATAACAAAATACTCACCACAGTGCCACCACCAACAAAAAAGGATGGTTTGGTTTCACCCAAAAATAGCATGACTCCCTGGCCGGTGACTATAAATCTAACTGCTCCCTTTTCAAGATTGATCTGCTATTATATGAGCGGAGTCTATCGGCATTTGTCTGACCTCCGAATACCGAATCCCGTCTGCCTGCAGATCTTGAAATTTTTATCTTCATCTCAGATCTGTTCCGCTCTAGACTATCTTGCATAGACTTCAACCTGGCTTCTTTCTCAGCTCGGTTGGAGCTCCACTCTTCCCTCAGTTTTGCATTCCTTTTTTGCATGTATCTATCGTAAAACTTCCCACGAGAACCCTCTGAAGTGCTAAGCATCGAAAAATCCTGACGTGTAGTATCGCCATAGTTGTGGCTCATGATCTTGGAATCATCGGAAGGTTCAATCGGCTGGTGATTGTCATACGATTTCGGGGGGAAAACTGGGATGGGTTCCATGTAATTCGTTTCTGGCTCAACTATCCGGCTACAAATGAATTGATCACCAGGGGTTCGGAGTTTATGCTGCGCAAAGATTTTTTCAAGCTCGTTTGCTTTCATCCTCAACTCATTAAGCTCGTGATTATTCCCTTTTGACTGCCTTGCTCTTCGAGTTTGTTCGGTAGGTGGTGTAGAGCAAGAATCAATGCCATCACGAGCCTCTGCCACAAATCTTTCCAGAAATGGTGTTTTGATATTTCCGCCAGAACTGCTTTCATTTCTTTGAAATTGTGCTTTCTTGATATTTTCAGAAGCCATGCCTTGCATATTGAACATCAATCTCTGAGGTTCAGAATCTTCAACTGTGGATACAGAACCGTTAGATACCGTATCAGATGCGCATGATTCTTTCTTTTTCATTACTTTAAATTCATCGTCAGATCTTACATCTTGCTGAGTAGACAAAGAACCACATCCATTCTTTTTATGGCGAGCTGCAAATGACTCGTGAAATTTAAAACCACCTTCAGGCATGACAGACTCTCTGGAAGTTTTCTGGCTAGTATTGGCATATCTTTGCGCAACAGACTGATCCTTTGATTCAGAATCTTCTCTTTGACCTGAAATTTCAACAGGCCCTCCGGATTTGCTTCTGAAAGGCATAACCCGAGTCAGGGAACACTGATCTTTCACTCCAGTAATCTGTCTCTGGGCACCGGTGAGCTCTTCACTCCTCTGAGAACCCTTTACATTCATTTGATCACCAAACTGCATGGCATCCTCATTTTTAATGCTGGGATTAGTTTTGAGCATCTGCTCCGAATTTTCTCTACTCCCAAACCTGTTTGTAAATGACCACTGAGTCCTCCCAGGAACATGGATTTTACTCCCACCACTTTTTTCACGAGAATCCTGGTTAGAATATAACCGCATGGATCCAGAAGATGTTTCAGTGTTGGTAGAAGAATCATTTTTCAATCCACCACCGCCAACCTGGTTCAAACTAGAAATAGTCTTAACTCCAGGTACTACATCAGGACTGGTTGCTGCATCATTTTTCTTCTCAGAGGACTTGATCTGGGAAACTGCTGCAGATAAAGGTGTGAACAGAAGGCTTTCATTATCCTCTTGATATGTGCTCAAGTCGATGCTCATGTCACTAGCACCACTCCACCTCCTCAGCACTGCCTTCTCCACCACCGTCACACCCAATGTCGACACACCAGAAGACAACCTCCGCAGCTGGACAGGCTTGGCGACAACTGGTTTCTCTCCATAATTATCATTCTCCCTGGTCTCAAACATGTTGATCCTGTCATGCACGCTGAGTCGTCTCGACGGCTGACTTGACTGAATAGACCGAGTCTGGTCAGGGGTTGAGGTTTCCTCTTCCGGTTCTTCTTGAGGGATAATGTCCCTTGGATTATCCCCACTGTCCCTGCTGATGCTAGACTTTCTGCTGAATGGCAAGGTGATCATCGATGAGCTGGGCTGCTGACATGTGACAGATTCTTGTTGATATTGATAGGATACTGGGGGTGGAGCAGAGGGCCGGTCATCATCAGATTCAGTTTTTCCCAGGCTTATCAAATCAGATTGTCTCTCACAAACTGATATGAAGCTGCAGCAGGCTTCACTGCAAATAAAAACAGAGAGAATTAAGTTAAAATCAAGTATCTAGAAGAAGTATATGTATTTGACAAGTGCTCCATAGAGTCATTCTTAATTTGCATAACTAGTCTCACTGATGTCAATGTAACGTAGTAAATTTGGAGTCTCTTTCTTGGACTAGTACAATCAGTATATTACAATTACACTGTATAATGTTCCATTCTAACTAAATATTTGATCGAGCAAGAGACACAACACAATGGGCATTTTTCCTAGCCCAAGATAGAACCGGAGTATTTAGACAATCGTTTTGAAGGAACCAAGGAATTTCAGAGTTCTTACTGGAGGCGACGAGCACCAAACTTATCAGCAAACATCTGAAGTTCAGACACCGAATCAATATTAAAACCTGCAGCCCTCGCACGAGCACATGCTGTAGATAAGTCCTGCTGAACAGCTACAAGCCTTACATCAATAGCTCTCAAAAGATCCTTCCTGTATTGATGTGAAACCAAAACAATAAGTTAGAAGCAAAGGAGCAAATGTAAGTTAAAGTGTTAAACCATATTGGGACTCCAGGTTTACGAGTTCGGTATAGGTTTAATTATAGTTTCAAGTCACCCATCAAACTGTATCTTTAACTCTCGTATTGTGGACTTGATGGCTCAAGTTTCCTACATTTCATCAAAGCATCTTTTGGTTCAGATAAATCACGTGACTAAATCTGTGCTCTTATAACTAGATGGTTATAAATGAGATCATTTAAACCCACCATCTGAGTAGCTTTTAAGTTTCGTAATACAGTGACCAATTGAAGTCAGAACTATAGTGAAAGAAAGGAAAGGGCAGCTTATAAAGTATAGTACTGTTATGGGAAGAGAATGAGAAAATCTATCATAGTAATAATAAACATCATGAGCAATACATACTCATTTGAAGAAATAATACTTTCATACGAGTAGGGTTGTGAGGTAATACTTTGTGGCATCTTCTGCTGCTACCACCCCAGTTCCACCTCCACCTAAAGAAAAATGTGAACTCGAGTAAATGTTTGGAGCAACAAATAATCATGAGTAATTTGTAGCCAAAAACAAGAGAGACAGCAGTCAACCTCGGCATTCATATGTAACATTCAGATGCCAGTTAAACCATGCACAAAATTGATGGTAAAAGTGTAGAGCAGTGGCTAGAAACATGGTTAGCATACCTTAGCATTCGTTTCTTTTGTTATTTTATGTGTTAAAAATAACATGTAAGGATTCGTTAAAATGACAAATAACAAATCTATCTTGCCAAAAGCATGCCGCCATTTAACTAAAAAACTAGACAATAAAACCTGGCAGGCTGGAGAAACTTCATTTCTTATACTTAGGTTTTATTCTTCTGGCTGATTTTCATCGGGTCTAACATAATTAGACCATTTATGCAACATTTTAGTGTCAAGAAAAGCTCTCTCGTTTCATCAATAAGTGAATGAAAAGATTGTAGAATAGTGAAATCACCAGTTAGGCCCAATTTAAGTACTCCTCATTCCATTGGGTGGTTCAGCTACAATTCAACTCTATTATTCCACAACTAGGAGCTGATTTCACAGCTAAAGAACATGCAGAAGAAATTCAAAAACATCACACAAAATCTATAATTTAATAGGCAAGTAAAATCCGCATATTACATGTTACTGCTCTATTGTTCAATCCTGGGGTTTGGATGATTTTTAGACGAAATCATCAGTAAAACTTTGACAATGGAAGAACAATGAGTCTGAAATCATGAGTAAAACTTCAACAATGGAAGTACATAATAATGGAGAGCATACCAAAGACTTGATTCCCTGATCCCTGAAATTGATAGCGGAAATAATTTAGAAATGCTCCAAGTCCAATTCAGCCATAATATGAACAAAAGTAAATACCTGTAAATATATTCTTCGGGCATCTTCCAACTGTGACATCTCGGCATCACACGTATTAACAAACTCCAAAACCTCAGGTGTACTTACAAACCTAACAAATCTAAACAGAAATAAAACGGAATATTCATGTCATATGTATAAAGAAAATTCCTCCATAAATAACTGATTGAATTACCTCTCTAGTGTCCCCTTGGTGAACCATGATGTATGTTTACATTGCCCAACTTCAAGTTTAACTGATCGTGTAGCAGATGCAATTTGTTCCTTGGCAAACTTTAAATGGGCAACAAAGGGTTTGAGCAATCCTGAAGCAATTTTCTCTGTGCTCCCATCACTGGAAACAAATAACTCGCATCTGGTCGAAAGCAACTTATTATCAGTAAACAAGAACGGAAGTATCCGGATAATAACAATGACATAAAATCGAACATAAAAAACCCCAGTCCTCACCTTGAGCGTTTCGGTGACAGCTGAAATACAGCATAGTCAAGGGGAGTTTCCGACTTCAGTTTTTCCATGCCAGAGGAAGACTATATTCTCTTCTTCTATCATAAAGACACCCTCATTGCTTTGCAACAACGGTTAACTATTGGTTTTGATTGCATCGCCTGCAACACCACATATTCCAGTTCACGTGTGGGATTGAATTTTCAAACGCGACAATATCTCTAAAGTAAAATAAAACTGATATCTGTGTGTGTGTGTCTGTGTGTATAGATAGATAAGATATATAAGGAGATACAACAGATCTCAACTAAAGTCACATCGATCAAAAAACTGCACCGGGATTTAAAATACATCAACACAAAGAAATCATTAAGGAATTCCATTCGATATCTAACTACGACATCTCCAAGCTCCAGATGAACACAGTATCAATCAATTAAAAGCAATGTAGCAACATAATTAACTAAAAATTCCAAGTGAATCCGAAACAAGCGAAATGCTAAGAAATGCGAAACCATCGAGCAAAAATATTAACTGACCTCGACAATGCCAATGCGAAGATCTCCAATCCCGGTATCCGATCTTCAGATTCAAGTTCAATAAATATATCAACTTTGTCCAAACAAAATCATAATTCCAAAATGCTGACAATCTGGGTTCTCTTCAAATCTCTTAAAAAGCGGAGAAAACCCACAATCGGAAAACTTGGATTCCCTCCACTCTTCACCCGCCCTTGGTAAAATGCAGATTGATTAATTGAATATAGATGCCATCTCTCTGAAGCTAAAGGTGCCCCATATATAAATATAAAGATTAAAAAAATTATACGCAACGTTATTCTTCGTGGTTTTCAAGTTTTTTCCTTTTCAATTGTTTTTTTTTTAAAAAAAATATTGCTTTAATTGCAGGAGTGTGCGGGGGCGTTCATTCAAATTGAACAGTCCGAAATTTCGGTTAACAGATTTCCTTTTTTTGAATTTTTTTTTTGTATACTTATTTATTTGTTTTTCTGTCTTTTTAAAAAAAAAAAAACTTGATCATGAACTCTTGAGACTTGTACATGAACTCTTGATTTGCTTATTTCTAGCACATAAATTACAAAAAAGAAAAAAAAATCTTTTAAATCTACCTGAATAAATTAAAAAAACTATCTGTAGTTAGGAAAGATCTTAATTGATCTCAAGACCCCAGTTTTAATCATTGGGAAAAGGCCTCATCGACCATTTTAAGCGTCATTAAATTTACTAAAGTGTGATTTTTTTCAAAAACGAAGTTGATGCTGACAATGTACAATTGTGTTTGATAACAATGAAGTGATTTTTTTATAGAAATATTGATAAACAAACATAATAGAAACATGAATTAGAAATTGTACTAGCAAATAATGCTACTAGTAAAGTGTAGTGATAATGAACATGTAATAAAAATTGAAACTTTATAACCTTTCACGGGTATAAAAGCTAATGTTTTCAAATATTCCAATTGAAAGTTTGTATTTGATGACATGAGAGATGAAATGAAAGAAAGACTAAATTGAATTAGAATTTGACCAAAAAATCTTTTAATGCATAAAACCTAAATTTATTAAATTTATGTATTATATACTCAATTAATTTGCTTGAGGTAATTAAAATTATATTGCAAAAAGCATGCCCAAAAAAATAATTAAAAAAAAATATAACTTCTACAAAAAGTGATTACGTGCTTTGGTAGTGGTACCACTGTCGGTCTCAATTTCTCCAGTTTAAAGATGAAAAAGCATAAAAAAATTGACTGAAAATACTCCATAATAATAATCGAAATTAACTTCACTATTATGAAATCAAATATGGACATAATATCTACCATAAACTTGAAAAATGAAGTGCTTGAAATGCAAAAGAACTACAAAAACATAAGCTGAAAATATTTACTCACAATTTTTGGGAAATATAAAAATTAACAAATGAAAGTTTGGAAATTTGCAAAAAATTTCTATAGAAATCGAGAGTTTTTTGGAGCTTGATTTGGTGTGATTGCTAGAAATCATATTTCTGACTTGGTTCCCCCGAATTTTATTATTTGATTCCTTGCAACTATCTTTTTTTTTTAGAGGTAAGGCTTGTAATTTTATTGATCAACAATAATATCAGAGTTTACAAGGTTTATCAACCAAAAAAGAAAGTTCTCAGTTTTCCAAAAATCCGGAGAACTGGAAAATAAAACAAAATGAGCAACAGAATGTGCCACCACATTAGCTTGTCTTCGACTATGAAATAATTGAGCATTGTTACATAGGATTAGAAGTCGACGGACAGCTTGTGCAATAGAACCAACGTAGCTAAGATCATCTTCTGGGCAAGTGACTGCTTGCACTGCCAAGAGAGAGTCGGTTGAAACTTGGTGAATATTGATTCCCTTATCAACAACAATGTTCAAACCCGCACTTATGGCCATCAGCTCTGCATGAACAACCGAAGGAACTTGAGGGACTTTCTTTCCAAATGCAATCACTAGGCTACCTTCATGGTCGCGAACAACACCTCCTATTGCATAAAGATTTAAGTCTACATTAAAAGCGGCGTCCACATCCATCCTCAGTTTCCCCCTCGGAGGAGGCATCCATTTAATGTGAACATTATTTGTAATGGTGGCTGATTAAGGTAGTAGGGAGTGACGGGCAGTCTGAAATTCTCGAAGGACGATAGCACTCCCATCTACTGAGTCGACATCCATACCCGAAGAGCTTCCATGCACCATTTTCAGTCTTTGATTCCAAACTGCCCATTCCCTCATTACAAATAATTCAAAATCACTCCTATCCAATTCCTGCTTCATCCATAGTATGACGTCCATAGTACAAAGATGTCGAACTTGTTTAAGCAAAGTCCAGAATTTGGATGTTTTCCAGCAAACTTTAACAGCAACCATTACATAACGAGCAGTTGTCCACAGTAGGTACATGATTTAGTCTCAAGTTTTCTGCCGTTGGAATGATATTATGCAATACTCTCCAGCAAAAAATCCAAAGTTTTGGAGGGAGTGCCAAATTCCATATATACTTCCACCATTTAATAAAATGAAGTTGAGAGATGTTTGATGGAGGATCATAGCATCCTGTTTCCACACGATATCCTTCCCAAACCGAGTATTTTCCTTTAGGATCAAAATGCCAATATCTAGAATCCTCCTGCTGCACCGAAAAAAGTTGAATATCTAGAATTTTTTCCTCAATGTGTGGATCAAATAATGAGTGGACAAGATTAGAATTCCATCTTCCATTGTCCATTAACGAACTAACTGTATCGAAACATCCAAGTCCTTCTGCTCGCAATGGTATAGCTCGCAATCCTGGAATCCATCGATCATGGAACGTCTTGATTTGTTCACCATTTCCAACTCTCCACCACAATCCTTTTTCAAGCAAAGATCTACTCCAGACCAAAGATCTCCAAATGAAGGAAGAATTACTGCCACAATTAGCTACCATAACATCTTGGTGTTTGAAGTATCTCGCTTTAAGAACTTTGGCCACAAGGGATTCTGGTCTAGTAATGATACGCCACACCTGTTTTGCTAGAGCGCCTTATTAAAAGATTGAAGATGACGGAAACCCAAAACACCCAAGAACTTTGGTTTGCAAAGTTTTTTCCAAGATATCCAATGTTTTTTCCTTTTACCATCTTCCATTCCCCACCAAAAATTCGCACATTCCTTTTCTATATCCTCACATATAGAAACGGGGATCCGGAAACAAGACATGGCATAGGTTGGGATAGCCTGTAATACAGATTTTATAAGAGTTTCTTTCCCGCCCAAGGAGAAAACTTTGTTTCCCCATCCCTGAATTCTCTTCACGATTCTCTCCACCAGGTACCGAAACTGTAACCTCTTGCTTCCAACAAAGAAAGTCGGAAGGCCCAAGTATACTTCATGTCCCTGGGTCATTGGGATGCATAAGGATGTTTTAATCAATTCAATCATCCCAACATCAGTATTGGGGCTGAAGGATAATGAAGATTTATCAAAATTGATGAGTTGTCCAGAAGCTCTTTCATAAATATTTAAACAAGATTTGATTCCATTACATCCTTATTTTGTTGCCTCAAAAAATATGAGGCTATCATCTGCAAAAAAGAGGTGAGAAAACGAGGGAGCAGAGGAAGTGATTCTAACACCAGAGAAGAGTTGACGAGCTTCATGATCAATAAATAACGAAGAAAGGCCATGGGCACACAAAGCAAAAAGATACGGGGATAACGGGTCACCTTGCCTGATTCCTCTCTACGGGACCAGATGTCCACAAAGTTCACCATTAATAGAAAATGTGTACCTAACTGAACGAACACAACACATCACCTTTCGGACCCAATCATGCGCGAATCCCAATCGTATCATGACATTTTCCAAAAAATCCCATTCTACCCTATCATAAGCCTTGCTCATGTCAAGTTTTAAAGCTGCAAATTTCCGCTTGCCTTGTTTTTTACTACGGATCCAATGTAAAGTTTCAAAAACAAGAATGATATTGTCTGAAATGAGCCGTTCTGGAATAAAAGCACTTTGGAACTCATTCACTGATTTCTTCATAAGAGGCCTAAGTCTGTTTGTCAAAGTTCTAGCGATAATTTTGTAACCAACATTGCAAAGACTGATGGGGCGAAAATCTTTCAAAGTCATGGGAGTTTTTATTTTTGGAATAAAAGTAACAATGGTATCATTCCATTCATCCAGGGGTTTGCCCTCATTAAGCACTCCCAGAATCATCTGGGAAACATCAAAACCAACAATATCCCAAAACTTTTGAAAAAAGAAAGCAGACATACCATCAGGGTCCGATGCTTTATTAGGATGCATATCAAATAATGCTTTTCACACTTCATCAGCAGAGAATGGAGCGCAAAGTATGGAGTTGGAAACTGCATCCACCTTCGCCTCTATACAATTCAAGATATAGTCCATATCACGGTCTGATGGGTGTTGAGATTGAAAAAGGTTTGAGAAATAATCCATCACAATTTCGGACATGCCAATCCTGTCAGTGCACCAGTCCACTGATAAAGTTTTTTGATCTCCGAACTGATGTATGGTTAGGCCATGCGCACTAGTGGCGTGTTGCCAGCGTTTTGACTTTCAATCACATGCATGAGTTCGGAACATCCAAAGGTGTAGATTGGAGCTTCCGAATAGGGTAGTTCGGCACGTGGATGACATGTAGAGATCGGATCTTCCGAACCCTTGCCTATAAATATGGGTCTAATCCTCATAATTCAGTGCTTGTTTGAGGTGTTTGAGTGTTTATCAGTGTATATTTTTAGGGTTTTAGCCTTATATTCGAGAGCCGAGCAATAGCGAGGTGCTATGGGGCTTGTAGTGGAGCTGTGCTCGGGTCAGAGCCTTCGACATCAGTGGACTAAAGACGGACACAAGCATATTCCGAGACCCCTATTAGTATTAAGGAGTATCTATTAGCTTAGTTAAGTCTTATCGAACACTATTATTGATATGGTATTATCATGACTTGTAGGCTTGGAACATATACTGGTGCAACTATGTGAGGACTCGGGTACAAATCTCTCAAATCATTACGATTAATCCAAGATCAAGTAATACATATAATCCAATACATGAATTAAGATCAAGCAATCAAAGGCTAAAATTTTTTTTTTTTTTTTTTTAAAATAAATTGGGCCGCGCTCGAGCGGCTAAAAAGCACCGCTCGAGCGCGCCCTGAATTTTCTCAAACAGAACGCACAGCTCGGGGCTGCGCTCCGGCTACTCTTTTCTGCAGCTCGGGCGCTGCCCTGGGCAGAAACTGACTTCGATTTTTCCACTCCTTATCTGAGTCTTGAAGTCACTACAAACATCTCATAAGCCAAGCTTATGCTAACATAATCATATCCCAGAAAATATAAACAAGTTCATGCTAACTCCACCAAGATATATCAAGCTAATGACATAAATAACACTAGCATATTCAAAACTAAGAGAGCATGATGCTACAACAAGATAAGTTCCATTCATTCATATAAACCAACTCAAGTTTACATGTAGAATGTACAACAGTGACTCAATTAATTTCAATTGTAGCAACAACATAAATATCTAGATTAAAGTCTAGTCTCAAACCTTTAATACAAACATCAAACATGAAAGGATAAACTAAACCAATTAGTTTAACATATCAACATTGGATTCTAATCTAACATGCTTGACATTACAAAAGAACATAGACTTCTATCACCCTAGTCTCCACTCTAATCTCTCAATCTCTCGCTTCCATGTCAAGTCCGACTCGCTACTCTTCAACCTGATGCAATGCACACATACAAGCAAAACAACAGTCGGATAACTCCGGTGAGAATAAATCTCAGTATGAAAGACATCTATATAAATCAAATAAGAAATCATATCATAATCATCATTTCCTTATACCCTTACATGTCGAATATATTTCAAAGAAAATTCATTCAATAACATAAAGACTCAAAGACAAGTCGAGGGTTAAAGGATTCAAGTCTCACAGAATCGATATTTTTAAAAATCATTTCGTTGGGATCCCGGGAATATAATAAGGCCAAAAATCAAGCCTCCCACCTACGCTCCCGCTCGAGGTGGTCAATCTCGTATTCCCTGGACAGTGAACACTATACTGAGAACCGTGGCAAAAGAAATCAAGTCAGATATCTAGCCTCTCATATACAAGTTCACCACGTCCAATATTTTCTTTTCGATTTTGTTTTAAAGGTTTCGAAAAAATTATGGCTCAAAAGGTTTACTCTCAATTCTATAACCAATCTACCATAACTCAACAATTCAAAATAATCTAAACTAATCAATCTCAAATAAATATCAATCATCAATCTCGACAAATAATCATGTTTAAATCAAACAACTCATATATCAATCAAATCAACTAAATCAAGTAATTCATATAAGATTAAGTAAAACACCTAATCATGCATGTATGTGATTTAATAAACTCGAAAATCACCACGTTCTCGAGTTATTCTACCTGTTGAATTTAATTTCGAATCATACCTTGATCTTGATCTTTACTTCTCAAAACTCTTGTAACTTCTAAACAACAACAACAAGCTTCTCAAAATTCTACTCACTTCACTTCTTGTTCATTCTTCTTTAGTTGTGTCCAACTTAAAGCTCATTTCAAATCAATTCCGGACTCGTCGACTCGACTTCGATACTTTCCAACTTAAATCTGAATTACATTGTTTAAAACTCAACATCAGCTTCAAAACATCATTACAATTCATCAAGCACCAACTACAATTCTTGATCGATTGACCGGAATTTAAACCGACGGCGCAACGATTCAAATTCGATAAATCCAAAGGCTTACACATCATCTAAAAATTGATCTAAAATCTAATATCAACCTCAATATATAAGCCATAATTCGAAAATAGCATCCCAATAATTTCAGAATTTCATATCAATTCAAAATCTTCTACCGACGGCACAACGGACCGGAATCGGAAATTCTAAAAGCATTAACATCATCTTCTCAATCATCTAAACACATATTCATATCAATTCCCATCAGCCATACACGAATTCAGCAGCATAATATTTCCAAAAATTCCAAAAAATAGTCCATAATTCAAAAACATGTCCAAACGACGATCTTTTCTAAATCCGACTTAGATACGTTATCGTCGTATATACTAGAACACGTTTATACAATCAAATCGTAATTCTAACAATATCTCAAAATTAAAACATGGTAGAATTTAGCCAAACTTACGTCAAAGTGTAGCACTCGAAGCCATGATCGCGAATATACGATCAATTTGAAATTCTATCGGGCGAATTGATTTCTATAGAAATTGGAATATTGAAATCAGCTTTGGAACCCTCTTTCTCGACTTCTCTGTTGCAATTTCTGAATATTACATGAATGACTACATGAAATATTATATAAGAAGCCACGTGTGATTCCACTTAGCATTAGGAAAATTGCACTTTGGTCCTTAATTTCCTTTGAAATTGAAATTTAATCTTAAATCAATCCTCCACCTTGGAGCTGAAATTCTGATACCCTTACACCATTATACACGTATATATATCTATATGCATGCCACCTTTACAATAAAATAAGGTATTTGCATTTTAGTCCCTGAAAATTTGATATTTGCAATTCAGTCCCTGCTTGAGTTTCTTCTTCAAATTAAATTATCTTTAATTTTCAAAACTCGAAATTTCAATCTTAATCCTATAAATATTCAATTAGAATATTTATTCTTTTAATTTAAAAATCTCGGAATTTAATTCTTAAATATCCGTAAATTCTCAAATTAAATATTTTCGGCTCGAAAATTACATCTCTAACTTCCATAATTTCCAAATTGAATATTTTCCAAATACAAAATTTAAATCTCTAATTTCGTAATTAATATTCATATTTTCAGGGCCTTACAATTCCTCCCTTCTAAGGAAAGATTTCGTCCTCGAAATCGCATTCAATCGTACTACTGAATCTCGTAGACTGTAAAGCTGATTGAAGTAATTCTGACTTCAATTCTAAGAGCTTAGATATCTTTTCTAATATCTTATCTTCTTCTTTCTTTCTGATCAAAATCTGTATCGATTATTCATCAAATCATAATGAAATTTTTTTCTGAATCAGATATTGCTCCGGAGAGAACATTTCTCACTGAACATTCTGTTCAAGCTTCAAACTCTTACTCTATCTAATCTTCTCTGTTCAAATTCGATACGGATCAATCTTCATATTCTCTGTCTTTTATCAAACCACATCTGATCTGATCACCGATACTTTTGCAATACCGCCTCATCACAAATAAACTTCTGCTTTTCTTCTCATTTCGTAATCAAAAACACGATCACTATATCAATCAAATCACTGTTACAGGAATTGCAGTAAATATGTGACAAAAATCTATCAGTTAGTATCGAATCAAATACCTTAGTTCTGAGCATTTTCTCAAATATGGATAGTCACCTCAGACAATCCATCGATCAAAGGGTAGCATAAGGCAATCAAACACTCAGAACTTCTGAAAAATCGATGCCACAATCTACCAACTAAATTTAAAGTCTCTGTCTCGACAATAAATTTCAACAATTTCCTGTAATTTCATCATATCACCAACTTCTTAACAGCTAGTAACTCATATCGATGTTACAGCTAATACAGCATATTCTTGAATCTGACAAATCTATTTCAATACAAATCGCAACCTCATGACGATTTGAGTAATTTCGAACTAAAATTTGTCGCAAAATTATTCTTGTTTCGACTTTAGAGTTGCTAAACTGATTCATAGATCAATCAGTCTCTTCTTTTCTGCTTCTATTACGGGAAACATAGGTATCGAAAACGCAATTCTTTCATATCGTCTTCCATTTTCTTTTACCAATACTGATTTCCAAGTAATTCATACAACATTTCCAAACAACTGAATGGATATATAATCTGTTGTAGTGTGCCTTCTCCAGAATGTGATATTCCATGTCTAGATTATCTGGCACAATCAAACGAATATTCATCTCAAAGTCCAGTATCTCTGATCTGCTATCTTGTCTCATATCTCAAGTTTAAAACAAAGTCTTTAATCAGTTGATCAAGAATTCTTCTAATTTTCTTCTTTCTATTTCTCAAGTTCTGGAAAAAAATCATACAATCAATCCAAAACTCTTACTGATACTCTGAATCAAACTTTCTATCAGTTACGAGCCAACAACATCAAAATATACTGAATGTATATACCAAATGATCAATAACTCTTGAAATTCATAATCAAAGAAACTCACTCAAGTCAAGGCCATCCAAAGATCAAATATTTTGAATGACAAAATCTGCTAAGTGAAAACAACTCACTTGCATCTTGATTTTAAGCGAGTGAATAAAATAAGACTCTATCAAGAAATAAGATCCAATCAAAATCAATCGAGGTCGAATACAAAACCTCATAATCGATGTCAAGAAATTCAAGAGTCATGATCCTATGATATAATAGATTCAGCAACATCAAAGAAAAGGCTCAACTGTAACTGATTTTCATAATTATCTTATCAGATCTCTAAATTCTTCCCAAATAATCATGATTGATCCATAAACTTATTCAATACCCAAAATAAAGCGGAACCTGAATTTGGGAACTCGTACTATATTTCAAGTAACACAATCAACTTTAATTTAATCTTATTCCTTTCAAACTATAATTCAGCTTTTCAGATTTAATTACTAATATCATCTTTTATAGCCGTTCACCCAGGTTAACACATAGCAACTACTTCAGATACAGGTTCAACATACAGTTAATGTAACATAATAAATTATGCAACTATATCTGTATGCAATGCACCCAGATTCATAAATATGCAGGCAATTCTTAAAGCTCAAATGTACCTGTAACGTCATCATCTGGTACATCTTGAACCGAGGTATCTGTAGATGCTTGTTGCCTACGAGTTGGATATTCATTTAGGTTTCTCCTTGTTCCCCATGGATTAGGACACACTCTCGAAAAATGTCCCACTTGATAGCAACGATGACATTTTCCTAAAGTTCCTCGGCATTCATTGCTAGCATGCTTTCCTCCACAGTGAGTATAGTATTCACCGGAATATTCTGCTTTCTGACCCAGACCAAGCTGCTTTGGTCTGCTAGAGCTAGAAGAGTCACTTCCAGACTTCTTGAACTGTTGCCTCAAATACTGTATCCGCTCTTCACTTCCACTAACACTACCTCCTGCCTCATATATGCTCTGTGATGATAAATGTGACTGAGATTGCGGTTGTTCGAAATGCTGAGGCACAATTGAACTTTCTTTCTGTCTCATAAAACTGGCTTCTGCTCTTTTAGCCCTGTCAATAGCATCAGCCAATCTATTCGATCTCCCCGCATCTATCCAAGCATAAATTTCCAGATTCAGTCCATTGATAAACAGATTCGTTTGGACTTCTTCATCCTGATTCACGTGAGGAACAAATCGGAGCAAGTTTGATAATTTAGCAACATACCCGTCTATAGTCATATTTCCTTGTTGCAAGTTAACAAATTCTCCTGCTCTATCTTCTCTATAAGATTTCGGCAGAAATTGTTGAAAAAATTCAGTCTTAAATACCTGCCAAGAAATTACTATACCTCTGATTTCCAGACATTGCTTCGTCGCAAACCACCAGCTTCTTGCTGAATCTTGCAGTTGGTATACAACCAGCTTGATTCTTCGTTCATCAGAGTATTCTAAAGATTCAAATAATTGATCAAGCTCTTCTAACCAACCTTCACAAGCATTGGTATCTTCTGTACCTTTCAAAGTTGGCGGATTATACGTCTGAAATCGTTCATATAGCACCTCCATCCGTGTGAGTGTAGCATCCATCGATTCTGATAGTTTACTACAATACTGATCTGTTCAGTCGAAGGTACTGACTTCACTTACGGAGTACTGTTCGATTCAATCTGGGTGCTTACATCACCCAAAGAACCTGACTTACTTTAAAATAAGATTCATAAGCAACACAGAGATTATACTATTCAAATCATTAAAATACATATAATCTCATGCTTACATTTCTTCATGCTATTCAAAGAAACATATTTATAAGGAATTCAAAAATTCATGTGAATTCACATAATCAGGTAAGCAAATAAGCATATAAGCATATAATTCTTTCAATCAGTAAATCATGTTCGCATACATTATATCAAAGTAAGTAAAGAATAAATCAAGCAATACTAAAAATGCATTCGACTCGATCTACCCCGCTCAACTTCTATCTTATTCCAAGAACTTACGCTCTGATACCACCTGTTGTGAGGACTCGGGTACAAATCTCTCAAATCATTACGATTAATCCAAGATCAAGTAATACATATAATCCAATACATGAATTAAGATCAAGCAATCAAAGGCTAAATTTTTTTTTTTTTAAAAAAAAAATTGGGCCGCGCTCGAGCGGCTAAAAAGCACCGCTCGAGCGCGCCCTAAATTTTCTCAAACAGAACGCACAGCTCGAGGCTGCGCTCGGGCTGCTCTTTTCTGCAGCTCGGGCGTTGCCCTGGGCAGAAACTGACTTCGATTTTTCCACTCCTTATCTGAGTCTTGAAGTCACTACAAACATCTCATAAGCCAAGCTTATGCTAACATAATCATATCCCAGAGAATATAAACAAGTTCATGCTAACTCCACCAAGATATATCAAGCTAATGACATAAATAACACTAGCATATTCAAAACTAATAGAGCATGATGCTGCAACAAGATAAGTTCCATTCATTCATATAAACCAACTCAAGTTTACATGTAGAATGTACAACAGTGACTCAATTAATTTCAATTGTAGCAACAACATAAATATCTAGATTAAAGTCTAGTCTCAAACCTTTAATACAAACATCAAACATGAAAGGATAAACTAAACCAATTAGTTTAACATATCAACATTGGATTCTAATCTAACATGCTTGACATTACAAAAGAACATAGACTTCTATCACCCGAGTCTCCACTCTAATCTCTCAATCTCTCGCTTCCATGTCAAGTCCGAATCGCTACTCTTCAACCTGATGCAATGCACACATACAAGCAAAACAACAGTCGGATAACTCCGGTAAGAATAAATCTCAGTATGAAAGACATCTATATAAATCAAATAAGAAATCACTATCACAATCATCATTTCCTTATACCCTTACCTGTCGAATATATTTCAAAGAAAATTCATTCAATAACATAAAGACTCAAAGACAAGTCGAGGGTTAAAGGATTCAAGTCTCACAGAATCGATATTTTTAAAAATCATTTCGTTGGGATCCCGGGAATATAATAAGGCCAAAAATCAAGCCTCCCACCTACGCTCCCGCTCGAGGTGGTCAATCTCGTATTCCCTGGACAGTGAACACTATACTGAGAACCGTGGCAAAAGAAATCAAGTCAGATATCTAGCCTCTCATATACAAGTTCACCACGTCCAATATTTTCTTTTCGATTTTGTTTTCAAGGTTTCGAAAAAATTATGGCTCAAAAGGTTTACTCTCAATTCTATAACCAATCTACCATAACTCAACAATTCAAAATAATCTAAACTAATCAATCTCAAATAAATATCAATCATCAATCTCGACAAATAATCATGTTTAAATCAAACAACTCATATATCAATCAAATCAACTAAATCAAGTAATTTATATAAGATTAAGTAAAACACCTAATCATGCATGTATGTGATTTAATAAACTCGAAAATCACCACGTTCTCGAGTTATTCTACCTGTCGAATTTAATGTCGAATCATACCTTGATCTTGATCTTTACTTCTCAAAACTCTTGTAACTTCTAAACAACAACAACAAGCTTCTCAAAATTCTACTCACTTCACTTCTTGTTCATTCTTCTTTAGTTGTGTCCAACTTAAAGCTCATTTCAAATCAATTCCGGACTCGTCGACTCGACTTCGATACTTTCCAACTTAAATCTGAATTACATTGTTTAAAACTCAACATCAGCTTCAAAACATCATTACAATTCATCAAGCACCAACTACAATTCTTGATCGATTGACCGGAATTTAAACCGACGGCGCAACGATTCAAATTCGATAAATCCAAAGGCTTACACATCATCTAAAAATTGATCTAAAATCTAATATCAACCTCAATATATAAGCCATAATTCGAAAATAGCATCCCAATAATTTCAAAATTTCATATCAATTCAAAATCTTCTACCGACGGCACAACGGACCGGAATCGGAAATTCTAAAAGCATTAACATCATCTTCTCAATCATCTAAACACATATTCATATCAATTCCCATCAGCCATACACGAATTCAGCAGCATAATATTTCCAAACATTCCAGAAAATAGTCCATAATTCAAAAACATGTCCAAACGACGATCTTTTCTAAATCCGACTTAGATACGTTATCGTCGTATATACTAGAACACGTTTATACAATCAAATCGTAATTCTAACAACATCTCAAAATTAAAACATGGTAGAATTTAGCCAAACTTACGTCAAAGTGTAGCACTCGAAGCCATGATCGCGAATATACGATCAATTTGAAATTCTATCGGGCGAATTGATTTCTATAGAAATTGGAATATTGAAATCAGCTTTGGAACCCTCTTTCTCGACTTCTCTGTTGCAATTGCTGAATATTACATGAATGACTACATGAAATATTATATAATAAGCCACGTGTGATTCCACTTAGCATTAGGAAAATTGCACTTTGGTCCTTAATTTCCTTTGAAATTGAAATTTAATCTTAAATCAATCCTCCACCTTGGAGCTGAAATTCTGATACCCTTACACCATTATACACGTATATATATCTATATGCATGCCACCTTTACAATAAAATAAGGTATTTGCATTTTAGTCCCTGAAAATTTGATATTTGCAATTCAGTCCCTGCTTGAGTTTCTTCTTCAAATTAAATTATCTTTAATTTTCAAAACTCGAAATTTCAATCTTAATCCTATAAATATTCAATTAGAATATTTATTCTTTTAATTTAAGAATCTCGGAATTTAATTCTTAAATATCCGTAAATTCTCAAATTAAATATTTTCGGCTCGAAAATTACATCTCTAACTTCCATAATTTCCAAATTGAATATTTTCCAAATACGAAATTTAAATCTCTAATTCCGTAATTAATATTCATATTTTCAGGGCCTTACAATTCCTCCCTTCTAAGGAAGGATTTCGTCCTCGAAATCGCATTCAATAGTACTACTGAATCTCGTAGACTGTAAAGCTGATTGAAGTAATTCTGACTTCAATTCTAAGAGCTTAGATATCTTTTCTAATATCTTATCTTCTTCTTTCTTTTTGATCAAAATCTGTATCGATTATTCATCAAATCATAATGAAATTTTTTTCTGAATCAGATATTGCTCCGGAGAGAACATTTCTCACTGAACATTCTGTTCAAGCTTCAAACTCTTACTCTATCTAATCTTCTCTGTTCAAATTTGATACGGATCAATCTTCATATTCTCTGTCTTTTATCAAACCACATCTGATCTGATCACCGATACTTTTGCAATACCGCCTCATCACAAATAAACTTCTGCTTTTCTTCTCATTTCGTAATCAAAAACACGATCACTATATCAATCAAATCACTGTTACAGGAATTGCAGTAAATATGTGACAAAAATCTATCAGTTAGTATCGAATCAGATACCTTAGTTCTGAGCATTTTCTCAAATCTGGATAGTCACCTCAGACAATCCATCGATCAAAGGGTGGCATAAGGCAATCAAACACTCAGAACTTCTGAAAAATCGATGCCACAATCTACCAACTAAATTTAAAGTCTCTGTCTCGACAATAAATTTCAACAATTTCCTGTAATTTCATCATATCACCAACTTCTTAACAGCTAGTAACTCATATCGATGTTACAGCTAATACAGCATATTCTTGAATCTGACAAATCTATTTCAATACAAATCGCAACCTCATGACGATTTGAGTAATTTCGAACTAAAATTTGTCGCAAAATTATTCTTGTTTCGACTTTAGAGTTGCTAAACTGATTCATAGATCAATCAGTCTCTTCTTTTCTGCTTCTATTACGGGAAACATAGGTATCGAAAACGCAATTCTTTCATATCGTCTTCCATTTTCTTTTACCAATACTGATTTCCAAGTAATTCATACAACATTTCCAAACAACTGAATGGATATATAATCTGTTGTAGTGTGCCTTCTCCAGAATGTGATATTCCATGTCTAGATTATCTGGCACAATCAAACGAATATTCATCTCAAAGTCCAGTATCTCTGATCTGCTATCTTGTCTCATATCTCAAGTTTAAAAACAAAGTCTTTAATCAGTTGATCAAGAATTCTTCTAATTTTCTTCTTTCTATTTCTCAAGTTCTGGAAAAAAATCATACAATCAATCCAAAACTCTTACTGATACTCTGAATCAAACTTTCTATCAGTTACGAGCCAACAACATCAAAATATACTGAATGTATATACCAAATGATCAATAACTCTTGAAATTCATAATCAAAGAAACTCACTCAAGTCAAGGCCATCCAAAGATCAAATATTTTGAATGACAAAATCTGCTAAGTGAAAACAACTCACTTGCATCTTGATTTTAAGCGAGTGAATAAAATAAGACTCTATCAAGAAATAAGATCCAATCAAAATCAATCGAGGTCGAATACAAAACCTCATAATCGATGTCAAGAAATTCAAGAGTCATGATCCTATGATATAATAGATTCAGCAACATCAAAGAAAAGGCTCAACTGTAACTGATTTTCATAATTATCTTATCAGATCTCTAAATTCTTCCCAAATAATCATGATTGATCCATAAACTTATTCAATACCCAAAATAAAGCGGAACCTGAATTTGGGAACTCGTACTATATTTCAAGTAACACAATCAACTTTAATTTAATCTTATTCCTTTCAAACTATAATTCAGCTTTTCAGATTTAATTACTAATATCATCTTTTATAGCCGTTCACCCAGGTTAACACATAGCAACTACTTCAGATACAGGTTCAACATACAGTTAATGTAACATAATAAATTATGCAACTATATCTGTATGCAATGCACCCAGATTCATAAATATGCAGGCAATTCTTAAAGCTCAAATGTACCTGTAACGTCATCATCTGGTACATCTTGAACCGAGGTATCTGTAGATGCTTGTTGCCTACGAGTTGGATATTCATTTAGGTTTCTCCTTGTTCCCCATGGATTAGGACACACTCTCGAAAAATGTCCCACTTGATAGCAACGATGACATTTTCCTAAAGTTCCTCGGCATTCATTGCTAGCATGCTTTCCTCCACAGTGAGTATAGTATTCACCGGAATATTCTGCTTTCTGACCCAGACCAAGCTGCTTTGGTCTGCTAGAGCTAGAAGAGTCACTTCCAGACTTCTTGAACTGTTGCCTCAAATACTGTATCCGCTCTTCACTTCCACTAACACTACCTCCTGCCTCATATATGCTCTGTGATGATAAATGTGACTGAGATTGCGGTTGTTCGAAATGCTGAGGCACAATTGAACTTTCTTTCTGTCTCATAAAACTGGCTTCTGCTCTTTTAGCCCTGTCAATAGCATCAGCCAATCTATTCGATCTCCCCGCATCTATCCAAGCATAAATTTCCAGATTCAGTCCATTGATAAACAGATTCGTTTGGACTTCTTCATCCTGATTCACGTGAGGAACAAATCGGAGCAAGTTTGATAATTTAGCAACATACCCGTCTATAGTCATATTTCCTTGTTGCAAGTTAACAAATTCTCCTGCTCTATCTTCTCTATAAGATTTCGGCAGAAATTGTTGAAAAAATTCAGTCTTAAATACCTGCCAAGAAATTACTATACCTCTGATTTCCAGACATTGCTTCGTCGCAAACCACCAGCTTCTTGCTGAATCTTGCAGTTGGTATACAACCAGCTTGATTCTTCGTTCATCAGAGTATTCTAAAGATTCAAATAATTGATCAAGCTCTTCTAACCAACCTTCACAAGCATTGGTATCTTCTGTACCTTTCAAAGTTGGCGGATTATACGTCTGAAATCGTTCATATAGCACCTCCATCCGTGTGAGTGTAGCATCCATCGATTCTGATAGTTTACTACAATACTGATCTGTTCAGTCGAAGGTACTGACTTCACTTACGGAGTACTGTTCGATTCAATCTGGGTGCTTACATCACCCAAAGAACCTGACTTACTTTAAAATAAGATTCATAAGCAACACAGAGATTATACTATTCAAATCATTAAAATACATATAGTCTCATGCTTACATTTCTTCATGCTATTCAAAGAAACATATTTATAAGGAATTCAAAAATTCATGTGAATTCACATAATCAGGTAAGCAAATAAGCATATAAGCATATAATTCTTTCAATCAGTAAATCATGTTCGCATACATTATATCAAAGTAAGTAAAGCATAAATCAAGCAATACTAAAAATGCATTCGACTCGATCTACCCCGCTCAACTTCTATCTTATTCCAAGAACTTATGCTCTGATACCACCTGTTGTGAGGACTCGGGTACAAATCTCTCAAATCATTACGATTAATCCAAGATCAAGTAATACATATAATCCAATACATGAATTAAGATCAAGCAATCAAAGGCTAAATTTTTTTTTTTTTAAAAAAAAATTGGGCCGCGCTCGAGCGGCTAAAAAGCACCGCTCGAGCGCGCCCTGAATTTTCTCAAACAGAACGCACAGCTCGAGGCTGCGCTCGGGCTGCTCTTTTCTGCAGCTCGGGCGCTGCCCTGGGCAGAAACTGACTTCGATTTTTCCACTCCTTATCTGAGTCTTGAAGTCACTACAAACATCTCATAAGCCAAGCCTATGCTAACATAATCATATCCCAGAGAATATAAACAAGTTCATGCTAACTCCACCAAGATATATCAAGCTAATGACATAAATAACACTAGCATATTCAAAACTAAGAGAGCATGATGCTACAACAAGATAAGTTCCATTCATTCATATAAACCAACTCAAGTTTACATGTAGAATGTACAACAGTGACTTAATTAATTTCAATTGTAGCAACAACATAAACATCTAGATTAAAGTCTAGTCTCAAACCTTTAATACAAACATCAAACATGAAAGGATAAACTAAACCAATGAGTTTAACATATCAACATTGGATTCTAATCTAACATGCTTGACATTACAAAAGAATATAGACTTCTATTACCCGAGTCTCCACTCTAATCTCTCAATCTCTCGCTTCCATGTCAAGTCCGACTCGCTACTCTTCAACCTGATGCAATGCACACATACAAGCAAAACAACAGTCGGATAACTCCGGTGAGAATAAATCTCAGTATGAAAGACATCTATATAAATCAAATAAGAAATCACTATCACAATCATCATTTCCTTATACCCTTACCTGTCGAATATATTTCAAAGAAAATTCATTCAATAACATAAAGACTCAAAGACAAGTCAAGGGTTAAAGGATTCAAGTCTCACAGAATCGATATTTTTAAAAATCATTTCGTTGGGATTTCGGGAATATAATAAGGCCAAAAATCAAGCCTCCCACCTACGCTCCCGCTCGAGGTGGTCAATCTCGTATTCCCTGGACAGTGAACACTATACTGAGAACCGTGACAAAAGAAATCAAGTCAGATATCTAGCCTCTCATATACAAGTTCACCATGTCCAATATTTTCTTTTCGATTCTGTTTTCAAGGTTTCGAAAGAATTATGGCTCAAGAGGTTTACTCTCAATTCTATAACCAATCTACTATAACTCAACAATTCAAAATAATCTAAACTAATCAATCTCAAACAAATATCAATCATCAATCTCGACAAATAATCATGTTTAAATCAAACAACTCATATATCAATCAAATCAACTAAATCAAGTAATTCATATAAGATTAAGTAAAACACCTAATCATGCATGTATGTGATTTAATAAACTCAAAAATCACCACGTTCTCGAGTTATTCTACCTGTCGAATTTAATGTCGAATCATACCTTGATCTTGATCTTTACTTCTCAAAACTCTTGTAACTTCTAAACAACAACAACAAGCTTCTCAAAATTCTGCTCACTTCACTTCTTGTTCATTCTTCTATAGTTGTGTCCAACTTGAT
Organism: Henckelia pumila; assembly: GCF_033568475.1. Classification (NCBI taxonomy): domain Eukaryota; kingdom Viridiplantae; phylum Streptophyta; class Magnoliopsida; order Lamiales; family Gesneriaceae; genus Henckelia; species Henckelia pumila. The sequence goes on along the minus strand of NC_133121.1, from coordinate 32,310,752 downwards.
GCTCATTTCAAATTAATTCCGGACTCGTCGACTCGACTTCGATACTTTCCATCTTAATTCTGAATTACATTGTTTAAAACTCAACATCAGCTTCAAAACATCATTACAATTCATCAAGCAACAACTATAATTCTTGATCGATTGACCGGAATTTAAACCGACGGCGCAACGATTAAAATTCGATAAATTCAAAGGCTTACACATCATCTAAAAATTGATCTAAATCTAATATCAACCTCAATATATAAGCCATAATTCGAAAATAGCATCCCAATAATTTCAGAATTTCATATCAATTCAAAATCTTCTACCGACGGCACAACAGACCGGAATCGGAAATTCTAAAAGCATTAACATCATCTTCTCAATCATCTAAACACATATTCATATCAATTCCCATCAGCCATACACGAATTCAGAAGCATAATATTTCCATAAATTCCAGAAAATAGTCCATAATTCAAAAACATGTCCAAACGACGATCTTTTCTAAATCCGACTTAGATACGCTATCGTCGTATATACTAGAACACGCTTATACAATCAAATCGTAATTCTAACAACATCTCAAAATTAAAACATGGTAGAATTTAGCCAAACTTACGTCAAAGTGTAGCACTCGAAGCCATGATCGCGAATATACGATCAATTTGAAATTCTAACGGGCGGATTGATTTCTATAGAAATTGGAATATTGAAATCAGCTTTGGAACCCTTTTCTCGACTTCTCTGTTGCAATTGCTGAATATTACATGAATTACTACATGAAATATTATATAAGAAGCCCACGTGTGATTCCACTTAGCATTAGGAAAATTGCACTTTGGTCCTTAATTTCCTTTGAAATTGAAATTTAATCTTAAATCAATCCTCCACCTTAGAGCTGAAATTCTGATACCCTTCCACCATTATACACGTATATATAACTATATACATGCCACCTTTCCAATAAAATAAGGTATTTGCATTTTAGTCCCTGAAAATTTTATATTTGCAATTCAGTCACTGCTTGAGTTTCTTCTTCAAATTAAATTATCTTTAATTTACAAAACTCGGAATTTCAATCTTAATCCTATAAATATTCAATTAGAATATTTATTCTTTTAATTTAAGAATCCCGGAATTTAATTCTCAAATATCCGTAAATTCTCAAATTAAATATTTTCGGCTCGAAAATTACATCTCTAACTTCCATAATTTCCAAATTGAATATTTTCCAAATATGAAATTTAAATCTCTAATTCCGTAATTAATATTCATATTTTCAGGGCCTTACAAACTAGGACTGTCTTAGTAAGGTACGTAAGTACTGACTAAGATACCGGTGAGTATGCATGCTTATATGTTACATATTATATGTCATGATACATATTTTACTACTTTGAGATGTTATGATGCACGTGCATATTCATGTTGAGTCAAGTCTCCTTCAAGATAACCAGTGTAGTAGGATCGCTCATCCCTACTTTGTTATATTGTCTGTCACCGGGAGACGTCATATTGACGGGGACTGACGCTACCATGGTTCAGATGAGTGTGTGAAGGTACCTAGCGGAGTTGACTCCAGATGATACTACATACTCATTGGCGCCCAAACTTAGCAGATATCATGTTAACCAGTACCCAGTCATTTGCATGCATCATATTAAGTTTGTATGCTCGTACTTTACGTTCTAATCATAATTTGATCACGTCCATGTTTTTGTGTTTCTTGGACATCCCATTCGACAAGGCAAGTTTTTATGTGGACCAGGAGAGAGATCAATGGTTAGTCGGTGACCAGGGCTTGGTAGCAGGGGTCACCGGTGATTTCTAGTTTAAGTTCCTATTAGTATATCTTTATTTCCACTTAGTTTTTAGTAACTCTGATTAAGTTTAATTTTTATTATTATTGCATGCTTAAGACTTTGATTAGTAGGTGATCGAGGTAGGGTCAATAAATTTATGGTATTAGAACATGCATTAGTATCTTTAGAACATAGTTGAGATTGGTGAGATTGTTAGGATTAACAATTGTGGTTTCTTGTAGATGACCAATTTAGATGGTGGTAATAGTTGCGGCAATAACGGTCTTTGGAATGAGAATACTCTAAGATATCCCCGTAGTCACGGTCATCGTCACCAGGATGATCGTCAGAGATTCGATTTATATAGGTTCCGACAGTTTGGACTGAAGGGTATGATCGAGTATGAGACTCCAGGCGTAGCAGAGGATTGAGATGTTTGGGACGTTACTGTCCATCCTGCTTTGACTTGGAAGGGCAACTCTGAAGATTCTCCACAAGCAGTTGGAGAGATTGTCATGAATATCCTGCCTCATCTACAGATAATGAACCCCACAATATTGAAAGGATCCGGTAGATTGGTAAGGTCTTGTAGATCTTGGGAAGAAGAGGTTCTGCCAAAGCGATACAAATAATAATAATTGAAAACAAACAAATACTAACTAAAACTTAAACTCAACAGGAATTCAGGCAAACAACGACATTAAAATTAATCAAATAAACACCCCCAAGCTTAAAATCATGCATTGTCCTCAATGTAGAATATTAAACCAATGAAATAGCAGAGAAATGCACATACTTGTGGCGACGACCGTCAGTGATCATCATATTTTTTATCATCATTTGCAGTGCATTGATGGTATAGTAGGGGTAACACACCCAAACTTCATCTTCACACATCCTATAAAAGTTTGACAAGGGACAAAAATTTTAAGACGCAAATACATAAAAATAAAATAAATAAATAAACTAGAAATTCTTGGGTTGCCTTTCAAGCAACGTTTAGTTTATAGTCTTGAGCCCGACTGTATCTGTACTTTCAAAACTTAAGATCTTTGCATAAACTGAGAGGAAAAAAAAATTAAACCAAAAAATAGTAAATAGACAATTAAATAATTCTATATCAAAATCAAGATCACTTAGTAACAGTATTAATGCATAATAAATTAAATCAATCCCCATCAATGGCGTCAAAAACTTGTTGCGTATTTTTCGCTCGCAAGCGCATGATGTCAAGTTTTAATATATGATGATGAGTAGAATATCGTTCCCACGAAGATTAAAAATTTATATTCAAACCAAATCTTGTAATTAAAATAATCTCAACTCTATTTAGAAAAATCAAAATTTTAAATTCAATAAAATAAATTAAATTAAATAAACCAGAATTTCAAGGACGGCTTTGGCTACACGATCTAAGACAGGTTCTAGATATAAAATTTAATTCATGTAAAACATATCAATTGATAATATCATGTATTCTAATTTATAGGCCAAGAACCCCTTAATTGTTATTTACTGTCTCTCCCAAGTTCTGAGTAAATTTTATTATTTGAGTGTCAATTTCAATATCCCTATCAGAAATCAAACATAAAAATAATTTAACCAAATCCTATGGTTCTCTTTCAATGACCTCAAAAGAAATTGTAGGCCTCCCGAACTCTACAAATGTAACGCCCCAATTTCGACAATCGGAACATTACTCAAACATACATACTTGAAACATGAAATTTTTGGTGAAAATAAAAGCTTTGCGGAAGCATCATCTTTTATTAAATAAGAGAATTTAAATGTACCCAAAAGGAAGAATTAAGTATTTAAAGACTTTGCCAAACATGGCCATCAACATAAAATAAATGTGTTTCCCATCAAAACATGAAATTAGTTTGATCTCTCTCAAATAACTCTCGCATTCATACATCACCCGTTGGACCGAATCCTGCCTCTTCTTCATGTCCAACCACGTAATCATCAATGAATGCATCAACATCATCGTTACCTGCACCATTCAAGTATAATGAGTCTAAAGACTCAGCAAGAAAAATGCATAAAATAATTTTTCTAAACTTTAAAAGAGAAATCATTATCATAAAATTTCATGCTAAACGTAACATAAATGCATCTTAATGAAGCCATAACATAAAAAATTTGGGGTGATGAAGTATGTGAATTGTGGTAACCAATCATAAAGAGACATTCATAGTTTCCTGTTGTACAACAAGAATATGGCATTATGCCCGTAAACTTTCATTCTTTGGATAGCCGCTCCGGAGCTCATCCCGAAGTACATATCATGTATAACCATCCCGTGAGCCATGTTTGGATAGCCGCTTCGGAGCTCATCCCGAAGTGCATACCCCATGTAATCACCACAAGAAGCATAAGATATCAAAATATTTTTCATATATCATAGCATTCATCGTATCATATCTTTTGGCATCATCGTAAAAATCATGCTCGTAAAACTTCTCGTGATTCTAACATACTTATAATTTCAAAACATTTCATGAGAAATTAGTTTTCAATAGAAAATCTCAAAATCACATTATCATGCAATACATAGCTTGACCGATCCACGTGAGGCATTTCGCATGTCCCGGACCTTGAAAACTTAAAACGTTTTCATGAATATTCATAAAAATTGATTAAAATACATTAAAATATCAATAACATGATTTTTCGGACCCAAAACACAAAAAATGGGGTGGGAATTGCGAACAGACGGCGCGGCCGCGCTGCCGCTGCTGGCGCGGCCGCTCGCAAATCTGCGGGACATCGGCGCGGGCACGCTGCCAGTCCGCAGATTTGTGATGCTCATGCGCGGGCGCGCCGTCGTGGCTCCTTCTCCAAAATACACTTCTTTTCTGCACTTTTTCGAAACCCGCAATGTTTTGAAACACTCTTCTATCAAAATACCATTCAACATCATGAAAACTTTTAACATAACATGCACCAATATGCAAATAAATTCAAAAGATCTTTCATCAAAAACCTTCCTTCAAACTTTTGCCTAAAAATCTGATTTCTTGCATTCAAATCATTCAAAACTCAATAGACTTGAACCGAAGACATCAAGAATGCTTCACGTATCACAACCAAGCGACATACTCATAAATTTTCTTCAAGGAACATGCAAAGATCGTCAAATCAAACACTTAGTGTTTTTACGTTGAAAATATCTATATTCTTGAATGGGTTTCAAAATCAATAAAAACTTGCCTGATTTGATTGATTGGAATTAACCTAGGCAGAAGGATGATCTAGCTTTGAGAGATCGAAGTACCCTAGCTCTTGAGATTGCAGTGTTTGAGCGAGAGAGATTTTGAGAGGATAAAAGGAGCGTTCAAAATTAGAATTCAGAATTTATTCTGAACGCTTATTTCTTTTGTGACTAATGGGCTCCAACACGGCCCATTAGTTACATTTTAAAGCCTTTAAAATTTTACTCTCCCAATTAATAAAAATACACTGCATCCCTTTAAACTTAAATTACATAAAAAATATTTTCTTAACTCGTTCCAAGACTAGACTCGTCCCTACGACCCAAAACTAAATACCAACCTGAAAACTTTTAAAAAAAGTATCACATCACATCACATAAAATTTGAGGCATCAGCATAAATCACATAATTTCACATAACATTTAAATTTCTAACTAACATGCATTTAAATCATATGATTAATTTAATTTAACGTGATTAAACTAGTATACTTTTTGGACCTTACAACTCTACCCTCCTTAAAAGAATTTCGTCCTCGAAATTTGACTTACCAAACAGTTCAAGATAGCGTGCACGCATATCTGCTCGGTTTCCCATGTAGCTTCCTCAATCAACTGGTTGCGCCATAGGTCATTCGCCATTTGGATCTCTCGATTCATCAACCTACGAAATTGTCTGTCCAAGATTTGAACATGAATCTTGTGGGTATCTCGGGTGCTAAACCTAATTCTTAATACACAATCGACCTTAATTAAATTCGATAAAGATATAATGAAGTAAAAAAAAAAATTTAATATGGGTGCGGGTGCGCCCTAGACCAGCGCCCCCGCGCCCAACCTGGCAGAACTTTTGTTCTACCAGGGCGCGGGTGCGCCCTGGACCGGCGCCCCCGCGCCCAACTTGGCAGAACTTTTGTTCTGCCAGAGTGCGGGTGCGCCCAGGCCAGCGCGGGTTCGCTCAAATGGGCAGAAAAATTTCCAACATGATTTCTTTTGCTGTCAAGGAAGGTTTCATGATGTATAGCCCTTACATCCAACTCAAAATACATACAAACAAATTTTATATCAACAAAACTCAATCTACACATGTATTGTTATCTTAGTTCTTCAAAGTTGATACATACACATGTTTAACTAACATGTTTTACAACCAACTAATTTTGATACAAAGTCGTGACATCAAACTCTATTCATAACCAGAAGTCACCACGTGCAAATCTTTCAATCTCGAGCTATTCATGACCTCTCTGTCCAGCTTCAGCCCCACCTATTGCCATGCACACATAAAAAATATAGCAATAGCCTGATAACTTCGGGTAGAATAAAATCCCAGTATAAATAACTAAACATGCAATATAATAAATGTAGCAACCCGACCCGGATCCACTACCTAATCAGAGTTAAGAGCATAATTAAGCATGCATTAAATAAAATCGCTGCGGAAGACTAAATACAAGTAGACTGGCAGAATACAACCGGCTAATCAAACTCGATTTATACAACCCAATCGAATTACTTTAAATAAAACCTACAGCTAATCCTGTTGTCTTCAAGGTCACTGGCTACTCCAGGCTCCTGGTGCTCAATCCTGCACCTACACCTGCCTCATCGAATAGGGTATCCAGATACACAGAAAAGACTGGATGTGAGCTCTAAGATCAATACGAAAGCACGGATAAACATACAAATATAATGCATGCAAATGACAGGGTATCCATATCTGGGATAACTGTATACAAACTGCTCAAACTGGCGCCTGGGATATAAGCTCGTCACATCGGGGTAGCTAACCACTGTGTGCGACCACTCATTCCCGAATCCCGGATGCGGACCACGGAGTCCTCGAGGTATCAGTACATAAGGGTACTCGATATCAAACGTCCTAACAGGGCTGAGCAACCCTAACTGGCTCATCTCGAAAGATATACAGATGTACAGGCACAAGATGATATGCACATGCCGCATAACAATAATAACATGCAACCACATAAATGCAACATATAAGCATGCATATCCGCTGACAATCTCAGCCAGTACTTACGTACCTTTCTAAGGCAGTCCTAGTAGTCCCACTCTAGGTTCCAAGCCTATCATCAAGTCTACAATGCAAATACCCATGCATAATTCAATAAGCTCTAAAAGCCTTAACTCAGCTATTGCATACTCCTAAATAATTTAAGGAGACCATAGCTATACCTGCGTCCGTCATCAGCCCTTTGTTGTAGATAGCCTCAAAACTTGGCCACAACTCCGCTACGATGCCTGGATTGCTATGCCACTTTCGGATTCCCCACGGAACGCCTAGAATGCCCTAGATCTAAACTCGAAGGCTAAGGAATCGAGAGAGAAGAGGTGAATGGTGCACTTCAAAAATGAGCTCGGCACCCCCTATTTATAGACAACGATCGGAGCTTCCGAACCGCGATCGGAGCTTCCGAACCGCGATTGGAACGTCCAAACACGATCGGAACGTCCGATCCTGCCATCGGAGCTTCCGATCTTGCATTATTCGCCACGTGTCAAAATATCACTGGTTGACTTAGAATAGGGCGATCGGAGCTTTCGATCCCGATCGGAGCTTCCGATCCTGCCACACGTCATGCATGACGTAATATCGATCGGAGCTTCCGATCTCACCTTCAGAGCTTCCGATCCGTCCGATACCAAATTGGTTTAATTAACATAATTAATCTCTTAATTATCAATTTCGGGTACGGGGTACTAAATTCTCACCCACTTAAGATATTTCGTCCTCGAAAATAGATCTTAAGTACTGAATGCAATACAAGGTACATAAGCATTCCTTATTCAAATCAAACATTACAACCGAATACAACTCAGGATGGTCTTCACGCATCCTTTCTTCAAGCTCCCAAGTAGCTTTCTCAGTGCCTCGGCGCTGCCACTGAACTAAAACCAAAGGAATGACTTTGTTCCGTAAAACCTTATCCTTATAATCCAGGATACGAATAGGTTTCTCAACATAGGTCAAATCCTTGTTCACCTGAACCTCAGACCGCTGCAGAATATGAGATTCATCCGCCACATACCGTCGCAACAGAGATACATGGAACACGTCGTGAATACTAGATAGATGCAGTGGCAAAGCTAGTCGATAAGCCAAATCGCCGATGCTCTCCAAGATCTCAAACGGACCGATAAACCTGGGAGATAACTTGCCCTTAAGACCAAATCTGAGAATCTTACGGTAAGGTGACATTCTCAGAAATACTGTCTCCCCCACTTCTTTCTAGAAGAATGGAGTATGACAAGTTGCCCGTACAATGCCTCAACAGGTGTCCTCCCAATGCTATGATGATACCTATTGTTGTACGCGAACTTAATCAATGACAACTGATCTGGCAAAACTGAACCAAAAATCCATAGTACACGCCCAAAACATGTCCTCCAAGGTATGGATAGCGCTCTCCATCTGTCCATCTGTCTCTGGATGATATTCAGTATTTAAACTGAAAGCAGTGCTCGTAGCACGCTGGGCACTCCCCCAGAATATGGAAGTAAACCTGGGTCTCGATCGCAGTGAGACCTCGATTCTAAGCCACTAATCTCGGATTAAACAACAATTAAGAGAACAAGAATCCAAGAGTAAAACAAGTCGAAGTTTTTTTTTTTTTTTTTTAAAAAAAAAACGCCGCGCGCCCGCGCGAGGAACCAAGCTCGCGCGCGCGCGGGCAAACGATCCCGAGGCCCAACGGAGGCCTCGCACGTGCGCGAGGAACGCATCGCCCGCGCGCGGAAGGCCTGGACAGAAATGCTCAGGCTGCAGAAAAAAAAAAAAAGAAAGGATTCCGCGCTTGGTCCGACATGCCTTCAATACAATTGCAATAACAGGGTGTAGGGAAACATGCCATAACAAGTCATGCTTTCAGAAGGCCTAAAAACAACCAGAAGTCTAAATCGATACAACAACAACATACTTCGATTTCAGATTACAATCCGAATACAAACTAATTCGAATAACAAAACATATCAAGTTCGAGTTCTAACATGCTTCAATCTTAAACTAGATAAACATGCTAATTCGACTTCTAAACCGAGTCTTACTTCTACTACTTGCCCTCGAAGCTAACCATGCCTCTTCTGACTTGTTCCTGCCCCACCTGTTGCCAAGTACACATACAAAACAAAGCAACAGCCGGATAACCGGTGAGAATGATAATCCCAGTAAAAGCAACATATCAAGTAATGAATATAAAACATGCTATCAAACCACATATTCAAGTCGAAGTTAATGATATGCATGTCTTTAAAACCAGGATATCGATTCTGATAAACACGGGAGTATTGCTCTGCTTTTGGGATCCCGAGGATGAGATCACGTAACGACTCACCGACTCTCCCAATCGAGGTGGTGCCACGTATCCCACTCCTCTAGACTTTGAGCAACCATAATGAGTATGCTAGCACTAGGCAAAATACTACAACCTAGGCCACTCAATCATAGTTCCCAAACGTCTAACAAAAAGGGCGGTTCTGCCCGCTGAAATCAAAGTAGGCTCAAGATGAATGCATAACAGAAACATAAACATAAGCCACATAACAAAAACTCAATCAATCAACAATTACAAGTTCCACGTGCTAGAACAAATATCAATGCAATATGTGATTTAAAAAGGGAAACTCGAGAACCAACAGTCCCGAGTATGCTATCCCGCTACGATGACTGCTTTTACCTTTCAATGCAGTAGCTCCAACTCTGGATAAGCTACAAAAGAGATTGTATAAACAACTACACAACCTAAACAACAAACAACGGTTCAAGGAAATCTCTTTACCGTTCTTCGTCCAACTCTCGACGAACAATGCTGCTAACACAGGGCTCGACACACTCCAACGAATCTGTACGAATACAAGATTTGATCAACAATCACGATCATTCACAAGCCAAGGCTTCACTCAATACCAAAAACGATTCGAAAACCCAAAACTCAAACCGACGGCATAACGGCTATAAACTGAACAAACCGGCAACGCAGACAGCAGTTCAATACTGATAACAACTCAATTCAATGCCCAAAACAACAATGACAAAGCAAACCCATCAATCTCAAAATCCACATTTTCGAAAATGGCTTCCAAAAATCATAACAAATCCGGACGTCGCTCTAATTCAAAACCGACAGATAATAAACGATCAGAACTCTGTCTAGAACAACATACTAGAATCTAAATCGATTCTAACAACCTCCGAAAAACAAAACATATCCGATCGGAGAAATACTTACAATATAACAGAGCTCTCACTGCAGTGATCGATAATCTGCCTTCAGAATTAATTTCTAACGGACGGATCGAGCTCGGACTGGATTTTGAAAGCTCAAAAGCTCCAAGAGGCGTCTTCAATGGAGTCTAGCCGATGGAAGGGAAGGAGAGGAAGGATAAGAGACCAAGTCAAATGAATTCTAAGTGTAGATAATATATCAAACTCCAAATTTGCATTTTAGTCCCTGAAATTTCCAAAATTTTCAAAAAGGACCCTGATCAAAATCAAATCGTCTCGAGAACTCTGTAATCTCTGATTAACTCAAATAAACTCATTTAAGATAAAAACAGGGCGTTACAATCGCTGACAATGCCCACCGGCATCCATGAAGTAGAATGATCTTCTGGATGTATAACCGAGCCCTACGATCAATAGAGTGCTCTCGACAGCTCTACGAATACCCACTGTTCCTGCGAACCTTAGCAGTGATAGTTCCTCGTCAAGTATACCACTTGATACCGACTATCCCTCTTGCTAGAATCAGTTCGTACTAACGAGAAAGCCAGATACAACCAACCTGTATCTCCACTGGTCTAACACTGACATCGAATCCCAGAGGTAACCGCAAGTGTTAACCAATCGATTCCCACTTGACGTCCTGCCACAGATAACAACCAATCCCGAAAGTTCCTAGCATCGACAGACTTACATTTCGTACTTATTTTCTTCGATGCTGACTAATATTCTCAAAGAATATCACCGCTATAATGCTGAACACATAGATGGGACCGCAACATCTACAACATTAGTAGTCTAGATTAAAGATCACCACTATCTCGTCACTCGAGATATCAATTGAATTCGAAACACTGGTTATCCAACCATAGATAACAATCCGAAGTCACACTAGACTTGCTACCAAGATGAACAAAACTAGTTCACCTCAACCCTTCGCGCAATCCACGACACATGCGGTAAACCAACGAATTTACCCGATCGATCTCGGTCGATCCCAACACCTCAATGGCATAGCACATCAGAATGTACTGGGAAATCACCGAAAACAATCTCGCTAGACTCTGAACACAGTCTCAGCTGTCGTATCATCCCACGAACAAACAACTGATATCGGCCTGCTAATGCTCATTGAATTCCGCAACACTCGTCGAATCACAATTTAACGAAAATCCTCCGAGAAAACTGCTGGAAACGCCTAAACAAGTACCCGGCTAACAGTTCCCAAAACTGTAATCCAATAGCATGGAACAATTCTATTTCCAAAACTGGGTCAACCATTGCTAATACCAAGCAATGTTCAGATCAATTATGTCTTCTCTTACCGAGAAGATACTCTTCCTGAAACGTCAATAAATCCGAATGTCTCTGCTTACCACTGATAACTTTACCCGAGTTATCAAACTAGCCATGACTTACCAAAGTCAAAACATGCAATCATCTCCCGTGATCTATCGAACTTGAAAGTCCAAACGACTGCACTCCGAAAATCTCAACCACCCGAGAATCCTGAATGCAAATAATTCTCTTACTATTCCGAGACATTTACTTAAAGGATCCAAACTCATAAGCACGACGGCTTATAGTATCGTCCCAAGTATCTCTCGATTCATGATATCTCAATCACTGATCTGCTCAACCAATCGACCTCGTCGATAAGTTGTGACTATCACACAACCTGTCAGTACCAACCAAAATATGGCAACCATCCGCCAGGTCTTGGTCATTTTGAAATCTCACATGGCTCGATCAATAATCATGATCTCACTGCCATACGTCCGCATCCCAAATACTTGGAATCAAAAGAATCACAGCTGATTCAATCACTCATCTTTGACAGAGTCAGACAACAGTTACAAGTAATCACTAGTGCTAAACCTACACCAGTCTAGACATACTATCTACTGTCTATATTCATTCAAGATGATCATAAGGACTTGTTCAACCCAAGCCGCAATACAAGTCCGAAAGATTCCAACTATCGTTGAACATGATCTTGATAACTATATTTCTTGCTAAGACTGCAACAAATCGAGACTGAGGTTACTTGCCGCGGTGTCCCACCTGAAATTACCACCAAGTGTACACTGTCATAAATCATGCTATCCTCACGCCTAAAATAGTCATGTACAATCCTTAGCATCAGATATAATCTATCACTAAAGGAAACCATCAATGCTGAAAACTACTCATCCCCGAGTCAAATGTTTTCAGGAATTTCACAAACCCATCTCCTGGATAGCCTCTATCACAAGAGCATCCAAACCCCGACTAGATCCACTAGTCTAGCAATATCCGATAGACTAAAACTATCTGTTCAGAGTACGCACTTGTCAAGGAAAATCCCTCCAAGACTGGTCCTTATGACAAAACCACAAACCAATATCTCCGACGACAGTCAGTCGATATCTAAACCGACCCGACCCGGATCCACTACCTAATCAGAGTTAAGAGCATAATTAAGCATGCATTAAATAAAATCGCTGCGGAAGACTAAATACAAGTAGACCGGCAGAATACAACCGGCTAATCAAACTCGATTTATACAACCCAATCGTATTACTTTAAATAAAACCTACAGCTAATCCTGCTGTCTTCAAGGTCACTGGCTACTTCAGGCTCCTGGTGCTCAATCCTGCACCTACACCTGCCCCATCGAATAGGGTATCCAGATACACAGAAAATACTGGACGTGAGCTCTAAACTCAATACGAAATCACGGATAAACATACAAATATAATGCATGCAAATGACAGGGTATCCATATCTGGGATAACTATATACAAACTGCTCAAACTGGCGCCTGGGATATAAGCTCGTCACATCAGGGTAGCTAACCACTGTGTGCGACCACTCATTCCCGAATCCCGGACGCGGACCACGGAGTTCTCGAGGTATCAGTACCTAAGGGTACTCGATATCAAACGTCCTAATAGGGCTGAGCAACCCTAACTGGCTCATCTCGAAAGATATACAGATGTACAGGCACAAGATGATATGCATATGCCGCATAACAATAATAACATGCAACCACATAAATGCAATATATAAGCATGCATATCCGCTGGAAATCTCAGTCAGTACTTACGTACCTTTCTAAGGCAGTCCTAATAGTCCCACTCTAGGTTCCAAGCCTATCATCAAGTCTACAATGCAAATACCCATGCATCATTTAATAAGCTCTAAAAGCCTTAACTAAGCTATTGCATACTCCTAAATAATTTAAGGAGACCATTGCTATACCTGCGTCCGTCATCAGCCCTTTGTTGTAGATAGCCTCAAAACTTGGCCACAACTCCGCTACGATGTCTGGATTGCTATGCCACTTTCGGATTCCCCACGGAACGCCTAGAATGCCCTAGATCTAAACTCGAAGGCTAAGGAATCGAGAGAGAAGAGGTGAATGGTGCACTTCAAAAATGAGCTCGGCACCCCCTATTTATAGACGGCGATCGGAGCTTTCGAACCGCGATCGGAACGTTCGAACATTTTCGGAACGTCCGATCCTGCCATCGGAGCTTCCGATCTTGCATTATCCGCCACGTGTCAAAATATCACTGGTTGACTTTGGATAGGGCGATCGGAGCTTCCGATCCTGCCACACGTCATGCATGACGTAATATCGATCGGAGCTTCCGATCCTGCATCGAAGCTTCCGATCCGTCCGATACCAAATTGGTTTAATTAACATAATTAATCTCTTAATTATCAATTTCGGGTACGGGGTACTACAATAAACATGAATGCAATGCATGTTTCAAAGGTAGGCTATCAAATCTGATAACAATAGAATCTCGATTATTGGGATCCCGGAGAATAAAATTCTCAACCAATCACCAACTCACCCAATCGAGGTGACCTCAAGTATCTTATTTCCCCTAAATTTGTTGCAACTATAGTGAGTCATCTAACTCTGGGAATAAATCTAAATTCCATGCCACTCAACTATAGCCCTTCAAACGTCATCTGCACTCTAGGACAATCAGCCCTCTATGCTTTTCAAGTTGGAGTTCAAGATGATTGCAACATAATCTGAATGAATTAAATACTATAAAACATCTTGAAAAAATAATCAAATAATCAAACCAAGCAATAACAATCATCAAAATCACATAAAAGCATATAAGCAAACAAGTATGTTATTTAAGAGGGAATACTCGTAAATCATATCTATTTCGAGTGTTCTATCTCATCTGGATTCGCTGTCAGTTATACCTTTCAATCTTGAGTTTGAACGTACTTCAAATCTGAAAATACATCAATGAAATCATATCAAAATGCTGCTCAACTTCTCAATGCAACTTCAAGGGCAAATTGCTTCAAACCTTGTTTCAAATCTTGATCTTTTCTTTTTCGATTGCGAAGCTGAATTCTCAAACTCGAAGCGCTATAATAACAAGCTGAGATATATAATAACAAACTACCATATCAGCCTTCAATCTCATACATTTCTCAGCTTCAAGAACATGAAACAAAATCTTGATAATTTCTTGAACCGACGGCGTAACGGTACAAAATCGGTAACTGAAACGATATTAAATTTAAAATACCAATCCAATCAACTCATAAACTTCAAAATATCAGCTCAATATATACATGGTAATAAAAATCAGAAATGAAGGGTTTCACATATAAGTTCAATAATTCATATCAAATCCAAACAACAGTCTTTTCACGATCCGTCTGCGAATCTGAAATCGATGATAGCTCATATACGCATATAAGCAATAAGAATAAAATTCCATCATATCTTCAAAATTCAACTATTATAGAACTTAAGAAAATATATACCAGAACGTAGCTCTCGGAGCGGTGATCGCAGATATATATTCATCTCGAAATTCTGACGGCCGGATCACGAGAAACTCAAGCTTTGAAGATAAAAAATGGCATGAAGTAGTGTTTTCTGTTTCGTTCCCTTTTATTCTGATGATGTTCAAGTGTATAATGAGTATAAACAAGTGGGAATTAGATTTATATAAGCCAAATTACAGGTTAGTCCTTGAACTTTGACATATTTGCAATTCAGTCCCCGGGAAAGAGATTTAATTCAATTTCAATCATAAATAATTTAAGAATATTAGAATTTAGTTCTAAACTCTAAATATTTCCAAATAAATATTCTCGGATTAAAATTAAATAATCCCGGGCCTTACATTTCTCCCCATCTAAGATATGATTTTGTCCTTGAAATCGCATGAAATCTGTATATGCAATCTGTATACACATAATATAATGAAAAACAGAAAACAGAATAAGAACTCACATCAATGAAAAAACTCTGGAAATCTCTGTCTCAGGTCTGACTCAGTCTCCCAAGTCAATTCTTCAGTGCCATGTCGAATCCACTGAACTTTGACTAACTGAATCATCTTGTTTTTGAGCTGTTTTTCTTTACAATCAAGAATTTGAATAGGTTGCTCAAAGTAGCTAAGAGTCTCGTCAAGTTCAGCTTCATCAGGCTGAAGAATATGGGAAGGATCAGGCTGATACTTCCGCAGCATAGAGACATGGAATACATCATGAATACCAGACAAAGATAGAGGAAGAGCGATTCGATAATCAAGATCACATATCTTCTTGATAATCTCATACGGACCAAAAAAACACGGAGATAACTTTCCTCTCTTGCCAAATTTGACTGTACCTCTAAACGGAGAAATCTTCAAGAATACTTTGTCTCCCTAATCAAAAGATAGAAGTCGACATCTGATATTCGCATAGTTCGCTTGTTTGTCTTGAGCTGTTTTCATTCTCTTCTGAATCAGCTTCACTTTTTCAGTAATTTCACGAATCATTTCAGGCCCAACATCAGGTACTTCGGAGATATCATCCCAGTACAACGGTGATCTACATTATTTTCGTACAGTGCTTCAAATAAAGCCATCTCAATACTCGTTTGATAGCTGTTATTATAAGAAAATTCTGCAAGTAGTAATGAATCTTGCCACGTAGTGCCAAAATCTTGCAATACAACTCTAAGCATATCCTCAAGTGTTTGGATAGTCCGCTTTGACTGTCCATCTTCTTGAGGATGATATGTAGTACTGAGAAGCAATTGAGTACCTAGAGCTTGTTGCAAACTATGCCAAAAGTGTGATGTAAATCTAGGGTCTCGGTCTTAAATGATAGATTTAGGCACACCATGTAATCTTACCACTTCTCTGACGTATATTTCTGTCATCTGATCATGTCTATACGTCATTCTGTACGGAATAAAGCATGTTGATTTCGTCAATCTGCCAATAATCACCCAAATGGCATCACAACCTCTGGATGAACGTGGTAGTTGTGTAACAAAATCCATGGAAATGTGATCCCATTTCCACTCTGGAATAGATAAACTCTACAATAGACCACCTGACTTCTTTATTTCAGCTTTCACCTATTGGCAATTCAAACATTTAGACACAAATTTTGTGACATTTTCTTTCATCTGTTTCCACCAATATTGTGTCTTCAGATCATTATACATCTTTCTGACACCTGGATCAATACTGAATCGACTTCTATGAGCCTGTCTCATAATCTGTTGTTTCAAGTCTGAAACATCCGGCACAACAATTTTGTTATTTAAAAACAACACATTTTCAGTACTGACCTGATATTCGGATTGATGTCCAGATCTGACCATCTCAATCGATCTCTGAATATTCTGATCATTCTTTTGTGCTTCTTTTATTCTTATCAACAACTCTGGATCATTTTGAATAGAATAAACTCTGATAGGCTGTATATCTGTCTCAAATACTAATCCAGAAATACAAAAATCTTCGACCAAATGAGATACAACTATCATAGATAAGGACAAAGAACATACCTTTCTACTCAAGCCATCTGCAGCTGCATTGGATTTCCCTGGATAGTATTTGATCTCGCAATCGAAATCTTTCAGTAAATCTAGCCATCTACGCTGTCTCATATTCAATTCTGACTGCAAAAATAGATATTTTAAGCTTTTATGATCAGAAAAGATTTCAAACTTCTCACCATAAAGATAATGTCGCCATATCTTCAAAGCAAATACAATGGCTGCCAATTCAAGATCATGAATTGGATATCTGGTTTCATGTGGCTTCAGCTGTCTCAAGGCATAAACAATGACATGACCTCTCTGCATAAGCACACATCCCAAACCTCTGTGATAAGCATGAAAATAAACAACAAAATCACACGTACCTGAAGGAATCTTCAAGAGAGGTGCACTAGTAAGCCTCCTCTTCAACTCTAAGAAACTAGCTTCACAAGCTTCAGTCCAGACATACGACATATTCTTCTGAGTCAATTGCATAATAGGCTTGGCAATACTGGAAAAATCTCTTATAAATATGCGATAATAGCCTGCTAAGCCCTCAAAACTCCGTATTTCTGGCACTGATGAAGGTCTAGGCCAGTTGATTACTGCCTCTACCTTGCTTGGATCCACTGAAATTCCATCACCTGAAATGATATGCCCAAGAAACACAACTTTCTGCAACCAAAATTCACATTTAGATAATTTGGCATATAATTTCTCAGTTCTTAAAGTCTGTAATACGATTCTAAGATGTTCAGCATGATCATGCATATTCTTGGAATAGATCAAAATATCATCAATAAATATAATGACAAAGTCATCCAATTATTTCTGAAATACATTATTCATCAATCTCATTAACACTGCAGGAGCATTGGTTAAACCAAAAGGCATGACAATAAATTCATAATGTCCATACCTTGTTCTGAAAGCAGTTTTAGGGATATCTGCATCTCGCACCCTCACTTGATGATATCCGGATCTCAAATAAATCTTAGAATAGATAGCTGAACCCTGTAGCTGATCGAACAAGTCATTGATTCTGGGCAATGGATACTTATTATTTATTGTTGCCTTGTTGAGTTGCCGATAATCGATACACAACCGCATAGAACCATCTTTCTTTTGTATAAAAAGTACCGGAGCACCCCAAGGTAAAACACTCGGTCTAATGTACCCTTTAGCATGTAAATCTTCAAGCTGATCTTTCAACTCCTTCAATTCAATAGGTGTCATTCTGTAAGGAGCTTTAGATATCGGTTGCGTACCTGGCATTAACTCAATACTTAATTCTATTTCTCGAACTGGAGGCAAACCAGGAATTTCATCAGAAAATACATCAGCAAATTCATGCACCTTTGGAATATCTGTCACTGTTGGAGTGGATTTCAATGCATCTACTGTATAAATCAGAAATCCATCTGCGCCTCTCTTTAATAAACGGGTCATGGATAACATAGATATCAAAGGGATCTTGGCTCTAGAACCCTTACCATAGAATTTTCCACTCATTTGTCATGTCAGATCTAAATCTGACCACTTTCTGGAAACAGTCCACGGTTGCCCTGTACTTGGTTAACATGTCTATGCCAATAATGTAATCAAAATCTGATAATCCAAGTACTATGCAATCCAAGTCAATCACATTCCCGTCATATTGTAAAGCACAATTTCGAATCAGTCTAACAGATACAATGCCTTCACCCAAAGGTGAAGAAATAGAAACAACAACAGGCAATGGCTCAGACGATAAATGCATCATAGCAAATTTTTCAGATATGAATGTATATGATGCACCTGTATCTATCAAAACATAAGTCGGGATAACCAAAGATAAAACAATTACCTGCTATAACATCATCAGCTGCTGCCTGAGCCTGCTCCTCAGTCAATGCAAACATTCTTGCATGTTGCCTAGGAGGCTGAGTCACAGTCTGGCTTCCTCCTGTTCTAGTCTGTTGTTGTGGCTGAAATGAATGCACTGCTTGCCTTTCTGACTGAGGTACTGGTCTAGATGAACTTGCACCAGTTGCTCATTCTGTTGCTCTTTGAGGGCATACCTTGGCATAATGACCTGGTTGATGACAAATATTGCAAGTACCTGATACTCCTGCACTGATCGGTAGCATGTCGTCCACCACACTTACCACAATAAACTCCAGAATCACTGAACCTCTTACCTGAACCAAACTGCATCTGGCCAATAGAACTGGATGAACTACTGCCTGTCTTCTTGAATTGCTTCCCTTTTGGCCGGAATCTATAATCTTTTCTGCCACTACTACTGCTTTCTCCCTCAAATCTGCAGGGTGGTTGCGGCAGTGATGGCGGATTCTGTGGCAATGATGCTGGTACTGATTGATGAGGTGGCTGTGGAATGAATGGTGATCCTCTATGTCTTAGCAAACCTGCCTCTGCTCCCTTAGCTCTATTCAGTGCATCAGCAAAGGTATTGGGTTGCCCACTATTCACCAAAGTGAAGACATCTGGATTCAAGCCATTAATAAACTGATCTGCCATGGCTTCATCACTTGCTTCTATATGTGGGGAAAATTTCAAAAGGCTAGAAAATTTGGCCACATAGTCTTCTATATTCAGCTGACCCTGTTTCAAACTCGCAAATTCTGCTACTTTGTCTTTTCTGTAGGATACTGGAAAAAAACATTGATAAAATTCAGTTTTAAATACAGACCAGGTGATAGTTGTATCTCGATGTTCTAGAGCTTTCTTTGTAGTAATCCACCAAATTTTAGCAACTTCATGAAGTTGATGCATTACTAATCTGATACGACGATCATCTGAATAGTCAAGTGACTCAAACAACCGTTCTATATCTTCAAGCCAGTTCTTACAATCAACTGAATTCTCCGTTCCTTTTAGTGT
Organism: Henckelia pumila; assembly: GCF_033568475.1. NCBI lineage: Eukaryota > Viridiplantae > Streptophyta > Magnoliopsida > Lamiales > Gesneriaceae > Henckelia > Henckelia pumila. The sequence continues at coordinate 32,290,830 of NC_133121.1, read as the reverse complement.
TGGCGGTTTGAATGACTGAAATCTTTTCAACAGTGTCTCCATCGGTGTAGCAGTCACATTCATAAGGTCAGAAGATGTACTACCCTGTGTATTATGAGGTTCTACCACTGGCTGTGGTATATTTGTCTATTCTGGCTGAGGAATAAACATTGTCTGTCTAGTCACCGGTGCTTTACGGGGAGGCATATCTGATTGTCAAACAGATTAGTGCATAAACAATATTATATTATGCAATTTATTCCATCCTTCTCTGATTAGCATTCTCATGCGTTCTCATCAGAATTCGGGTTCTGATCGAGGATAATCTGGAATAATATTGAACATAGAGCATGCAGTAGCAATGAAAGCACATAATCATGCAATCAAATAATTCTTGCAATAATAAAGCATGCTCACATATAATGCACATAATCATATACATCACGTAATCTCATGAAATATAATTCAATCAGACAAACTCAATCTACCCCGCTCATTCACTTCCATCTCAGTCCAGAACCTATGCTCTGATACCACCTGTTGTGGGGACCTCGCGTGCTAAACCTAATTCTTAATACTAAATTCGGTAAAGATATAATGAAGTAATTTTTTTTAAATATGGGTGCGGGTGCGCCCTAGACCAGCGCCCCCGCGCCCAACCTAGCAGAAATTTTGTTCTGCCAGGGTGCGGGTGCGCCTTGGATCGGCGCCCCCGTGCCCAACCTGGCAAAACTTTTGTTCTGCCAGAGCGAGGGTGCGCCCGGGCCAGCGCGGGTGCGCTCAAACGGGAAGAAAAATTCCCAACATGATTTCTTTTGTTGTCAAGTTGCTATCAAGGAAGGTTTCATGATGTATAGCCCTTACATCCAACTCAAAATACATACAAACAAAGTTTATATCAACAAAACTCAATCTACACATGTACTGCTATCTTTTTTATTTTTTTTTATTTTTTACATGTATTTCTATCTTAGTTCTTCAAAAGTTGATACATACACATGTTTAACTAACATGTTTTCCTACAAACTAAGTTTGATACAAAGTCATGACAACAAACTCTATTCATAACCCGAAGTCACCACGTGCTAATCTTTCTATCTCGAGCTATTCACAACCTCTCTGTCCAGCTCTTGCCCCACCTATTGCCATGCACACATAGAAAACACAGCAATAGCCGGATAACTCCGGTGAGAATAAAATCCCAGTATAAATAACGAAACATGCAATATAATAAACATGAATGAAATGCATGTTTCAAAAGTAGGCTATCAAATCTGATAACAATAGAATCTCGGTTCTTGGGATCCCGGGGAATAAAATTCTCAACCAATCACCAACTCACCCAATAGAGGTGACGTCAAGTATCTTATTTTCCCTGACTTTGGTGCAACTATAGTGAGTCATCTAGCTCTGGAAGTAAATCTACATTCCGTGCCACTCAACTATAGCCCTCCAAACGTCATCTGCACTCTAGGCCAATCAGCCCTCTATGCTTTTCAGGTTGGAGTTCAAGATGAATGCAACAAAATCTAAATGCATTAAATACCATAAAACATCTTGAACAAATAATCAAATAATCAAACCAAGCAATAACAATCATCAAAATCACATAAAAGCATATAAGCAAACAATTATGTGATTTAAGAGGGAATACTCGAAAATCATATATATTTCGAGTGTTCTATCCCATCTGGATTTGCTGTCAGTTATACCTTTCAATCTTGAGTTTGAAGTACTTCAAATCTGAAAATACATCAATGAAATCATATCAAAATGCTGCTCAACTTCTCAACGCAACTTCAAGTGCAAATTGCTTCAAACCTTGTTTCAAATCTTGATCTTTTCTTTTCCGATTGCGAAGCTGAATTCTCGAACTCGAAGCACTATAATAACAAGCTGAAATATATGATAACAAACTACCATATCAGCCTTCAATCTCATACATTCCTCAAATTCAAGAACATGAAACAAAATCTTGATAATTTCTTGAACCGGCGGCGTAACGGTACAAAATCGGTAACCGAAACGATATCAAATTTAATATACAATCCAATCAACTCATAAACTTCAAAATATCAGCTCAATATATACACGGTCAAAAAAATCAGAAATGAAGGGTTTTGCATATACCTTCAATAATTCATATCAAATCCAAGCAACAGTATTTTCTCGATCTGTCTGCGAATCTGAAATCGATGCTAGCTCATATACGCATATAATCAATAAGAATAAAATTCCATCATATCTTCAAAATTCAACTATGATAGAACTTAAGAAAATATATACCAGAACGTAGCTCTTGGAGCGGTGATCGCAGATATATATTTATCTCGAAATTCTGACGGTCGGATCACGAGAAACTCAAGCTTTGAAGATAAAAATTGGCGTGAAGTAGTGTTTTCTGTTTCGTTCCCTTTTCTTCTGATGATGTTCACGTGTAAAATGAAGATAAACAAGTGGGAATTAGATTTATATAAGCCAAATTGTAGTTTAGTCCCTGAACTTTGAAATATTTGCATTCAATCCCCGGGCAAGCGATTTAATTCAATTTCAATCCTAAATAATTTAAGAATATTAGAATTTAATTCTAAACTCTAAATATTCTCAAATTAAATATTTTCGGATTAAAATTAAATAATCCTGGGCCTTACACATCTCCTCGTATGACAAGTTTGGTGTCAATTCCACTGGCTCATGATGAATAACATGAGAAAAATTCGCCACATACTTCCTTAGCATGGAGATATGGAAGACATTGTGAACACCCTCCAAGTTTGGGGGTAGAGCTACTCGGTAAGCTCGAGTCCCAACTTTCTCTAGGATCTCAAAATGTCTTATATATCTTGGGTTCAATTTACCTCTCTTTCCAAACCTCATAACACCCTTCCTTGGTGATACCTTCAAAAATACATGGTCACATACTTCAAACTCCAAATCTCTACGCCGCTGATCGGCATAACTCTTTTGTCGACTTTGTGCTGTCAACATTCTGTCTCTGATCTTGGCTATCACATCTATTGTCTGAGTCACTATCTCTGGCCCCAAAACAGCTCTCTCTCCAACTTCATCCCAGTGTAAGGGAGTTCTACATATTTTCCCATACAATTCCTCATACGGAGCCATGTCAATAGTTGCTTGATAACTATTGTTGTAAAGTGAACTCCACTAAAGGTAATTTCGATTCCCAAATACCTCCAATGTCTATCATGCAACCCTCAACATGTCTTCGAGTATCTGGATCACTCGTTCTGACTAACCATCTGTCTGAGGGTGGAAAGTTGTGCTGAAAGATAACTTCGTTCCCAAACCTCGGTGTAAACTTCCCCGAAAATTCGAGGTGAACTTAGGATCTCAGTCAAACATTATTCTCGCTGGAACTCCATGCAATCTGACAATTTCTCGAATTTACAGCTTTGCATATTGATTCATCAAAAAATTATTCCTGACTGGAAGAAAATGCGCTAACTTGGTTAACCTATCAGCTATCACTCAAATCGAGTTCATCATTCGCGGTGTAACTGGCAATCCTACCACGAAATCCATTGTAACATCTTCCCACTTCCATGTGGGTATTGACAATGGTTTTAGAAGTCCTGCCGGTCTCTGATGCTCGATCTTCACCTGCTGACAAGTCAAACATTCATTCACAAATATAACAACGTCCTTCTTTAAGCCTGGCCACCAATATAAGGATTGTAGGTCCTTATACATCTTTGTACTATCTGGATGAAGGGAATACATGACAGTATGTGCTTCAGTCATCACTTCCGTTCTCAGTGAGTCTACTGCTGGCACCCACATTCTGCCTCTGTGATGAACAATGTCGTCTTTGATGGTATATAGTGTACCACCCTTAGCCTCATCTCTATCCTTCCATGCCATCAACTGTTCATCAGAAGCTTGTTCTGCTCGAATTCTATCAAGCAAACTAGGTACTACTATTAATGCTGATAGTGTGCACACCTCCATTGGTTCGAACACTTCCAAACTCATCCGCGCAAAATCATCAATTAACTCTTGCTGGAATGTCAATTAATTCAATGTTGCAGAATTGCGACTCAGTGCATCTGCTACTACATTAGCCTTACCTCGATGGTAGCTAATGTCACAATTGTAGTCCTTCACCAATTCCAGTCATCTCCTCTGCCTCATGTTCAACTCCTTCTGAGTGAAGAAGTATTTTAGGCTTTTGTGATCAGTAAAAATCTAACACTTTTCACCATACAAATAGTGTCTCCACAGCTTCAAAGAAAATACAACTGCAGCCAACTCAAGGTCATGAGTCGGGTAGTTCTTCTCATGGACCTTCAACTGTCGAGATGCATAAGCTATTACTTTGTCATCCTGCATCAAAATAGCCCCTAATCCACTCTTCGAAGCATCGGTGTAAACCACAAAATGACCTATGCCTTCTTGAATTGCTAGCACTGGTGCTGATATCAGTCTTTCCTTCAACTCTGCGAAGCTTTTCTCACACTGTTCTGACCACACAAACTTCAAACATTTCCGAGTTAAAGAAGTCAATGGTAGAGCTATCTTGGAGAAATCTTGAATAAATATCCGGTAGTAACCAGCTAAGCCCAAGAAACTCCATATTTCTGTAGCATTCTTCGTAGTAACCCAATTTCGAACTGCTTCCACTTTAGATGGATCCACCTCGATTCCCCTAGCTGAAACTATATGACCCAAAAATGCAATTTTCTCAAGCCAAAATTCACACTTATTGAACTTAACATACAACTGCTTTTCTTTCAAAATCTGCAACACGGTAAACAAGTGCTGACGATGCTCCTCCAGACTGCGAGAGTAGATCAGTATGTCATCTATGAAGGTTATGACAAACTGATCCTGGAAAGGTTGAAACACCATGTTCATTAAGTCCATGAACACTATTGGGGCATTGGTCAACCCAAACGGCATTACTAAGAACTCGTAGTAGCCATAAAGAGTCCTGAATGCTGTCTTCTGCACGTCTTCATCTTTCACCTTCAGTTGGTGGTAGGTCGATCGCAGATCAATTTTTGAGAACACCACTGCCCTTTGCAATTGATCGAACAGATCATCTATTCTGGGCAAGGGATATCTGTTCTTCATTGTAACTCGATTTAGCTCTTTATAGTCAATGCAGAACCTCATTGACCCATCTTTCTTCTTAACAAACAACACCGGTGCACCCCATGACAATACACTAGGTCTGATGAACCCCTTATCCAGCAAGTCTTGTAACTGATCCTTCAGTTCTTTCATGTCAGTCGGTGCTAACCTGTACAGTTCCTTAGAATCTGGCTTAGTTCTAGGCAACAATTCTATCCCAAATTCGAATTCCCTGACCGGAGGCAATCCCGCAACATCATCGGGAAAAACTTCTGGAAAATCTTTCACTACTTCCACCTCTTCAAGTTTCGGTCGCTGCGTATCCTGATCCCCAGTTAGGCTCGCTAGAAATCCTGTATAACCATTACTCAATAATTGCCAAACCGTTCCTGCTGAAATCATACTTGGTGTGTTCCACTTAGATGCAGCACGAAACACAAAGGGTTTTACGTTCTGAATTTTTAAAGAGACGGTCCTCCGCTTGCAGTCGATAATAGCCTCATGCTGAGCCAACCAGTCCATCCCAAAAATCGCATCAAAATCCACCATCTCCAAAACAATAAAATCTGCACACAAATCTAGACTTTGCATCTGAATCTTAAAATTTCTTACCACCCTACTACTTTTTAATTCCTCTCCTGAGGGTAATGACACACAAAACCCCAAAATAGATTCATCCGACAAGATCCCCAATTTCATCGTAAAACTAACAGACATAAAAGAGTGCGTAGCTCCTTTATCTATCAACACAAAAGCAGTTAAATCAGAAATATGGATAATGCCTGTGACGATTGCAGAATCTGGATCAACTTGATCGTGAGTCATAGCAAACACTCTTCCATTAATAGGCTCCTTTGATTGCGGGCAATCCTTGGCGAAATGCCCTGGCTTCTTGCAAAGAAAGCAAGTATTGGTCCCAAGCATGCATTGACCTGAGTGTGACTTCCCACACTTCTGACAGATAGGCGCATTAGCCGACTTTGGAGCATTGGCTTTCAACTGATTCTGCCCCTGAGGTCGCGCCTGATTGGGGTTCTGGCGCTGTTGTTGTTGTGGTCTCCTCGGAGCTGGAGCTTGGTATGACCTCTTCTAACTAGGCTCCTGCTGATCTCTCCACTGATAGCCAATTCGTTTCGCATGTGACTCTTTGATAATGTCATTCCTATCCTTATCAGATAACATAGCCTCATCGACTGCTGCTCGGTAAGTGGTTTCCCCACTTAATCTGACATCATGGCGAATGGAGGCATTCAGTCCCTCCATGAAGTTCTTCAACTCTTCTGCACAATTCCCAGAGATCATGGGAAAAAAGTATCTCCCCCTCTCAAAATTCTTCACATACAAAGCAATGGACATGCTCCCTTAGCGGAGCTCCAGAAATTCCCTGGAAAGTCTAGTCCTAGTGCTGACAGTGAAATACTTCCCATAGAACACATCTTTGAATCCATTCCAAGTCAAAGTAGCCATATCCACAGCAGAACGGGCTCCCTACCACCAAACTCGTGCATCATCACGGAACATAAAGATGACACACCTCACACGGTCTGCATCAGTGAGCTGCATGTAATCGAAAATGGTCTCCACTGACTGCACTCATTCCTCGGCTACAATGGGATCAGCCCCTCCTTTGAACTCCGGTGGTCCTAGATCCTTGAATTGCTTAAAGATCGGGTTGGTCATTAGCGGCTGATTGTTGTTCCGTCCACCCGCTTCTTTGCCAAACATGCCATCAACATAAAATAAATGTGTTTCCCATCAAAACATGAAATTAGTTTGATCTCTCTCAAATAACTCTCGCATTCATGCATCACCCGTTGGACCAACCCCTGCCTCTTCTTCATGTACAACCACGTAATCATCGATGAATGCATCAACATCATCGCTACCTGCACCATTCAAGTATAGTGAGTCTAAAGACTCAGCAAGAAAAATGCATAAAAGAATTTTTCTAAACTTTAAAAGAGAAATCATTATCATAAACTTTGATGCTAAACGTAACATAAATGCATCTTAATGAAGCCATAACATAAAAATTTGGGGTGATGAAGTATATGAATTGTGGTAACCGTCATAAAGAGCCATTCATAGTTTTATATTGTACAACAAGCAAATGGCATTACGCCCGTAAACTTTCATTCTTTAGATAGCCGCTTCGGAGCTCATCCCGAAGAGCATACCCCGTATAACCATCCCGTGAGCCATGTTTGGATAGCCGCTTCGGATCTCATCCCGAAGTGCATACCCCATGTAATCACCACAAGATGCATAAGACATCAAAATATTTTTCATATACCATAGCATTCATCATATCATATCGTTTCGTATCATCGTAAAAATCATGCTCGTAAAAATTCTCGTGATGCAAACATACTTACAACTTCAAAACATTTCATGAGAAATTAGTTTTTAATATAAAATCACATAATCATGCAATACATAGCTTGACCGATCCACGTGAGGCATTCCGTCCATCCTAGTCCTTGAAAACTTAAAACTTTTTCATGAATATTCATAAAAATTGATTAAAATACATTAAAATATCATTAACATGATTTTTCGGACCCAAAACACGAAAAATTGGGTGGGAATTGCGAACAAACGGCGCGGGAGCGCAGCCCGCTCGCAAATCTGGGGACATCGGCGCGGACGCGCAGCTTTGCAGTGTGGGTGCGCTTCCAGTCCGCAGATTTGCGCCGCTCATGCGCGGGCGCGATGTTTCTTCAGCGCGGGCGCGCCGTCGTGACTCCTTCTCCAAAATACACTTCTTTTCTGCACTTTTTTGAAACCCACAATGTTTTGGAATACTTTTCTATCAAAATACAATTCAACATCATGAAAAATTTTAAAATAACACGCACCAATACACAAATAAATTAAAAAGATTTTTCATAAAAAACCTTCCTTCAAACTTTTGCCCAAAAATCTGATTTCTTGCCTTCAAATCATTCAAAACTCAATAGACTTGAACCGAAGACATAAAAAATACTTCACGTATCACAACCAAGCGAAATACTCATAAATTTTCTTCAAGGAACATGCAAAGATCGTCAAATCAAACAACTAGGGTTTTTACGTTGAAAATATCTATATTCTTGAATAGGTTTCAAAATCAATAAAAACTTGCCTGATTTGATTGATTGGAATTAACCTGGGCGGAACGATGATCTAGCCTTGAGAGATCGAAGAACCCTAGCTCTTGAGATTACAGTCTTTAGGCGAGAGAGATTTTGAGAGGAGAAAAAGAGTGTTCAAAATGAGAATTCAGAATTTATTCTGAATGCTTATTTTTTTTGTGACTAATGGGATCCAACACGACCCATTAGTTACATTTAAAAGCCTTTAAAATTTTATACTCTCCCAATTAATAAAAATACACTGCATCCCTTTAAACATAATTTACATAAAAAAAATATTTTCTTAACTCGTTCCAAGGCTAGACTTGTCCCTACGACTCAAAATTAAATACCAACCTGAAAACTTTAAAAAAATTATCACATCACATCACATCACATAAAATTTCAGGCATCAGCATAAATCACATAATTTCACATAACATTTAAATTTCTAACTAACATGCATTTAAATCATATGATTAATTTAGTTTATCGTGATTAAGCTAGTGGACTTTTTGGACCTTACAACAAAAATCTTAAGTTGTGTTTTCCTATGATCCTATTCAAAATCGCTTCTCTCGAGTGTCAGATTTCAAATAAATTTAAGAGTCAATCTATGTCCAATAAATTAAAAGACAATCAAAATAAGAATACACAAATAAATTATTAAGAACAAATAATAGTAGGAAAAGTAATATTCAAAACATAAATGTCAAATCAAGATCCGTCAATTTATAAAGATAACTAATAGGTTTATAATAAAATAATCAAACACATAGACAAATCCAAAAATCTCATAATAAATCAAGACAGATAATAAAAATCACAGAGTCAAATCGATTCTCCGTCCTCAGATAAATTTTCTCTGTCTTGTAATTCAACTATCCCTTGTTATTCGCTCACACGTCTCAAATATGTGTCCCAAGCCTCCTTGAATGTATAGTGTTGTGTGACTGTGTTTTTTGGGTGTTCTAGGGTGAAAGAATGATGGAAAGTGGTCCAAAAAATCCTAGAATTCAGTTGTAATATTTTATTTATAATAATTTATCATTAACGGGCCGAAAATGACGTATAAAATCCGAAAATAAATAGATTTAAGCATGAATTAATGACGCTGGGACAAATCTTGCACTTCTCACAAACACTTCCTTAGTATTCATGTACTAAGGCTTGAGCGGTTGAATGACTTTGTACGTTGAGATCGGTTGAGTACAATAAGGTCATTGTTTGTTATCACAAAAACTAATAGAGTGATATATTTAAACATAACATCTAACATTGAAATGTAGTATCTAACTCAAGATATTTAAATATAACATCTAATTACAAAAATAAATAAAAAACAAAACAAACTATGGGAAAAAATGGTTTCGGGTCGGTTAGTTGGGGGAAAAAAAATACAAATCAAACCAAACTGAGGTAAAAGAAAAAACTTGATTTGAACTGAAATTCAAACCAAAAACTCTATTCTGTTTTCAGTTCATATTTTCAATTGACATCCCTAAATAATTCTTTTCCAAACATCAAAGTCCACGTGCTTCAAAGACGAGGACTAGATGGTAAATATATACAATCCCTGTATCACCACCCCAAAGCTCTGCTTCATCCGAGGCCAGCCCAAATTTTTTTCAAAATACGTCCGCCAACGGATAACTTTTCAAAATACGAGACCTAATCAAACAAACAAGAAAGCTGAAACCCCCATATCTCGCAAAGAAAAACCTTTGAAGCCGTCTCAAAATTCATAGAAAAAAATGGAAATTTCTGAGCAGCAAATGTATTCTGAATCCGATTATGGATACGATTCCGATGATACACAGGACGACCCGAGTTACGATGTTCTTAAGGAGACTCGATTAACTTTATCGAATCTCTCCATCAAGAAGAAGATGCAAGCGCGGTAAGAAATGGAGTTATTTTGTAGAAACCCACCAGTGAATTTTATTTTCTTTGAGCGAATTCTGATTAGATGTTGACACACGCACACCCGTTCTGAAACGAGGAGTTTCAATCACAGAATATTATTTGCTAAATTATTATGTGGGAAATGACGTTGTATTGATTTTGGCATGTATGCTGCTTAAAATATCTATTTTTACACGTTGCCATCATTTTTCTGCAAAAATGTATATGCGGGAATGCCTAGTTTTCTAGTTTCCATAGCAGCTTGAAGGGAACCAATGAGAAGAACAGGGAAGACCCTGACTTGATAACAAAGGTTGGAACCGATCTTGCTGAGGAAGACCAAAAATGTTATGAAACTGTTCAGAAAATCATCCAAGGTTTCATCCATGATCCCATGAGATCGCTTGTTTTCTTTAGTTGTGTGTTGTTTTTTTTTACGCGGGGATTCATCATTTTGTAAGAACCGAAGTGACTTCTTGTATTTTGGAGATTAAACTTACATTTTCATCAGAAATTTCACATGATATGAATACTTCTCATGCGGGGTTTGTCTTGATGTGCATATGTACGATCTTCTTAGGCAGACTCTCAGTAAAATTCATATCAGAACCTTTAGTTCACATGCTGTGATTGTTTGAAAAAGGCCGTGTTTTGTAGTTTACTGCTGTTCTTTTTATACTTTCAGGGGGTCAGATGCAGAAACTGAAAGTGGACCAGTGCAAGATTTATCTAAGGAAACATGGATTGAGATTAAGTGGCACTAAAGACATACTTATTCGGCGGATTAAAGAGCACATCGAGTAATATACTTTTCCAGTAGTTTAACATGACTTTAAAAGGCTCTTGTTTATTGGAATTCATCCTTTCATGGCTTATGTGCACATCTCAGTATCATCAATGGTGGTGGAGAGAGTATTTATCCAGCATCTAGTTTTCTTCTCAATTGCAAAGGTATTTCTTTGTATGCTTTTTGAATTGAGTGTTTTATGCCTAATTGTTTATGCAACTCGTGATAAATGATACCTATATAGTTGAGGGCCGAATCAACATGTCAAAAGTTTATATTCAAAAAGGAAATGGATACAGATTGTTTGGGAAATGCATTTGCATTGCACTTCCTCTACTGAGTCTATCTTCGCAATCGCTCATGTGCTTTCCCATCTTCCGTATTTACCTTTTCCAATTGAATATTAATTCCAAATTATGCAGGTGATGCATGCATGGGAGATGTGGTTATGTTTGAACAGAATGTCTATGAAGTGTAAGTGTTTTGACCCAATCCCAGGTGACAACTATCTTTGTCTAGTGCAACTAAATGATGTAAAATAGCCACCAAGATTTACCTCTACGGAGCGTATATGGTAGATTTTTCCACAGATGAGCACAATTGCATATCAGAAAGACGCTAAAATTGATGCATTTCTTCTTTTTACCCCCAGTCTTAGGAATCTCAAGTTGAATGGCGACAGTGGTCTTTTCATCCAAAACATTTAAAAAATAGATTTGTATTTGAACTAAATACTATGGATTTTAAATAATTGCTCATAGATGGGTCGTGTCTTATTTGTCTTATATATCTTTCATGGCTCAGATTCAACATTGCATCTCGGGGTGGGAGTGGTGCCCCTTGTGGTACACGAGTAGTCGTTGGTCGGATTGTCAAGGAGAGCTACGGTTCTGCCAAACAGCAACACACATTTACGGTAGGTAAAAAAACTATGCAAAATCGACTCTTATTGACAACACTTACTCATTTTTGCCTATACTATTGACAAACTCACGGATATTCATTCAAGAAGTTAAGTATACGTATGGTGACTGATTCGTTGGGATTCCAACTATAGATTATGCATCACTTTTATATTGCTATCTTTGCCAATTCGATGAAGCTGAACTAAAAAGTTTTGGGTTGGTGCAGATTGAAGTGTTGTGGAGCAAAGGAGAGAAACCACTGCCACCACTTCATCCCCTTCTCATTAAAGGCAGGAACCTTTACAGGTTAAAAACATTGAGACAGGTGTGTTAAGTCGAAATGTTTCTTCCATTCATTTGTCAACGCATTGTGTAATATGTGTGCTACCTTTTGCTTTTGTTGTGCTTCAGAAATGGGAAGATGAAGGGGAAAGGCAGAAGATTTTGTTGGAAAAGCATACTAGAGGAGGTGCAGCCCGCTCGAACAGGGAAGCACGAATACAAAAGAAGGAACTGCACAAAACACGGAAGTTGAATAGGTATAAATGAAAATAAATTTATTGACTGTTTATATACTTTCTAAATAAAAACCAGGTTGGAAGAAAAGTTTAATACTAAGTTATGGACTTTTCTCGTGTATCAGGGAAGCAGGAAAGGAAAACCGCAACAGAAATTGGGAACTCGAGCAAAAGGGGAAGCAAAAGGAGAGTCAAAACAAAGAGCACAAGGACTACATTTCTGCAAATTGTTCCATCCTAGGGCCAGTTCCAAGGCAATTTTGTGAAGAAATTTGGAGGCCAAGCAATCATATAAGTCGACTTCATGCGCAATCTCATATGAACTGCAATCCTCCAAGCTACTCCCAGCAAAATCGTGCGTATTATAATCAAAGGAGCTCTACTGCAGTTGGGTATCCTCTAGTTCATGAACAAAAGCAAACATGTCCATATTATCCTCGAGGAAGGTGTAATTTTGGTGATAGGTGTAGGTATTTGCATAAGTAATTTGAACCAAAAAAATAGCATGGAGTTTTAAAGTAAGTAAAGTTTTCAACTGAAAACAAGACAAGTTAAGGCTAAATTTCAGATGCATGGAACATTGATCATTTGCCCAAATTTGCTTGTCAAATTGTGAGAGAGATATTTCTGCATACGTTCCTTCTAAGAGCTTTCAAAGACAACTGCTTATCTGTAATATATCCATGCTATGCTACAAAGCTCAGATGCATCGGATTTTCTTTCACCAAATATCTTTAGGTTGCGTTTGAATGGAAAGCTTGAAATCCATGAAGTTTGATTATAGTTTTATTATTAGCAATTAAAAAATAGATCAAATATTACGCATTAGTTATATAAAGTAGAATGATTAGATGAATTTCAAATTAATACTAACAAACATGAAATAATATATAGACATGTAAATGGTGAATTTGAAGTTTATTATCTTACTTTTTTAAACAAAAAATATATATTTAAAATCCTTCCATCGGACTATACAACCATGATTTTTCTTTACTAAACAAAATAGACCATAACAATTTAAGGAGGAGTAAACTTTTTTTTTTTTTTTTTATTTCTCACACTATATCTTTTGATACACAAGTACATGCATATATACAACTCTAATAATTTATCCTAAGAATAAAATAAAATATATTCTAGGAAGAAAATAAATATATTCTAGGAAATATTATAAATGACTAATTACATATCATATTTCTAAACATAAAGACAAATTATTAGGAGCAATTCTTGAATAATCTAATCCAATCATTTGAATTTCTCAACACTCCCCCTCAAGCTGGTTGGTAAAATCTGTCATTCCCAGCTTATCTAAAATATTCTTGATTGTAGGATTAGAGAGTCCCTAAGTGAAGATATCTGCAAGTTGACCACCTGTTGGAACATAATCGATTGTTTCTTGCAGGCACTATCAGTGATACCTAGGGAATCATGAGGCGATGTTACTAGACGCTCTTTACCATGATTCGTTGTGTCCAATTAGAAATGAATTATGACATTCTTATGATCAAGGAGTTGATGCATAGACAAATAAGGGTAAGCCCGCATAAAGGACAATTTTCTGAATCACAAAGAGTCGTGAACCCACGGCTAGCTGTATCCCTGAACCATTGAGGATCACACAAGCACTGGTTTTCCTGTTTTTGTTGAGATAATAAATTCAAAGAGTTGAATTTATAATAAGTGAGTTTGATAGGATCAAATGATAATCTTATAAATGAGTTTATAAGAGCTTATAAAAATTTTAGTGCACTTTCTTAATTTAAGTGAAAGTGTTCCAAAATTAGCAGTTGTTCTTTAGTGATTTCGAAAATCAAAATGTTAATCATAATGATAAGCGAGTTAAAATTGTCACATTGATGATATTGGATCATTGATCGGGATTATGATGGTATCACTTATTGGGCTCATGATTTATGGACTTGTAAGATTATAGGTTCATCATGCAAAATAATTAAAATCTTAAATAGATTTAATTAATTTTTTTCTAGTTGAACTTGGATTAAAAGGATCCGTGAAGCATACATATAAATATATATACATGCATTTATATATATGTAGATATATGTATATATATAGATATGTGATATATCACTATAACAAATATGCTAATTAACAACAGTAAAAAGACAACGGTTTTATACACAAACTATTGTCTTTTGACATTTAACAACGATTTTTACAAAAACAATTGTCGAGGTGCGTGTTTTTTTTTTAAATTAAGACAACGGTTTCCCCAAAACTGTTGTTATTAGTTGTCTACGACAACGTTGTCTATAAGCGCTTTTTTTTTTTTAAATAAACAACGGTTTTTTTTAACCGTTGTCGTTGTGCGTGATTTTTTTTATATCTACGACAACGGTTTTTTTAAACTGTTGTCTATGAGCACGTTTTTATTTACCAAAGACAACGATTTTTTTAAAACTGTTGTCTATGAGCTTGATTAAGAATCTATTACAACGGTTATTTCAAACGTTGTCTTTGATTATTTTTTTAAATAGAATTTATTAAAAAAACCTCAATATGTTGTATATATATATAGTAGACATATAAATATATATATGATGTACTCACTGTCTTTGATTATTTTTTTAAATAGAATTTATTAAAAAAACCTCAATGTGTTGTACATATAGACATATATGGACATATAAATATATATATATATATATATATAATGTACTTACGTGTAAGTGCATAGATATATATATATATATATATTTATATATATATATATATTTATATGTATATATTTATATGTATATGTACGTTATAATATATATAATATATTTATATACATATATTATATATATATAATATATGTTTATATATAATATATGTATATAAATATATTATATATATTATAACGTACATATACATATAAATATATATATATATATATATATATATGATAGTTGATATATTATTACTTTAACATACAAACTTGTTCACTAAAAAAATACATAATTGTATATGTATGGTTTTCGAAAAACACTCTCAAGGATTATGTGCAAGAATTCGACCACTATTTCTAATTGATATAGAAATTTTGTGTGGCGTTTCTTGTGTTTTAATATTTCAACAAAAATTTCTTCCTATCTCTCTAGTGCGAGTTCGAAGAGGAACGAGCAATCCGGTCGTTGACCTGATTCGAAGATTAAAAAAAAGTGTATTCAAGTTATTGTTCGTAGGAAGTTACAACAAGAGCTATCTCCGCTAATCCCGGAATATATAGTTGGTATCAAGTGAATTAATTCACAAAAAGTATTATCTCAAAACAATATGTGAATGTCTATTAAACCATACGAGTGCCCAAACAATTTTGAATGTCAAAATTAAAATTTTAAAATTTTCGCTGCATCTTGGGCACGAAAAAAACGATACTCCAATACAAAGTGTAGCTTAAAGTTTGTCTCAAGCTGCCTCATTGCATCAGCCACATCTCTGTTTCTCGTGATGATCGACGAGAGCACAAGTGGTATGAATGTCATTGTGCACACTTTGAGTTTGTGCCAAACTCCAATGGATAATTAACTCAGTATATTTCTAATAATATATATTCAAAATGGTTCTTTGCAACTATATATCCTTATTCCACTCAACTTTCTCTCCAAGAAACTAAATAACATAAAACTAAAACATGATTCCTTGGGCGGTTATCTTTGTTATGGTTCGTCATGTGGTATTGCTCGCATCACAAAATATTTTGTCCACGCTAGTGCCCACTTTCTCGAATCATCTTTCTTGGATAGATTGGGTTTATGCTTAAAATTAATTTGCTGGGATTCTTCCATTTAAGCTCGTGCTTCTTTTAATATTCCTTTAATGACCTTGTAGTGACCTTACCGAGATCACCTACTAATCAGAAACTTAAGCATGCAATTAACTTAATTAAAAAAGTAAACCAGAATAAACTGCGGAAGCATAAAATATTATACAATTCCAAGGAAAGGAATGTGTAAATACCCAAATAATTATACAACCAAATCGAAAAATGTATTATTCCAAATACAACAGAACATAAGGACCAAGGCAAAATCCCAGCTGGCCATCCACTTTCTAGTCCCTCCTGGATCCACCCGCATCATCCAATCTCAAACCTGCCTCATGGAATATGGTGTCCAGATACACAAAGTACTAGACATGAGCATAAAACGCTCAGCACGAGAGTATGAGTATACCATATTATATAGATGCATGAATGCAAGTGTGCCGCCTACAGAAACTAGAGGCCAAGGATCAGATAACAAAGACAGACCGGGCCCTGATATGTAGCACGTTGTGCCGTCGCTTCAAGAGGTGGCTCCCATACCGAATTCCAGTAGATACTTCGGACCCAAATCGATGGAAGTCCATCCACTGACAGGATAGGGTAAAACCCCACTACCAGACATCTCAAAAGAGACAGTTCAATATGCAAATGCATGCAACATAAAATCATGTCACATAAATCATGCAAGCACATATACATGCATACTCAGTTAGGATATCTCGAACAGTACTTTCGTACCTCAACTAAAGGCAAGCTCTACCAGCTCTAGGTCCACGCCTACAGTCCGCGCTACAATGCCAAATGATACTAATATCATTATATTATTCTAAAAGCCTTAACTAAACTATAGCATACTCCCTATTTACTATAAGGAGGCTAAGTTATACCTGCGTCCGTCGTCAGCCCTTTACTGTCGTTTGCCTCAAAACTAGGCCACAACTCCGATACGACGTCTGGACCACGCTGCCGCTTCCGAATTCCCAAAAGAAAGCCTAGAACTCCCTAGATCTGAACAGAAAGGCTAAGAAACGATAGAGAAGAGAGGAGAGGGGCGAGTTGAAATGAGGCATTGACTCCTCTATTTATAGGGAGAGAACGGAACGTCCGTTTCTCAATCGTTGCATCTGTTCGCCATCGTTGCATCCATCCGACGAACGTTACACCTAATGTCCCATCATGTTCGTAATTAATGACGTCATCTTGCTGACATCACGGATGACATCAGCTGATAGAACGTTGCGTCCGTTCCACGTACGTTGCGTCCATCATACCTGATCCTTTGGGCCATTTCTGATTATTCTAGGTCCATTTTTATCCGAGCTCTTGTGTAGTGAAAATCCTCATTATCACCTGTAACTGCTTGTACTGATTTTAATGAGTCTGAAACGACCAAAAATCTTCGAAGTCCCAGTGCATGGGCAAAAGCAATTGCAACAAGTTCGCCTTCTGTGACCGAGTTTGGTTCTGGGATACTCATTCCAAAACCACATATCTTATTCCGTGAGTGGTCCCATATCAATCCTCCAATTCCATATCGGTTCAATCTTTCATTGATTCAAGAATCAACTTCAAGATGCAATGTGCCCGGAGGTGGTGCTATCCATGTTTCTGATGATTAGGTGTGTGTATCGGCTGAGGTTGTTGTCATGCTTTTCGAATTTCTTTGAAAGTATTGAAGAAAGCTTTCGCACCATTCCAGGCTTTGGTTTAGAGCCTCACCATCGTTCCCATGAATAACTTGCATCCCCATCTTCCAGAGGCCCTAGGTTAACGTATCCAAGCGCTCAAATGTTTTTTGTCTAGCTGTCCCTGTATCCAAAGACAGACATCAAGGGTGTGTAGATCATGAATCCTTGTGATTATGTGCCAGAACTCAGATTTTTTCCATAGAGACCTTTCTGTTTTGCATAAGAAGAGTGCATGTATTGAGCTGTCACAATGAAATCCTCAAAAGGAGCAAGAATCGGGGCATGGTATCCGATGCCGACTGTGATTTTTTGCTATGGGGATGATATCATGTGACAAGCGCCACCAAAAATTTCGAACTTTCGGGGGGGATCTCCAAGCTCCAAATAAATTTCCACCATTTTGTAAGAGATATTTCAGAATGGTTTTCCGGTGGTGAATTCAGGCAACATATTGTTTGATATCCACTCCGTACCCAGTATCATCCCTTTTTATCAAACTTCCAGAAACTTTCATCCGCTGAATTCATTGAAAGCAATGGGATTTTTAGTATATGCTCTGATATGTAAGGGCCGAATTGTAGCTGAACTTGAGACTCATTCCACCGTCCATCCATAATCAGAATACTCACTCGTAGCTCATATCCTATTGAACTCTGTCCCCTCAGCTGTATAGTGATCTGAATTTCGGGTAACCATTTATCTTTATAGACCCTCACTTGTTCTCCATTTCCAATTCGCCAATGCAGCCCAGATCCCAGCAGATTTCTATCCCATAAGATCGAGGGCCACACATAGGATGGATTATTTCCCATTGGAGCTGTCTTGATGTCCATGTGTTTGAAGTATCAGGGCCTTTAGCACCCGAGATAGCAGCGCATTTGGGTTTCTAATAATCCTCCATACTTTCTTGGCCAGTATCGCTTGGTTAAAAGGAATAAGTCTTAGAAACCCCAAACCGCCATACCATTTAGGCACTCATAAGGAGGACCACCTTTTCCAATGGAGTTGTTTTCTTCCGTTTTCCATCCCCTACCAGAAATTAGAGCACACCTTTTCGATATCCTCACAAACTGTAGTTGGTATGCAGAAGCAAAACATCGCAAAATACGGAATGGCTTGTAAGATTGAATTAATAAGCACTTTTTTACCACCCACTGAGTACATTTTGTTTCCCCATCCTCGTATTTGTTTTAGCACCCTCTCCTTGAGATACGAGAATTGTAGGTTCTTGCTTAGTGAAAAGGTCGGAAGTCCCAGATAGACTACATGTCCCTGAACTATAGGGATAGTAAATGTGATTTTTATAGCTTCAATGTCTATCTAGGGTGTACGTGGGCTGAAAGAGAGTGTGTATTTCACAAAGTTAATCAATTGTCCAGACGCTTTCTCATATTGGCTTAGGCACTCTCGTAGTATGCTGTTGTCCTCCACCTTTGCTTTGAAGAATATTAAGCTATCATCAGCGAAGAATTGATGGGATACAATAGGACATGAGTTAGCTATCCGAATGCCTTGGAACGCCTTACGTGACGCCATGGCTGTGATAATGGAAGATATCCAGTATGAAAATATCACAAAGAGCTAGGGAGACAGAGGGTCTCCTTGACGTATGCCTCGTTGTGGTTGGAGTGACCCAAACACTTGTTTATTCAAGGCGAAGTTGTATCGTACAGATGTCACACAATTCATAATATTGTCAATCCATGGAAGCCCAAACCCAAACTTTTCCATCATTCCCTTTTAGAACGGCCATTCAATGCGGTCATATGCTTTACTCATATCCAGTTTTAGGGCCGAATATCCCTGTTTCCACTTGCAGTGGTTCCTCATCCAATGGACACATTCAAATCCCGGTATGATGTTGTCAGTGATAAGGCGATTGGAGATGAAATCACTGCGAGAATCGTTAATAATATGCTTCAGAACAGGGCCCATTCTGTTGGTAAGTGCTCGAGCTACAATTTTGTAACAAACCTGGCATAGGCTGATGGGGCGAAATTCTTTCAACAACAATGGGTTGGCTACTTTCGGTATGAGTGTGACGATTGTATCATTCCATTATGCCAGAGATTCACCATCATTTAATTGACTGAGTACTGCCATTGTTATATCCGGACCCACTATATCCCCATACTTCTTATAGAATAAGGCTGACATACCATCAGGCCCTGGCTCTTTATCCGAGTGCATATCAAAGAGTGCTTTCTTTACTTCTTCATCCAAGAATGGGGCACAAAGGATGCTATTCATGTTCTGGCTCACTTTCTGGTCCACACCCCTTAAGACCAGATCTATATCGTCTTCAGTAGGTGAAGATGTAGTGAATAGTGTTCCAAAGTAGTCCAGAATTATCTCTGCCATGGATTCAGGTGTATTTCAAAGATCACCATTCGCTGAGATCAGACCATGGATTTTATTCGTAGATCTTCTTTGGCTAGCCTGGGCATGAAAAAAATTGGAGTTCCGGTCACCCCATCTTAACCAGTTTCTCCGGCTACGATGATTCTAGTAGATTTCTTCTTGCAAGCATAGTTTTTCAACTAAATTTTATTTTTCCCGGACAAGTCTTTCCACCACTTTCCAATTTGCATCAGTTTTTAGTCGATTCAGTATAGCCCTTTTAGATGTAATTTTTTTAGGCAATCTTAGAAATTTGTGGTCAGCCCATTGCCTCAATCTCGTACTGCAAGCCTTGATTCTAGTGTGGATATTTACCCCTGTTTGGACTTCCTTATATCCCTCCTACACTACAGCTTTACACTCCTCCTCAAGTAGCCACATAGGTTCAAATCTGAATCTCTTTGGTGCGTGATGAAACTTACCCGGATAACCCCAATGTCCCTGTCTCAGTTCAAGCAATATTGGCCGATGGTCCGAGTGGTAGAATTCAAGCGATTGAATTCGTGCTGTGGGGTATAGAATTCTACACTAAAGAGATCCCGTGTATCTATCAAGACTTTCAAGAATGAGGTTATCTGTAGTGATCCGCACCGTGGTCACCTACTAATCAAAAAACTTAAGCATGTAATTAAACAATAAATAATCATAATCAGAGTAACTATGGAATAATACAAAATCCAAAACCAACAGAATACAACAGATAAATAAATCCAAATTTATACAAACCAATTAGCTTAATAGAAAATAATTAAGAAACTAATGGTTAACCCTGCAATCCTGCCTTGGTCATTATTTAATCTCCAAATCCTTAGAAGAACAACCTGCAACTGCCTTTCGAATGGCGTGTCCAGAAAACAAATAAAAACACTGGACGTGAGCGTGAAATCTCAGTACGCTAGTACAGGTAAACATACATATATGATTCATGCAATGTAATGAACGTGTATCATATCTGGGTAGACAAATCAGAATCTGCTCAGACTGGCGCCTAGGATGTGAGCTGTAATCTTGGGGAATCAAACCACTGGATGCGACCACTCACTCCTAACCGGACGTAGACCAAACAAATATCCCCTAGATCACTAGAGTCCGCTCGAGCTGTTGGCCACTGTGACTCTCAGTGTCAACACGTCCAAACAAGGGCTAAGCACCATATAACTGTTAGAAAACGTGTTCAGATCAATTAAGAATTGATACCCGGTGCAGCGGAAGTTTAAAAATTTTTATTTTTCGATATGGAACAATTCCATATCATGGGTATCAAAACTTTACGATTAAATTATGTTGCAAGTAAAATAATAATAATCACAATTAATAATATTTTACCTCTTCAAGCAACGGCTTGATTATGGACACCAACAGAATTTAATCTGCTCTTCTTGTATATCCCGGGAACCGATGGCTTCACGATCAATTTCCGGAATAAGGTCCACGAACAGAAAACAAAAACCCTCTGATTGATTGCACTAGAAATCAATCAGAAGTTTATCGTAGAGAATAAATAAATTTGATCTGTTAATTCGGAATGTAATTTTTCACAAAAATCACAGACCGAATTTTCTCAAAAGGGACAAAGGAATTTTCAAAAATTCCCCTTTAAAATATATATGTGATTTCGAAAATTTCAAGAATGAATTGTGTCAATTTTTGAACACTACACATGTATTTATAGATAATTTCTAGAGTAGATTAAGTTATAATTGTATTAGGACTCTAACTCCTTAGGGCCCACAATCCATAACTTAAGCCCAACAAGCTAAGCCCGTTGTTATAGAAATTAATATAAAATTCATCATGACTCCGATTGATAAACCGATTTCACCAATGTGTACAGAAACCATTTCTGCACCTTTTAAAGTCAAGATAATTTTTTTGAATCCGAATTCAGTGATTTTCAAAAATGCCCATCCCTATGTCATTTTAGGAAATTCCACTCCCTTTTAGTTAAGAAGTCCAACTTCTCTTTCATTAAATTTAACTATCTCAACGGGGTTTAGTAATCCATTACTTGTGTGACCCTCAATGGTTCAAGGATACAGCTAGCCGTGGTCTCACAACTCCTTGTGACTCGGAACAACAATTTCCGACTTGCCCAACAAATCATGGTAAGAGCGTCTAGCAACATCGCCCCATGATTCCCTAGGTATCACTGATAATGCCTTCAAGAACCAGTAGATTTTGGTTAGCGTACAGTACGGTCCCTTCATCCATATATCCCGATCGAATCAACAACCATTGGTGCATCGAGAGTCGTTCGAGATTCGATAACTATGCATTACATCTTGGAGATCAAATAGTGACATCGCATGTGTTACTAGAAAAACCGAGTAACCTAAAACACATCATGTACTCTGTCCTGGGCGGCCCGCGGGAAAAATTATTTTTTTTTATTTAAATTAATTTTAATGTGTTAAAATTTTATTTTTGGTCCGGTCAAAAATTGTTTTTGATTGGTTCACGAGGCATCGGATCGAATTGTTCGAGTCCGAAAATTTTAAAATTGATTTTTGGATAAATTTGAATTTTTGGAAAATTTTAATATTTTATCCTTAAATTGAATTTTGAAATCAATTATTTTTGGTACAATTGATGATAAGATTTGATCTTATGTATATATTAAGTAAAATATGATTTTATCTATAAAATTAGATTCTGTAGATAAAATATGATTTTATTAAATAAAAGGTAAAATATGATTTTATATGTAAAATATGATTTTATATATAAAATATGATTTTATCCTGTTTAAATTTAAATTGCCATATGCATGATATCCAATAAATTAATTTTGAATTAAATGTTATTGGATAAGGATGATCGATTGCCATGACCAATTTTGTAGGTGTATGTTAGGAATTTACATTTGTTTTATTGTTGTTGGTTTTATTAATGGGTCTGGTTTATGGCCCAATATGAATGTCATATGTAATAAAAGTGGGCTTGGTTTATGGCCCGTTCCCACCCCTAAAATGTATCCCCTACTTGTCATTGCTATTTATTGTAAATACATTAGATTTAGTGGGAGATCAAGATTTGAAGATGGTGGGCCCAGCAGACAATAAAGACGAAGAAATGTAAATTGGAAGCTAATGTAATAGGATTGCATTGCATACTGCATATTACCTAGGATTGGACTAAGACTCGTGATTGGCAACCACGAGTCAATTAGAAATGGAATCGATCATCCTATATATAATATATGATATTATGATTGTATACATGTTTTAGACATAATTGCGTGAATCCGGCAAGCATGCAATAATTTGAAATTGATGAGACAAATTTTTATAATTAAAAATCCCTCATTTTAAATATGATTTAAAATTGATATCAAGATAAATAAAGGAATTTGTTTAAATATTCCTACCTTCCATCAACGGTCAATGTATGAGATGCTACCCGCGGATACGGTCCGGCTCATATTATTGGGGGGGCCCGTTCGTCGGAAAGCTGTACATTGGATCGACAAATGTTGTAAGTTGGGTGGAACTCCCATGGGATCGGCTCATATTATTGGGGGATCCACATGGCGACCGTCCATCACAACTTAATATTGATGGGTCATCTTGACATGTCACTATAAACGGCGTCATATTATTGGGCCCTTATTGGACATGAGGTAAATACATGGGGGTTGCTTTGGAAGCAATTGGGCTCTACCTTTTGAGAATTATGGTTGGCTGATATTATTCGGGACCATAAGTTTGTCAATTGGACTCCATGTTCTCACTAAGGAAAAAGTTTCCCGTTTTCACTAGAGGGTAGTGAAATCGTTAAAATAGTGGGAGTGAGATTCATAAATTAAATTCGCCTATTTTATGTCTTAGTAAATTGCTTAAACAATCATTGATATATGTCTGTTTTTCTTTTCAGTATTTCATACAATGAATTCGCGTAATCCATTATTCTCGATCCTCGAACAAAACAAGTTGACTGGCGCAAACTATACGGAATGGTTCCGGAAGTTGAAGATTGTCTTGACTTCGGAGAAGATGCTCTACGTGTTAGAGAAATCACCTCCGAAGGAAGCACCAGCTGACGTAAGTCCGGAGGAATTGGCCAAACTTGATGCATGGTGGGACGACATCAAGACCAAATGCTATATGCAAGCCTCGATGTCTGATGAACTCCAGAGGCGATTTGAGGACACCGTGAATGCTGCTGACATTCACGCTCAACTCAAGGAACTTTTTGGGGCTCAATCGAGGGCTGAAAGGTTCGCTACTGTTAAGGAGCTAATGACGTGTCGCATGCGTGAAGGGACTTCGGTCCGTGATCATGGGGTACGAGTGATTTGGCTCATACAAAAGTTAGCGACCCTTGATTTGGTGTTGGAGCATGAACTCAACGTGGATTTACTGCTTCTGTCTCTTCCTTCTTCGTTTGACGGATTTGTGGTAAATTTTAATATGAACAAGATAGAGGCCACCCTTGAAGAGATGGTCAATATGCTTGTGACATATGAATCCACACTAAAGAAGGATAAACCAGCTTTCTTGGTGGGCTCCTCATCTTCTGCTAAGAAGGGGCCAAGTACGAAGGGTAAAAAACGTTCTGCCCCACCCAAGAAAGTCGAACCCGAGAAGAAGCACAAGACAAAGGCTTCAAACAATGGAAAATCCAAGGATGTTTGCCATTACTGCAAGAAGCCCGGTCATTGGAAGCGCAACTGCAAGGAATATCTAGAGCAGTTGGGAACTGCAAAGGGTATGTTCTATATTGAAATAAACATTTCACTTAATACTACTTCTTGGGTATTGGATACCGGATGTGGATCTCACATTTGCAATGATTTGCAGGTGATGACAAGAAGTCGCAGGCTTAGAATGGGTGAGACCCAGCTGAGGCTCGGGAATGGTTCCAGAGTTGAAGCTACAGCCATTGGAGATGTTTGTTTAATTTTGCAGAACGGTTTTAAGTTATTTTTAAGAGATGTTTTATTTGTTCCGGATTTAATTAAAAACATTATTTCTGTTTCTATGCTAGATAGAGATGGTTATTCTTGCAATTTTGTGAATGGGATTTGCAATATTTACAAGAATGAATGTTTGATTGGAAATGGACAACTTGAAAACGATCTATACAACTTAAAACTAAAAGACGTTCCAATAAATTATGTTGATAAACCGGCGACAACAAACAAAAGGAAAATCGATATTCAAAACCCGGCAAACCTTTGGCACGCTAGACTAGGTCATATTTCCTCAAGGAGGATGAACAAGCTAGTGGGAGAGGGCATGTTTGATATGTCTGATATTAACTCTCTACCTACTTGTAAATCCTGCCTAAAAGGGAAAATGACTAAATCTCCTTTTAAGGGGAAACCTGAGCGTAGTCAAAATCTGTTGGATTTGATCCATACAGATGTTTGTGGTCCATTTAGAGTTGGGACTCAACATGGCCACACCTACTTCATTACCTTTACTGATGATTATTCAAGGTATGGGTATTTATATTTAATGAAATATAAGTCTGAAGCATTTGAAAAGTTCAAAGAATTCAAGGCTGAAGTAGAAAACAAGCTAGGTAAAAGTATTAAAGCACTTAGATCGGATCGAGGTGGAGAATACTTGAGTACCGAGTTTTTGGACTATCTGAAAGAGAATGGGATTCTCTCTCAGTGGACTCCTCCTATGACACCACAGCTGAATGGTGTATCGGAGCGTCGTAATCGAACTTTGTTGGACATGGTTCGATCCATGATGAGCTTCACTGAGCTTTCACCTTCGTTTTGGGGCTATGCGCTTGAAACGGCGGTATTGTTGTTGAACAACGTCCACACTAAAGCAGTGGACAAAACACCATACGAGTTATGGAATGGCAAAGCTCCTAAGTATTCGTACTTGAGGATTTGGGGATGTCCTGCTTACGTAAAGCGGACAGTGGGAGATAAGTTGGATAGTCGATCCAGCTTATGTTATTTTGTAGGGTATCCGAAGAATTCAATCAGATATTATTTCTATTATCCTGCTGAAACAAAGGTGTTTGTTTCGAGGAATGCCACCTTCTTGGAGAAGGAGTTCTTATTGGATAAGAAAGGCGAGATGATGGAACTCGAAGAAATTCGAGAAGAACCCGAAATACAAAATAACGATCCTACACCTCAGGAACCATTACTGGACACGCCTGAACCTATAAGATCCGAGAGGACTTCTAGACCTCCTGTTCGATATGGTCTTCTTCTTGAAGGGGATCAAGATGAACCCGACATTGGATGTGATCCAAGAAACTTCAAGGAAGCAATTTCTGATGCGGATTCAAATTTATGGCTTGAAGCTATGCAGTCTGAATTGGATTCAATGCATACAAACCAAGTTTGGTCTTTAGTAGATCCTCCTGATGGAATTGTTCCAATAGGGTGTAAATGGATCTACAAGAGAAAGCTTGGGCCTGATGGTAAGGTATTGACCTACAAGGCGCGATTGGTGGCGAAAGGTTACACTCAAAGACAAGGAGTTGACTATGATGAAACCTTTTCACCAGTTGCAATGTTCAAGTCCATAAGAATCCTTATTGCCATAGCTGCATGGTATGACTATGAGATATGGCAAATGGATGTGAAGACTGCTTTTCTTAATGGAGACATTAAGGAAGAAATCTATATGAAGCAGCCTGAGGGGTTCACATCCATGGGAAGCGAGCATAAGGTATGCAAGCTTCAGAGATCAATTTATGGTCTAAAACAAGCATCAAGAAGTTGGAACCAAAAATTTGATGAAACAATAAAAGATTTTGGTTTCATCAAGAACCCGGAGGAACCGTGCGTGTACAAGAAAGTAGTTAAGGATGCTGTGACATTCTTAGTACTTTATGTTGATGACATCCTACTCATTGGGAATGATGTAGGGATGTTGCAGTCAACAAAGATATGGTTATCAGGTAGATTCTTGATGAAGGATTTGGGTGAGGCATCCTACAT
Organism: Henckelia pumila; assembly: GCF_033568475.1. Lineage (NCBI taxonomy): Eukaryota > Viridiplantae > Streptophyta > Magnoliopsida > Lamiales > Gesneriaceae > Henckelia > Henckelia pumila. The sequence continues at coordinate 32,263,747 of NC_133121.1, read as the reverse complement.
TCTTGGGATACAGATCTATAGAGATAGATCTAAGAGAATGATAGGACTCACTCAATCAACCTACATCGACACCATATTGAAACGGTTTTCAATGGATGGGTCCAAGAGAGGACATCTACCCATGTGTCATGGATTTTCTTTATCCAAGTCTATGTGTCCCAAGACTGATGCAGAGATAGAGAATATGACACATGTACCATATGCGTCAGCTATAGGTAGTATCATGTATGGGATGATATCTACCAGACCGGATGTAGCATTTGCTCTGAGTGTCACGAGCAGATATCAAGCTAATCCCGGTCAAATGCATTGGAAAGCCGTGAAGGACATTCTTAAGTACTTACGAAGGACTAAGAATATGTTCATGGTATATGGAGGACGAGAACTGAAATTGGAAGGCTATACCGACTCTAGCTTCCAAAGTGACGTGGATGACTCGAAGTCAACCTCTGGATTTGTGTTCATGCTCAATGGCGGTGCTGTCTCTTGGAAGAGTTCCATGCAGGACACCACAGCGGATTCCACCACTGAGGCTGAATACATTGCAGCATCAGCTGCTGCTAAAGAGGCCGTTTGGATGAGGAAGTTCGTCCAAGAGTTGGGCGTCATTCCTGAATTTGTTGGTCCAGTCCCGGTGTACTGTGACAACACGGGTGCCGTTGCTCAAGCAAAGGAACCAAGGTCTCATCAAAGATCCAAACACGTACTGAGGAAATACCACATCATCCGGGAGATTGTGGAAAGAGGAGACATCACTGTCGAACGAGTGGCCTCTGCAGACAATATCGTTGATCCGCTTACTAAGCCCTTTCCAGGACCATTGTTTGACAAACATCGCGAAGCAATGGGTCTACGTAGTATGACTAGTTGGCTATAGGGCAAGTGGGAGATTGAAAGAGTGGGTGCCCAGTGAGCCAACTTGTGGCTATGGGCTTTGATGACTCTTTGTACAAACGATCTTTTGTTTAATATAATTTACACTTTTATTAATGGCAATGACTTTATCTTTCTTCATATTGTTATATTATGATATACTATTGTTGTTTTGATAAAGACCTTGAATATACTATAGTGTATGTAAGATGTGGTAGAACATGGGGATGTTTATCATGAAATACATCTTATAGTCACTGTATATTCTAAACTATTCCTAGTCGATTGAGCCGTCCGATAATAAGGATAAGGATCGCTCGAGTTTGAGACTAGCATTTGCGATGCGGAGTACCACGTTTCATTGGTAGGGAACATGGAGATGTTCGAAGCATGCAAATGGATATTCATAGGATGAATAATCGAACTACCCTATCCGGACTTTCCAAGTGGTTATCACTTATCGAGTGGATAAAGTCCGCGGTTTTGGTTGTACACCATTAGTCCTTACTACTTGAAACATCATGGAGACTCTATATGCTAGTACTGTGCTTTGACTCGTTTACCGACTCTATGGGGGTCATCAGGTGTCGGGATTGGGTACAGTTACAACACATATAGGAGTCGATGCATTGTTGTCAAGGATTCACCACATACTTGCGAGTGTGGATATCCTATGCGAACTGAGGAGATATTAGTGTGACGAATCTCTGGCCAGAGTACTTGATGTGATTTAAGAAATGGTTTCTTAGTAGCACATGCGATGTCACTAATTTGATCTTCAAGATGTATTGCATAGTTATCGAATCTAGAGCGACTCTCGATATACCGATGGTTGTTGATTCGATCGGGATATATGGATGAAGGGACCGTACTGTACGCTAACCAAAATCTACTGGTTCTTGTAGGCACTATCAGTGATACCTAGGGAATCATGGGGCGATGTTGCTAGGCGCTTTACCATGATTCGTTGGGCAAGTTGGAAATCGTTGTTCCGAGTCACAAGGAGTTGTGAGCCCACGGCTAGCTGTATCCCTGAACCATTGAGGGTCACACAGTGTAATGGAGTTTTAATCCCCGTTGAGATAGTTAAATTTAAAGAGTTAAATTTAATGAATAAAGAAGTTGGACTTCTTAAATAAGAGTAAGGGAGAAGGATTTCCTAAAATGACATAGGGATGTACATTTTTTGGAAACCACTGAATTCGGATTCAGGAAAATTTATCTTGACTTTAAAATGTGCAGAAATGGTTTCTGTGCACATTGGTGAAATCGGTTCATCAATCGGAGTCACGATGAATTTTATATTAATTTCTGAACATGCGGGCTTTGCTTGTCGGGCCTCAACTTATGACTAATGGGCTCTAAGGTGTTAGTGGCCTGCATTATAAATAAGTTATTGCAGTACAGAAATTACATACAACTGGTCATAATTTGAGAGACAGAAAATCGAAAACCCTAGCTCTCTCTCTAAAAGGAATTCGGCCGCCCCCTCCCTTCTCTGCGTGAGAAATTCCGGTCTGTGATTTTGAATTGCAGTCTGGAATAGCGAATCAAATTCGTTTATTCTCTTCGTAGAAAACTTCTGATAGATTTTCTAGTGCAATCTATCAGAGGGATTAAACCTCTATTCGTGGACCTGATTGAAGGAAAGCTTGTTCATCAGTTCCAGGGAGATACAAGAAGCGCAGAGAAATCTGTGTGGTGTCCAATAATCTCGCTTCGAGATTGAAGGTAAAATTTAATAATAGTTATTTAATTTTACACACACAAATAATTTAATCGTTAAACGGTTGATACCCACACTATGGAATTGTTCCATAATAAAATTTTTAAACTTCCGCTGCACCGGGTATCAATCGTGATTGATCTGAACGCCAGTTTTCCAACAGCAACATCCCTACGTCATTCCCAATGAGTAGGATGTCATCAACATAAAGCACTAAGAACGTCACCGCATCCTTAACTACTTTCTTGTACACGCACGGTTCCTCCAGGTTTTTGATGAAACCAAAGTCCTTTATTGTTCATCAAATTTCTGGTTCCAACTTCTTGATGCTTGTTTGAGACCATAAATTGATCTCTGAAGCTTGCATACCTTATGCTCGCTTCCCATGGATGTGAATCCCTCGGGCTGCATCATATAGATTTCTTCCTTAATGTTTTCATTAAGAAATGCAGTCTTCACATCCATTTGCCATATCTCATAGTCATACCATGCTGCTATTGGCAATAAGGATTCTTATGGACTTGAACATTGCGACTGGTGAAAAGGTTTCATCATAGTCAACTCCTTGTCTTTGAGTATAACCTTTTGCTACCAATCGTGCCTTGTAGGTAAGTACCTTACCATCAGGCCCAAGTTTTCTCTTGTAGATCCATTTACACCCTATTGGAACAATTCCATCGGGAGGATCTACTAAAGACCAAACTTGGTTTGTATGCATCGAGTCTATTTCCAACTGCATAGCTTCAAGCCATAAATTAGAATCCGCATCAGAAATTGCTTCCTTGAAGTTTCTTGGATCACATCCAATGTCGGGTTCACTTTGATCCCCTTCAAGAAGAAGACCATATCGAATAGGAGGTCTAGAAGTCCTCTCGGATCTCCTAGGTGTAGGCGTGTCCACTGAAGGTTCTTGAGGTATGGGATCGTTATTTTGTATCTCGGGTTCTTCTCGAATTTCTTCGAGTTCCATCATCTTGCCTTTCTTATCTAATAAGAACTTCTTCTCCATGAAGGTGACATTCCTCGAAACAAACACTTTTGTTTCAGTAGGATGATAGAAATAATATCCGATTGAATTCTTCGGATATCCTACAAAATAACATAAGGTGGATCGACTATCCAACTTATCTCCCACTGTCTGCTTTACGTAAGCAGGACATCCCCAAATCCTCAAGTACGAATACTTAGGAGCCTTGCCATTCCATAACTCGTATGGAGTTTTATCTACTGCTTTAGTGTGGACATTGTTCAACAACAATACCGCCGTTTCAAGCGCATAGCCCCAAAACGAAGGTGGGAGCTCAGTGAAGCTCATCATAGATCGAACCATGTCCAACAAAGTTTGATTGCGATGCTCCGAGACACCATTCAGCTGAGGTGTCATAGGAGGAGTCCACTGAGAGAGAATCCCATTCTCTTTTAGATAGCTCAAAAACTCGGTACTTAAGTATTCTCCACCTCGATCCGATCAAAGTGCTTTAATACTTCTACCTTGTTTGTTTTCTACTTCAGCCTTGAATTCTTTGAAATTTTCAAATGATTCAGACTTATATTTCATTAAATATAAATACTCATATCTCGAATAATCATCAGTAAAGGTAATGAAGTACGTGTGACCAAATTTAGTACCGATACTAAATGGTCCGCAAACATCTGTATGGATCAAGTCCAACAGATTTTGACTATGCTCAGGCTTCCCTTTGAAAGAAGATTTAGTCATTTTTCCTTTTAGGCAGGACTCACAAGTAGGTAGAGAGTTAATATCAGACATATCAAACATGCCCTCTCCCACTAGCTTGTTCATCCTCCTTGAGGAAATATGACCTAGCCTAGCATGCCAAAGGTTTGCCGGGTTTTGACTATCGTTTTTCCTTTTATTTGTTGTTACCGGTTTATCAACATAATTAATTGGAACGTCTTTTAATTTTAAGTTATATAGATTGTTTTTAAATTGTCCATTTCAAATCAAACATTCATTCTTGTAAATATTGCAAATCTCATTCGCAAATTTTCAAGAAATATCTTCTCTATCAAGAATAGAAAAAGAAATAATGTTTTAATGAAATCTTGGTACAAATAAAAACATCTCTCTCAAAATATAGCTTAAAATTGTTTTTGCAAAATTAAACAAATGTTTCCCATAGCTTTTGGATTCAACTCTGGAACCATTCCCGAGCCTTAACTGGGTCTCACCCATCCTAAGCTTACGACTTCTTGTCATCATCTGCAACTCATTGCAAATGTGAGATCTACATCTGGTATCCAATACCCAAAAAATAGTATTAAGTGAAACATTTATAAAATATATCATTTGTAGTTCGTAACTACTCGATATACATTCTTTGCAGTTGCGCTTCCAGTAACCGGGTTTCTTGCAGTGATGGCAAACTTATTTAGACTTGTCCATCTTTGCATGTAACATTTGGCCTTGAGATCATGGTCCTACCATTTCTCTAGTTTGGCCAACCTTTCCGAAGTTACATCAGCGGGGGCTATTTTTGGAGGAGCCTTTTCTAACACTTAGAAAATCTTTTCCGAGCTCAGGACAATCTTAACTTATGGAACCATTCCCGTATAGTTTGCGCCAGAAAGTTTATTTTGTTCGAGAATTGAGTATAGTGGATTGCGCGAATTCATTGTAATGAAATACTGAAAAAAACAGACAATAATCAGTGATTGTTTAATTAATTTACTAAGACATAAAATATGGCGAGATTTAATTTTATGAATTTCACTCTCACTATTTTAACGATTTCACTACCCTTTAGTAAAAACGGAAAACTTGTTTCCTTAGTGGGAACATGGAGTCCAATTGACAAACTATAGTCCCGAATAATATCATCCAACCATAATTTTCAAAAGGTAGAGCCCAATTGCTTTCAAAACAACCCCCATGTTTTTACCTCATGTCCAATAAGGGCCCAATAATATGACGCCGTTTAATGTGACATGTCAAGATAACCCATCAATATTAAGTTGTGATGGACGGTCGCCATGTGGATCCCCAATAATATGAGCCAATCCCATGGGAGTTCCACCCAACTTACAACATGTGTCGATCCAATGTACAGCTTTCCAACGAACGGGCCCCCCCAATAATATGAGCCGAACCGTGCCCGCGGGTAGCATCTCATACATTGATCGTTGATGGAAGGTAGGAACATTTAAACAATATTTAAATTCCCTTTTGTTTATCTTGATATCAATTTTAAATCATATTTAAAATGAGGGATTTTTAATTTTGAAAATTGTCTCATCATGCAATATTTGTATGCTTGCGGGATTCATACAATTTAGTCTAAACATGCATACAACAATAATATCATATATTATTTAAAAGGATGATCGATCCCAATCACTAATCGACCCGTGGTTGCCAATCACGAGTCTAAGTCCAATCCTAGGTGATATGCAAGTATGCAATGCAATCCTATTACATTGAGCTTCCAATTTACATTTCTTCGGTCTTTATTGTCTGCTGGGCCCACTTTTGTCTTCAAATCTTTATCTCCCACTAAGTCTAATAAATTTACAATAAATTTCGATGACAAGTAGGGGATACATATTTAAGGGTGGGAACGGGCCATAAACCAGACCCACTTTTTATTACAAATGACAATTCAAATTGGGCTATAAACCAAGCCCATTAATAAAACTCAACAACAATAAAACCAAATGTAAATAACCTAACATACACCTAAAACATTGGTCATGACAATCGATCATCCTCTTATCCAATAATTAATTCAATAATTAAAACATTGGATAACATGCAATCGCATCATAATTTAAAAGATAAATTCATATTTTATCTAATATTTTCATAAGATCATATCTTATCATCAATTGTACAAAAATAATTAATTTTATAAAATCTAATTTAACGGATAAAATTTATAAATTTTTCAAAAATTCAAATTTATCCAAAAATCAATTTTAAAAATTTCGGACTCGAACAATTCGATCCGATGCCTCGTGGACCAATCAAAAACAATTTTCGATCGGACCAAAATCTAAAATTCCAAAATATTAAAATTTTAATTAAAAATTAATTTTAATTTTTCCCGGGCTACCCGGAACAATCCCGGGCAGCCCGCGCCCCAAAAAAGGGGCCTGGGCAGGGCATCCCATCGCTGCCCCTTGGGCAGCGATGGGCTTGCTGCCCTGGGCAGCGATCCAATCGCTGCCCTGGGGCAGCGACGTTCGCTGCCCGATGTGCCCATTAAATTTTAATTTAAAATTTTCGTTTTTTTTGTTTCAAAAACCCGAGGCCAAAAATTTTGTACAATCGATTAATTTAATCGTTTGATCTGAGCAACCTGGCTCTGATACCACTGTTGGAAAACGTGTTCAGATCAATTAAGAATTGATACCTGGTGCAGCGGAAGTTTAAAAATTTTTATTTTTCGATATGGAACAATTCCATATCATGGGTATCAAAACTTTACGATTAAATTATGTTGCAAGTAAAATAATAATAATAAAAATTAATAATATTTTACCTCTTCAAGCAACGGCTTGATTATGGACACCAACAGAATTTAATCTGCTCTTCTTGTATATCCCGGGAACCGATGGCTTCACGATCAATCTCCGGAATAAGGTCCACGAACAGAAAACAGAAACCCTCTGATTTATTGCACTAGAAATCAATCAGAAGTTTATCGTAGAGAATAAAAAGATTTGATCTGTTAATTCGGAATGTAATTTTTCACAAAAATCACAGACCGAATTTTCTCAAAAGGGACAGAGAAATTTTCAAAAATTCCCTTTTAAAATATATATGTGATTTCGAAAATTTCAAGAATGAATTGTGTCAATTTTCGAACACTACACATGTATTTATAGATAATTTCTAGACTAGATTAAGTTATAATTGTATTAGGACTCTAACTCCTTAGGGCCCACAATCCATAACTTAAGCCCACAAGCTAAGCCCGTTGTTATAAAAATTAATATAAAATTCATCATGACTCCGATTGATAAACCGATTTCACCAATGTGTACAAAAACCATTTCTGCACCTTTTAAAGTCAAGATAATTTTTTTGAATCCGAATTCAGTGATTTCCAAAAATGCCTATCCCTATGTCATTTTAGGAAATTCCACTCCATTTTAGTTAAGAAGTCCAACTTCTCTTTCATTAAATTTAGCTCTTTAAATTTAACTATCTCAACGGGGTTTAGTAATCCATTACTTGTGTGACCCTCAATGGTTTAGGGATACAGCTAGCCGTGGGCTCACAACTCCTTGTGACTCGGAACAACAATTTCCAACTTGCCCAACGAATCATGGTAAGAGCGTCTAGCAACATCGCCCCATGATTCCCTAGGTATCACTGATAGTGCCTGCAAGAACCAGTAGATTCTGGTTAGTGTACAGTACGGTCCCTTCATCTATATATCCCGATCGAATCAATAACCATTGGTGCATCGAGAGTCGTTCGAGATTCGATAACTATGCATTACATCTTGGAGATCAAATAGTGACATCGCATGTGTTACTAGGAAAACCGAGTAACTTAAAACACATCATGTACTCTGGCCAGAGATTCGTCACACTAATATCTCCTCAGATCGCATAGGATATCCACACTCGCAAGTATGTGGTGAATCCTTGACAACAAAGCATCGACTCCTATGTGTGTCATAACTGTACCCAATCCCGACACCTGATGACCCCAATAGAGTCGGTAAACGAGTCAAAGTACAGTACTAGCATATAGAGTCTCAATGATGTTTCAAGTAGTAAGGACTAATGGTGTACAACCAAAACCGCGGACTTTATCCACTCGATAAGTGATAACCACTTGGAAAGTTCGAATAGGGTAGTTCGATCATTCATCATATGAATATCCATTTGCATGCTTTGAATATCTCCATGTCCATTACCAATGAAACATGGTACTTGGCATCACAAATGCTAGTGTCAATCTCGAGCAATCCTTATCCTTATTAGCAGACGGCTCAATTGACTAGGGACTGTTTAGAATATACAGTGACTATAAGATGTGTTTCATAATAGTGATCTCTCTTTATTCACTATCTCATCTTACTTACACTATAGTATATTCAAGGTCTTTATCAAAACAACAATAGTATATCACAATATAACAATATGAAGAAAGACAAAGATAATGCCATTAATGAATGTAAATTATATTAAACAAAGATTGTTTATACATAGAGTCACAAAAGCCCTTAGCCACAAGTTGGCTAACCGGGCACCCACTCTTTCAATAACACTGGCTTATCTCGAAGGAGATTCAAGCTCAATATGAATGCACATGCAGCATAATATTTCAAAGAAGTAACATGCATCATTTCATATAATATGCAATACATAAGCATGCAAACCCGCTGGCTATCTCATTCATTACTTAAGTACCTCAATAATAATTCCTAGATATCCATGCATCTACAGTCCAACACTAAAATTGCAGAATAACCATGCATTATAATTTTGCTCTAAAAGCCTTAACTAAGCTAATAGACGCTCCTAAAATATTTATAGAATCTCAAGTATACCTCCATCCGTCGTCAGCCCGCTGATGTCGATTGCCCCAGAGCTTGGGCACAATTCTACTACGACCTCTGGACGCCACGCCAAGGCTCCGCCTCACGCCAAAGATGGCTAGAAACCCTAAAACTACTCAGAACACGAGAGAGAGAGAGAGAGAGAGAGAGAGAGAGAGAGAGAGAGAGAGAGAGAGAGAGAGGGAGAGAGAGAGAGAGAGAGAGAGAGGAAGTGATTTTGGTATACAAAATTGAATCTCGGACTTTATATTTATATACGGAGATCGGAAACTCCGAACTCCCGATTGGAAGCTTCGATCTCCGCATGCATGCCAAGTTGCAAATGGCCACGATTGGAAGCTCCGATCTGTACTTCGGAAGTTCTGATCTCATGCATGAAACTACATGTTCAAGCATCATTGACATGTTACAGGTGACACGATTGGAAGCTTTGATCTCACTTCGGATGTTCTTATCGTCCCGTAGCTTCCGAACCACTTAGTTTGTTCCGATCCCTTCATAGCATCCAAACTCAATATGATATGTAGTTCGGACCTTCCAAACATCCCAGCCACAAAATGTGCTCCTTGCCATTTTTGGACATTTTGGATCCGATTTCTTGGTCCGTTTAATATAATTATAAATCCCTTAATCATGTTTTATTAATTCTAAACATGTTTAACCATTTAATATTGTAAAATGGAACTGGGTTACTATATTCTCCCTCACTTAAGATATTTTCATCCTTGAAATCAATCTTAAGTATTGAAATAATCTCGTAATAGTAATTCATTCTATTACATCTGAACATTTTACAGATACAAAACTGATCAAAATATCTCCGGATACTCTGCTTGCATATGGCTCTACATATGTCAAATCTGTTTCCAACGATATCCGTAGTCTATTGGACTAACTCAAGTCCATCTACTTGTCGCTCCCCCATTTCCTTTTATAAGTGGTATATGACATCTTCGTCCATACAACGCCTCGAATGGTACCATGCCAATACTGCAATGATAACTATTGTTGTTTGCGAATTCGATATATGGCAACTAATCTTTCCATGCTGGATCAAAATCCATAGGTCAAGCTTGCAACATTTTCTTTAAAAGTACGGATAGTGTGCTCTGACTGCCCATCAATATCTGTGTGGTAACTATACTCAACTTAGTGTAGTACTCAATGCAAACTGAAATCTCCCCAGAATTTGGAAATAAATCTGAGGTCTCATTCACTGACTATACTTTTAGGTATTCTATGGAAACACACAATCCCATAAGTGTACTAGATAACCATACTGTCCATGGTATATTATCGATTATACAGAAAGGAGTACACTGACTTGGTGAGTCGATCCAATACAACCCAGATAGCATCCCAATTCCTCGAGGATACCGGCAAATGGGTCACAAAGTCCATCGTGATAAACTTCCATTTCTACTCAGGAATAGGCAAACTATGAAGCAATCTTCCAGGTCGTCGGTGTTTTGCCTTAACCTGTTGACACTCTAGATATCTGAAAATATTCTGATACAAAATGTGCTCCATGTCCTTTCGTCAAACCAAGTACACAAAATCTTGTACATCAAAAGGATATTATTATCAATAGCAAAGAATGACTGATTCTCTATTATAACACTAACTTATGTGACAACGTCATTATCCACAATTCCTTATTCTCTTGAACCTTTCAGATTCTCACCTTGGATAAACCAGAATTATTTTGTTGACTTTAAAGTCAATTAGTACTTTCCCCTGTACTAATAATCCGAGTCAGATAGTGACATCTATCTCATATCTTGAGAGAACAATAAACTGGTTATCCTGCCACGGATAATAATAAGTTCTTACTGGATCTTGACTTGCTTATACTTAGATGAACACGAATTAGTTCACCCAAAATTTGCGAAGTCTCCGATCCAATATAATCTAGCTAGCTCTTGACTTGATTTTTTCAAATCAAATACGTTAATGGTCCAACGCATCCAAAAGACATCCTGAAAAATCAGTGACAAAAATTCCGCTAGACCTGGTAACTATAGATCTCAGGTGCTGTCCTTTTCGTACGTCTAAAAACTTGATGTTTTCCTGTTAGAACCCAGTGAAATCCAAACGCTTGCTAGATCATAATCTGATGATGACATCCTCAGAATATTATAGAAAATATCTGAACACAGTATCTGCTCTTATCAGTTTTTCCAAAACTGATACTTCTAAGATTAATCTGAAATAACTGCTCAATTCAGTCTCCGAAACTGAGTTAATGATTTCTAATCATCATAATACCCAAAAATTTAAGTTTTCTTTTCTATATAAAAAAAATACATTCCACCTCCCCCATTACTGGGTTACATCATCTGTATCTACCACATACAATTTCAGAAATAATATTAAACTGGTTCCCAATGTCACAAGTGCTAATACTTAAAAATCCTTTTAAAACCAAAAGAAACCCAAAATCTGAATTAACACATTCCAAGAAATCCTCAAACAAGTGGGAAATTCTTAAGTACATTTCTCAGACTAATTTTTAAGCATAATGGCTTATAGAACTGCTTTTATTATCTCTTAGATAACTAAACTCTACTTAATACTGATCAAACTTATCAATCGCATCAATTATACTTGATCTATTATAGCTCGCACTGATCCACTGAGTCTAAGCCTGAAATGATCAATTAATTAAGTCAATCCTCTTACTCATTCTCAATTTATTGAAATCTCACTCTGTAGATCAACAATTATAATCTCTGTGGTTATGCTTATCGAGAAATTATCTGAACCCAAAACAACTGGAATTACCAAATTCCCATACTGATTTTACTTACCTTATTTCTGATGGTGTCAGAAAATAATAAAAAATAATCACTGTCACAAATTTTGTTACAAGTATAGTTTTATTAACAAGTATGTCCCTGCCCCGTCAGGAATAGACACTAAGTTTCAAATTCAATCGTTGAATAATTCCCAATAAATCATCCGCTATACAGGGCAATCATTGTCACAAGTCAGACGATAATCAAGAGTAGTCATTGACGCGCATCCTGATTTACCACAAAACTGTTCCTTGTCCAAGCAAAATCAATAATCCTTGGACTAATTTCAATCAAATGATCATCCTCTATTCTGAACAATCTCTGTTTACCAGAAGATCTCATTCCATATTTCTAACGAAGTTAAACAATAAATCAATGATCTTTGTGAAAGAGTGGGTGCCCTGCTAGCCAACTTGTGGCTAAGGGCCTTTATGACTCTATTTGTAAACAATCTTTTTTAATATAATTTACACTTTTCATTGGCATTTACTTTATCTTTTATCACATTGTTATGTTGTGACGTACTATACGATGTTTAGATAAAGACCTTGAATATACTAAAGTGCATGTAAGATGTGATAGTGGATATGGATGACTATCATGAAACACATCTTGTAAATCACTGTATATTCTAAACCAGTTCCTAGTCAATTGAGCCATCCGCAATAAGGATAAGGATCGCTCGAGATTCAGACTAGCATTTGCGATGCCGAGTACAACGTTTCATTGGTATGGAACATAGAGATGTTTGAAGCATGCAAATGGATATTCATTGGATGGATGATCAAACTATGCTATTCGGACTTTCCAAGTGGTTTTCACTAATTGAGTGGATAAGTCCGTGGTTTTGGTTGTGCACCATTAGTCCTTACTACTTGAAACATCATGGAGACTCTATATGCTAGTACTGTACTTTGACTCGTTTACCGAATCCATGAGGGTCATAAGGTGTCGAGATTGGGTACGGTTACGACACATATAAGAGTCAATGTTTTGTTGTCAAGGATTCACCACACGCTTGCGAGTGTGGATATCCTATGCGATCTGAGGAGATATTATTGTGACAAATCTCTGGCCAGAGTACATGATGTACTTTAGGTTACTTGGTTTCCTAGTTGCACATGCGATGTCACTATTTGATCTTCAAGATGCATTGCATAGTTATCGAATCTCGAACGACTCTCGATATACCAATGGTTGTTGATTCGATCGGGATATATGGATGAAGGGAACGTACTGTACTCTAACCAAAACCCACTGGTTCTTGCAGGCACTATCAGTGATACCTATGGAATCATGGGGCGATGTTGCTAGGTGCTCTTACCATGATTCGATGGGAAAGTCGGAAATTGTTGTTCCTAGTCACAAAGGAGTTGAGGGCCCACGGCTAGCTGTATCCCTGAACCATTGAGGGTTACACAAGTAATAGATTTCTAATCCCCGTTGAGAGAATTAAATTTAATGAGTTAAATTTAGCGAATGAGAAGCAGGACTTCTTATTGATGAGTAGAGGGAGTGAGATTTCCTAAAAATGACATAGGGATACCATTTTTGGAAATCACTGAATTCGGATTCAGAAAATTTATCTTGACTTTAAAATATACAGAAAATGTTTCTGTACACATTGTTAAAATTGTTTTGTCAATTTAAGTCACGATGAATTTTATATTAATTTCTGAACATGCGGGCTTTGCTTGTCAGGCTTGAACTTATGACTAACGGGCCCTAAGCTGTTAGCAACCCATGTTATAAATAAGTTATTGCAGTACAGAAATTAGACAATTAAGCTCATAATTTTCGAAACCCTAGAGAGCTCTCTCCCTAAGGTGGCCGACCCCTCCCCTCTTCTGTTCGAATATTCCAGTATGCAATTTTCGAAATTGCAGTCTGGTTTAACATATCAGATCTGTTATTTTCTCTTCGTAGAAACTTCTGATAGACTTTCTAGTGCAGTATGTCAGAGGGTTTGGATTTCTGTTCGTGGACCAGATTCAGGAGTTGATCGAGTCATCAGTTCCTGGGATATACAAGAAGAGCAGATTTATTTGTTGGATTCCATAACCTCAAGTTGAGAGTTGAGAGGTAAAATTTAATTCTTGTTTTATTTTACTTATTCGTTTTAATCATTAGGATTTGATACCCACGATCTGGAATCGTTCCAGATCAGAAAATAAAAATTTTAAAACATTCCGCTGCTACGGGTATCAGATCTGATAGATCCGAGAACGTGTTCCAACACTTTGATAAACAATTAGTACTCTTACTAGATCAATCCAACTAGTGATATTTTCCAATATCGACTATATAATCTATCTGCTCATAATTATTGCTAGTCAAGGAGTACCCTTTCCAAGACTATCCTGACAGCAGAAAATCTTATTCTGTATCTCTGAAGAATTCAGACGATAACTAATTCCCTTAGATACTAAATCTGGCACCAAACTCTATTTCTTACAAAAGAATTTTAAATGCCGCATAACTATACCCTTTATGTGACTGCTGCAGAATTAATAGACTAAGGTAGCCCCCTATGAAAACCCCTCCCCCCTGAAGCAATATAGGCTTCTAGAGTAATACAGGTATAGGGTCGCACTTCCTCTAGTTATATATCCTAACAGTCCACAGTACTTGGTATAACTCATCATTGTGCCCCTTATGTAAACATACCATCCCTGACAAAATCAGTAACTCAATAGAATATTCTAGGGAATTACATCTAGAACTATTCTACTAGAAACATGTATAATCTAACCCAATTATACGAACGTCAACCAATCACTACAGTTGAACTGATCAACTAATCACTTGAAATAAAATCAAGTTAATCCCAAAGATTACAATACTTGAACCACAAATCCAGGTTCTAAACAATCTTTTATTACAATCCCAAGAAATCAAAATATTCAACTATTACATTACACCAAAAGATGTACAATGATATTAACTGATACATCAAAATGTCTGGAATCATTAATACATCTTCATACAACTGACACATTGTTTGCAACAAAACTTAATACATTATTTAAAAATCCAAATAAAAGCGGAAACCTTACATTCCGTCTAATGATTTTGAACGTGAGGTTTTCGTCCGTCTTCAGTCAAAGGTCTTCATGGACTGCTATCGAACCCTCTTCTTCACAAGATCTAAAAGATCTTACTAATATACCGGATCCTTACAATATTGTTGGGTTTTTTATCTGGTAGATCAGACAAAATCCTCCTGAAAATCTCTCCAACTACTAGTGGAGAATCTTCAGGGGTATCTATGGATCACAGAGAATCTATAAGATCACGTTTTCCCATGCTCCAATAGATTCTGAGAAGTATCTGAAGTTCAAAACTGGATCTTCTCTTTCAGCTCCATTTTGCTGGGATCCACATAAGGCGAGTCTCTGATGCCAATCTTGGCAATGACAATCTTGGAAAAGCCCAAGTGTCTTGCTATTCCAACTCCTATTACTGCTATCGTCATCATATTCAACTCTTAATCTACAAGAATAACTCAAATGTCAACACTATCTATGTCCCAAAAAATCTTATTGCATGCTTTGATATCATAGATGTAGTGACCCGCACCGTGATCACCTACTAATCAGAAAACTTAAGCATGAAATTAAACAATAAATAATCATAATCAGAGTAAATACGGAATAATACAAAATCCAGAACTTGCAGAATACAACGGGTAAATAAATCCAAATTTATACAACTCAATTAGCTTAATACAAAATAATTAAGAACCTAATGGTTAACCCTGCAATCCTGCCTTGGTCATCATCTAATATCCAAATCCTTATGAGAACAACCTGCAACTGACTCATCTAATGGGGTGTCCAGACAACACAGAAAAACACTGGACGTGAGCGCTAAAGCTCAGTACACTAGTACGGGTAAAAAAACATATATGATGCATGAAATATAATGAACGGGTATCATATCAGGGTAGACCAATCAGAATCTGCTCAAACTGGCCTCTAGGATGTGAGATGTAATATCGGGGAATCAAACCACTGGATGCGACCACTCGCTCCTAACCGGATGTGGACCAAACAAATGTCCCCTAGATCATTAGAGTCCGCTCGACCTGTCAGCCACTGTGACTCTCAGTTTCAACACGTCCAAACAAGGGCTGAGCACCCTATAACACTGGCTTATCTCGAAGGAGATTCAAGCTAAATATGAATGCATATGCAGCATAATATTTCAAAGCAGTAACATGAATCATGCCAAATAATATGCAACATATAAGCATGAAAACCTGCTGGCTATCTCAGTCAGTACTTAATACCTCAATAATAATTCCTACATGTCCATGCATCTACAGTACAACACTACAATTGCAAAATTACAATGCATTATAATCTTGCTCTAAAAGTCTTAACTAATCTAATAGATACTCGTAAACTATTTATAGGATCTCGAGTATACCTCCGTCCGTCGTCAGTCCGCTGATGTCTATTGTCCGAGAACTTGGGCACAACTCTACTACGATCTTTAGACGCCTCGCCAAGGCTCAACCCCACGCCAAAGATGGCTGAAAAGCCTTAAAACTACTCAGAACATGAGAGAGAGAGAGAGAGAGAGAGAGAGAGAGAGAGAGAGAGAGAGAGAAAAGAGAGAGAGAGAGAGAGAGAGAGAGAGAGGAAGTGATTTTTGGTGTACAAAACTGAATCTCGGACCCTATATTTATAGACCAAGATCGGAAGCTCCAAACTCCCAATCGGAAGCTCCGATCTTTGCATGCATGCCACATTGAGAACGTCCACGATCGGAAGCTCCGATGTATACTTCGGAAATTCCGATCTCATGCATGCAGCTACGTGTTCAAGCATCATCGCCACATTACAGGTGACACAATTGAAAGCTTTGATCTTACTTCGGACGATCTGATCGTCTCGTAGCTTCCGAACCACTTCGTTTGTTCCGATCCCTTCAGAACCTCCGAACTCAATAGGCTATGTATTGGACCTTACGAACTTTCCAGTCCCAAAATGTGCTCCTTTGCCATTTTTGGACATTCTGGATCCGATTCCTTGGTCCGTTTAATATAATTAAAAATATCTTAATCATGTTTTATTAATTCTAAACATATTTAACTATTTAATCTTGTAAAATAAAAATGAGTTATTACATTATCTCCATCTCTACGGTTTGACCAAGTGAATAATTCTCCCCCTCAATAAGTCTTGTAGTGAACTCTCCTCGAGTGCATCTCTGAATGCACTTAGTTGGGCTGTTGGTCTCAAATTTCCACCAAGTGTTTCACTGTAATATCACACCTCATTGAAATCTCCCCTCACAAGCCACTGGAGACCCCGTCCATTGTCCATTCCACATAATCTTCTAAGCAATGTCCAGGACGTCGATCGGAGATTTGAGTCCGGATGTCCGTAAAACCTAGTGAATCGCCATTTTACTCTTTTTTATTCAATAAGACAGTCAATGTGTCCCATAGAGTAGGACTAAACTTCCACCTTCAGTGGGTCTTTCCACATTAATAAGAGACCACCACTTCTATCTTTACTCCCAACTGGAAAGCAGCCTTCGAAGCCAAATATTTGTTTCCAATTCCTACTTTGCTGGTCCCTTATCTTAGTTTCAAATACAAAGATAAGGGAGTGTTTCTTTTCGGCAAGTAGCCGACTTAGTTCCCAAAATGCTCGTTTCTTCCCAAGACCCCGAGCATTCCAAATAATGAAACTCATGGTGATTGGCGGGGCTGCTCTGCAGCCACCGCCAATGTATCTATGTTCATCCGGGTCTGGTCTTTTACAACTAACTTTTCTTTGGTGGGCATTGTTCGTTATCCTCCGCACTTCACTCCAACACCCTCTTAGATTCACATTTTTGTGTTTCTCCATTAGTATCTGTTTTGGTAATGTCTTGATTTCTAGCTCGACGCTTCCACTGATGCGGACTATGCTTTTGTGGGTCTGTCTTCTCAATCCCACTATCATTACCAGCTTTATTATTATGTTCCGAGGCTATGTACTTTCCGGGGCGTCTGCTTTCATTCTCTTCTCTAGTTTCCTCTGCATGTTCTGTATACTTAATATGTTTTCTTTCGTGTGTTGCCCCTCTCGGTATACCATTGATGGCATTCATGATGGAATTTGCAGGCTCAATAATAATGGGGTGCCGCTGGCTTTCGGCATGAGAGAGATACTTGTTTATGTTGCTTTGTGTGCCCTTGTTCTGTACAATCAGATCAAATGAGACCACTGTCAAGTTTTCCCTCGCATCATAGTCCATTCCATGCTCGCTCGGCCTTGTGTTCCTTGAGGTTGACATGCATCGTTTGTTGTTGTATTGATTGTTTGACGCACGCATCCATGTCCCATAAAGCAAATTTACTTTGTCAGCCTCTGTGTCATCACACTCTTTTTAACCAAGTGACCCATTCTTCCAAATGCGTAGCAAAATTGTAGTGACCCGTGTCCAAAATTAATGATTAATGAGTAATTAATCATGTGATCATGTTTTGATTTATTAATACATGATTAAGGAAGTTTCTGTTGGATTAACGGACTTCAGAAATTGATTCAGAATGATTGAAAATGGCCCGAAGGGTGACCAAGAACGAAAGCAACGTTCATGAACGGAAGCAACGTTCTGGCAGTGATGTCATCCGTGATGTCAAAAATATTACGTCATTGCTTACGCACTTGATGGGACATCGGAAGCAACGATGGGGATCGGAAGCAACGTTTGTCAGGCAGAATGGGCGCAACGTTGAGGAACGGACGTTCTATTCCGTGTCTATAAATAGAGGGTCCGAGAATTCATTTCTTGCACCTCTTTCCTCTCTTCTCTCTCGAATCCTTAGCCTTCTAACTCTGATCTAGGGAAATCTAGGCATCCTATTGCAGACTCAATAATAATGGGGTGCCGCTGGCTTTCGGCATGAGAGAGATACTTGTTTATGTTGCTTTGTGTGCCCTTGTTCAGTACAATCAGATCAAATGAGACCACTGTCAAGTTTTCCCTCGCATCATAGTCCATTCCATGCTCGCTCGGCCTTGTGTTCCTTGAGGTTGACATGCATCGTTTGTTGTTGTATTGATTGTTTGACGCATGCATCCATGTCTCATAAAGCAAATTTACTTTGTCAGCCTCTGTGTCATCACACTCTTTTTAACCAAGTGACCCATTCTTCCAAATGCGTAGCAAAATTGTAGTGACCCGTATCCAAAATTAATGATTAATGAGTAATTAATCGTGTGATAATGTTTTGATTTATTAATACATGATCAAGGAAGTCTTTGTTGGATTAACGGACTTCAGAAATTGATTCAAAATGATTGGAAATGGTCCGAAGGATGACCAAAAACGGAAGCAACGTTCATGAACGGAAGCAACGTTCTGGCAGTGACGTCATCCATGATGTCAAAAATATTACGTCATTGCTTATGCACTTGATGGGACATCGGAAGCAACGATGGGGATCGAAAGCAACGTTTGTCAGGCAGAACGGACGCAACGTTGAGGAACGGACGTTCCGTTCCGTGTCTATAAATAGAGGGTCTGAGAATTCATTTCTTGCACCTCTTTCCTCTCTTCTCTCTTGATTCCTTAGCCTTCTAACTCTGATCTAGGGAAATCTAGGCATCCTATTGGGATTCCGGAAGTGGCATAGCGATCCAGGCATCATAGCAGAGCTGTGGCCTAGTTTGGAGGCAATTGTCATCAGCGGGCTGACGACGGACGCAGGTATAGCTATGGTCTCCTTAAATTATTTAGGAGTATGCAATAGCTTAGTTAAGACTTTTAGAGATTAATTAATGATGCATGGGTATTTGCATTGTAGAGTTGATGATATGCTTGGAACCTAGAGTGGGACTGCTAGGACTACCTGTAGAAAGGTACGTAAGTACTGACTGAGATAGCCAGCGGGTTTTGCATACTTATATGTTGCATTTGTGTGTCATAGTATTATGCGGCATGTGCATATCATATTGTGTCTGTACATCTTTTGAGATGAGCTATGGAGGGCCGCTCAGCCCTGTTCGGACGGTTGATGTCGAGCGCCCTGCTACCGACGGGTTAGCCGGCACTGGCATCTGTAAGACACGGTCTACGTCCGATAGGAATGAGCAGTGTACACAGGGTTTGCTCCCCAGGTTGTACCACTCATTTCCTAGGCGCCATTACTGAGCAGTTGTATACAGTTATCCCAGATATGGATACCCTGTCATGTGCATGCATCATATTTGTATGTTTTACCCGTGCTTTCGTATTGAGCTTAGAGCTCACGTTCAGTCTTTTCTATGTATCTGGAAACCCCATTCGACGGGACAGGTGTAGGTGCAGGATTGAGCACCCGGAGCTTGGAGTAGCCAGTGACCAGTGAAGACAGCAGGATTAGTTGTAGGTTTTTTCCCTTTAGGCTTATTCATTCGATTGAATTGTATAATCGAATTTTATTAACCGGTTGTATTCTGCCGGTCTATTTTTATTTAAGCCTTTTGCAGCGATTTATTTAATGCATGCTTAATTATGCTCTTAACTCTGATTAGGTAGTGGATCCGGGTAGGGTCGCTACAAAAATTCTGGTAAATGTTCATAGATGCAAAACACCATCACCTTCTCCATGCCCTCCCCGATTCCTACTCGGGCATAATTCTTAAGAGGTTCGGGTATTCAAATGCTAACCCGGATTCTGGAAAAACGTCTTGTAAATTTTCCACTCTCTCCCAGGTCGATGGTTTCAACCTCTCCAATTTGTGATCCAATGCGCTGCAAGATTGTATGATTCATAAATTCGACCGGAAGATTATGGAATTGAACCCATAGTAAAGTTCTGTCGAAGGTATGGTTGCATGGGGTGGTGAATCCTTCCAACTCTTTGAATACCGCCAGATCGTTTAAAAAATTCCATGGCCCTGAATATATTTGATCCATCTACCTCTATTTCCACGTTTTACAGGGTTTGTAATAACCGAGGCATCTGTTTCTTGAAAGTATCACAGTTTATGGCCTTATGAGAGAATACTTTCTCTACCATGCAATTCCCTACTCTTTCTGAGCCAATCTTCAAAGCTTCTTCATCAAGTTATATTTTTTGGATTTGTGTTTTGGTTATACACCTTCATCTTCTCTATCAAACGCGCAATATCATCGTGATCCATCTCTTGCGTGTCACATCGCCACCCAGATTCTTACAGAGGGGAATCGGGTGAAGGAAGGTTGCATGAGACGACAAGGATTCTTCTCTCACTAGGGTCTCAGGGAAACCCTTGGAGAGTTTTCCATCGTGAGCATTTATGTTAGCACCACTGACATGACTTCTACATCCAATAAGTGAACGTCACATCAGTCGTTGCTCACAGTGATTGTTCACCATATCAAAACATATCTATATATACCTATAAAAGTGTGGATAGATGACATTGTTTTTCAATTGTGCATTGAAAAAATTAGCCTTCTATCCATACTTCTATTTTTAAATATAAGCACAATATTAATTAAAAAAAAAATTAGGCTCAATATGGGTTGTTAGCTAGGCCCCCCACATTTTCCTCAATTTACCATTGCCACTAATTAGATGTCATAAGAGCACTAAAAATCAAGAGAAGTTGGAATTAAATCAATAATAGAATTAAAAATTAAATTAATTTTTTTCCAATACGTAATTGCCCGTTTTTTAAAACCACGAGAATATGCTCACTTTTAATTTGAAATTATAGTGTTTTAATGGATAATTAATTAACTATTAATAAAATGAAAAAACTAATAAAAAATAAAACTTAAATAATTTCAATGGTCTATTTTATTTTCGCATTTTATAATTTATTATTATTATATCATATTATTTTAGGTGATATAATTGTTCTAACTTAATTGTTTTACAATGGTAAATAGATAAAATTATCCCCTCCCTATACAAATTCAAAGGCACCACGTAGATTGAAATTTATATTTTTAACAATAAAAAATATTTATAGAATATTAATTTTGGCTATTTCCCCCTTTCACTTAAGTTTTAATTTGTATATATTAATGGAAAAACTCGTGATTCCATTACACCATCATAAATCAAAACTTCCAATTTAGGGACGAACGTTTATTAAGAATTATTTGTGGAAATGTCTTGCTCTTACTCCTTTTTCACTCATTTGTCATCTTCTTTTTTTTTTTCACATTTTCATAATAATCTTATTTATATGCAATTACAATCTAGCATTTCTTTTGCCATAGAATAGATAGCGTCGTTGATTTTTTTAATCAACCGAAAAATTATCAGTGATGATTTTGTAAACAATATATCTTTTATATTTAATTTTATTATTGTCTATCCATTTATACATACGTACATATATATAGATACATACTAGCAGATCACACACACGATGTGTGTGTTCTGAAAAAATGTTAAGGAATCAACTGGTTTTTTAAAAAAATTTAAAATGAAAGTTATTGTGAAAATTTAATTTATAATTTATTAAATTGAGTTCGATCGTAAAATGTCACCATGATTGTGGTTAATTAGACGAATACCACCTAATATATTCTATAATCATTATCTAAAATTATACAATATGAAAATAAGGAAGAAAAATCTGAATATTTGGTTGAATTTATTTTTATTAATATTCTAATTTATTGTGTTAATAAACCAATTATATTAAAAAGTAAAATAAATTAATAAAAAAATAGTCCAATATCTAATAGATTATACCTAAATAAGATTAATAACCAATAATTATGAAAAATTAAAAATAAATTATTTATTTTTTCCATACAAATGTATCAAAAAAATTAACAAGATCGTAGATAATTTAACTTAATGTTATATGTCCAACTTCTTTGATAACATTATAGTTCTATACATATTAATGTGATCATTTGTTGTCATTATATCTATATATCTAAATTGTTGATTTCTTCTATTTTATTTTATTTTATTTAATGTATGTTGTGTGGATTGATAAATATTTTTTTAAAAGTTTGTTTAATCCTTATTGTTATATATGTGTTATACTTATTATATTATCATTTTCTAATAACAAAATTTTTAGAGATTAAATTTTTAACTATATATATGTTTTTAATTCATATTATATTTAATTGGTGTTAACGTGCATCGCACGTACTTTTTGCTAGTATATAACAAATACACAAAAGATTACAATAATATCCAACACTTAATGATATGACTTTTGTGAAAAGATATGCGGTTATATTGGTGTTTGGCTTATAAGCTCCTAAAATTTGAAGCTTATAAGATGCTAAATTTGTTTAACAAAAATCGTTCCAAACAGCTTATAAACTGTCAAACAAAGCTAATTGACAACTTATAAGAACGTCACATCATTCGATGCTCACGGTGATTGTTCAACATATAAAAACATATATATAACAAATACACAAAAAATTACAATAACATCCAACAATTAATGACATGAATTTTGTGAAAAAAATATGCGGTTATATGGGTGTTTTGCTTATAAGCTCCTAAAATTTGGAGCTTATGAGAAGCTAAAATTTGTTTGATAAAAATTGTTCCTTACTTTTAAAAAAAGATCTTATTTTAAAATTTTACCTCTCCAAAATATCTTTGCATACTTTCTTAAATTTCTATCATATTTTCTACCCATTAAATATTATTTTTTTTAAAAAATTCCAAATAACATAAATTTTTATAAATTAAAATTTGAAATAAATTTTTTTAATATAGGTTTTTATTCTAAAACTACTTTCGTATATGTATAACTTGTTACAGTCTTCATAGCATTATACCGTTTTTGATAGTTTTTTAGAATAAAAATATCTTATAATACCAAGTATATCAGTATCTTTATGTGTTTTAAAATAAATTTATTCAAACATTTTAACACCTTATTTTTAAAATAAGTCCTCACGTCTTATAAACTTTTTTAAATATGTTTAGCCAAGAGCGTTGGTTATTTTTGAAATAGCTAATTTGCACCGTCACCTATTTTGTATCTGATATAGTCGTTGACGATCTTAATTAACATCATACTTTATTTTATCAAAAAATAATAATAAAAAATATAATTTTATTGTGAATATATTACAAATACCCAAATCAATCAAGCGTAACTGTAATTTAAAATCCTAATATGTTTGGATCAGTTGAATTAGATAGGATTCGGTGAGATTTGGAATTGAAAATATCGTTTTTAGTGTTTGGCAACTTGAGATTTCAAAATGAGATTGATATTTGATGAGATTTCATAGTATTTTAATTAGTTAAGTGAAATCTTGACAAAATTGGTCGGATTTCATGAGATTTCACGGGTTATAAAGCAATAAAATTATTTTTAATAATAAATTCATATACTTTACTTATAAAGTTTAAGTTTTTTTTATAATTGTTTTTACAAAATATCATTTATTCAAAATTTATACTATCAAATTCCAATGTATATTTTAAATTTTTATCAAACACAAAATGAAATTTCAATTTAATGGATTTTAAAATCCAATTTTCAATTCCAATTACAAATCCAAATCTAATTCTACATTCTATTTTTTTAGCTTGGCTGTATCAAAAAAATTGGACATGCGACTTATGGATGTGGTTATTGTATATTTATATGGTTCACTTGATAACGACATATACATGAAAATCCCTGAAGGATTTAAGCCATCAGAAGCAAGTGATACAATCCCTAAGACCATGTTCTCAATAAAACTGCAAAAGCCATTACATGGATTAAAACAATCCGGACGCATGTAGTACAATCGCTTTAGTGAGTATTTATTACAAGAAGGTTACACAAACGATGCTATTTGTCCATGCGTTTTTACGAAAAAGACGGATGAAGGTTTTGCAATCGTGGCAGTATATGTGGATGATCTAAATCTCATAAGAACTCCCGAAGAGCTCACCAAAACTGCCAATTATTTAAAAAGTGAATTTGAGATGAAGGATTTGAAAAAGACAAAATTTTGTCTTGGCTTGCAAATTGAACATTTACAAGAAGGAATATTTGTTCATCAATCATCATATGTAGAAAAAATATTAAAACGATTTTACATTGATAAAACAGATCCATTAGTATCACCAATGGTCGTTAGATCACTTGACACTAAGAAAGATCATTTTCGTCCACTTGAAGATGGAGAGAATATCATTAGTTCGAAAGTACTATATCTGAGTGCAATTGGCGCATTATCATATCTTGCAAATTGTACCCCACCAGATATAGCTTTTTCTGTTAACCTTCTAGCAAGATATAGTTCTTCTCCAACCCGAAGATATTGGAATGGTGTAAAACATATATTTTGTTACCTTCGTGGTACAACTGACATGGGATTATTTTATTCGAAAAAATCAAATTTCTCTTTAATAGGATATGCAGATGCAGACTATCTTTCGGACCCACATAAAGCCAAATCCCAAACGGGTTACACGAGGGGACACTGCTATTTCATGGAAGTCGACAAAGGAAACTTTGACAACGACATCATCAAATCACTCTGAGATCATTGCAATGAATGAAGTAAGTCGAGAATGTATATGGTTGAGATATATAACTCAACATATTCAAGAATCATGCGGACTACCAACAACAAAAGATAGCCCGAAGACTATTTTTGAAGATAATGCTGCTTGCATTGCAAAACTAAAGAGAGGATATATCAAAGGCGATCGAACGAAACACATTTCACCAAAGTTTTTTTACACGCACGAACTTCAACAAAAATGTGATATTGATGTCCAACAAATCCGTTCAATTGACAATGTAGTTGATTTATTCACAAAGGCATTACCGACATCAACATTCAAGAAATTGGTGCAAAAGATTGGGATGCATCAATTAAAAGATATTCGGTGATTGAAATCAGAGGGAGTATCAATTGTTGTTCTCTTTTTCCTTCGTTCAGGTTTTTTCCACTGGGTTTTACTGACAAGGTTTTAACGAGACAACATTGGGCTCTTTATCAATCATCTAAGGGGGAGTGTTATATATAGATGATTTGTAGTTGATTGATTTGATTGAGATTTTTCTCTCTTTACACTAATCCCTCTACCCTATAAATAGAGGCGTTTAGTTCATATATTGTACACTTATATTTTTCTACTCTTTCATTCTCCTCCTCTTTTTTCTCTACTAAATTTATAACACAACAATTAATGACATGAATTTTGTGAAAAAAATATGCGGTTATATGGGTGTTTTGCTCATAAGCTCCTAAATTTTTGGAGCTTATTAGATGCTAAAATTTGTTTGATAAAAATTGTTCCAAACAGCTTATAAGTTGTCAAACAAAGTTGTTTGACAACTTATAAGATTTTTTAAAAAAGTAACCTTACTTTTAAAAAAAGATCTTATTTTAAAATTTTATCTCTCCAAAATATCTTTGCATATTTTCTTAAATTCCTATCATATTTTCTACCTATTAAATATTATTTTTTAAAAAATTCCAAATAACATAAATTTTTATAAATTAAAATATGAAATAATTTTTTTTAATATAGGCTTTTATTCTAATACTACTTTCGTATATGTATAAATTGTTACAGTCTTCATAGCATTATACCGTTTTTGATTATTTTGAGAATAAAAAGATCTTATAATACCAAGCATATCAGTATCTTAAGTGTTTTAAAATAACTTTATTCAAATATTTTAACACCTTATTTTTAAAATAAGTCTTGACATCTTATAAACTTTTTAAAATAAGTTTAGCCAAAAGCGTTGGTTATTTTTGTAATAGCTAATTTGCAGCGTGACCTATTTTGTATCTGATATAGTCGTTGATGATCTTAATTAACATCATAATTTATTTTATAAAAAAATAATAATAAAAAATATAATTTTATTGTGAATATATTACAAATACCCAAATCAATCAAGCGTAACAGTAATTTAAAATCCTAATATGTTTGGATAAGTTGAATTAGATGGGATTCGGTGAGATTTGGAATTGAAAATATCATTTTAGTGTTTGGCAACTTGAGATTTCAAAATGAGATTGATATTTGATGAGATTTCATAGTATTTTAATTAGTTAAGTGAAATCTTGACAAAATTGGTCGGATTTCACGGGATTTGAGTTTATAAAACAATAAAATTATTTTTAATAATAAATTCACATACTTTACTTATAAAGTTTAAGTTTTATTTTATAATTTTTTTACAAAATATCATTTTTCCAAAATTTATACTATCAAATTCCAATATATATTTTAAATTTTTGTCAAACACAAAATGAAATTCTAATTTCATGGATTTTAAAATCTAATTCTAATTCTAATTTCAAATCCAATTCCAAATTCTATATGTTTAGACATTCAAACACAAACATGAATGACCTCTAACATACAAACTGCAACATAAAAAAGACTAGTGTTGCAGTGCTCCAACTTCCAAGATATTTCTTTATTTTCTCGTTATCAAGCTTTCATTTATTACAGTAAGTCTGAAGCCACAAAATATTTGTAATTTAAAGTGAAATTACTATGTGAAAAAGGAAAATACTATAACCAACAACAAATCTCAATATTCTCGATGATTACGTGAACTTTGTAGGATATCAGAAAATACAAGAAAAAATATTTTTGATGGAAAAAATAAAATTTTAAATGATTTGTTGGAAAAATTGTTTGGACAAGTTGGATTGGTTGAATGAGATTGATACTCATTGTCCCACATTGGTAAAATGTGGGAATAGATGACACTATATATATCCTAAGTTGTGACAAGAGGTTGGGCCCCCAAGGGGTACCCATGTTTGTTAAGGGGAGCGGACCTAGACTATGCTAGATTCGAACCATTAGCCACGCGCGTGCCGCCGGCCGGCACGGACCGGACATGGGCTGGGCTGGGCTTTAAAATGATATAACTTTTTTGGACAAAAATCAATTAAATATTTTATTTTTGCTCCCGAAACAGTGCAACTTTTCACAAACGGACGCGACCTTTTGGTCCGAACCAGTGCGTCATTTCGTCTGAACGGGTGCGTCTCTTCAGACCAAACCATTGCGTCTCCTCGACCATGTGTGCAGTGAAGCGGTGCGACTATCCGAGGCAGCCTTCCAACGTCTATAAATAGACCCCATCTGCATTCATTCCAACTCGCTCATTTCTGATTCTCTTCTTTCCTCTTGCATACTCATACTTCTGAGTTTAGAGTCTGAGTTTCTAAAACACTTTGAAGTGTTCGAATTGCTTCGGTTTTGTAGTGCTACTAATCGAAGTTGGAGATAGCGTTCTATCTTGGGAGACATTTTGATCAACCCGTAAGCACCTAGGCGGGCAAATTTGTCTTAAAGATATAGAGTCAAACTCTCGGACTGCTATCGTCTCTGTTGCTGCGTGCATGCTGTTGAAAAGTTATTAACAAGTTTAAGACAAATTTTGTATGATGGCTATTGATCGATCTGCCAGTGTCACGCCGCCCTCTGTTACGCCCCCACCACCGCCCCCTGTTACGCCCCCACCACCTGTTACATCGGTTGTCCCGACCCTTGCCGCTTCTAATGCGCATGCCGAGAAACCTGAGAAGTTATCCGGTACTGACTTCAATACATGACAATAAAATATGTTGTTTTACCTCACAACACTTCATCTTGCGAGATTTTTGAAAGAAGTTGTTGCTGTTCCGGCACCGGATGCTGACACACAAGCAAGGTCTGCTTTTGATGCATGGTCTCACAACGACTTCTTGTGCCGGAACTACATTCTGAATGGGTTGGATAATACGTTGTATAACGTATACTCTGCAACCAAGACTGCTAAGGAATTGTGGGATTCCTTGGAGAAAAAGTACAAGACCGAGGATGCTGGCACAAAGAAGTTTGTAGTCGGAAAGTTTCTCGAATTCAAGATGGTTGATACCAAGACGGTGATTAGCCAAGTGCAAGAGTTCCAAATCATTCTCCATGACATAATGGTTGAAGGGATGATGATCAGTGAATCTTTCCAAGTTGCTGCGCTGATCGAAAAGCTTCCGCACAAACGCAAGGAAATGGGGCTCGAAGACTTGATCGTCAGGCTGCGAATTAAGGAAGACAATCGCAAAGCGGAGATCAAAGGTGGTAAGATGCCAATGGAAGCAAAGGCAAACCTGGTGGAGCCAAACGCTACGAAGAAAAGGAAATATTTTGGGAAAGAAGTTGTAAGAGTGGGTGCCCAGTGAGCCAACTGTGTGGCTATGGGCTTTGATGACTCTTTGTATAAACAATCTTTTGTTTAATATTATTTACACTTTTATGGCAATGACTTTATATTACTTCATATTGTTATATTGTGATATACTATTGTTGTTTTGATAAAGACCTTGAATATACTATAGTGTATGTAAGATGTGGTAGAACATGGAGATGTCTATCATGAAATACATCTTATAGTCACTGTATATTCTAAAAACCGTTCCTAGTCGATTGAGCCGTCCGATAATAAGGATAAGGATCGCTCGAGTTTGAGACTAGCATTTTCGATGCGGAGTACCACGTTTCATTGGTAGGGAACATGGAGATGTTCGAAGCATGCAAATGGATATTCATAGGATGAATAATCGAACTACCCTATCCGGACTTTCCAAGTGGTTATCACTTATCGAGTGGATAAAGTCCGCGGTTTTGGTTGTACACCATTAGTCCTTACGACTTGAAACATCATGGAGACTCTATATGCTAGTGCTGTGCTTTGACTCGTTTACCGACTCTATGGGGGTCATCAGGTGTCGAGATTGGGTACAGTTACGACACATATAGGAGTCAATGCATTGTTGTCAAGGATTCACCACATACTTGCGAGTGTGGATATCCTATGCGATCTGAGGAGATATTAGTGTGACAAATCTCTGGCCAGAGTACTTGATGTGATTTAAGAAATGGTTTCTTAGTAGCACATGCGATGTCACTAATTTGATCTTCAAGATGCATTGCATAGTTATCGAATCTTGAGCGACTCTCGATATACCAATGGTTGTTGATTCGATCGGGATATATGGATGAAGGGACCGTACTGTACGCTAACCAAAATCTACTGGTTCTTGTAGGCACTATCAGTGATACCTAGGGAATCATGGGGCGATGTTGCTAGGCGCTTTACCTTGATTCGTTGGGCAAGTCGGAAAGTGTTGTTCCGAGTCACAAGGAGTTGTGAGCCCACGGCTAGCTGTATCCCTGAACCATTGAGGGTCACACAGTGTAATGGAGTTTTAATCCCCGTTGAGATAGTTAAATTTAAAGAGTTAAATTTAATGAACTAAGGAGTTGGACTTCTTAAATAAGAGTAAGGGAGTAGGATTTCCTAAAATGACATAGGGATGGACATTTTTGGAAACCACTGAATTCGGATTCAGGAAAATTTATTTTGACTTTAAAATGTGCAGAAATGGTTTCTGTGCACATTGGTGAAATTGGTTCATCAATCGGAGTCACGATGAATTTTATATTAATTTCTGAACGTGCGGGCTTTGCTTGTCGGGCCCTAACTTATGATTAATGGGCCCTAAGGTGTTAGTGGCCTGCATTATAAATAAGTTATTGCAGTACAGAAATTACACACAACAGGTCATAATTTTTGAGACAGGATTTTCGAAACCCTAGCCTCCTCTCAAAAGAAATCGGCCGAACCCTTACCCTCTGTCCGAGAAATTCCGGTCTGTGATTTTTAATTGCAGTCAGGAATAACGAATCAGATTCGTTTAATCTCTTCGCAGAAAAACTTCTGATAGATTTTCTAGTGCAATCTATCAGAGGGATTTAAACCCCATTCGTGGACCTGATTGAAGGAGTTCATCAGTTCCTGGGAGATACAAGAAGCGCAGAGAAATCTGTGTGGTGTCCAATAATCTCGCTTCGAGATTGAAGGTAAAATTTAATTAATTGTTATTTGAATTTTACACACACAATAATTTAATCGTTGAATGGTTGATACCCACACCATGGAATTGTTCCATGATAAAAATTTTAAACTTCCGCTGCACCGGGTATCAATCGTGATTGATCTGACCGCCAGTTTTTTCCAACAGTGGTATCAGAGCCAGGTTGCTCAGATCAAACGATTGAATTAATCAATTGTACAAAATTTTTGAGTCTCGGTTTTTGAAACAAAATAAATATTTTTTAAATAAATTTTTTTTTTTTCGGGGCAAAACCCGGGCAGCGATTGGATTGCTGCCCGGAGGGGGCGGCGATGGTCGCTGCCCCCGGGGGAGGCGCACGGCGCCGCCCAAAGGGGGCGCACGGCGCCGCCCAGGGCAGCGCTGTGCGCTGCCCAGCGCAGCGCCCAGGGCAGCGCTCGGCGCTGCCCAGGGCGACGCACGGCGCCGCCCAGCGGGGGCACCAGGCGCCGCCAGGGCAGCGATAGTCGCTGCCCTAAGGGGGCAGCCGGGCTGCCCCCGGCCCGCGCCCCGGGTGCGGGCCGGCCCGGGAGTGTCCCGGGCGGCCCGCGGGAAAAATTATATTTTTATTAAAAATTAATTTTAATATGTTAAAATTTTATTTTTGGTCCGGTCAAAAATTGTTTTTGATTGGTTCACGAGATTTCGGATCGAATTGTTCGAGTCCGTAAATTTTAAAATTGATTTTGGATAAATTTGAATTTTTGGAAAATTTTAATGTTTTATCCGTAAATTGAATTTTGAAATCAATTATTTTGGTACAATTGATGATAAGATATGATCTTATGATATATTGAGTAAAATATGATTTTATTTGTAAAATTGGATTTTATAGATAAAATATGATTTTATTTGATATAGAGATAAAATATGATTTTATATGTGAAATGAGATTTTATATATAAAATATGATTTTATCTTGTTTAAATTTGAATTGCCACTGCATGTTATCCAATAAATTAATTTTGAATTAAATGTTATTGGATAAGGATGATCGATTGCCATGACCAATTTTGTAGGTGTATGTTAGGAATTTACATTTTGTTTTTATTGTTGTTGGTTTTATTAATGGGTCTGGTTTATGGCCCGATATGAATGTCATATGTAATAAAAGTGGGCTTGGTTTATAGCCCGTTCCCACCCCTAAAAATGTATCCCCTACTTGTCATTGTTATTTATTGTAAATACATTAGATTTAGTGGGAGATCAAGATTTGAAGACGGTGGGCCCAGCAGACAATAAAGACTGAAGAAATGTAAATTGGAAGCACATGTAATAGGATTGCATTGCATACTGCATATTACCTAGGATTGGACTAAGACCCGTGATTGGCAACCACGGGTCAATTAGAAATGGAATCGATCATCCTATATAATATTTGATATTATGATTGTATGCATGTTTAGACATAATTGCGTGAATCCGGCAAGCATGCAATAAATTAAATATGATGAGACAAATATTTTTATAATTAAAATCCCTCATTTTAAATATGATTTAAAATTTATATCAAGATAAATAAAGGAAATTTAAATTTGTTTAAATGTTCCCACCTTCCATCAACGGTCAATGTATGTGATGCTACCCGCAGATACGGTCCGGCTCATATTATTGGGGGGGCCCGTCCGTCGGAAAGCTGTACATTGGATCGACAAATGTTGTAAGTTGGGTGGAACTCCCATGGGATCGGCTCATATTATTGGGGGATCCACATGGCGACCGTCCATCACAACTTAATATTGATGGGTCATCTTGACATGTCACTTTAAACGGCGTCATATTATTGGGCCCTTATTGGACATGAGGTAAACACATGGGGGTTGCTTTGGAAGCAATTGGGCTCTACCTTTTGAGAATTATGGTTGGCTGATATTATTCGGGACCATAAGTTTGTCAATTGGACTCCATGTTCTCACTAAGGAAAAAGTTTCCCGTTTTCACTAGAGGGTGGTGAAATCGTTAAAATAGTGGGAGTGAGATTCATAAAATTAAATTCGCCTATTTTATGTCTTAGTAAATTGTTAAACAATCATTGATATATGTCTGTTTTTCTTTTCAGTATTTCATACAATGAATTCGCGAAATCCATTATTCTCGATCCTCGAACAAAACAAGTTGACTGGCGCCAACTATACGGAATGGTTCCGGAAGTTGAAGATTGTCTTAACTTCGGAGAAAATGCTCTACGTGTTAGAGAAAGCACCTCCGAAGGAAGCACCAGCTGACATAAGTCCGGAGGAATTGGCCAAACTTGATGCATGGTGTGACCATGACATCAAGACCAAATGCTATATGCAAGCCTCGATGTCTGATGAACTCCAGAGGCGATTTGAGGACACGGTGAATGCTGCTGACATTCATGCGCAACTCAAGGAACTTTTTGGGGCTCAGTCGAGGGCTGAAAGGTTCGCTACTGTTAAGGAGTTGATGACGTGCCGCATGCGTGAAGGGACTTCGGTCCGTGATCATGGGGTACGAGTGATTTGGCTCATACAGAAGTTGGCGACCCTAGATTTGGTGTTGGAGCATGAACTCAATGTGGATTTATTGCTTCTGTCTCTTCCTTCTTCATTTGATGGATTTGTGATAAATTTTAATATGAACAAGATAGAGGCCACCCTAGAAGAGATGGTCAATATGCTCGTTACATATGAATCCACACTTAAGAAGGATAAGCCAGCTTTCTTGGTGGGCTCCTCATCTTCTGCTAAGAAGGGGCCAAGTATGAAGGGCAAGAAACGTTCTACCCCACCCAAGAAAGTCGAGCCCGAGAAGAAGCAAAAGACAAAGGCTTCAAACAATGGAAAATCCAAGGATGTTTGCCATTACTGCAAGAAGCCGGGTCATTGGAAGCGCAACTGCAAGGAATATCTTGAGCAGTTGGGAACTGCAAAGGGTATGTTCAATATTGAAATAAACATGTCACTTAATACAACTTCTTGGGTATTGGATACCGGATGTGGATCTCACATTTGCAATGATTTGCAGGTGATGACAAGAAGTCGCAGGCTTAGAATGGGTGAGACCCAGCTGAGGCTCGGGAATGGTTCCAGAGTTGAAGCTACGGCCATTGGAGATGTTTGTTTGACTTTGCAGAACGGTTTTAAATTATTGTTAAGAAATGTTTTATTTGTGCCAGATTTAATTAAAAACATTATTTCTATTTCTATGCTTGATAGAGATGGTTATTCTTGCAATTTTGTGAATGGGATTTGCAATATTTACAAGAATGAATGTTTAATTGGAAATGGACAACTTGAAACGATCTATACAACTTAAAACTAAAAGACGTTCCAGTGAATTATGTTGATAAACCGGCGACAACAAACAAAAGGAAAATCGATAGTCAAAACCCGGCAAACCTTTGGCATGCTAGGCTAGGTCATATTTCCTCAAGGAGGATGAACAAGCTAGTGGGAGAGGGCATGTTTGATATGTCTGATATCAACTCTCTACCTACTTGTGAATCCTGCCTAAAAGGAAAAATGACTAAATCTCCTTTTAAGGGGAAACCTGAGCGTAGTCAGAATCTGTTGGATTTGATCCATACAGATGTTTGTGGTCCATTTAGAGTAGGGACTCAACATGGCCACACCTACTTCATTACCTTTACTGATGATTATTCAAGGTATGGGTATTTATATTTAATGAAATATAAGTCTGAAGCATTTGAAAAGTTCAAAGAATTCAAGGCTGAAGTAGAAAACAAGCTAGGTAAAAGTATTAAAGCACTTCGATCGGATCGAGGTGGAGAATACTTGAGTACCGAGTTTTTGGACTATCTGAAAGAGAATGGGATTCTCTCTCAGTGGACTCCTCCTATGACACCACAGCTTAATGGTGTATCGGAGCGTCGTAATCGAACTTTGTTGGACATGGTTCGATCTATGATGAGCTTCACTGAGCTTCCACCTTCGTTTTGGGGCTATGCGCTTGAAACGGCGGTATTGTTGTTGAACAACGTCCACACTAAAGCAGTGGACAAAACACCATACGAGTTATGGAATGGCAAAGCTCCTAAGTATTCGTACTTGAGGATTTGGGGATGTCCTGCTTACGTGAAGCGGACAGTGGTAGATAAGTTGGATAGTCGATCCAGCTTATGTTATTTTGTAGGGTATCCGAAGAATTCAATCGGATATTATTTCTATTATCCTGCTGAAACAAAGGTGTTTGTTTCTAGGAATGCCACCTTCTTGGAGAAGGAGTTCTTATTGGATAAGACAGGCGAGATGATGGAACTCGAAGAAGTTCGAGAAGAACCCGAAATACAAAATAACGATCCTACACCTCAGGAACCATTGCTGGACACGCCTGCACCTAGAAGATCCGAAAGGACTTCTAGACCTCCAGTTCGATATGGTCTTCTTCTTGAAGGGGATCAAGATGAACCCGACATTGGATGTGATCCAAGAAACTTCAAGGAAGCAATTTCTGATGCGGATTCAAATTTATGGCTTGAAGCTATGCAGTCAGAATTGGATTCGATGCATACAAACCAAGTTTGGTCTTTAGTAGATCCTCCCGATGGAATTGTTCCAATAGGGTGTAAATGGATCTACAAAAGAAAGCTTGGGCCTGATGGTAAGGTATTGACCTACAAGGCGCGATTGGTGGCGAAAGGTTATACTCAAAGGCAAGGAGTTGACTATGATGAAACCTTTTCACCAGTTGCTATGTTCAAGTCCATAAGAATCCTTATTGCCATAGCTGCATGGTATGACTATGAGATATGGCAAATGGATGTGAAGACTGCTTTTCTTAATGGAGACATTAAGGAAGAAATCTATATGAAGCAGCCTGAGGGGTACACATCCATGGGAAGCGAGCATAAGGTATGCAAGCTTCAGAGATCAATTTATGGTCTAAAACAAGCATCAAGAAGTTGGAACCAGAAATTTGATGAAACAATTAAAGATTTTGGTTTCATCAAGAACCCGGAGGAACCTTGTGTGTACAAGAAAGTAGTTAAGGATGCGGTGACATTCTTAGTACTTTATGTTGATGACATCCTACTCATTGGGAATGATGTAGGGATGTTGCAGTCAACAAAGATATGGTTATCAGGTAGATTTTCGATGAAGGATTTGGGAGAGGCATCCTACATTCTTGGGATACAGATCTATAGAGATAGGTCTAAGAGAATGATAGGACTCACTCAATCAACCTACATCGATACCATATTGAAACGGTTTTCAATGGATGGGTCCAAAAGAGGACATCTACCCATGTGTCATGGAGTTTCTCTATCCAAGTCTATGTGTCCCAAGACTGATGAAGAGATAGAGAATATGACACATGTACCATATGCGTCAGCTATAGGTAGTATCATGTATGGGATGATATCTACCAGACCGGATGTAGCATTTGCTCTGAGTGTCACGAGCAGATATCAGTCTAATCCTGGTCAAATGCATTGGAAAGCCGTGAAGGACATTCTTAAGTACTTGCGAAGGACTAAGAATATGTTCATGGTTTATGGAGGACGAGAACTCAAATTGGAAGGCTATACCGACTCTAGCTTCCAAAGTGATGTGGATGACTCGAAGTCAACCTCTGGATTTGTGTTCATGCTCAATGGCGGTGCTGTCTCTTGGAAGAGTTCCAAGCAGGACACCACAGCGGATTCCACCACTGAGGCTGAATACATTGCAGCATCAGCTGCTGCTAAAGAGGCCGTTTGGATGAGGAAGTTCGTCCAAGAGTTGGGCGTTATTCCTGAATTTGTTGGTCCAGTCCCGGTGTACTGTGACAACACGGGTGCCGTTGCTCAAGCAAAGGAACTAAGGTCTCATCAAAGATCCAAACACGTACTGAGGAAATACCACATAATCCGGGAGATTGTGGAAAGAGGAGACATCATTGTCGAACGAGTGGCCTCTGCAGACAATATCGCTGATCCGCTTACTAAGCCCTTGCCAGGACCATTGTTTGACAAACATCGCGAAGCAATGGGTCTACGTAGTATGACTAGTTGGCTATAGGGCAAGTGGGAGATTGTAAGAGTGGGTGCCCAGTGAGCCAACTGTGTGGCTATGGGCTTTGATGACTCTTTGTATAAACAATCTTTTGTTTAATATTATTTACACTTTTATGGCAATGACTTTATATTACTTCATATTGTTATATTGTGATATACTATTGTTGTTTTGATAAAGACCTTGAATATACTATAGTGTATGTAAGATGTGGTAGAACATGGAGATGTCTATCATGAAATACATCTTATAGTCACTGTATATTCTAAAAACCGTTCCTAGTCGATTGAGCCGTCCGATAATAAGGATAAGGATCGCTCGAGTTTGAGACTAGCATTTGCGATGCGGAGTACCACGTTTCATTGGTAGGGAACATGGAGATGTTCGAAGCATGCAAATGGATATTCATAGGATGAATAATCGAACTACCCTATCCGGACTTTCCAAGTGGTTATCACTTATCGAGTGGATAAAGTCCGCGGTTTTGGTTGTACACCATTAGTCCTTACGACTTGAAACATCATGGAGACTCTATATGCTAGTGCTGTGCTTTGACTCGTTTACCGACTCTATGGGGGTCATCAGGTGTCGAGATTGGGTACAGTTACGACACATATAGGAGTCAATGCATTGTTGTCAAGGATTCACCACATACTTGCGAGTGTGGATATCCTATGCGATCTGAGGAGATATTAGTGTGACAAATCTCTGGCCAGAGTACTTGATGTGATTTAAGAAATGGTTTCTTAGTAGCACATGCGATGTCACTAATTTGATCTTCAAGATGCATTGCATAGTTATCGAATCTTGAGCGACTCTCGATATACCAATGGTTGTTGATTCGATCGGGATATATGGATGAAGGGACCGTACTGTACGCTAACCAAAATCTACTGGTTCTTGTAGGCACTATCAGTGATACCTAGGGAATCATGGGGCGATGTTGCTAGGCGCTTTACCTTGATTCGTTGGGCAAGTCGGAAAGTGTTGTTCCGAGTCACAAGGAGTTGTGAGCCCACGGCTAGCTGTATCCCTGAACCATTGAGGGTCACACAGTGTAATGGAGTTTTAATCCCCGTTGAGATAGTTAAATTTAAAGAGTTAAATTTAATGAACTAAGGAGTTGGACTTCTTAAATAAGAGTAAGGGAGTAGGATTTCCTAAAATGACATAGGGATGGACATTTTTGGAAACCACTGAATTCGGATTCAGGAAAATTTATTTTGACTTTAAAATGTGCAGAAATGGTTTCTGTGCACATTGGTGAAATTGGTTCATCAATCGGAGTCACGATGAATTTTATATTAATTTCTGAACGTGCGGGCTTTGCTTGTCGGGCCCTAACTTATGATTAATGGGCCCTAAGGTGTTAGTGGCCTGCATTATAAATAAGTTATTGCAGTACAGAAATTACACACAACAGGTCATAATTTTTGAGACAGGATTTTCGAAACCCTAGCCTCCTCTCAAAAGAAATCGGCCGAACCCTTACCCTCTGTCCGAGAAATTCCGGTCTGTGATTTTTAATTGCAGTCAGGAATAACGAATCAGATTCGTTTAATCTCTTCGCAGAAAAACTTCTGATAGATTTTCTAGTGCAATCTATCAGAGGGATTTAAACCCCATTCGTGGACCTGATTGAAGGAGTTCATCAGTTCCTGGGAGATACAAGAAGCGCAGAGAAATCTGTGTGGTGTCCAATAATCTCGCTTCGAGATTGAAGGTAAAATTTAATTAATTGTTATTTGAATTTTACACACACAATAATTTAATCGTTGAATGGTTGATACCCACACCATGGAATTGTTCCATGATAAAAATTTTAAACTTCCGCTGCACCGGGTATCAATCGTGATTGATCTGACCGCCAGTTTTTTCCAACAGTGGTATCAGAGCCAGGTTGCTCAGATCAAACGATTGAATTAATCAATTGTACAAAATTTTTGAGTCTCGGTTTTTGAAACAAAATAAATATTTTTTAAATAAATTTTTTTTTTTTCGGGGCAAAACCCGGGCAGCGATTGGATTGCTGCCCGGAGGGGGCGGCGATGGTCGCTGCCCCCGGGGGAGGCGCACGGCGCCGCCCAAAGGGGGCGCACGGCGCCGCCCAGGGCAGCGCTCGGCGCTGCCCAGGGCGACGCACGGCGCCGCCCAGCGGGGGCACCAGGCGCCGCCAGGGCAGCGATAGTCGCTGCCCTAAGGGGGCAGCCGGGCTGCCCCCGGCCCGCGCCCCGGGTGCGGGCCGGCCCGGGAGTGTCCCGGGCGGCCCGCGGGAAAAAATTATATTTTTATTAAAAATTAATTTTAATATGTTAAAATTTTATTTTTGGTCCGGTCAAAAATTGTTTTTGATTGGTTCACGAGATTTCGGATCGAATTGTTCGAGTCCGTAAATTTTAAAATTGATTTTGGATAAATTTGAATTTTTGGAAAATTTTAATGTTTTATCCGTAAATTGAATTTTGAAATCAATTATTTTGGTACAATTGATGATAAGATATGATCTTATGATATATTGAGTAAAATATGATTTTATTTGTAAAATTGGATTTTATAGATAAAATATGATTTTATTTGATATAGAGATAAAATATGATTTTATATGTGAAATGAGATTTTATATATAAAATATGATTTTATCTTGTTTAAATTTGAATTGCCACTGCATGTTATCCAATAAATTAATTTTGAATTAAATGTTATTGGATAAGGATGATCGATTGCCATGACCAATTTTGTAGGTGTATGTTAGGAATTTACATTTTGTTTTTATTGTTGTTGGTTTTATTAATGGGTCTGGTTTATGGCCCGATATGAATGTCATATGTAATAAAAGTGGGCTTGGTTTATAGCCCGTTCCCACCCCTAAAAATGTATCCCCTACTTGTCATTGTTATTTATTGTAAATACATTAGATTTAGTGGGAGATCAAGATTTGAAGACGGTGGGCCCAGCAGACAATAAAGACTGAAGAAATGTAAATTGGAAGCACATGTAATAGGATTGCATTGCATACTGCATATTACCTAGGATTGGACTAAGACCCGTGATTGGCAACCACGGGTCAATTAGAAATGGAATCGATCATCCTATATAATATTTGATATTATGATTGTATGCATGTTTAGACATAATTGCGTGAATCCGGCAAGCATGCAATAAATTAAATATGATGAGACAAATATTTTTATAATTAAAATCCCTCATTTTAAATATGATTTAAAATTTATATCAAGATAAATAAAGGAAATTTAAATTTGTTTAAATGTTCCCACCTTCCATCAACGGTCAATGTATGTGATGCTACCCGCAGATACGGTCCGGCTCATATTATTGGGGGGGCCCGTCCGTCGGAAAGCTGTACATTGGATCGACAAATGTTGTAAGTTGGGTGGAACTCCCATGGGATCGGCTCATATTATTGGGGGATCCACATGGCGACCGTCCATCACAACTTAATATTGATGGGTCATCTTGACATGTCACTTTAAACGGCGTCATATTATTGGGCCCTTATTGGACATGAGGTAAACACATGGGGGTTGCTTTGGAAGCAATTGGGCTCTACCTTTTGAGAATTATGGTTGGCTGATATTATTCGGGACCATAAGTTTGTCAATTGGACTCCATGTTCTCACTAAGGAAAAAGTTTCCCGTTTTCACTAGAGGGTGGTGAAATCGTTAAAATAGTGGGAGTGAGATTCATAAAATTAAATTCGCCTATTTTATGTCTTAGTAAATTGTTAAACAATCATTGATATATGTCTGTTTTTCTTTTCAGTATTTCATACAATGAATTCGCGAAATCCATTATTCTCGATCCTCGAACAAAACAAGTTGACTGGCGCCAACTATACGGAATGGTTCCGGAAGTTGAAGATTGTCTTAACTTCGGAGAAAATGCTCTACGTGTTAGAGAAAGCACCTCCGAAGGAAGCACCAGCTGACATAAGTCCGGAGGAATTGGCCAAACTTGATGCATGGTGTGACCATGACATCAAGACCAAATGCTATATGCAAGCCTCGATGTCTGATGAACTCCAGAGGCGATTTGAGGACACGGTGAATGCTGCTGACATTCATGCGCAACTCAAGGAACTTTTTGGGGCTCAGTCGAGGGCTGAAAGGTTCGCTACTGTTAAGGAGTTGATGACGTGCCGCATGCGTGAAGGGACTTCGGTCCGTGATCATGGGGTACGAGTGATTTGGCTCATACAGAAGTTGGCGACCCTAGATTTGGTGTTGGAGCATGAACTCAATGTGGATTTATTGCTTCTGTCTCTTCCTTCTTCATTTGATGGATTTGTGATAAATTTTAATATGAACAAGATAGAGGCCACCCTAGAAGAGATGGTCAATATGCTCGTTACATATGAATCCACACTTAAGAAGGATAAGCCAGCTTTCTTGGTGGGCTCCTCATCTTCTGCTAAGAAGGGGCCAAGTATGAAGGGCAAGAAACGTTCTACCCCACCCAAGAAAGTCGAGCCCGAGAAGAAGCAAAAGACAAAGGCTTCAAACAATGGAAAATCCAAGGATGTTTGCCATTACTGCAAGAAGCCGGGTCATTGGAAGCGCAACTGCAAGGAATATCTTGAGCAGTTGGGAACTGCAAAGGGTATGTTCAATATTGAAATAAACATGTCACTTAATACTACTTCTTGGGTATTGGATACCGGATGTGGATCTCACATTTGCAATGATTTGCAGGTGATGACAAGAAGTCGCAGGCTTAGAATGGGTGAGACCCAGCTGAGGCTCGGGAATGGTTCCAGAGTTGAAGCTACGGCCATTGGAGATGTTTGTTTGACTTTGCAGAACGGTTTTAAATTATTGTTAAGAAATGTTTTATTTGTGCCAGATTTAATTAAAAACATTATTTCTATTTCTATGCTTGATAGAGATGGTTATTCTTGCAATTTTGTGAATGGGATTTGCAATATTTACAAGAATGAATGTTTAATTGGAAATGGACAACTTGAAAACGATCTATACAACTTAAAACTAAAAGACGTTCCAGTGAATTATGTTGATAAACCGGCGACAACAAACAAAAGGAAAATCGATAGTCAAAACCCGGCAAACCTTTGGCATGCTAGGCTAGGTCATATTTCCTCAAGGAGGATGAACAAGCTAGTGGGAGAGGGCATGTTTGATATGTCTGATATCAACTCTCTACCTACTTGTGAATCCTGCCTAAAAGGAAAAATGACTAAATCTCCTTTTAAGGGGAAACCTGAGCGTAGTCAGAATCTGTTGGATTTGATCCATACAGATGTTTGTGGTCCATTTAGAGTAGGGACTCAACATGGCCACACCTACTTCATTACCTTTACTGATGATTATTCAAGGTATGAGTATTTATATTTAATGAAATATAAGTCTGAAGCATTTGAAAAGTTCAAAGAATTCAAGGCTGAAGTAGAAAACAAGCTAGGTAAAAGTATTAAAGCACTTCGATCGGATCGAGGTGGAGAATACTTGAGTACCGAGTTTTTGGACTATCTGAAAGAGAATGGGATTCTCTCTCAGTGGACTCCTCCTATGACACCACAGCTTAATGGTGTATCGGAGCGTCGTAATCGAACTTTGTTGGACATGGTTCGATCTATGATGAGCTTCACTGAGCTTCCACCTTCGTTTTGGGGCTATGCGCTTGAAACGGCGGTATTGTTGTTGAACAACGTCCACACTAAAGCAGTGGACAAAACACCATACGAGTTATGGAATGGCAAAGCTCCTAATTATTCGTACTTGAGGATTTGGGGATGTCCTGCTTACGTGAAGCGGACAGTGGTAGATAAGTTGGATAGTCGATCCAGCTTATGTTATTTTGTAGGGTATCCGAAGAATTCAATCGGATATTATTTCTATTATCCTGCTGAAACAAAGGTGTTTGTTTCTAGGAATGCCACCTTCTTGGAGAAGGAGTTCTTATTGGATAAGACAGGCGAGATGATGGAACTCGAAGAAGTTCGAGAAGAACCCGAAATACAAAATAACGATCCTACACCTCAGGAACCATTGCTGGACACGCCTGCACCTAGAAGATCCGAAAGGACTTCTAGACCTCCAGTTCGATATGGTCTTCTTCTTGAAGGGGATCAAGATGAACCCGACATTGGATGTGATCCAAGAAACTTCAAGGAAGCAATTTCTGATGCGGATTCAAATTTATGGCTTGAAGCTATGCAGTCAGAATTGGATTCGATGCATACAAACCAAGTTTGGTCTTTAGTAGATCCTCCCGATGGAATTGTTCCAATAGGGTGTAAATGGATCTACAAAAGAAAGCTTGGGCCTGATGGTAAGGTATTGACCTACAAGGCGCGATTGGTGGCGAAAGGTTATACTCAAAGGCAAGGAGTTGACTATGATGAAACCTTTTCACCAGTTGCTATGTTCAAGTCCATAAGAATCCTTATTGCCATAGCTGCATGGTATGACTATGAGATATGGCAAATGGATGTGAAGACTGCTTTTCTTAATGGAGACATTAAGGAAGAAATCTATATGAAGCAGCCTGAGGGGTACACATCCATGGGAAGCGAGCATAAGGTATGCAAGCTTCAGAGATCAATTTATGGTCTAAAACAAGCATCAAGAAGTTGGAACCAGAAATTTGATGAAACAATTAAAGATTTTGGTTTCATCAAGAACCCGGAGGAACCTTGCGTGTACAAGAAAGTAGTTAAGGATGCGGTGACATTCTTAGTACTTTATGTTGATGACATCCTACTCATTGGGAATGATGTAGGGATGTTGCAGTCAACAAAGATATGGTTATCAGGTAGATTTTCGATGAAGGATTTGGGAGAGGCATCCTACATTCTTGGGATACAGATCTATAGAGATAGGTCTAAGAGAATGATAGGACTCACTCAATCAACCTACATCGATACCATATTGAAACGGTTTTCAATGGATGGGTCCAAAAGAGGACATCTACCCATGTGTCATGGAGTTTCTCTATCCAAGTCTATGTGTCCCAAGACTGATGAAGAGATAGAGAATATGACACATGTACCATATGCGTCAGCTATAGGTAGTATCATGTATGGGATGATATCTACCAGACCGGATGTAGCATTTGCTCTGAGTGTCACGAGCAGATATCAGTCTAATCCTGGTCAAATGCATTGGAAAGCCGTGAAGGACATTCTTAAGTACTTGCGAAGGACTAAGAATATGTTCATGGTTTATGGAGGACGAGAACTCAAATTGGAAGGCTATACCGACTCTAGCTTCCAAAGTGATGTGGATGACTCGAAGTCAACCTCTGGATTTGTGTTCATGCTCAATGGCGGTGCTGTCTCTTGGAAGAGTTCCAAGCAGGACACCACAGCGGATTCCACCACTGAGGCTGAATACATTGCAGCATCAGCTGCTGCTAAAGAGGCCGTTTGGATGAGGAAGTTCGTCCAAGAGTTGGGCGTTATTCCTGAATTTGTTGGTCCAGTCCCGGTGTACTGTGACAACACGGGTGCCGTTGCTCAACCAAAGGAACTAAGGTCTCATCAAAGATCCAAACACGTACTGAGGAAATACCACATAATCCGGGAGATTGTGGAAAGAGGAGACATCATTGTCGAACGAGTGGCCTCTGCAGACAATATCGCTGATCCGCTTACTAAGCCCTTGCCAGGACCATTGTTT
This sequence comes from Henckelia pumila, assembly GCF_033568475.1. Taxonomy (NCBI): domain Eukaryota; kingdom Viridiplantae; phylum Streptophyta; class Magnoliopsida; order Lamiales; family Gesneriaceae; genus Henckelia; species Henckelia pumila. The sequence goes on along the minus strand of NC_133121.1, from coordinate 32,219,352 downwards.
GACAAACATCGCGAAGCAATGGGTCTACGTAGTATGACTAGTTGGCTATAGGGCAAGTGGGAGATTGTAAGAGTGGGTGCCCAGTGAGCCAACTGTGTGGCTATGGGCTTTGATGACTCTTTGTATAAACAATCTTTTGTTTAATATTATTTACACTTTTATGGCAATGACTTTATATTACTTCATATTGTTATATTGTGATATACTATTGTTGTTTTGATAAAGACCTTGAATATACTATAGTGTATGTAAGATGTGGTAGAACATGGAGATGTCTATCATGAAATACATCTTATAGTCACTGTATATTCTAAAAACCGTTCCTAGTCGATTGAGCCGTCCGATAATAAGGATAAGGATCGCTCGAGTTTGAGACTAGCATTTGCGATGCGGAGTACCACGTTTCATTGGTAGGGAACATGGAGATGTTCGAAGCATGCAAATGGATATTCATAGGATGAATAATCGAACTACCCTATCCGGACTTTCCAAGTGGTTATCACTTATCGAGTGGATAAAGTCCGCGGTTTTGGTTGTACACCATTAGTCCTTACGACTTGAAACATCATGGAGACTCTATATGCTAGTGCTGTGCTTTGACTCGTTTACCGACTCTATGGGGGTCATCAGGTGTCGAGATTGGGTACAGTTACGACACATATAGGAGTCAATGCATTGTTGTCAAGGATTCACCACATACTTGCGAGTGTGGATATCCTATGCGATCTGAGGAGATATTAGTGTGACAAATCTCTGGCCAGAGTACTTGATGTGATTTAAGAAATGGTTTCTTAGTAGCACATGCGATGTCACTAATTTGATCTTCAAGATGCATTGCATAGTTATCGAATCTTGAGCGACTCTCGATATACCAATGGTTGTTGATTCGATCGGGATATATGGATGAAGGGACCGTACTGTACGCTAACCAAAATCTACTGGTTCTTGTAGGCACTATCAGTGATACCTAGGGAATCATGGGGCGATGTTGCTAGGCGCTTTACCTTGATTCGTTGGGCAAGTCGGAAAGTGTTGTTCCGAGTCACAAGGAGTTGTGAGCCCACGGCTAGCTGTATCCCTGAACCATTGAGGGTCACACAGTGTAATGGAGTTTTAATCCCCGTTGAGATAGTTAAATTTAAAGAGTTAAATTTAATGAACTAAGGAGTTGGACTTCTTAAATAAGAGTAAGGGAGTAGGATTTCCTAAAATGACATAGGGATGGACATTTTTGGAAACCACTGAATTCGGATTCAGGAAAATTTATTTTGACTTTAAAATGTGCAGAAATGGTTTCTGTGCACATTGGTGAAATTGGTTCATCAATCGGAGTCACGATGAATTTTATATTAATTTCTGAACGTGCGGGCTTTGCTTGTCGGGCCCTAACTTATGATTAATGGGCCCTAAGGTGTTAGTGGCCTGCATTATAAATAAGTTATTGCAGTACAGAAATTACACACAACAGGTCATAATTTTTGAGACAGGATTTTCGAAACCCTAGCCTCCTCTCAAAAGAAATCGGCCGAACCCTTACCCTCTGTCCGAGAAATTCCGGTCTGTGATTTTTAATTGCAGTCAGGAATAACGAATCAGATTCGTTTAATCTCTTCGCAGAAAAACTTCTGATAGATTTTCTAGTGCAATCTATCAGAGGGATTTAAACCCCATTCGTGGACCTGATTGAAGGAGTTCATCAGTTCCTGGGAGATACAAGAAGCGCAGAGAAATCTGTGTGGTGTCCAATAATCTCGCTTCGAGATTGAAGGTAAAATTTAATTAATTGTTATTTGAATTTTACACACACAATAATTTAATCGTTGAATGGTTGATACCCACACCATGGAATTGTTCCATGATAAAAATTTTAAACTTCCGCTGCACCGGGTATCAATCGTGATTGATCTGACCGCCAGTTTTTTCCAACAGAAAAGCAGGGAAAGAACAAGAAGTGGAAAGGAACCTGTTGGAACTGTGGGAAGACGAACCACAAAGCCAAGGATTGTCGCTTACCGAAGAAGGACAATCAGTACCGGGCAAATGTTGTTCAACACAAATCTGTGCCTATTGACTTGTCTGAGATAGATCTGTCAGCAGTAGTCTTCGAGGCTAACATGGTTGATCATCCTAGAAAATGGTATATCGACACTGGAGCGACGCGACATGTCTGTGCTGACAAGGAGTTATTCTCGAAGTATACTCCTATAAGTGGAAGAGAGCTCTATATGGGTAAAAATGCAACTTCTAAGATCGTTGGCTTAGGCAAAGTGGTGATCAAGATGACTTCGGGAAAAGAGCTTACTCTTATTGATGTCCTTCATGTTCTGGACATAAGAAAAAATTCTTGTATCGGGATCTAGACTGGTCAAGGCCGGATTTAGAATAGTGTTTGAAGCCAGCAAAATTGTAATCATGAAAAATAGACAGTTCCTAGGAAAAGGATATATAGAAAAGGGACTGTTCAAGATGAATGTAATGACTGTACTTCGTGATCTTGAAAGTAATAAAGTTAATGCTTTGAATTACTTGGTTGAATGCTCTAATTTATGGCATACTAGATTAGGACATGTTAACTTCAACACTTTGAGAAAACTTGGAAAATTAAATCTTATTCCAAGTACTAAGATTGATTCAAACTACAAATGTGAAGTATGTGTTGAAGCTAAATTAACTAAAGTACCTTTTCACACAGTGGAAAGAAGTACAATACCTCTAGAACTAATTCACACCGATGTTTTTGATTTAAAGTTTGTACAAACAAGAGGTGGGAAAAAGTACTTTATTACATTCATAGATGATTGCACAAGATTCTGTTATGTGTTTCTTTTAAGAAGCAAAGTTGAAGCTCTTGAAGCATTTAAGACCTATAAGAATGAAGTTGAAAATCAATTATGCAAACGAATCAAGAAAATTCGTAGTGATAGAGGAGGTGAATATGTTGCTCCGTTTGAAGAATTTTGCAATGAATCTGGCATTATTCATCAAACAACTGCTCCTTATTCACCACAATCTAATGGTGTTGCGGAAAGAAAAAACCGTACTCTGAAAGAAATGATGAATGTCATGCTAATAAGTTCTGGACTACCCCAAAACTTGTGGGGGGAAGCAATACTTTCTGCAAATCATATTCTTAACAAAATTCCACATAAAAAGAAGAATGAAACTCCTTAAGAATTGTGAAAAGGACATAAGCCCTCATACAAATACTTGAAAGTGTGGGGGTGTTTGGCGAAAGTAGAAATACCAAAGCCAAAACAAGTGAAGATTGGACCTAAGACTGTAGATTGCATCTTCATTGGATATGCAAACAACAGTAGTGCATATAGATTCCTAGTGCACAATTCAGTGATTCCTGATATACATGAAAATACGATTATTGAATCAAGGAATGCTGCATTTTTTGAGAACGTCTTTCCTTGTAAGGAAGGAAAAGAAAAGAGCTCTATTAAAAGAGGTCATGAATCCACAAATGAGGAAACTCATGAAAACGAAGAACCAAGGCGTAGCAAAAGTGTTAAGATATCTAAAACATTTGGTCCTGATTTTCTTAGTTATGCTATAGAAAATGATCCAAGGACTTTAAGTGAAGCGCTATCCAGTCCTGATGCTCCACTTTGGAAAGAGGCCATAAAAAGCGAAATAGATTCCATCATGCAAAATCATACTTGGGAGTTAGTAGATCTCCCACCGGGAAGCAAACCTTTAGGATGCAAATGGATCTTAAAAAGAAAATACAAAGCTGATGGAACGGTGGAAAAATACAAAGCAAGGTTAGTGGCCAAAGGATTTAGATAAAAATAAGGGTTGAATTTCTTCGACACATATTCACCTGTTATGAGAATAACGTCTATTCGAGTACTTATAGCAATTGCTGCTTTAAATAATCTCGAAATTCATCAAATGGATGTTAAAACGACCTTTTTAAATGGTGAGTTAGAGGAAGAAATATATATGGCACAACCTGAAGGATTCATTGCTCCCGGTCAAGAAAGGAAAGTGTGTCGACTCATTAAATCATTGTATGGGCTAAAACAAGCTCCTAAACAATGACATTAAAAGTTTGACAAAACAATGATGTCAAATGGATTCAAGACTAACGAGTGTGATAAATGTGTTTATATAAAGGGCACACCAAACTCATATGTAATTGTTTGTCTATATGTAGACGACATGCTCATAATGGGTAGTAATCATGATATCATCATGAAAACTAAGAAAATGTTGACAAGACATTTTGACATGAAAGATATGGGAAAAGCAGACGTTATCTTATGAATTAAGATTGAAAAAACGTCTGAAGGAATTACCCTAACACAATCTCATTATATTGAGAAAGTACTTAGGAAATTCAATGCGTATGATGTTACGCCGGTTAGATCACCCGTTGATTTAAATTTACATTTAACTAAAAATCGTGGTGAACCCATATCTCAACAGCAATATGCAAGGATTATTGGAAGTCTAATGTATATTACAAATTGCACTCGTCCTGAACTCGATAAATAAATTGAGTAGATTCACTAGTAATCCTAGTCATGATCATTGGAAAGCATTAGAAAGAGTATTTAAATACTTAAGATATTCAATGGACTATGGATTACATTATGCAACATATCCTTCTGTACTTGAAGGATATTGTGACGCAAATTATATTTTAGACACAAAAGACTCGAAGTCCACAAGTGGATATGTGTTCACCATCGGTGGAGGAGCTGTGTCGTGAAAATCCTCTAAACAAACGTGTATAGCTCATTCAACTATGGAATCGGAATTCATAGATTTAGACAAAGAGGGAGAAGAAGCGGAATGGCTTCATAATTTCCTAGAAGATATTCCTTGTTGGACGAAACCAGTGCCAGCAATAATGATACATTGCGATAGTCAGTTGGCAATAGGTAGGGCACAAAGTAGTATGTATAATGGTAAGTCAAGACACATACGTCGAAGACATAATACCATTAGGCAGTTGATCTCAAATGGAGTTATCGCAGTTGATTATATAAAATCAAAAGATAACTTAGCAAATCCGTTGACAAAAGGTTTAGGGAGAGATCAAGTAAACTACTTACCAAGAGGAATGATATTTAAAACCTACAAAATTAAAGACTATTCATAGCGGAAACCCAACCTTGTAGATTGGAGATCCCAAGATCTTGGTTCAATGGGAAAATCAAGTTATGAATGTTCGTGTTCAATTAGAACTTCGTTCTATTCTCATTCCTGGGATAAAGAGCAACCTGTGCAAGTAGTGAGGTTAAGTTTTAACAAACTTTTAATGATTCCTATTGTAGCGACCCGACCCGGATCCACTACCTAATCAGAGTTAAGAGCATAATTAAGCATGCATTAAATCAAATTGCTGCGGAAGACTAAATACGAGTAGACCGGCAGAATACAATCGGCTAATCAAACTCGATTTATACAACCCAATCGAATTACTTTAAATAAAACCTACAGCTAATCCTGCTGTCTTCAAGGTCACTGGCTACTCCAGGCTCCTGGTGCTCAATCCTGCACCTATACCTGCCCCATCGAATAGGGTATCCAGATACACAGAAAATACTGGACGTGAGCTCTAAGCTCAATACGAAAGCACGGATAAACATACAAATATGATGCATGCAAATGACCGGGTATCCATATCTGGGATAACTGTATACAAACTGCTCAAACTGGCGCCTGGGATATAAGCTCGTCACATCGGGGTAGCTAACCACTGTGTGCGACCACTCATTCCCAAATCCCGGACGCGGACCACGGAGTCCTCGAGGTATCAGTACCTAAGGGTACTCGATATCAAACGTCCTAACAGGGCTGAGCAACCCTAACTGGCTCATCTCGAAAGATATACAGATGTACAGGCACAAGATGATATGCACATGCCGCATAACAATAATAACATGCAAACACATAAATGCAACATATAAGCATGTATATCCGCTGGCAATCTCAGTCAGTACTTACGTACCTTTCTAAGGCAGTCCTAGTAGTCCCACTCTAGGTTCCAAGCCTATCATCAAGTCTACAATGCAAATACCCATGCATCATTCAATAAGCTCTAAAAGTCTTAACTAAGCTATTGCATACTCCTAAATAATTTAAGGAGACCATAGCTATACCTGCGTCCGTCGTCAGCCCTTTGTTGTAGATAGCCTCAAAACTTGGCCACAACTCCGCTACGACGCCTGGATTTCTATGCCACTTCCGAATTCCCCACGGGACGCCTAGAATTCCTTAGATCTGAGTTAGAAGGCTAAGGAATTAAGAGAGAAGAGAGGAATGGTGCACTTCAAAAATGGGCTCGGCACCCCCTATTTATAGACGGCGATCGGAGCTTCCGAACCGTGATCGAAATGTCCGAACACGATCGGAACGTCCGATCGTGCCATCGGAGCTTCCGATCTTGCATTATCCACCACGTGTCAAAATATCACTAGTTGACTCCGGATAGGGCGATCGGAGCTTCCGATCCCGATCGGAGTTTCCGATCCCGCCACACGTCATGCATGACGTAATATCGATCGGAGCTTCCGATCCTGATCGGAGCTTCCGATCCTACCTTCGGAGCTTCCGATCCTTCAGATACCAAATTGGTTTTAATTAACATAATTAATCTCTTAATTACAAATTTCGGATACGGGGTACTACATTCTCCCCCACTTAAGATATTTCGTCCTCGAAAATAGATCTTAAGTACCGAATGCAATACAAGGTACAAAAACATTCCTTATTCAAATCAAACGTTACAACCGAATACAACTCAAAACTGAAATCAAAACAACTCAGGATGTCTTCACGCATCCTTTCTTCAGGCTCCCAAGTAGCTTCCTCAGTGCCTCGGCGCTGCCACTGAACTAAAATCAAAGGAATGACTTTGTTCCGTAAAACCTTATCCTTATAATTCAGGATACGAATAGGTTTCTCAGCATAGGTCAAATCCTTGCTCACTTGAATTTCAGACCGCTGCAGAATATGAGACTCATCCGCCACATACTGTCGCAACAGTGATACGTGGAACACATCGCGAATACTGGAAAGATGCGGTGGCAAAGCTAGTCGATAAGCGAAATCGCCAATGTTCTCCTAGATCTCAAACGGACTGATAAACCTGGGAGACAACTTGCCTTTAAGACCAAATCTGAGAATCTTATGAAAAAGTAACATTCTCAGAAATACTGTCTCCCCCACTTCTTTCTAGAAGAATGGAGTATGACAAGTCGCCCGTACAATGCCTCAACAGGTGTCCTCCCAATGCTATGATGGTACCTATTGTTGTACGCGAACTTAATCAATGACAACTGATCTGGCTAAACTGAACCAAAAATCCATAGTACACGCCCAAAACATGTCCTCCAAGGTATGGATAGCGCTCTCCATCTGAACATCTGTCTCTAGATGATATTCAGTATTTATACTAAAAGCAGTGCTTGTAGCACGCTGGACACTCCCCCAGAATATGGAAGTAAACCTGAGTCTCGATCGCTGACAATGCCCACCGGCATCCATGAAGTAGAACGATCTTTTGGATGTATAATCGAGCCTTACGATCAATAGAGTGCTCTCGACTGCTCTTCGAATACCCACTGTTCCTACGAACCTTAGCAGTGATAGTTCCTTGTCAAGTATACCACTTGATACCGACTATCCCTCTTGATAGAATCAGTTCGTACTAACGAGAAGACCAGATACAACCAATCCCGAAAGTTCCTAGCATCGACAGACTTACATTCCGTACTTATTTTCTTCGATGCTGACTAATATTCTCAAAGAATATCACCGCTATAATGCTGAACACATAGATGGGACCGCAATATCTACAACATTAGTAGTCTAGATTAAAGATCACCACTATCTCGTCACTCGAGATATCAATTGAATTCGCAACACTGGTTATCCAACCATAGATAACAATCCCAAGTCACACTTGACTTGCTACCAAGATGAACAAAACTAGTTCACCTCAACCCTTCGCGCAATCCATGACACATGCGGTAAACCAACGAATTTACCCGATAGATCTCGGTCGATCCCAACACCTCAATGGCATAGCATATCAGAACGTACTGGGAAATCACCGACAACAATTTCACTAGACTCTGAACACAGTCTCAGCTGTCGTATCATCCCACGAACAAACAACTGATATCGGCCTGCTAATTCTCATTGAATTCCGTAACACTCGTCGAATCATAATTTAACGAAAATCCTCCGAGAAAACTGCTGGAAATGCCTAAACAAGTATTTGGCTAACAGTTCCCAAAACTGTAATCCAATAGCATGGAACAATTCTATTTCCAAAACTGGGTCAACCATTGCTAATACCAAGCAATGTTCAGATCAATTATTTCTTCTCTTACCGAGAAGATACTCTTCCTAAAACGTCACTAAGTCCGAATGTCTCTGCTTGCCACTGATAACTTTACCCGAGTTATCGAACTAGCCATGACTTACCAAAGTCAAAACATGCAATCACCTCCCGTGATCTATCGAACTTGAAAGTCCAAACGACTGCACTCCGAAAATCTCAACCACCCGAGAATCCTGAATGCAAATAATTCTCTTACTATTCCGAGACATTTACTTAAAGGATCCAAACTCATAATCACGACGGCTTATAGTATCGTCCCAAGTATCTCTCGGTTCATGATATCTTAATTACTGATCTGCTCAACCAATCAACCTCGTCGATAAGTTGTGACTATCACACAACTTGTTAGTACCAACCAAAATATGGCAACCATCCGCCAGGTCTTGGTCATTTGAAATCTCACATGGCTCGATCAATAATCATGATCTCGCGGCCATGCGTCCGCATATCCCAAATACTTTGAATCAAAAGAATCACAGCTGATTCAACTCACCTATCTTTGACAAAGTCAGACAATAGCTATTAGTAGTCACCAGTACCAATCTCGCATCGATACTGACTCACTACCAACTGTCGCTAAACTTGCTCCTGATAACTATATCTCTTGCTAAGACTGCAACAAATCGAGACTGAGGTTACTTGCCGCGGTGTCCCACCTGAAATCACCACCAAGTGTACACTGACATAAATCATGCTATCCTCACGCCTCAAATAGTCATGTACAATCCTTAGCATCGGATATAATCTATCACTGAAGGAAACCATTAATGCTGAAAACTACTCATCTCCGAGTCAAATGTTTCAGGAATTTCACAAACCAAAACTCCTGGATAGCCCCTATCACAAGAGCATCCAAACCCCGACTAGATCCACTAGTCTAGCAGTATCCAATAGACTAAAACTATCTATTCAGAGTACGTACTCGTCAAGGAAAATCCCTCCAAGACTGGTCCTGTGACAAAACTGCAAACCAATATCTCTGACGACAGTCAGACGATATCTAAACCGCTGATACCTAACCAGGCATCCAATCCAATGTCATACCCCGTCGTGACTGTTACCAAAACTCTAGACTAAGTAGCCTTCCCACCGCCAAATCCTGAAGCACGAAGGCTTCCAGGCATTCTCCGAAGTACGAAAGACTCCCAGAGTAACACTGGCATAGGGTCGCGCTCCATCATGTCTAGTCATGGTCATAGTCCACAACTCTCGGCATATACCCGACTTGGTATCCCGATGAAATCCCATAATCACGAAGTCTCAACCTATGCAGGTCAATCAGACTACTGTCCTAAGGAAACAACTTAGAACAAAAACTCAAAATTCCAAACAAGATCGATATTTCCATGCTCCCAGATGAATTACCTTATCAATGACACTAACTTAGTCAAACGATTAATTAGGTCAGCCCTAGGAAGACACCTAGACTAACTCCATGTCAATCCGTTACTGTTGACTTACTCAAAATCCATGAGCTATCCTAGTTGATTAGTCAACTAATTCCAAGCCAAACTTTATAAAATTACTTGCAATCAATCACGAATTGCTGAATAAGTAACACATGTATCATTACTTCAAGTTTGTACAATTTCTTTATTACAATCCCATGTAATATCATTACAGTATCCCGAAATTACAACAACATGTACATCCAATAACTTGAAATGATACAACCAAATTCTTATGATATATATTACAACTGAAATACTGTTTACAAATACTTCAATACAGTATTTAAAATCATCGAATCCTGTCTTTGTCCCTTGAGCATGAAGCTTCCAATCGACACATGCATCGATACAAGCATACTCCCGTCCAAGTCTCTCTACATGTCCTCCAGCGAAGAACTCCGGAGAAATGGCACGTGTTAGCTAACCAGCTATGCTCTGCGTCAGTGTATGTCAGTCAACTTCTTCTGCTCACGATTTACCATCAGCGTTCTTCTTGTACCCAAATCATGCTTTTGAACATGAAGTTTCCAGTGTGCCTATCGAACGCATCGATATTAGCATACCGGCAAACCATGTTCTGCATGATGTTAAAGACCTCACTCTCGAAACATGTCATGCTTTAGGCACTCGAGGCATTCTCTGGTGAAGGTCTATCTGACAATCTCTCCAACTACGAGTGGAGAATCTTCAAGGACTGGAACCACATGGATTACTAAACACCATTCGTTCCAAAAAGCCCTCAGAGGTATCTGACGCGATATAACCGATCTTCTCTTCCAGTCTTCCCTGGCTGGAATCCATATGTTCTTCGATCAACATCCCAATGCATCGAATGATGAACCGTCCACAACAGTCAGTCTATCTATTGATATGCTACTACTGGTGTTCACTGTTGCATTCCTTATAGTAAAAACTTCTGCCGCAAACCTTGGCAATGAAGAACCAAATCTTCTTTCGCTAGCCTCAATCAATCCTACAAGGATAATCAAGAAGTCTTATTATCAATTTACTAAGTTCCTTGCATGCAGTGCTCTGATACCATAAATGTAGCGACCCAACCCGGATCCACTACCTAATCAGAGTTAAGAGCATAATTAAGCATGCATTAAATCAAATTGCTGTGGAAGACTAAATACAAGTAGACCGGCAGAATATAACCGGCTAATCAAACTCGATTTATACAACCCAATCGAATTACTTTAAATAAAACCTACAGCTAATCCTGCTGTCTTCAAGGTCACTGGCTACTCCAGGCTCCTGGTGCTCAATCCTGCACCTATACCTGCCCCATCGAATAGGGTATCCAGATACACAGAAAATACTGGACGTGAGCTCTAAGCTCAATAAGAAAGCACGGATAAACATACAAATATGATGCATGCAAATGATCGGGTATCCATATCTGGGATAACTGTATACAAACTGCTCAAACTGGCGCCTGGGATATAAGCTCGTCACATCGGGGTAGCTAACCACTATGTGCGACCACTCATTCTCGAATCCCGGACGCGGACCACGGAGTCCTCGAGGTATCAGTACCTAAGGGTACTCGATATCAAACGTCCTAACAGGGCTGAGCAACCCTAACTGGCTCATCTCGAAAGATATACAGATGTACAGGCACAAGATGATATGCACATGCCGCATAACAATAATAACATGCAAACACATAAATGCAACATATAAGCATGCATATCCGCTGGCAATCTCAGTCAGTACTTACGTACCTTTCTAAGGCAGTCCTAGTAGTCCCACTCTAGGTTCCAAGCCTATCATCAAGTCTACAATGCAAATACCCATGCATAATTCAATAAGCTCTAAAAGTCATAACTAAGCTATTGCATACTCCTAAATAATTTAAGGAGACCATAGCTATACCTGCGTCCGTCGTCAGCCCTTTGTTGTAGATAGCCTCAAAACTTGGCCACAACTCCGCTACGACGCCTGGATTTCTATGCCACTTTCGGATTCCCCACGGGACGCCTAGAATTCCTTAGATCTGAGTTAGAAGGCTAAGGAATTGAGAGAGAAGAGAGGAATGGTGCACTTCAAAAATGAGCTCGGCACCCCTATTTATAGACGGCGATCGGAGCTTCCGAACCGCGATCGGAATGTTCGAACACGATCGGAACGTCCGATCGTGCCATCGGAGCTTCCGATCTTGCATTATCCGCCACGTGTCAAAATATCACTGGTTGACTCCGGATAGGGCGATCGGAGCTTCCGATCCCGATCGGAGTTTCCGATCCTGCCAGACGTCATGCATGACGTAATATCGATCGGAGCTTCCGATCCTGATCGGAGCTTCCGATCCTTCAGATACCAAATTGGTTTTAATTAACATAATTAATCTCTTAATTACCAATTTTGGGTACGGGGTACTACACCTATATATATATTTTTTTTTAAAAAAATAGAGTATGGCAGGATACTCATATAATAGGAGGTCACCTATTTAAGTGTGAAGACGAGTCGCTTCAATGAAACACTTAAGAATCCAAGAAGTTGTCAAGAGCCAAAAAGGACAAAACCATGAGAACAAATAAAGTGTGAGAAAAATTATTGTGTGAATACTGTTGTCTTGGTTTACATCACAGCTGAATAGTTCAAGACATCACGTTCACTAGGCAGCCTAGTAAATCCGATAGTATTTCACTAAGGAAGGTTCAAAGCCGCAAGCTACCTCTCCCCATGCAATAATTTTTCGCAAGAAACTCTGTTTTAGCATATGCATACATATTCGCATAAATCACATTCATGTGGGGGATTTTTGGAAAAATTGTTTGGACAAGTTGGATTGGTTGAATGAGATTGATACGCATTGTTCCACATTGGTAAAATATGGGAATAGATGACACTATATATATCCTAAGTTGTGACAAGGGGTTGGGCCCCCAAGCGGTACCCATGTTTGTTAAGGGGAGCAGACCTAGACTATGCTAGGTTCGAACGATTAGCCACACACACACGCGCGCCGCCGCCGCCGTCCGTCCGACCAACCGGCCGGCTCGGCATGGACCGGACATGGGCGTGGGCTGGGCTTTAACATGATATATCTTTTTTGGACAAAAATCAATTAAATATTTTATTTTTGCTCCCGAAACAGTGCAACTTTTCACAAACGGACGCGACCTTTTGGTCCGAACCAGTGCGTCATTTCGGCTGAACGGGTGCGTCTCTTCAGACCGAACCATTGCGTCTCCTCGGCCATGTGTGCAGTGAAGCGGTGCGACTATCCAAGGCAGCCTTCCAACGTCTATAAATAGTTCCCATCTGCATTCATTCCAACTCGCTCATTTCTGATTCTCTTCTTTCCTCTTGCATATTCATACTTCTAAGTTTAGAGTCTGAGTTTCTAAAACACTTTGAAGTGTTCGAACTGCTTCGGTTTTGTAGTGCTACTAATCGAAGTTGGAGATAGCGTTCTATTTTGGGAGACACTTTGATCAACCCGTAAGCATCTAGGCGGGCAGATTTGTCTTAAAGATAGAGAGTCAAACTCTCGGCCCGCTATCGTCTCTGTTGCTGCGTGCATGCTGTTGAAAAGTTATTAACATGATTTTCCTAAGGTCTTCTCCAACCCAACACCAAATTGGTGTAAAACGCCAATTTGGTGTTGGGTTCATTCCTCCAACCCAGCGCTATAATTAGCGCTATGTTGGAGGAATGCTACAGTGTTGCACCAAATTTGGTGCAACACTGTAGCAATAGCGTAGGATTTTTTTTTCTTTTAAATTTTTTTTCCTTTTCTTTTGTAATTGTATACATTTGATTTTTTTTAATCTTTTTTCTTTTAAATTTTCATATCTTTAAATTTAATATATTTGTTGTAATGGTTTATTTTAAGATATTTTGATTTAAAATTTTAATAATCAGATTATATTTTTAATAAATGTACAATTTTTTTAAATTTTTTTTTATAGATAATTACATCACTTAATTGTTCTTTTATAATATTATATTAATTAATAAAATAATAATAAATTTATAAATTATAAATATTTTATGCAATAAATTAGTTAAAAACTTTATTTATGTAATAAATAACTAAATTTATGTTTTTAATTATAAAAAAATAATATTGTAATATAAATATTAATTAAAATCTTACATAAAAAATGTTATGATACATTTTAAATAAACAGAAATTTGTTTAAAAAGACTGAAATTATAAAGGCGTCCTACTACGTTTAGTAGGACGGACATATTAAAACAAATAAAATTAAATTTTTTAAAATAATTCTTAAAATATATTTAGTTAAATTTTTTAATTCATTAATATTTCTAATGAATATTTATTTATAAATTATTATTTTAAATATTAATGATATTTAATTATTGTGTTTAAAAATATTTAGTGGAATAAATTAATTTATGTGAATAAAATAAGTGCAAATTGCTCAAAAATCCTTAATGAAAACATGTTTTGCTCTGCACTCCCTAGCCATTTTTTTTATACCACATTTTATGACTAGGGACCCCAAAGCAAAACATGTTTGTATTTGGGGATTTTTGAGCAAATTGCCCATAAAATAATAGAAAATATTCCAAGAATATTCTTTTTAGTGTAGTATTTAGAGTGAATGAGTTGGAGATGAATTTTGTATTTGGGCTGCGTTTACTTGCCTTGATAAATGAATGATAACATAGATAATACCAACTAATCCTATGTTTACTTGCAAAATTGTAAAATGGTATAAATCTTTAGGCCCGTTAATGATAGAATTGAGAGATGATTTTTAGTACTAAATTTGTAATGAGATTATAAATATTATGGAGTGAGAGAATGAAAAAAAATCAATTATGTCATTCCTTTTTATCTTTCACATTCTTTCCTTCTTTATCGAACATATGATTATTATGATAGCTAAAAGGTGAAATCATAATTTGTTTTTAATTATAATTTCAATCCCAAAATTAATCCATCAAACTAAACATATTATTATTTATCTATAACCACTCTCTATCATATCAAATTATATTAATAATCATACTTTAATCTATCATTGTCCAATCCCATCATTCAAAGTAAACGTAGCCTTGATGTAAGAATTACACTATCTTGAAGTTAGTGTGACATCAAGATAGCGGAGATGACCTAATGAAACATAACCTTTGATTCCCCCCATGAAATTAAGTTAGATCAAAAGCCCACCCTACATATAGGCAGAGCAATCCTCCACACTAGACTTGTATACTCTTTTTGGCGGAGAGCCCCTTCTTGTGTGAAGCTTTTGTCGTACATTGCATGTTAGTCATTGTTCAACAGTATTTTAGAAGAGACTCCACAGTTGTCGCTAACTTTTTTCCTACTCTCACCCGGGTCAACTTTCTTGTGAGTGAATTTTTGTGTCAATTATAACATGTTCATTTCAGCTCCAAGATTTTGAGTTGAGATTGTTGATGAAAGATCGAAGCAATGGACAGAGATAGCAAGAAGTACTCGGAAGCTTCAGTCTTGTTTGCTTATAATGGGGTAAGTAAGATTTTAATCCCCATGTTTCTTTTGTAATTTCTTTTATAATATTTGTGGTTTGATGTAAAAGAATGGGTTTTGTTTTGGTTTTTGTGATTCAGGGAGGAGGGGCAGAGGGTGTTCATGGATTGTGCAACCCAAGCACAAGGAACCCATTCTTGGATTCTTTTTCAGACCCCATTTGCAAGCTGAATCTGCAAGAAACCTCCGAGTTTGTCAAGTCATTTCCAGTGGCAAATGGAGCCGAAACCAGGGATTTTCTGGAAATTTCATCTCAGAGAAATAGAGACAATGGGGTGAATTCTGTAACAAGGAGGAGTTTGGAAGGTCCTCCCACACCTGGGAGGCCTATTTTCAGCTTCAGCACTGGGAATTTTTCAAGAAAATATGTCCCTTCAAAATGGGATGATGCTGAAAAATGGTTGGTGAGTGGGAGTTCTTGCATCGACTCTCCTGCTCATAATAATCATGGCTTGTTGAAGCCATTGGAGCCCTCAAGAATTCTCTCCAAGCAATCCAGTGGGTACAAGCCACAGCTAGGTGAAATCTTTGCAGAAAAATCAAGGTTTATTGCAGAGGAAAAAGTTTCCAAAGTGCTTTCAACTTTTCATGGGTCTTTTGCACTGGACCATCACCATAACTCAACCACACCTATCAATGGGGTTTCACTTTCAACCTCAGCAGATTTACTCCTAAAAGGTAATAAACCTTTTGTCCCAACAGTGTTTTAACCTTTCCTTTTTCTTAGAAAAGCCTCAATGTATGATATTGACTTATCGACTGTGGCCAATGTGTTGGTATTTTCTGTTACACTAAGTTTGGAACTCGAAATTGAAACAAGCTAAATTTGGGATACATTTAATGCACGTAACACTTTATATTTTTGATAGATTATATATAACTATAATAAGAAAGTGGTAGCTATTTAATGCTTACTGTAGCTTTGGCTAACTTGGTTGATCTTTCGTTTTGCAAATGCATGTAGATAAATTCACAAATGCGGTGAAACCATTATGTCCAAAATTTGGAGACTTAGGCCCGTTGAAAGAAGGATTTTTGTTTGGAGATTCGGTAGTGAAATCAATGGATGACAGTGCACATGAGGTCAAACATAGAGATATTGGCACGGAAATGACTCCTCTTGGAAGTTCTACGACTTCAAGATGTCCAACACCATTCAAAAGCACATCACCGGCTCGCCACAACACGCCCGCTGATCGATCTGGTCCTTTATCCATGGCTAGTATGGATAGCTCAAATACCATTGATATAACACAATTTCAAGAGTGCCATTTGGAGAAACTGCGTCATGGGACGAAATATGACTCCATCACGTCGAATTGGAGCTCGAGAGAGGAAGAGGAGGAGGACGTATCGAAGAGTTTAAGGCATTTTGAGATGAATAGCGAATTTCGGAAAAGTGTTTCTGAATCAACAACTTGTGTTTGGGATGTAGAGGAAAACACTAAGAGCTGCCTTAGGTAGATTACGAACCACTCATTACATTTGTTCTTTATATCCTTTCTGGAAAGATTAATTGAGGTTTGTTTCTAAAATCAGGTACCAAAGAGAAGAAGCCAAAATCCAAGCTTGGGTGAACCTTCAAAGTGCAAAAGCAGAAGCAGAATCAAGGAAACTTGAGGTAGAACTTCTTATACTCTTTCAGCCTCCACATGTGTTTGTAGTCTTAAATGGGAAGTGGTGGGGCAAAAAATGTTTTTATATGAGTATCAGTTTTCAAACTAGACTACATTGTTGCTATGAGAATTTAGGCAAAAACGTTGTTGTCACAAAGTAAAACTTGTGAATTGTTTTATGCTGGGTATAATACAAGCTTGCCATGGAATCAAGGGGGCACACTATCTGACAGAAAAAAAATCAAACCTCAGATTTGGCATTAAGTTGAGCACAATTTGAATATGAGAATTATCCTTTGTGACCATGATTGGATTATTTTTCAAGATTATGTTTGGAGTTCATTGACATTGAGCCACCCACCAGAATTGGACACTCTTTTCCTTCCCCGTGCTCGTCTTATTCTCTTTTGCACATAAATTAATACTTGTATGCTTGACAAGTAAGAAAAAGTTAAGAACTTCTTGCAGTATTTATATTATAATGTCTTGTTAGATGAACTCATGTGCATCACTTGCAGTTTTCTATGAAGTTGGTTTGTTTATTATATCCCATACCCTTTTACATTGAGGGAACGTATCTTTTAAAAAATGGCAACTCCGGAAATATATTTGTTGTTTCAATAAAGTAAATTATTTGTGGTCACACAAGAATATAATATGGTTTGGTGTTTGAAATGTTTTACCTGACAGATAAGCAGTTGTCCATTATTTAATTATCTTGTGCCTAGTTCTTGGGGTCCTTGTGGACAAAACAAAAGACAGTGCCAGCTTCCAACAAAATTCAAGAACCTTGCAAAACAAAAAAGGAATATCGTCTAGGGAATCCCACAATTTTCGTTTGACTGCTTTAATCTTATGCACTCATCTTATGAATTTCAAGAACTAGATGATGCTAAACATTATATTTCAGGTTAAAATACAGAAAATGAAATCAGATTTGGAAGAAAAGCTGATGAAAAGGATGGCCGACGTGCATCGGAAAGCAGAAGAATGGAGAGCGGAAGCCAAGTTCCAGCATTCGGAACAAATCTTTAAAACCGGACAGCAAGCTCGTAAAGGGATCAACCGCATCAACTCGAAATATTCAGGGGACAAATCTTGTGGCTGCTTCCCTTGTAATAAATATCATATTTAGACCCGTATGTATTTTTTTTTTATGCAGTTTAATGCAAGAAGTTTGATGTTTTAATTTGCAAAGGACATTCTAAGTACCTAAATCCACAGCATATCTTAGAATTTTGACAAGAAATGATGAATTTAATTGCGCAGAATCCATGTGAATATGATTTATTTCTTTCTATTCACCTTAGAACCTGAATGTCGTGTATATAACTTGCTTTTATAAATTTACAGCAGATAAGTTTCTGAATCAAATTACTGAATGATTCAGAGCTCTGCATTAAATGAAATTTATTTCATGTGGGGTTTGGATTTTCTTGACTCTTTCAGAAGCTCTGTTGACAAAATCTATGTCATCTAGATATTGTCCTAACTAATTATTCCAGTCATTCCTCATCTAAAACATAAAAAAAAAAAAAAAAAAAAAACTTACATTTAGTATAATAAAATGCTTATAACAATACATTAAAAAAATCCAATAGCATCAAATCAGTTGAACTCTCGAGGGGCATGTCTAACGTCAGACAGTCTCGTGAATTTATATCTGTGAAACTGAGACACAACGATTCAATCATATATTTACAATAAAAGGTAATAATTTTTCGCATAAAAAATAATATTTTTCATAGATAAATTTAATAGAAGAATTATCTTATAAAATTATCCGATGAGACCCGAGAGTGAGTTTATTTATGTGAATCGCAATTCCGAAACTTTAATCCAATGGATTTTTTAACAACCCTTTTTATTTCGAAACTGCAAGATTTCCAAATTGGTTGCTGGAGTGGCCAATCACCTAAAAGCAGAGCCCTGACAATTATGTTGCATGAAAAACACAGCACACACACTATCACAAAGGGAGGATACATTTATGATATATATAATATTTATGTATAAATTATATATATATCAATACTCGAGTTTTTGTATCTTATTGACAGATGCAGCTGGAACTGTGCTTTACGTATACAGAAAGCTTTCAATAAAATTTACCATACAAAAAATCTAGCTTTTGGGTTACTTTGCAGTCTGCCAAGTGGGTTCTCTGAATTTAGTTTATTTATTTTTTTATTTTATTTTTTGTGTTGATACATAGGTCTAAAGGAAATCTTAGATCACGAGAATATGAAGAAATTAATGGAACCGGAATTCATACCAAAATCCTTTATGTGCAAGTGCAGTTAATAAAATATTGGCACCTGATGAAAGTTTGTTACACGGTTGGAATAAAATCCAATTAACAAACAAAAGGCTTCCATCGCGTGTTTTTTTCCTTGAATATGTGGTAGCACGTAATGTATGTTAGAGTAGACGTTCTGCAAGCCAACTGTTGGTTAGAATTTTATTAATTCGAGTGTAATAAATAATTTTTATTTTAATATAATTACTCGTTTATTCAATTTTTGACATTTATTTTATCTGCATACTCATGCAAACTGCATAGATAAAGATCTTGAATATATTATAGTAAATAAATATGAGGTCGTACATGTGATGACAATTATGAAACACATATGTAAAATTACTGTATATTCTAAATCGAGTTCCTAGTCGAATGGGCCGTTCAAAAAAAGGATAAGGGTCGCTCTAGACTAGAATCTATGATGTTGTGTACCTCGTTTCATTGGTATAGACATAGAGATGTTCAATCATACAAATTGGTGCTCATATGATGAGTTCACTGAACTAACCTCCCTCGAACTTCCCAAGTGGTTATCATTCATCGAGTGGATAAGTATGTGGTTATGGTTGTACACAATTAGTCCTTACGACCCGAGACAACATTGAGGCTCTACATGCTAGGGCTGTGTTTTGACTCGTTTACCGACTCCATGAGGTCATTAGGTGGCGAGATTGGGTACAGTTGCGATACATGTAGGAGTCAGTGCATTGTAGTTGAGAATTCACCGCTCACCTACGGGTGTGGATATCTTATGTGATCTTATGAGATAATAATGCATGAAATCTCTGACCAGAGTATGAGATGTGCATTTGGGTAAAGTGGTTCCCTAGTTGCACATGAGATTCCACTATGTATTCTCAAATATGCATCACATCGTCATCGAACTTCACATGTAACCCTCGATGAACCAATGATTGTTGGTTCGATCGGGATATATGAGATGAAGAGACCGTACTGTACGATAACCATAATAGATTGGTTCTTGCAGGCACTATTAGTGATATCTAAGGAATCATGGGGCGATGCTACTAGATGCACTTACCATGATTCGATGGGTCCAATCAGAAACGAATTCTGACATTCTTATGATCAAGGTTGATGCATAGAATGTGGCGAATTAGGGTAAGATTGCATAAAGGATAATGTCCTGAATTACAAAAAATTGTGAACCCACGACTAGATGTATCTCCAAACCATTAAAGGTCACACAAGCACTGCTTTTCCTGTTTTCGTTGAGATAATAAATTCAAAGAATTGAATTTATAAGAAATAATTTTGATAGGATCAAAGCTTATAAAATTTTTAATGAACCTATCTGATTTCAGTGGCAGTGTTCCAAAATTAGCAGTTGTGCTTCAATGATTTCGAAAAATAAAAAATGTGCATCATAATAACAAGAAAGTTAAAGTTGTCACATCGATGATGTTGGATCATCGATCGAGAATATGATGAGAGCACTTGTAGTAACTCGATTTTTGTTTCTATTAATTATAAGGACTAAACATGTTTAGAATAGTTAAAACATGATTAAAGAATTCTCGGATAAGATTATTAAGTAGGAAATCGAATTCAGGACATTCAAAAATGGTCTGGAGGGTTCCAAATGTTCAAGAATTTCGGAAGATCCGAACTTGAGCTAGGAATAGTTCGGTGGTTTCGATCCCTTAGGAAGATAGATTTGAGTTCGGTAGCTCCGATCCTGAGTTTGGAAGATCCGAACGTTTTCCCGACATGTAGATATGGGCTTTCTGATTTGTGACTTGAATTGATTGGACAAGGTGGAGTTCGGAAGCTCCGAACCCCTAGTTCGTAGGTCCGAACTCTATCGGCGGCTGTGTTGTCCAATCAAAGGACACGCGTTCAGAGGAGGGAGTTCGGAAGGATGAACGAAAGTTTCGAAGTGCGTTCGAAAGGTCCGAACTGGAGATAGGATGTTCCGATCGTGGTCTATAAATAAGGGTGTCGAGGCCCTCATTCTTTGCTCAAGTCCCTCATTCTTTGCTCATTTCCCTCTCTTCTCTCTCAGTTCTTACTTGCTTCTAGTGGGTTTTTAGTCATTTCGAGGCGTCGTTTCGAAGGCTAGTCGATAGCGAGGCGTTACCGGGATTGTAGCGGAGTTGTGCCTAGGTTTTGAGGCCATCACTATCAAAGGGCTAACGACGGGTGTAGGTATATTGTTAGACTCTGATTAGCTTCTGTGAATAGCTATTAGTCTAGTTAAGGATTTTAGTAAGCCATAAGTGATATGATGATTATCTGCTTATATGCTTGGACTTGAATACCCGAGTTGCTAGGTTTCTTGAGTTGTTTGATTTGAGGTACAGACGTACTATCCGAGATATCCTAGTTGAATATGCATGTTCTATGTTTGCATGATTTATATGGCATTGTTTTATGTGCATTGATTATGCCACGGTTATTACTGCTACTTGCATTATCATGTTGAGACTATACCTTGATATTACTAGTATAGGGGTCGCTCAGTCCCATGATTTTGTGGATGGATTCCATGGATTTGGGTCCGACTATGTCCACGGTTTATGGTATGGGACTTACCTCCTGATGCGACGGTCCAGCGTACTACATACCATGAAACTTTCATACTGAGCAGTGATTTTTACCGTGATAGGTTTTCGGTACCCATTCATTTAAATTTGCATTCATAGCATGTGTATACTCTTACATTCGTGCTGAGAGTTTTATCGCTCACGTCCGTGTATTTTTCCTTAGACACCCCATTCGACGGGACAGTTTCAGGTTTTCTTGTTTGGGGACCATTGTGTAGTTGGCAACTAAGGAGTTTTGGACTCAGGTGGTTCCAGCAAAGCTAGTTAGGATTGAACCTCTTGTGCTTTGTGTTTTTCGATTGGGTTGTATATTATTCGGGTTGCAGTTATTTACCGGTTGTATTTTGTCGGGTTAGTATTTGATATAAGTTTCCACAGTTGTCTCTGATTACTGTTGTTTAAGATTTAAATGCATGCTTAAGTCTATGTTAATAGGTGATTCCAGAGCGGGTAACTGCATTTATGATATCAGAGCATGAATAAGATCTTTGGGATATAGAACCTTCTGTTAGATTTGATTTCCATGGGGACATTATAGTAATGGATGGACTCGATGACGAGAGTTGCCATGTCAATGACGAATGTTGTGGCGATGAGCGATCATCGTATGTTAGATCTACATAGTTCTATCCGGTTGGAGCCTAGACCATTGGTGCTCAATGAGACACCGGAGTTTGAAGAGGATTGGTTGGGGCGCATAAGAGTGGTGTTTCCAATCATTTCCAGATCGAAGGAGTAACATGTGAAGATTCTACACAAGAAGTTGGAGAGATTTTTATGAAGATTCTGCCTCATCTACCAGATAATGGACCCCACAATATTTGAAGGATCCGGTATATTGGTAAGATATTTGTAGATCTTGGGAGGAAGAGGTTCTGTCAGAAGTTTGCATGGACACTTGGTAGAGGCAGTCAGAAACTTCTCGTTCAAGAGCAGTAGATACCAATATGCATACGACAGTGAGTTGTATAGGGTATCATAGACGAAATGTAAGATTTTCGTATTTGGTCATATTGTAAATATTTCTGTTGTAAACAATTGAATCATTGTATTATTGATCCAGAATTTTGGAATTTCCTAGTAATTGTAACTAAGGAATTGTAAAAGGATTGTATTAAACCCGATTAAGTGGTTTAATGGTTTTTAGTGTTGGATTATTTGGTTGATTTGAGTAATTGTTTCTAGTTGATTAGTATTCAACTACGGTGACTCATAGATTAATTGAGTAATCTGGTTGTAAGTACTTTCCATGTGATTAGTTCTAGCATTTATCCTAGAATGGTTAAGTAAGTTTGTGATCTTGAGGATGTGGCCAAGAGATGATGTGTTTTTATCAGGGGCATGATTTATATCGGTTTGCGGTATGGTTTGATCTGGTTAGGTTTCCTAGATCAGTTAATTTAGTTTGAGACCTTGTTGGTTGTTGCCATGGATGACGAGTTCATCGGGGGCACAGTGGTCGTTTGTACCATGTGTTGTGGGATATGTTGGTTTTCGATTGAGAGGGGTGAGGAGGCGAGACCCAATGCGGGTGTTTTCTGGGAGGATTTTGTTCTAGATGGGTTTTGACCGACAAAATTAGTTGGGACTAGCAAGTGTACTAGGTCAAATTATAATAAATCGGGTTTGAGTCTGGATCGTCCCACAAAGACTGATAGTTAATTACCAAGATGTACTTATTTTACTTAATCTAGACAAAATAATTAAAAGAGAATTTGATTTACTCAGGTAAAATTCAATTGCTTTGTAAAATCGACAATAAAAAGGAGAAAACTATCTTACAACTAGGGCTTAAAGAGAAATTCAATTCAAACAAAGCGAGCACGAAACACGAAGGTACCGAGCTAAGTCATGCATACATGTGGCACAAGCTAAAAATCATGTTTATTTAAAATCACGGTGAATTTTCCTATTCTAATTAGGAATCTATTTCTAGACTTTGCTAAATCTATTCAAGTTGGACGGCTTAATTATTTCTAATTAATTCTAATCACAATCAAATGCATTAAATATTTATGAAAATACATTTTTTCACCCAAGATCGCACAATGAAATCGAATACTATTTTTAGTCGATTTAACCTTGTGTTAATTGTTGAAGAGAGGCTAGAATCAATCCCTAATATTTCGACTCAGAAACAATAAAAGAATCATGAAAATAATTGGTAAAATCATTCACAAGAACAATACGAAAATCCAACAATTAATAATTGAAAATATTCAAAAAATCCTAAACTTGAAACCACATGTCTAACATAAATCAGTCTCGGCTCAATCTCGCGACCTTAGTCGAAGGAAAATATACTCCTTAAAGAAAAAACATAACTAGAGTAATTGTTTTTATCATTAAAAGAAGAATTCAAAAGAAAAAATATGAAAGATAAATCAGCGTTCTTCAAAAGCCTTCTCTCTTCCCTGCCCTAGCCGCCAAATGCGTTTTCCAACATTCTGTGTGTCAAAAGTGTTTCATCTGCGTCAATTTCTCCTATTTACATGCTCTAGAATCCTTGATACCTTTCTTTCCTTTTCAAAATCCTCAAAATGATAATTTTTCTTATCTCAATCGCGCTCGAGCGGTTAAAAGTACATGCTCGAGCGCAAAGTTTTCTGCTTTGATGCTAAAATTTCTCCGGGCGCGCTCGAGCGGGTAGAAGTTACCGCTCGAGGGAAAAAGTTTCTTTTTAGTCTTCATTTTCTTCACCGAGTGCGCTCGAGCGGGTAAAAGTTACCGCTCGAGCGCAAAACTTTCTAGTTTGGTCTTAAAATTACCTCATGTGTGCTCAAGCGAGTAGAAACGACAGCTGGAGCGCAAAGATTTTTGCTAAATTTTTTAGATTTCTTCCTTAAGCCTACAATTAAACCAAGAAAGATAAGAAGTAGACTGCATGTATGAATAATAAAGAAATCAAACATGAATGGTCCTAATGACATGAAAATGCATGTAAAAATAAACTCAAAAATACCACAAAATAATGAATAATTACGACACAAATCAGGCTTACAGAGAAGGCCACCTCAGTCTTGATGTTTTACGCAGTCGCAGCAAAGGATATAAGTCTAGAGCTGCCAGACGGGCCAACCCATGGCGGGGCGGGCCGGCCCAGCAAAAACCCACCGTTTGGCAGTCGAGGGCCGGCCGGCCCACCATCCTTAGGCGTTGAAAATCTTCAACCCAATCCAACCCAAGGTGGGTTGTAGTTTAGGCGGACCGACCCGCGAATTGACTTACTACAAATAAAAATA
Source organism: Henckelia pumila (assembly GCF_033568475.1). Lineage (NCBI taxonomy): Eukaryota > Viridiplantae > Streptophyta > Magnoliopsida > Lamiales > Gesneriaceae > Henckelia > Henckelia pumila. The sequence continues at coordinate 32,194,309 of NC_133121.1, read as the reverse complement.
AATAAAAATCATTATAATAAATTTCATTTAATAAATAAATATTAATAGAAAAATATTAATAAAATTTTAAATTATTGATTTTATATGTGTAAATTTTTTATAAAGTAATTAATACAAAAAAATTTACAACTTTCATTAAAAAATACATATATCACAGTAAAGTAATAATAATAATAATAATAATAATAATAATAATAATAATAATAATAATAATAATAATAATAATTCTCCAGGCTCGCGGAGGGATACTCGCGCGGGTCGCGGGACTAGGCAGGTTAGCCCACTAGGCCCACCTTAACTTAACACACTTAAATTGTGTTGCGGGGAGGGCCGACACGATGTGCCTAACCCACATTGAGGGCTCTAGGTATAACTACCAGGAGGAATTTTAGTGATAGCTGAATTCATTTGATTGAGTTTGGTACTTGGTTAGTACCAAGATATTTAGTATATTTATCATCTGATTTCATCAGAGATACATATTAAGATTTTCTTTCGACAATATTGTCTGAGATAGAGGATTATTCCTTGGTCGGAGTAAGTTCAGAACTAAGTATGCAATACAAGGTCTATCGTTAGGACTGGAATAGTTTTGGGCATTGGATTCAGTCTAGTGCAGGGTTCGTGTCAGTGGTTACTTGAGGTTATCGTCTGAATTTGTCAGACATAAGAAGAATAATCTTTGATGTAATATTTTTGTGATTCGAGCATCCTTGGAGAATAGTAATTTCTTGATTGAACCGTGATTCCATGAATTTATCAGAGAGAACTCTAAGTTCAGAGTATGGTGATTAATCGATAATCTCGATTATGAATAAATCTATCAAGCGGACTAGGTCAAATAATAATAATTAAACGACGAGTCCAAATATCGATCCCACAGAGACTGTAGTTAATTACCAAGATATACTAATTTCACTTAATCTAGACTAAAATAATTAAGATGAATTTGGTTTGTTCAACTAAAGTTTAATTACTAAATAAACTGACAATAAATAGATTGAAAACGAACACAACTAGAACTTGGATTATAAATTCAATTAAAACGAGATAACCAAGACACACGAAAGTACTGAGCTAATTTATGTATCCATGTGGCACATACTGAAAATTATGTTTATTCCTATCACGGTGAATTCTCCTATATTATTCAACAAGCTATTTTAAAATTGTTAAACCTATTCAATTTGGACGGATTAATTATTTCTAATTGATTTTAATCAAACTAAAACACATTCAATATTTATGAAAATTTAGTTTTCACCTAAAACCACATACTGAAACCTAATATTATTTCTAGTCGGTTTAACCATATATTGATTGATATCTTTGAAGCTATCTTTAATCAATCCTCTTTAGATTCGTGATTAATCAACAAACATGTGACTAGGTGATCAGGCTATTCACAAGAAATATTAAACTAACATCAATAAATAATTTAAAATATTGAAAATATCTCAAACATGCAACCACGTGTCAAACATAAATCAGTCTCGACCCAATCTCGTGGTCTTAGTTGAAGAAAAACTACTCCATAATCAAAAGCATAATTCAAGAAACAAGTTCAATCATAAAGAGAAGAAGAAGAACTGAGAAGAAGAAGATGAAGTGTTCTTCAAAAGCTCTCCAATTCTCCAAGCCCTAGCCGCCAAGCGTCCTTCAAGTTTATGCGTGTAAAAAGTGTCCCTTAAGTTGGTCCGTCATTCCCTTTTATATCTTTATTCAAAAGCCTCCAACCAATTCTCTAATTCGAGCCCAAAAAGGAATAAAACCACCTGATATCCAAGGTTTCCCAAAAATCCAAAATTCTGCGTCTGCATATTGAATTTTCTGCGACGTATCCGGAACCTATGCCACATCCATACAGGGTCCGTGCATAGGTCCAGACCGCCTCCATGCCTGGTCCGGACACGGGTCCATGTGTGCGTGCTCGAGCGCAAGAAACGTCCGCTCGAGCGCAAAATGTTCTGTATTCATACTTTAGAATCTCGTCAAGCACGATCGAGCGCAAGAACTACCCGCTCGAGCACGAAACTTTCTGTCTCAGCTCTCACAATTCCCCTTTGCGCGCTCGGGAGGTCAAAATTGACGACTCAAGCGCGAATTTTTCTGTCCCAATTCCGAGAATTGCCTCATAATACCTACAATTCAACCAAAAATAGTGAGGAGTAATCCAAATTCATGAATAACAAATAATCAAACAACAACGAACCTGATGACGTAAAAACCATGCAAAATGTACTCAAAAATATCACAAAATAATGAATAAAAATACACTTATCAACTCCCTCATACTTAAGTTTTGTTCGCCCTCAAGAAAGAACAAGTGACAAATGCAAATGCAAATGCAAAACATAAAATAATGCAAAATAAAATTACGAACGATTTCATGGACAGTAGTCGAGCCTCTGTCAAATCCAACACCCAACAACTATAAATGCCCTTAATATTTTCACAATATACCTCTAATATTGACCGTGAACGTGTGTGTGATGTAACTCTGGTGTTATGAACTTCAAGTAGAATCAGCTATCATGACTTTAAAATAACCTAATTAACACATCGATGCAAATATCCCTCACATGTATCTATTCTTTTTAACTACACCTAGCATTCACACATCCCTCGGACTTACACTGCCAGAATTTTTTATCCTGTTAACTTCAGCTCCATACATTCCCCCTATACATAGCTCTTGGAATTGGTTGGATTAGGATTTCAATCCCCATTCCAAGGCCTCCCCTCACTTTACAATCTCCTTATTTTTCTATTTTTTAAGGATTTCTTTTTGCAAGAAATCACTTTTTACTGGTGCGCATATGAATCAAGTATAGAATAAGAATAGGTTATGCCGAGATCATACATACGATACTAGAATGCAGCAAAAATTCACAAGATTATATTTTGAGTTTCCTAAACACCTAGTTTTGTGCAATGGTAAAAAAGGCACAAATTCATCACTTTTTGTACACTTCACCGATTTAACAGTTTTCAGTTGTGCATAAAAATTGTTCACAATACAATTAGATATTTTTTTCATTTTTTTTAGAAACTAATCAAGGGAAAAAAATATTTATCGCAATCAATTTTCCTGATTAATATCATCATTGGCTCCCATTTCATCAATCCTAACTTGAAACAACACGAGATGATGAACGAGTAAACACAAAAATGCACTTTATTTAACAGAATGCACAACAAAATGCCAGAAACTAACCCTCTGTACCTATTCAAAGCATTGCCCCCAATTCTTCAAACATAGACACAAACAAAACAACCACAAAAAAGATAATGCAATGATGAATGACACTAAATGCATGAAGAAGAAGAAAAAATTAAAAAGAAAACTCCCCTAGTCATTTTCTTCATACTCCTCAAGTGGTGGCGCACCAGCATCAAATTATCTTGGCACGGCAGCATACTGGACATGGAAAGGCGACGGGTACGATGGTGAAGCAACAAAAAAATAATAGAAAACAAACGAAAAATAAATAAAAGAGAGGGAAAGAAAGACACTGGATTATCTCCCAGTTAGCGCTAAATTTATAGTCGATAGCCTGACTTTAATTCCCTTTTAAGCTCAAGGTGGATCATGCACCGTCGTGGATGTATGCTCGTCAATGCCCCTATTTACTCTAGCTGTTCTTCCATCTAGAATTATTATGGGTCCAAATCCTTCAGCAGACAGTTGGATTGGTAGTTTTGGAACATGTGGTTGTGAAGCCACATCAAATGTGTCGTTGACCTGCATAAAGTTAGTCACACATGCATCATCAACATCAACCGCAAAGCAAGATTTCACAATGGAGCTATCTCTGACCGGCTGAAGCATATAAAAAACAACTTAATCATCATTTATCCTGAAGACCAATTCCTCATTTTCTACATCAATTAATGCCCTACTTGTAGCAAGAAAAGGTCATCCTAAAATCAAAGGAACCTCACAATCCTCATGCATGTCAGGAATAACAAAATCAACTGGAAAGATGAGCTTGTCCACTTTAACTAAGACATTTTCCACTATCCCTCTAGGATATTTGATTGATCGATCTGCAAGTTTAAGAGAGAATGTGCTGGGTTCAATAGCTCCTATATCTAATTTTTGAACAAGTGAATAAGCATTAAATTGATACTCACTCCTAAATCACATAACACATTATCGAATGAAAGACAACCGATATCACAAGGTATAGAGAAACTCCCTAGATCTTGAAACTTTTGTGGGAGTTTATTTTGGAGCACGACAAAGCATTCTTCATTCAGGGTAACTGTCTCTAGATCATTCAACTTCCTTTTGTTTGCAAATATTTCCATAAGAATCTAGCATAACTTTGCATTTGAGCTAAGACATCTGCGAAAGGAATGTTAATATGAAGTTTCTTGAAAATTTCAAGAAACTTTTGAAACTGATAATCTAACCGTATTTGTTTAGCTCTTTGCGGAAAAGGAAGAGTAGAAATATCAACATTAACATTAACATTAACATCAAAATCTAAATTCTTACCCTTCTTACCTATAGTCAAGGATTTTACATAGTTGCGCTTGTCCTCCTTTGAATTTTCAGTGTTTAGCCTCTTTATCTCTTTTCCTTATAACTCTTCTCAGGTTCCTCCTTTTGGGACCTTGTCACAACCATGATAGAATTCACACCCCAAAGATTCTTCTCAGTGTTGCTCGATAATGATCCAGGAGCACGAGTCGAGAGCTGGGTTGCCAAATGATCCATCTGATTTTCCAAATTTTGCAACATAGCCTCTTGATTCTGTAGACTTATTTCAGTCCCAACTATATACTTCATCATAAATTCTTCAAAGCTCAGCTTCTTCTAATCTTTCTTGGGTTAAGATGCATTTGCTGTATCCTTAGGGGATTTCCAAGAGAAGTTAGGATGATTTTTCCAGCCCGGATTGTAGGTGTTACTGTACGGATTGTATGACTGCCTTCCTTGGTTTCCCACAAAATTTGCTGCCTCGCCTTCAAAATTTTGCTGTCCTTCAACAACTATCCCCTGAACTTGATTAATAGGAGCTGACTGCATTAGCGACATTTGATGTGTTAAGGCATCGATATTAGCATTGAAGGCCGTTAGAGCACCTACTTCGAGGACGCCTGCTTTCTTCTCTTTTCTCAGATCTGGCCATCCCACATTAATCTCAACCATGTTACCAATTATCTCCCATGAGTCCGCTGGAGTTTTTATAAATAAGCTCCCATTCGCTGTTGCATCCAGCATGGACCACACTGACGAGTCGGCACCATTGTAGAACGTCTGAGTCTGCTGGCTTTGCGTAAGGTTATGCTGAGGACACATCCTCAACTTCTTCTTGAATCTAGTCCAAGCTGAATTAAGTGATTCTCCGTCTTTCTGCTTAAAATATATGATGTCAGAAAATAGCTGCGCTATCTTGGTTGGTGGAAAGTACTTGTTCAAAAAGACTTGAACAAGTTCCATCGTGATAGACATGACAGGAAACTGTGTAAGCCACTCAGTCGCGTCTCTTTGCAAGGAGAACGGAAATAAACACAGTATCACTGCATCAGCTGTAACTCCATTGAATTTGAATGTGTCACAGATAGACAGAAATCGCTCCATATGAGCGTAAGGATCTTCAACTGCAGTTCCTCCAAACCGAGCTTGAAGTTGTATCACGTGAATTATAGCAGGTTTAAGCTCGAAGTTTTTTGCCTCAATAGCATGAAGAATGCTATTGGATCCATATCCTTCGACTGGCGGTCGAATGAGATCCAAAACATTAAGAGTAGCATTTGCGTTGGCCATCTCTACTTCAGACTTAGAATCGGCCTCAAATTCCTCCTCCAATTCTGAATTGAACACTAAGTTAAACTAATTTTGAGCCTTCCAAATATGTCAAAGTGTGCCCTCGATTTCCAAGTCAAGCGGTATGAGATCCTTGGTATTTCGAGCACGGATCATGCACAAAGATACAGTACCTGAAATCCAAAAGAAATGGAAAAGTTCAAAACACAAAAATTTAATTGACAAAATAAAAATATAGTCTCAAGTAAATAATCTATCCTAATATTAACTAAACAATCCCCGAAAATGACGCCAAAAACTTTACCGATAATTTCGGTTATGAATAAATATAGCAAATGGACTAGGTCAAGTAATAGTAATTGGACAACGAGTCCAAGTATCGATCCCACAGAGATTGTAGTTAATTACCAAGATATAATAATTTTACTTACTAAAATAATTAAGATGGATTTGGTTTGTTCAACTCAGTATTTTCATAACCGGGCCGGTGATTGATAAGTGCATTTTGTGTGCATTATTTCGTGTTATTTTATATATCTTTTGTGTGCATTCATATTGTTTTATGTGTGTTTTTATGTATTTTAGTGCATGTGTGTGCGTTTCACTCTCCGGGTTAATTTTGTAGGAATATGGATTTTTGAAGAATGAATTACGGAGCATCCTTGGTCAAAAATTCATTTTTAATTTTTAAAGATCTAAATCCGATCTTCACCATTCCAAATGAAGTTCAATATGTTTTAAAGCTGCTGTCCAAATTCCAGCCCGATCCGACGGCTAGAACTTTAGATATGAGTTTTTCAAAATCATTGCGCGCAGTAGAAATTGTGTGATGCTCGAGCGGGAAAATCCTCCGCTCGAGCGCGAACCGGATTTCCAGAGGAGTGCGTATTGTTGCGCGCTTGAGCAAGAATTTCACTCGCTCGAGAGCGAATTCGTGAGATTGAAAAGTGTGAAATTCCTTGTGGCGTAAGAAAATTAATTGGTACGGGTTCTGGACCATATAAATAGAAGATGTAACATATTTTTGAGGGTTCCAGAAGTTCCAGACTGCAGGCAGAGGAGGCGGCTACAGGCGTGGAGATTGAAGACGCTCAATCAGAGTTTTTCTCCCTTCTTCTCTGGATTCTTAAACTTTTGTTTGAAATTTTTTTTCCATTATTGAGTAGTTTTTCTTCAACCAAGACGGCGAGATTGGACCAAACAATTTTATGTCAAACATGTGGATGTTGATTTAGGATTTTTGGATTTTTTTTAATATTATTGATTGTTGGATTTATGTTTTGTCTTGTGGATAACCTGATCAATTATTTACTTTCTTGTTAATCGATTCAAAGTCGACAGAGGAGGAATTGATTTCGATCGCTCCAATAATTGACATATGGTAAAACCGACTAGAAATAGTATTCGGTTTCAGTATGCAGCTTTAGGTGAAAACTGAATTCTCAAAATTCCGAATGCATTTGAGTTTGATTAGAATTATGAAAATTAATCCGTCAATATTTGAATAGGTTTAACTGTTTTAGAAATAGACTATTAAATAAATTAGGAGAATTCGCTGTGATTTAAGATTAAATCTGGATCTTAGATTTGCCACTTGTTTGCATAATTTTTTTGGCACCTTCGTGTGTATTGGTTGTCTTAATTTAATTATATTTATCTTTAATTTATTTTAATTCTTATTATTTTTTAGTAATTAAATTTTTATTTAATTCGTTGCATCCTTCTTTATTATTTTTGTCTAGATTAAGTAAAATAATTGAATCTTAAGAATTGACTACAGTCCCTGTGGGATCGATACTTGGACTCTCTGTCCACTTTATTATTACTTGACCTAGTGCATTTGCTATTAGATACTGAAATAAGCGGTCAGTGATCGAACCGATTTACCTAAAAAAAAAAGGTCCACCCGATCGGACCGTTTTAACCGGACGGTCCAATAGGAAAACCGTTTATATAATATAATATAATAAATAATATATTTTGAATTTTAAAAACTCAAAAATATATATAAATAAACAAAAAAAATATATTTTTCATAGTTTGAAAGTGTTGGGGATCGATATCGTATATAGAGGGGGGGGGGGGGTGAATACACAATAATGATAGTCTTTATAATCTAATGCAATAGGGTTGAGTAAATGTTAGTTCACTCGATCGGTTTTCTTTTAGCCTGCTATAGATATAAGAGCAACTAAGATTAGTGCGGAAATAGCTCTCAATATGCTAGATGATATCCATGGAATGATGCAATGCAATAACGTAAGTAGACACATATATGTTTCTTGGATGTTCGGAGCTCAATCTCCTACGTCACCCCTTCTTCCACATCGGAAGGATTCACTAGAAGACTTTGGTTATTACAACGTCTTGCAATACACCCGATCCAAGTTAGGACTTATCCAATGCCTAATATGGAACTCCTAGATTCATGGTGATAAGATTTAAAGCTCTTATCAAACTTTTCTTCAGATGGTGATGATGATTGTCTTAGTCTCTCGAGGACTTAAGACTTCTCAAATCCTTGTATCAGGTAGCATTCTTCAAACGATATCTGGATTTGAGCAACCCTTGAAAAGATCTCTTCGAAGATCAGATAAGGCTGTTTAAGCTAAGGGTTTTCTCTTTGAGCGGTCGAGTATTCAAGATAGATTCGAGAGCTCAGATAGACAGATTCTCAATAAGCGTTGTTGTGTCGTATTTTCTGTCTAGAGAGGCTTTGATATATATAGCATTTGTCTTCAACGTCTTTCTTCTTTTGTCCAACGGTAAGATTGCCCTACTGATAAAGCTTTCTGAATATTTCGTACTGGGAGCGCCTTTAATTGTCTATTCAATGTGTCGCTCACATTAAATAATATTTAAGGCTTTCTCACTTTATCAGATGAATCCTTAAATGCTTCGTCCTTTGCTTTTCAGTTGTCTTGTCACTTTCTGAGATCTGGAAAACTGTAACTTCGAAATGTAGCGTGTAGCTTTTTGTATTTGAAGTTCGGTAGATATCTCAGTCGGTAGATATATTTTTGTTCCGTTTGACATACAACTGTTTTTGCATTATTCGTTGGTTGACAAGCTTTAGCTGACGTTGGTAGATGAGTTCTTTGTTTGGTTGACGTACAACTGCTTTGCATGCTTTGGCTGACGTCGGTAGATATGTCTTTGTTCGTTTGACGTAGCTGTTGTTTATACAAATAAATGACGGCCGACTAAACAACAAAGTATTGTTTTGTTATCACCAAAAGTCAGGGTTCAACAATTTCCCCCTTTTTGGTGATGACAAAACCTAGGCCCCAAAAATCATTTAAAGAAGATAGTAGACGAAATGAATTCATTGTGAAGTGAATTTCATTGAACAATTAATGTTACAAGCAATCATTGATAAGTAGCAGTGAAAACCTATTACACCTACATTGCGTTAAGTAAATAAAATGTACATAAAATATACCTTACTTCCTTTGCATTCTCTGTGGAGAGGTGTCAACTGATTTTCCGGATACTTCCCCCTTTTTGACATCACCACGGGTTAGATGAGAGATGATCTCTCCTAGTTGAGCACCGACAGTGGTTTGAAAAGTGTCAATACAGGAGTCGATATGAGCGGCTAAGTAAGCCTGAAGAACTGAGATTTGCGTTGAAGTATGCTCATTCGTGCGACGAACAGTTTGAGAGACCTGTTCGGCAATAGTACCCATAGCTCGAAGATTGCGTTCTTTGTAGTTTTTCAGTTCAGTGATGCATCTGCCGAGTTCAGAAGACAAACTGTTAAGACGAGACATAATCGCTGATCTTGTGTTGTCAATGCCAGCGTCTTGTCCTTGTATGCGATTGCTAAGTCGCTGTGTGGTCACGCGAAGATCTTTTACGATGCGTTCCAAAGCATAATTCGCTGGTTCGGAGTCAGCAACTGAAGTTGAAGCAAGTGTGGCAGTTTGATCTTTTGGAGGCGAGACTTTGGTGGTCTTGATCGATGAACGGACATCGATTCCAATCACCTGATCTGTTTGGTGAATTGGACCAGAGGGCTGCGAGTCGTTAGTCGTCGGTTGAGGAGAGTCTTCAGAATGGATCTCCAGAAGAGGAGATGTTGGTTGTTCATCATCAAAAATTGATTGCATAATATCTGAGACTGATGTGAGTGGGATCTCAGGAAGATTATCACCAGCAACTGTTGTGATTGGGTCAATCAGTTGAGGGTCTGTGATGAGATCAGCACTTGATGTAGGTTCAGCGGTTGATGAGGAAGCAAACGGAAAGTATGCCAAGGGACATTCGTCTTGTGCCGCAATAAATTACTGTTTCTCTGCTGAGAATACGAAGTCAGATGCTTCCGAGTTATCATGAGAATCTAGAAGAGGGATCATGGCCTGAACTTCGTTGTTATACGCCTGTATGTATTCATCGTCCGGTAGTGGGATGGAATATATGAGCCGATATTCTCGTAAAAAGGTGTCAGTGACATCAACTGACTGCTTAAGACGTAAGATGACTTCAGTGTCATCTTTGGCAGTTTTGCTCATTGGCTGATAATGATCTTCTCTTTTGGCAAGAATATATCGGGTGAGACTATCACAGAACTGAACGTCCACCAACTTATATCTGCCGAGTGCTGTTTCAAGACTTGATGTGGCAGTGAGAATGAACATCTTGTCTTCTAATTTGGAAACGTATTCCATTTTATTCTCAAGCAAGATCTGAGAATATGAAGCATTCAGACGATAGTGCACCCATTCATCAAATTCCTATAGTTTGAACTGCACAGCCCGGAGAATGCTAAAAATAATGATAAGAACCTCCATTTTCCCTACCGATTGGGCTTTTTGAAATGGGATGAGAGGTGCTTTTCCTTTGCCCTGAGGATCGGTTGAAGTTGTGGTCATTACAGAGAACGAGGGTTCCTGGATAGTGATTCCTTTTGGTGGAGGAATCTGGGTCTTCACAACCAACTCTTGTGTTCTCAAGATTTGCTGACTGGTGACGGTAGCAATATCAACTGATGAAGTCGGTGAGGGCAGAGAAATGGGTAATGTGGTAACAATGGTGCTGTAAATTGGTTCGGAAGTTATTTGGGGAATTTGGATTGGGTGAGTAGGTATTGTTTCGGATGTTGAGACTTCAGTGGTTGCTGTGGTCAGTTGAGACGTTGGGGTGTGAACTGTAGATAGCAACTTGATCCTCTTTGGTTTCGGGAGAGATGGCTTGGGAGCCATTTTTTCCTTTTGGGATGGAGAAGGGTGAGCGAATACTTGAACTAAGAGAGCATTGTCACTAACCTCATCCTCCAGATCAGAGTCCACTTGAATAGGTTGTCTGATCGGTCGAGTATGCTTGACTTGGGGAGCTGCAGTGCTTTTGGCAGTTTTTTGATAAACCCCAATTTCTCGTTTGATAGTCCTGAGCTGGTCAGAAGTCACCTGATTCTTGTTTAAGAACAGAGGGATTGTGACTGCATTTAACCATTTGGCTGCATGAAGGACTTCATAGTCTGAGGAGTCAACATCTAGAGCTGCAAGTAGATAACATATCTGTAGTGCAAAACCTTCCGATTGTCCTTTGCCTCTAATCATTTCACATAAAGTATAGTAGAGAATCGAAGACCAGTTAAAGTTCAACTGGGAGGCAATGGAGGCCATGTACTGAAGCTTTTCGAGAGTGATCTTGTCGTAGGAGCCAGCCTTGGCTAAAAGAGTTTTTGCAACTATGTTAGCCAATAGTCGGTATGCTGGCTTCAAGCTTTGTTTGAGGCCATTGACCTTAATGGGTGAGCCATCAAGTGTGAATTGAGCTGCCCAGCAGGTTGCATTACCGTCAGGTAAGTCTGCGCATTTCATCAAACCGGTTGTGGGCAAGTTAAAAGTATCGCCAAAGAAACGTTGATTGAACTCGATCTTCCGTCCTCTGATGATACATATGATGCTTCCATGATGTATTTGGGCGGATTCAAAGAATTCCTTGACCAGATCATAGTTGACCGTTGATCCAGAGCTAAGAAATTTGCGAAGTCCTGAAGCTTCAATCATGTTGAACATGGCTGAAATTTCCGCATTCTGGATGGAATGGATTTCATCGAAATTAATAGCCAGACAAGTCTTTTGGATAGACATCCTTGAGTTTTTCTGCAAACAAAATATTTGATCAATAGTTTGTGAAGAATGCAGATGCAAAAAGTGAATATGAGTTCGATTTGCAAGACAAGTTTGTGTGAGACGTGTGAAATGATCGTTAAATATGGTGCCACGTCACCTAAAATTTTGAATTTTGAAAGAGAGAGAGTGTAAGATACGCAGTAAATTAAAGTAAGTACGATGAATATAATATAATAAAATATTATATAAGGCGGTTGGATTCGAATTCCAATGACTGTAATCATTCTTGATTGTCTGACATCAGGATGTGTGATGTTTTGGACACGCCGTCGGTTTTCAGAATAATGATTTGATGCGTGATCCTTTCAGTAGACGATTGGTATCACCCGAAGTTTCACCTTCTCTTTTTATGCCTATAAATATGAAGTGAATATATCATTCGTGTAACAATAAGAAATCATTCAATAAATCAGAAAACAATATGCCGGGTCCGGGAGGTGATTTGGCAGTCGAATTTGCCGCTGTTCTGACGAGAGTAAGGTTTCGAGAGTACGAAGATGCTGTGTTCTTCCAGGTTGTTGAAGAAATGGAGACGATTGAAGACCTGCGTCTGTTTCTCTCAACTGGCCATCCTTATGATTCTCAGAGAGACTATGCTGCCCTTGTGCAGCAATATGAAGACAAGCTGGGGTCGTCGGACCCGATGTTGGTCTTCAGTCCAGAGGGCCTGTTGCTCCTCTTGCTCTACAAAGAGCTAGAAGGACTGGAGCGCATCCGGTCGGATGATCTTGGCTACGTTCGCTCTCTTACTAGGGAGCTTACGTTCTTCATGCTCTCTTGGAAGAGTGAGGTGAAAAGGAGATCGGTAGGGCTCTTGAAGCCTTTAGGGCTCTCATGTAATATTTCCTTCTCTTTTTCCTGAAATAAACAAATTTATTTTGCGCATTATCTGCTTTTATGAATCAGTAAGCAATAAGCAATAAAGTTACGTCACATCACACATTAAACGAGATATCATCGAGAAAGAAAACAGATATTAATAATGACAAATCACTGTTGCAAATAATAACCATTTTAAGCTTTTAAATAAATGCAAGAGTGCACAAATATCGATAATATAGGCTTATTAAAAGTCTGAGCCAGTATCTCTTCCGGACTTTCTCGAAGATAAATCAGTGGGTAACTGTTGGCATTCATGATCTTTGGCCTTCGGTATTCTTTGCCTATAAATACTGTGATGTAAACAAGTAAATAGATCATAGCTTAGTTGAAACAATAACAAATAACAAACAAAAAATGGATGAAGCCGATTTCGAAAGACGAAAATCCATCTACAGAGGCAGAGTCGTGGAGAGAGGCATGAGCGTGTGGCATATGATGAAAGCCATTCGCCGTCGATATTGTTCAGGTGTTGTGCCTCTTAGTCCAGGCCTTGCTGTAGGGTTGCTATGGTGCAAGCGTTGCTTGCGAACCCAGAGCACTGGTGTGGTGCTAAGGCCATCTGCTATTCGGCTCATGATGCTGTTGGCAGAAAGAGACGAGATGCAGAACATTTGTTTTGAGGATGACGTCTGCAATGGTCAAGGCTCGCTCTCTGTCTGGATGATAGAGTGGAGTCGTGAAATGAGAAGCAGAATTTCTGCGGCTCATGCTAACTTTAGACTCACTAGGGGTTAGGGTTAAGCACTCCATGTAATGAAAGTATTTTGTGCTTTAAATGAAATAAACGATTATTCCCCCTAAACTCATGCTTGTCTTAATTTAAATCAATTAAACCAAGAATATTTCAAAAATAAGAAAACTTAGCATCCGGCAATGGCTTGGTGAAAATATCTGCTGCCTGCTGGTCAGTAGGTACGTAGATCATTTGAATCTCCTTTTGAGTATGTTTTCACGAATGAAATGATGGTGAACATCAATGTGCTTGGTTCTGGAATGCATCACTGGATTTTGAGTGATTGCAATAGCACTCGTGTTGTCACAAAATATAGGAGCTTCATTTGACTTGATTCCATAGTCCCTAAGCTGTTGTTGTATCCACAGTATTTGAGGACAGCAACTGCCAGCTGCAAGGTATTCTGCTTCAGCAGTAGATATGGCAATTGATGTTTGCTTCTTAATGAACCATGAAATAAGTCTATCTTCCAAAAATTGACACGACTCGCTAGTGCTTTTTCTGTCAATATTGCAACCTGCATAATCTGCATCAGAATAACCAACAAGGTTAAATTCTGAGTCTTTGGAATACCAAAGGCCCATATTTGTAGTGCCTTTAAGATATTTAATAATCCTCTTAGCTGCAATGTAATGCGATTGCTTGGGTGCTGCTTGAAATCTTGCACACAAACATACATCAAACATAATATCTGGTCTACTGGCCGTAAGATAAAGTAGTGAACCGATTAGACCTCGATACATAGTTACCTCAACTGGTGCTCCTGATTCATCTTTGTCAAGTTTAATAGAAGCACTCATAGGGGTAGAAATGGCAGAGCAATTCTCCATACCAAACTTCTTGATAAGTTCTTTGGTGAACTTAGTTTGATTTATGAAAATGCCAGTATCCAGCTGATTGACTTGTAGTCCGAGGAAGAAATTTAATTCTCCCATCATGCTCATTTCAAACTGTTCCTGCATCATCTTAGAAAATTTCTCGCATATACAAGGATTAGTTGATCCAAATATAATATCATCTACATATATTTGAACGAGTAAGATGTGATCTCCTTTAACAAACTTAAAAAGAGTCTTATCGACCGTTCCTATAGTAAAGACATGATCTAATAGGAATTGTGATAACGTATCATACCATGCACGCGGTGCTTGTTTTAAGCCATAAAGAGCTTTATCAAGCTTAAAAACAAAATTAGGAGTTAAGGAGTTGATAAAACCTGGTGGTTGTTCAACATATACTTCTTCTTGAAGTAGACCATTGAGAAAAGCTGACTTGACATCCATTTGATATAATTTGAAGTTTTTGTAAGCAGCATAGGCAAGGAATATTCTGATAGCCTCAAGCCTTGCTACTGGAGAGAATGATTCTTCAAAGTCAATGTCTTCCTCTTGTCTGAATCCTTGAGCAACTAGTCGGGCTTTATTTCTTACCACTGTCCCATCCTCATTCAATTTGTTGCGAAACACCCATCTGGTGCCTATGATGTTTTGATTTGTCGGTCGAGGGACTAGATTCCACACTTTGTTTCTAGTGAACTGATTTAGTTCTTCTTGCATTGCTTCAATCCAGCTAGCATCTTGTAATGCTTCATCTATGTGTTTGGGCTCTAGCTGTGAAATGAAAGTTGCATGCAATAGCTCATCAATTAGTTGATTACGTGTACGAATAAGTGCAGTAGGGTTACCGATGACCAGATCACGTGGGTGATTTTTACTCCACCGAAGATTTGGTCCGAGAGGATTTGTGCCTGTTTGAGTGTCTTCCTCATCCCTGATTGCGTTGTTAGGTTCAATAGCACCCTCTCCGATTATCTGTTCTTCATTGATGTGATATACTCCTCCTTCATTGGGTTTAATAATCTCTTCTGCTTGCTCATCTCTTGTGTCAGGAGGGTCATCACTATCACTTTCATCCTGTAGAACGGTTGATTTCAGCCTGCTGTCTAAATCTTGAATGTCAGTTTGAGACTTTCCTGCACATACAGTAGTTTCATAAAAAATAACATGAATGGATTCCTCTATAGTCAGTGATCTTTTGTTGAACACTCTGTAAGCTCGGCTGACTGAGGAAAATCCAACAAATATGCCTTCATCTGCTTTTGCATCAAAAGCTGTCAGGCGATGTTTTCCATTATCATGAATATAACAAACACAACCAAATACTTTAAAATACGAGACATCAGGTTTTGTGTTATTCCAGATCTCATATGGTGTTTTGTTGTGTCTCTTGTTAATCATAGATCTGTTTTGAGTGTAACATGCTGTGTTAATTGCTTATGCCCAGAGTCTTTGAGATACATTGGAATCAGCAATCATAGTTCTAGCTGCCTCCTTAAGAGTTCGATTTCTTCGTTCAGCAACCCCGTTTTGCTGTGGGGTCCAAGCAGCAGATAACTCATGCTTGATCCTCTGGTCATCTAGATAGGATTCAAGGGTTTTGTTTAAAAACTCAGTGCTTCTATCACTCCTGATCCTGTCTATCCCAGTATGTTTCTCATTTTTCATACGTTTAAAAATTTTTATCAGGTGAGTAGCAGTTTGATCTTTGGATGATAAGAAAATTACCCAAGTAAACCGAGAGTAATCATCCACAATCACTAAGGTATATCTCATTCCCCCTAAGCTCCTGATCGGTATAGGAACAAACAGATCCATATGTAACAGATCCAAGAATTTGGAAGAAGATGAGCATCCTTTGTTTTTAAAAGTGGCTCTCACCTGTTTGCCCTGCTGACAAACGGAACAAACTCTATCTATTTTAAAATCACCTTTGGGCAATCCAAGAACCAACTCATGTTTACTCAGATGCTTAATGGAGTTGAAATTTAAATGGTTGAGCCGTTATGCCATAACCACTGCTTATCATTCTGAGCAACAAAACAAGTAGGAACTATCGGTTGTTTACTTTGCCAATTCAGCCTATACGTGTTTTGTTCTCTTAGTCCGGCTAGCATAATATCGCCGTTGCTAGATTTGATCAAGCAAGAATGTTTAAGAAATTCAACAATATAACCATTGTCACATAGTTGACTGATGCTGATAAGATTATAACATAAGTTATCAACGAGCAATACGTCATTAATGATAAAGTTACCATGAGTAATCTTACCCTTACCCACGGTCCTACCCTTCGAGTTATCGCCAAAAATAATCTTAGGCCCTTTGTATTGTATGATATTGGATAGTAAATCTTTGTTTCCAGTCATGTGTCTGGAGCATCCGCTATCAAGATACCATGTTGACCTTTCTATTGCACTATTCTTCTCGACTGATTTTACTGATAGTACCTGTAAGAAGAATGAATAACCATGGTACCCTTATCTATTTGGGTCCGAATTGGATTAGACCTTTTGGAACCCACACCTGAATTACTCTAACGGTTTTCCCCGTGTGAGTGTTTTTAAGGTGAGTCGGTGGAGGTACACGATGTGAATTTTTGTGTGAGCTAGGCTTTACAGTGTACTGTTTGAACTTCTGATCTGTGTTATTCAGTCTATATCATTTTTTAATAGGCTTACAATTGAAGTGTTGGTTATGTGTCACCCGATGATTCCTGTACTTGAGTTGACTTGGTTCAAACCTTGATTGTTTGAACTTAGTTTGGTTTCCCATTCTTTGTTCATTCAATCTTGGTTTATTCCATGTCTCTTCTTTCCTTGGGATCTTAGGTTTCACATATCCTAGTCCTTCATGCTTACCTTTTTCATAGCGACTTGGCTGTTTAACATCTATATCTGGTTCAACGTGTTCATATATCGTACTAGATCGAACAAATCTCATCACATTGGGATTGTTCCCACTAGAGTACGATTGAGTATTTTCTTTTGAGCCAGTACATTCATTTGATCCATATCCAAGACCGGTTTTATCACCTGCTTGTTTCTGGTTCTCATGTATCTTATCCAAAGAGACAGAAGCCTTATTCCAAGCATTGATTGTTTTAAGAAACTTTTGATTTTCAAATAAAGTAGCTTGGAATACTCATTTCATATTATCATTCTCAGTAGCTAACAGATTTAGCTTAGTCTTTAGACCATCAAGTTCTTTTCGCTGTAAACAGCTAGATTCCCTTGATTTATCAATGAGACATGCTTTTTCTGTTTTTGCTTCCTCGAATGATATAGAAAGCTTCTTATACTCAGTGACCATCTCATTCAGTGCCTGAATGAGTTCCTCTTGTGTAAAGTTAGATGAGTTGAAGTCAAATACCTCAATGTCGTCTTCTTTATGTATGGAGTTAGCCATGAGACATTGAACTTGCTCTTCCTCCCTTTCCTCGGATGAGCTATCTGTATCGGTTGAGTCAGATTCTGTTTCAGCCCATTTGCTTTCTTTCTTCATTCTTAGGTTTACTACAATCTGCAATAAAATGGCCTTGCTTGCCACAGTTAAAGCATGCGGGACCATCCTCTGTATGGTCTTGTTTGTAGTAAGGTATAAACTTTTTATTATTACGCATAAATTTCCCAAACCTTTTGATAAAGAGAGACATAGCTTCTCCACTCATTTGTTCAGCTGTCTTCTTTGTTGTATCCTTGATCGGTTGAGATAGGATAGTTGTCGTTATTGCCTTGGTGGGGTTTGAAGCTGATGGTTCTTCCTCTGTTCGGATTCCAAGTTCAAACTCATATGCTTTGAGATATGCAAACAGATCATGAAGCTCTAGCTTGTTCAGATCTTTTGATTCCCTCATGGCTATGGTCTTGACATCCCATTCCTTGGGTAGTGCTCGCATAACCTTCAAAGAAATTTCACGATTAGTGTATATCTTTCCAAGAGCAATTAATTCACAAATAATATTGATGAATCTTTCATCAAACTCAGTCATTGTTTCTCCTGGTTTCATCTTGACGTTGTCAAACATCTGTATTGCTATAGTGAGTTTGTTGTCTTTAGTTTGGTCATTCCCTTCGCACAGTTGAGTGAGTTTCTCCCAAATTTCTTTGGCGGTTGAGCACGCCTTGATTTTGCTAAACATATATTTGTCCAGCGTCTTGTACAGTATATCTTTGGCTACATTATCAAGATTTGCTTTCTTTTTATCCTCAGTAGTCCACTCCATTCTGGGTTTCTCGACCATCTGTGGTTCTCCTCCTGTTATGGCTACAACATTGTTGACTTTGAGAATCTTCATGGGTCTGTCAGTGATAACGTACCACATGTCATCATCTCGAGCAGAAAGATGTTCCTGCATAAAAATTTTCCAGTCATCATAATCTTCTTTAGAGAACATAAGAATTTTATTTAAAGAAGTCATGATGAATATCAGTTGCTAAATAGAAAAACCCTCTCTGATACCACTTGTTGGGGATCGATATCGTGTGTAGAGAGAGGGGGGGGGGGGTGAATACACAATAATGATAGTCTTTATAATCTAATGCAATATGGTTGAGTAAAAGTTAGTTCACTCGACCGGTTTTCTTTTAGCCTGCTAGAGATATAAGAGCAACTAAGATTAGTGCGGAAATAGCTCTCAATATGCTAGATGATATCCATGTAATGATGCAATGCAATAACGTAAGTAGACACAGATATGTTTCTTGGATGTTCAGAGCTCAATCTCCTATGTCACCCATTCTTCCACCTCGGAAGGATTCAGTAGAAGACTTTAGTTATTACAACGTCTTGCAATACACCCAATCCAAGTTAGGACTTATCCAATGCCTAATATGGAACTCCTAGATTCATGGTGATAAGATTTAAAACTCTTATCAAACTTTTCTTCAGATGGTGATGATGATTGTCTTAGTCTCTTGAGGACTTAAGACTTCTCAAATCCTTGTATTAGGTAGCGTTCTTCAAACGATATCTGGATTTGAGCAACCCTTGAAAAGATCTCTTCGAAGATCGGATAAAGCTGTTTAAGCTAAGGGTTTTCTCTTTGAGCGGTCGAGTATTCAAGATAAATTCGAGAGCTCAGATAGACAGATTCTCAATAAGCGTTGTTGTGTCGTATTTTCTGTCTAGAGAGGCTTTGATATATATAGCCTTTGTCTTCAACGTCTTTCTTCTTTTGTCCAATGGTAAGATTGCCCTACTGATAAAGCTTTCTGAATATTTCGTACTGGGAGCACCTTTAATTGTCTATTCAATGTACCGCTCACATTAAATGCTATTTAAGGCTTCCTCACTTTATCAGATGAATCCTTAAATGCTTCGTCCTTTGATTTTCAGTTGTCTTGTCACTTTCTGAGATCTGGGAAACTGTAACTTCAAAATGTAGCGTGTAGCTTTTTGTATTTGAAGTTCGGTAGATATCTCAGTCGGTAGATATGTTTTTGTTCCGTTTGACATACAACTGTTTTTGCATTATTCGTTGGTTGACAAGCTTTAGCTGACGTCGGTAGATGAGTTCTTTGTTCAGTTGACATACAACTGCTTTGCATTCTTTGGCTGACGTCGGTAGATATGTCTTTGTTTGGTTGACGTAGCTGCTATTTATACAAATAAATGGCGGCCGACTAAACAACAAAGTATTGTTTTGTTATCACCAAAAGTCAGGATTCAACAGAAAGCTAAACAAATATGTAAATATATTCAAAATATCAATTATAGTTATAAATTATTTAAATAATAAATTATTTAATTTTTAAAAAAACCAATAATTATTATAATAATTTTTTTAATGAAGTACAAATTCCTAATAATAATGTATATACATAAAAAATATTATATTTAAAGTTTTTAAAATAAAAAATTTTAAAAAAATTCGAAAAGCCGGTTCAACCGAGAGATCTGATTTCCGATTATTGACCGGTCCAACCGGTTCTTGATCGGTTTTGACTGGTTTTGACCGGTTGGACCGGTTTTCTGGTTCTTGGGGAGAACCGGACCGAACCGACGACCGGTTCTCGGTCGAATCGGCTAGTCCGGTCCAGTTCTAAAAACACTGGAACTTCAACTAAAGTTTAATTACTAAATAAACTGACAATAAATAGATTTGAAATGAACACAACTAGAACTTGGATTATAAATTCAATTAAAACGAGACAACTAAGACACACGAAGGTACCGAGCTAATTTATGTATGCACAGACTGAAAATTATGTTTATTCCTATCACGGTGAATTTTCCTATATTATTCAACATGGTATTTCTAAAATTGCTAAACCTATTCAAGTTGGAAGTATTAATTATTTCTAATTAATTCTAATCAAACTCAAACGCATTCAATATTTATGAAAATTCAGTTTTCACCTAAAACTGCATACTGAAACCGAATACTATTTCTAATTGATTTAAACATATGTTGATTGATATCTTTGAAACTATCTTTAATCAATCCTCTTAAAGATTCGTGATTAATCAACAAACATGTGACTAGGTGATCCGGCTATTCACAGAAAATATTAAACTAACATCAATCAATAATTGAAAATTTTCAAAATATCTCAAACATGCAACCACTTGTCAAACATAAATCAGTCTTGACCCAATCTCGTGGTCTTAGTTGAAGAAAAACTACTTCATAATCAAAAGCATAATTCAAGAAACAAGTTCAATTATAAGAAGAAGAAGAACTGAGAAGAAGAAGCTGAAGTATTTTTCAAAAGCTCTCCAATTCTCCAAGCCCTAGCAGCCAAGCGTCCTTCAAGTGTCTTCCTGTAAAAAGTGTTCCTTAAGTTGGGCCGCCATTCCCTTTTATATCTTTCTTCAAAAGCCTCCAAATAATTCTCTAATTCGAGCCCAAAAAAGAATAAAACCGCCTGATATCTAAGGTTTCCCAAAAATCCAAATTTATGTGTCTGCATATGGAATTTTCTGCGATGTATCCGAACCCTGTGCCACATCCACACAGGGTCCTTGCATAGGTCCGGACCACGTCCGTGCCTGGTCCGGACATGGTTCCATGTATGCACGCTCGAGCGCGAAATGTTCTGTCTTCGTACTTTAGAATCTCGTCAAGCGTGCTTGAGTGCAAGAACTACCTGCTCGAGCGCGAAACTTTCTGCCTCAGCTCTCACAATTCCCCTTTGTGCGCTCGAGCAGTCAAAATTGACGGTTCGAGCGCGAACATTTCTGTCCCAATTTTGAGAATTGCCTCATAATACCTACAATTCAAAAAAAAAATAGTGAGGAGTAATCCAAATGCATGAATAACAAATAATCAACTAACAATGAACCTGATGACGTAAAAACCATGCAAAATGGGCTCAAAATATCACAAAAAAATGAATAAAAATACACTTATCAGTGATCAATAGTGTTAGATTCTAGTAGGAATCAGGGACCGGAAGCGTTTGGCATAACTGATTGTTAATTTGAGACTGAGCATGAGTCGCAGTCAATTGCTATCAATAGATGATACAATTGTGTTATTCATGATGACTTGCAATTCTGTCGTAGTGGAATGTAGGCACTAGAGACGATGGTAAGAGTGTTTGGGATCGGTTACCTCGTGCCCGAAAACGCATCGGAAGTTTAAAATTTTTAACATAAACACCAATCACTTGTGTAGCATTCAAATCATCAAACATCCATAGGGTGTTTAAGAAGATTTTACCTATCAATATCAAAATATTGATTTATGGCTCCAACTAAGTTGTGAACAACAGAGCTCTTGAAATGGTAGACATTATCTACAAGCTTCCAAGAGCAAACCTTTCTCAAAAATGGATTCAACTCTTCAAGAATACACCTTGTTCAAAAATAGCTCCTCCTTCGAATTAGGTCCATGACTAGTCAAACTAGATCCACTCTAAATATGCACTAGAATATTTAGAGCATTTTTCATTGAGATTTTTCTTGTCTTTTTCTCCCAAAATCAAAAGACAAAATTTGGAGAATTAGTATATTGAAGTGGACGGCCATTCCATGGAAAATGGAGAGGAATATATTATCTCATGGTGAAAAGATAATTAATTAATCATGCATGAAAAAAATAAAGGCATGCATGGAAAATTGTGTCCAATCTTTTAACCCTTCATATTCTCTCACAAATATAATATATAAATATATATATGTCAAACATATATATATATATATATATATATATATATATATATTATACATGGCCCTTGAATTTAATATTTAATTAATTATTAAACTAAAACTCATTTAAGTTTAATCAATTAATTAAATCCAACTTAAACTCATTCAAGCCCACTAGTAAAATAATTATTCAACACTATTTTTATTTTGAGCTCTACCAAACTCAATAGTGATTAATTAATCCAACACTTGAATTAATTTAATTATTTAAACTTCACAAAGTCTACTAGTGAAAATTAATTCAACACTTGAATTAATTAATTAAGTTCAAAATAATAGTTTTGAAAATCACCATTTTCAAAAAATAATTATTTATTCAAGTCAACTTTTAATCTTGGAACACATTCACAAATTAAAAGTTACTTTCCCTTTTATTCTCCATTAGAAGTCATACTTCTAATTTATTTTACTTATAAACTCCTTTATAAGTTGTTCAACTCATTGAACTAATTTTAATCTCAACGGGATCTAGAAAGCTAGTACTTGTGTGACCCTCAATGGTTCATATATACAACTAGCAGTGGGTTCATATCTCCATTTGATTTGGGATCAACAAGTCCCTTATGTGAGCATACCCTATCTAGCTCCATTCTTATTAATCAACCCCTTGATAATAAGAACGTTAGAAAACTGAAGTCTGATAGTACCCAACCAGTCATGTTAAACTTCTATCAGCATCTATTACATGACTCCCTAGGTATCAAATGATAGTGCCTGCAAGAACCAATCAATTATGGTTAGCGTACAGTACGGTCCCTTCAACTCATATATCCCGATCGATTCGACAACCATTGGTATATCGAGAGTTGTCAATGAATCGATAACTATGTGCCATGTCGTAGTTGCATCGAATGTGTAATTCAAGAAACCCTTTCTTAATTACAACCTACTCTGATCAGAGATTTCAAGCTACATATACATGAGAACACATAGGATATCCATACCCGTAGGTAAGCGGAGAATCCTTGACTACAATGCATCGACTCCTATATTTTTCATCACAACACCCAACATTGCCACCTGATGACCCCAGTTGAGTCGGTAAACAAGTCAAAGTGAAGCACTAGCATATAGAGTCTCCATGTTATCCCGGGTCATAAGGACTAATGGTGTACAACCATAAACTAGGACTATTCCACTCGATAAGTAAGAACTACTTGTAAAATCCTTTAGGGAGGATTGTTCAGTGCACTATAAAAGGAGCACCTATTTGCATGCTTGGACATCTCCATGTCCCCTACCAATGAAACGTGGTACTCACATCGCAAATACTAGTCTCAAGCTCGAGCGGCCTTTATCCTTCTTTGTGGCGTCTGAATTGACTAGGAACAATTTAGAATATACAGTATTCCAAATATGAGTTTCATGATAGTCATCCTATGACCATCTCATATTCTTTCTACTATTTTTATATTCAAGGGCTTTATCTATGCAGCTAGCATGAGTATTCAGATAAATATGTGCCAAATTAAATAATTCAAATATTATTAAAATAAAGATTGTCATACAAGAGTTATCTCAAGGACCATCGACCAACACTTGGCTCGACGGGCACCTACTCTAACAATCTCCCACTTGCACTAGAGCCAACTACCCATATGCTTTAAACCCATTGATTCGCGATGCATTCCAAAAAATGGTCCTGGTAAAGGCTTAGTTAGTGGATCAGCAACATTATCTGCGGAGGCGACTCTGTCTAACAAGACCTCTCCTCTTTCCACAATCTCCCGGATTATGTGGTATTTTCTCAGTACATATTTTGATTTTTGATGAAACCTGGAGAAACTCCATTAAGAATAACGTCCAACTCTTGGATGAAATTCCTCATCCAAACACCCTTCTTTTGCTACATCTGATGTAGTAATGTATTCGGCCTCAGTGGTGGAATCTGCATTGTTGTCTTGCTTGGAACTCTTCCAACAGACATCAACACCATTGAGCATGAATACAAACCCAGAGGTTGACTTCAATTCATCTATATCACTTTGGAAGCTAGAGTCGGTATGGCCTTCCAATTTTAGTTCTCCACCCCATAGACCAAGAACACATTCTTAGTCCTTTGTGGGTTCGATTGATATCTACTTCAACACTCAGTGCAATTGCCATGTCAAGATGTGTAGATATCATCGCATACATGATACTACCAATATCATATGCGTGTCATCGTCACTATCTCTGCATCAGTCTTGGGAGACGTGGACTTGGATAGTGACATGCCATGACACATTGGTAGATGTCCTCTCTTAGACTCTTCCATCGAGAACCTCTTCACGATGGTATCAATGTATGTAGACTGGGTGAGACCAAGCAATATTTTTTTATCTATCCCGATAGATTTGTATTTCCAATACAAAAGATGCTTCACCCAAGTCCTTCATTGAGAACTTACTCGCCAACTATAGTTTAGTCGATTGCAACATTCCTACATCATTCCCAATGAGTAGAATGTCATCAACATAAAGTTCCAGGAATGTCACGGCACTCCCACTGACCTTCTTATACACACATGGTTACTCAGGATTCTTAATAAAATCAAACTCTTTGATTGTACCATAAAATCTGAGGTTCCAACTCCTAGATGCCTGTTTTAGACCATAAACAGATCTCTGAAAATTGCATACTTTATGCTCACTTCCGATAGATGTGAACCCTGCAGGTTGAGACATGTTAATATCTTCCTTAATATCCCCATTAAGAAAAGCTGTCTTTACGTCCATCTGCCATATTTCATAGTCATACCATGCAGCTATGACAAGCATTATCCTTATAGACTTGAACATTGCGACTGGAAAAAAAGTTTCCTCAAAGTCAACTCCTTGCCTTTTAACCAATCTCGCCTTGAAGGTCACCACCTTCCCATCCGCTCCAAGTTTCATCTTGTAAATCCATTTACACCCTATAGGAATAATTCCCTCAGGTGGATCCACAAGATTCCACAATTGGTTTGAATGCATGGAATTCATCTCAGATTCCATAGCTTCAAGCCACTTGGATGAATCGGCATCAGACAACGCTTCCTTGAAGGTACTTGGATCACATCCATGGTCAGGCTCATCTTGGCCCTCTTCAAGAATCAGACCATACCTCATAGGTGGTCTCGAGATCCTCTCGGATATTCTAGGAGCTTGTATCTCCTCTCTTGGCTGTTTGGGTATGGGCTTTACAATCATGGGTGTTTCTCGAACTTCTTCAAGTTCTATCATCTCCCATTTTCTATCCAATAGAAATTCCTTCTCCAAGAAGGTTGCATTCCTAGAAACAAACACCTTTGTTTCTTTTGGATGATAGAAATAATATCCAACTGAATCCTTGGATATCCCACGAAGTAGCATAAAATGGATCGAGCATACAATTTATCTCCCATTGTCTGCTTCACATAACCAGGGCACCCCCATTTTCTAAGATAAGAATACTTAGGAGGTTTTCCCATCCATATCTCATATGGTGTCTTATCAACTGCCTTTGAATGGACATTGTTCAACAATAGTGCCGCTGTTTCAAGTGCATATCCCCAAAAGGATGGCGGCAACTCCGTGAACCCCATCATAGACCGAACCATGTCCATCAAAGTTCGGTTACGACGTTCTGAGACATCATTCAAATGAGGTGTAGTAGCTGGAGTCCACTGCGAGAGAATCCCATTCTCCCTAAGATACTCTTGGAATTCTGCACTCAAGTATTCACCACCTTGATCCGATCGAAGTGCCTTGATGCTTCGTCCCAATTGTTTCTCCATTTCATTTCTGAATTCTTTGAACTTTTCAAAAGATTCAGATTTGTATTTCATCAAATTCACGTACCCATACCTAGAGAAGTCATCGGTAAAGGTGATGAAGTAAGAATGCCCATGCTTAGTGGTGATACTAAGTGGACCACACACATCTGTATGGATCAAATCCAACAGTCCATTGGCTCGCTCCACATGGCCCTTAAAGGGAATTTTGGTCATCTTTCTTTTTAGACAGAGTTCACAAGTAGTAAGAGAATTAATATCAGACATATCAAACATTTCTTCTCCCACTAGCTTGTTCATCGTTCTTAAAGATATATGACCTAATCGAGCATGCCACAAGTGTGCCGGATTCAGAATATCTTGTTTTATTTTGGATGTTGTTGATATCTCTTGGACATTATACATTGGAATATTTTTCAATTTTAAATTATAGAGATCGTTTTCCAATTGGCCTGTACCAATTAAATATTCATTCTTGTAAATATTGCAAACATCTTTGCCAAATAAACAAGAATATCCATCTTTATCAAGCATAGAAATGGAAATAATGTTTTTCACCAAATCTGGTACAAAAGAAACATCTCTCAAAATTAATTTAAAATCATTGTTCAACAATAAGTAAACATCTCTCACAGCTTTGGCAGCAACTCTTGCCCCATTGCCCATCCTCAAGAAGGTCTCACCTTCCCTGAGTCTCCTACTTCTTGCCATCAAATGCAAATCATTACAGAGATGTGAGCCACAGCCGATATCCAATACACAAGAAGAAGAGTTAATTGAAATGTTCACTTCAATGTAGAACGTATCCTTTCCAGAACCATTCTGGTCAAGATATTCCTTGCAATTACGCATGCAATGTCCATGCCTAAGTGGACGTGTTTGCTCACCAAAGAAATCTTTGAGATGCAAATGAATATCAGCAGCATTCTTGGCATCCTCAAAACGCCTCTGCAGCTTATCAAATATAGAAGCCTGCATATAACACTTGGCTTTCAAGTCATGGTCATACCAATCCTTGTAAGTCTGTAGCTCATCAAGGCTACATCCAGTCGGAACCTCAGCAGGGGGCGACTTATCAAGTGTATATGCAATCCTCTCCGAGTTCAAGACAATTTTTAGATTTCTTAGACAATCGAGGTAATTTGGACCAGTCAGTACATGTTTGTCGTGTATTGCAGATAACGGATTGCAAATTGATGACATGTCAAAAGTTTTGTACTGAAAAATAATAACAGATAAATGTTAATGACTATTTAAAAATATTTAATAAGATATAAAGTATGGACTTTTACTTTATAAATTCTTGCTCCCACTGTTTTGACATTTTCACTACCCTCTAGTAAAAACGGGAAACACATTTCCTCAGTAGGTACGTAAGGTCCAATTAGCCAATCATGATCCCGAATAATATCAGTCAATCACAACTCCTAAAAGGTAGTTTCCTATTGCATCTCCATGCAACCCTTACGTAAACTTTTGTATCACGCTTGATTAGGACCCAATAATATGACGTCGTTCATCTTTACGTGTCAAGCCTTACCCATCGATATTAAACCTTAATGGACGGTAGCTATGAGTTCCCCCAATAATATGAGCCGAAGTCATGAGAGTTTCACGTAGTACACATCACCATGTCAATGGATGTCACAGCTTTCCGGCATCCAATCTCCCCCCCCCCCCAAATAATATGAGCCGAGCATTGAATACGGGTAGCGTTCATCCTGCACCCATTGTCGATGGAAGACATGGAAATTATAAACAAATTTTTAATTTACTTTTTCGGGCTTGATATAAATTTTGAATCTAATTCAAAATGAGGGTTTTTTTAATTTTGAAATGGTCTCATCATTAATTTTAAAAATCTCCATGATTGATCATATGTTTGCTGGATTCATGCATCTTTGTTATTATAAAATAATAACGCACATACTCTTTATTTATAATATAACATGCATATATTATAAACAATAAATTAACAAGGATGATCAATCACCCCAAAACTATTCGGCCCGTGTGATCCAAACACGGGCCTAGGTCCAATCCTAGGAAATGCACGGGATGCAAATGCAACAATTACATAAGCTTTCAATATTTACATGTCTTGGATCTTCATAATTCATCATGGCCCACCATCTTCCAATCTTGATCTTCCACTATCAAATATTTTACAATAAAATATCCATGGCAAATAGGGATACATCTCATGGGGTGGGAACGGGCTATAAACCAAGCCCACTTTATAATTTGATAATTATTACAACTCATTCAACACAAAATATCCTAGCATACACCTAGCAAATTGATCTTGGGCTTTTGATCATCCTTCATACATAATATCACATATCATACACCATAAATTAATTATCACAATAATCAATTGATCAAATATTATATATCTTGGTCCAATTACTAGCCGCCAAAATTATAAATTAAATTAACAAAATAAACAAACACCTTTGTTTACTTTCCAATTAATTTATTTATAACCGAATTTTTTGTAAATCACCAATTACTATAAATAATCAAAGTCACAATTTAATTATTTATTTCATGAGAAAATACATACATTATAAAGTTTAATTTTTCACAAA
This sequence comes from Henckelia pumila, assembly GCF_033568475.1. NCBI lineage: Eukaryota > Viridiplantae > Streptophyta > Magnoliopsida > Lamiales > Gesneriaceae > Henckelia > Henckelia pumila. The sequence goes on along the minus strand of NC_133121.1, from coordinate 32,165,461 downwards.
AATCTACTATAATGATTTTAGAAACATAAGGCCTATGACACTTGATATCCCAAAACACCTTTTGGAAACACAAGTCGTCATAGTCGTTACCGAAGCTCCAACGACGGATTCCGGCCAAATTTATTTTTTATTAAAATTGAGCTGCCCATGATGCTGCCCCAAACTGCCCGAAATGGGAAGCCCCTCATTTTATAATTTTTTTTCAAAAAACAGCCCCAAAAATTGAAGAAATGATTTTCTCATTCGGTTAGAAATTGACCTTAACATAATATTCAACAAATGCTACACAAATAGAGTAACATAGGCTCTAATACCATTGTTGGGGATCGATTACCTCGTGCTTGAAAACGCAGCGGAAGTTTAAAATTTTTAAAATAAACACCAATCACTTTGTATCATTCAAATAATCAAACATCCATAGGGTGTTTAAGAAGATTTTACCTATCAATCTCAAAAGATTGATTTATGGCTCCAACCAAGTTGTGAACAACTTAGCTCTTGAAATGGTAGACACTATCTACAAGCTTCCAAGAGCACACCTTGCTCAAAAATGGATTCAACTCTTCAAGAATGCACCTTGTTTGAAAATAGATCCTCCTTCGAATTAGGTCCACGACTAGTCAAACTAGATCTACTCTAAATCTGCACTAGAATATTTAGAGCATTTTTCATTGAGATTTTTCTTGTCTTTTTCTCCCAAAATCAAAAGACAAAATTTGGAGAATTAATATATTGAAGTGGACGGCCATTCCATGGAAAATGGAGAGGAATATACTATCTCATGGTGAAAAGATAATTAATTAATCATGCATGGAAAAAAGAAAGGCATGCATGGAAAATTTTGTCCAATCTTTTAACCCTTCATATTTCCTCACAAATATAATATATAAATATATATATGTCAAACATACATATATATATATATATATATATATATATATATATATTATACATGGCCCATGAACTTAATATTTAATTAATTATTAAACTAAAACTCATTTAAGTTTAATCAATTAAATAAATCCAACTTGAACTCATTCAAGCCCACTAGTAAAATAATTATTCAACACTATTTTTATTGTGAGCTCTACTAGACTCAATAGTGTTTAATTAATCCAACACTTGAATTAATTTAATTATTTAAACTTCACAAAGTCTACTAGTGAAAATTAATTCAACACTTGAATTAATTAATTAAGTTCAAAATAATAGTTTTGAAAATCACCTTTTTCAAAACCTAATTATTTATTCAAGTCAACTTTTAATCTTGGAACACATTCACAAATTAAAAGTTACTTTCCCTTTTATTCTCCATTAGAAGTCATACTTCTAATTTATTTTACTTATAAACTCTTTTATAAGTTGTTCAACTCATTGAATTAATTTTAATCTCAACGGGATCTAGAAAGCTAGTACTTGTGTGACCCTCAATGGTTCATTGATTTAACTAGCAGTGGGTTCACATCTCCATGTGATTCGGGATGAACAAGTCCCTTATGTGAGCATACCCTATGTGACGCCTAAAATCAAATCTACTAAATCGCATGCATTAAATTTAATAAATATTATGATTATTATTTTTATGGTTTAATCGATTTAAATTCTTTATTTGAAGTATGTGCTAATAAAATATTTTTATTATTTATTCAATGATTTTATTTTACTAACTATTTAGTTAATGTTTTGAAATTTTTAAGTTTATTTGTCTAAATAATTTTATTGTGTAATTTAAATTGTTTTAATATTTTTAAAGGTTTAGGCTTGCATATTTAAATGATTTTAATTGCTTAGTTTATTCTTTTAAATGGTTTTAACTGTTTAGCCTATTTGTTTAAATATTTTCGAGTGTCCAACTTATTTATTTTAATTAGCCTAAGTTTAGCGGTTAGTTATTTTAAATTATTTTAAGTTATTTTAAATGTTTAGCTTATTTATTTAAATCTTTTTTAATTGTCTAAATCATTTTAAATGTTTTAGACTTGTATATTCAAACCTTTCTTTTTATTTGTCCAAATTATTTTAAAGGTTTTTATTTCCACTTGTGTATTTATTTAAATTGCTTTTAAACGTTATTCTAGTTTGTTTAAATTATTTTAATCGCTCTGCTCGTTATTTAAATATTTTTCTCGTTGTCGTGACATCAGAATATTTAATGTGTTAATTGGCCTAAATATTTCATTTTTCCCGCGCATTAGAATTCATTATTTTAACTTTTGCGAAAATTAGTATTTTTATTCCCGGTCTAGAAAATCAATTTAATGTTTTAAATTAAGATTTTTAATCTTGTATTTTTATTTAGTGCGATTTAATTTAAGTCGTAATTACTAGCATTGGTTTAACACTTTTTAAAAGTGTGTTGCACTTTTTCATGGAATTCCTACACTCTCATTTGTCTAGGGTTTATCTATGCTAGCACTTGGACACACCCACTAAAAAACCCACACAACACACGCACACACACACACACAAGAAGCCAATATTCCCCTATTTCTCTCCCAAGCTCAATCCATCGGCTTCCCTATTCCTCTTCTTTTCAAGCTCGCCGCCGCCAGCCACCTCTCTTCTCCGGCGAAACTCCACCATGGCGAGCTGAACGAGCTGGTGCATCCCCCTTGCAACTCGGTTTCAGCTCATTCCTGCCCTTGGATCGATTTTCTTCAGCTCATTTGAGCTCGTGCACTTCGGTTTTAGCTAGGCAAGGATATGGTTTCTTTGCTTCACCTTGTAAATTATTATATGTTGTGTGTTGCATTTTCTTGAAGCATTCGAATTTTTTTAAGAATATTACTGCCCTGTTCGAAAGTCATGTTTCCCCTGCCTTTTGATTTTAATTCCAGAAAATTCTAGCATTTTCACTTGGCTCGGTTTGCTGCTATAATTTATGGATTCATGTGTTGCATTTTTTTGTTGGTTGTCCATAGCATGAGATCGAAATGTCCAGAAGTTTCATAACATGTGTTCGAGAAATTCCAGATTTCTTTTATAAGCTTGTGGTTCGAATATTTCTCAGATGTTCTTCATGCATTGAGTTCGTATGTTGGTTCAGAAATTGCCTTGGCTTGTGTTTGAACACTGTCCAGTCCATTTCCTATTATGATGTTTGAATTGCTTTCAGTTTTTCCCTTGGCTTGTGGCATTCAAAATTTTCAGAATTTATGTATAGCAGGTGTTCGAACCATTTCCATATTTTTGCCTTCAAGTTATGTGATCGAATTTTAAGATTTTTGATGGCTTATGGATCGATTCAAATTTCCAGATTATATACATGTTTGGATTCGAACACTTGGTTTTTGTTGTGTTGATTTGGATGGTGATTTAGAGCTACCATGGATGATATGAAGTTCACATGGTAGCAAATAAGATAACGTGAGTTAGCTTGTGGGATGGAATTGAGGTGCATTCGAGTAATGGGGATGGTTGGGCTCGGTTATGATTGTGACTAGGGGCTGCCCTTTTGAAGGAAGTTGAGCTGGGTTTTGGGCTGTTATGGGGTGAGTTTAAGGGGGTTTTGGGTGAGTTTAAATGTTGGTTATGATACCAAGATAGTGGCTGGAGTTTGGAGACAAATATATAGGTTTTGGAGTGAGTTTTGAAACAAGACATGAGCAGAATTTTGTTGGTGTGTGAGCTGTCCGGAAACTAATTTTTTTTAAAAACAGGGATAAACTCGGGTTTTGGTCAAGGGCTTGGGTCTGGAACTTTTCCTAGATGTTGGGAATATGTCGGTTCAAGAGAGATTTAATTCGGTTAAGTTTTGGTCGAGTTTTAGATTTTTAATTGATTAGGTGCAGAATTTTTGAAGCAAAACAGGGCTGCTGCCCGAAATTGTGTTTTTTTTTTAAAATGATCGCTTAGGAAATAAATTTCGAGGATGATCTCCCTACTTAGATCTAAGTGTCATGGAGTCGTGGTTTCAAACGGAATCCTTTTTTATTCAGAATCAAGCAAGTTACAAATTTTACGGGCGAACCGCTCCAATTTGTCTTAAGCGCTACACTACGGTTTAATTTTTCCATCCTTTGGTTTATCTCCCAAATCACCATCCCGATCATCCATGTGTGAGTCATATGCATGATTATCGATTAATATTTACATGTACGTCATATTTACATATGCATGATAAGTCCATATTCAAGTATGAAAGAAAATATTTTTAGGAACGAAGAGGGATGATTGTGACTATAGCAAGTATGGGTTTGGACGGGCTGGGAGACGTTCTGGCTTCCCTTACCAAATTTATGGGTTTGGACGGGCCGGAAAAAATCCTAGCTTCCCTTACCAAGTATGGGTTTGGACGGGCCGGGAGAAATCCTAGCTTCCCTTACCAAGTATGGGCAAGACGGGTTGGGAGAAATCCTGACTTCCTTGCGGCATAGTGTGCTGCAGCCATGATCATGATCGAATCACAGAGTCGCAATCCAAGGATCTAAGTTCAATATTTATGACCATGTTCATATCTGTTTATTCAGTTATTTATGTTCGACTTAGCTATGCATATGTTTCATTCATGTCCGCATTTTATTTAATTATTATTTAAAGTAGAGGTTAGGGTCGTTTCAGTTGGTATCACAGAATGGTTTTGGTTTTGGTTGTGCCTACTGCAGGTTGCAAGAAACTCGAGAAATCTCGCCTCATCGTCTGTAAGTTTTAATGAATTTTATATGGTAGTCGTAATTGATTTATTACTTTAAATGTTTTGATGTCACATTCTTTTTAAAATATTTTCAAAACTAGATGTTTAATTTATTTAAGTGTGTAGTTTAGTGTTTTTATTGTTTAAAATTTCTTTTAGTAGTTTAAAGTGTATTATTTGACTGTTTATTTATTTTTTATTTTTTTAGCATGCGGTTCCATGTTAAACGAAGTTGGTGTACCAATATTCCTTCCATTTTTAGGCAGTACGCGGATATTTTTTGAGTTATTAGGTAGTACTAATAATTTTTGATGAGTTTGTAGGAGGTTGCTGGAAAATATTAAACTTGCGTATTAGGAGATATTAATTGATGTGCCCTTGTAGTGATTTATTCTCTTTTGGATGGATATTTAGTCGGATGAAAACTAAGTGTATAGTTTGCTTAGAAATTCATAGACGTATGTTTTGCCAGTTAAGTTAAGTGATCGAAACTCGTGTGAAGACTTGTGATACATACTTTTTTTCCTATTATTAGGGATAGTTTGAGTTTTTCGATTGTTATTTGGGCAAATTTGATTTTTTTGGAAATAGTGAGTCGGTTACTATGAGCCTTTCAATTATGTGAACTATTATTCCAATCGTTATTACCTTTTTCCTTCTTTTGTGCTTAAATCTGTTGCAACATATACTTTTGAGTATCCGGAATTTCTTTGCACTTCCTTTGAGCATTTATGGATTCGTGAGAGACATTAATCAGCGTCGAATTCTGCCACTTGGGCATTGGTTGAACTTCTTAGTAAAATCTTTTTAATGTTTCACACATCTCGAAATTTTTCCTTTGGTTCTAGAGCTACATGTTGATGTGAGTAAGATTCACCTCGACTTTATTTTTGTGACATACTTATGTTGTGGTTGACATCTGGATATGTTTTAGGACCGTTGTTTCCCCTGATTATTAACTTGTGTGAATTTCTCTCGACTAAAGTCACACTGATTGCCTTAATTGTACTTTGATTGTTTGAGCATGATTTCGTTACCCATGGATAAATGATCACGAGATTGGTATCTTGTTGGCTCATATTCATTATTCATAGAGCCTCCATTATTAATCATTCACCCCTAGAATTGAATTATGAGTGAGTTGTTTTCACTTATCTATATTTTTATTTTCAGCTCGTTTGTTGGTAATGCTTGCACTATTTCATTTAGTATGGAGCGGCATTACTTGTACGCTTGTTTTTTTTCAAGATCCACCATAACAGAGACTTGGGTGGATTATAGTTTCAACTATCATTTCGATTTCTTGTGTAGAAATTTGGCTCGTAACCACATAGTAAGTGTTTAGGCCGTTGTAATTTAGTATTAGTACTAGATAAAAACCTAAGTTATTGTTGTGTTCCGAGGAATGACGACTGTCAATTATATCTGGTTCTAGCGAGTAGACTGCTAGGTAGTAAATTAAGTGAATGGGTTGTTTCAATTTTAATAGGATCGTTAAGAGTAAAAAGACGATTTTGGCAAGCTGAATGACTTGTCAGTCGCGAGATAGAAAAATAGAACTGTCCTTAGAATACTTTTGGGTACTTTACATTTTCATTCCAAGATTTTGTGAATGTCGACCGGTAAAATTAATGCACCAACTATGGGCATAGAATGATGAATAGAATATTCAGGTAGTTTTCCGGATAAGCTGTAGATTTATTTATCGGTGAAAATGCTAAGTTACTTGAGGAACAATGAGAAAGCATTTTCAATCGAATTACAAACTCTTTGAGGTGTCCAATTTCATACTAAGTTCTTGAAATATGAATTCAGGTTGTACATAAAATAATTTGGGAATTTTTGGATTTTCAGACTTGCTGCCAAGTTGAACTAAGGATTTTAAATATGTCTTCAGGCGATATGTAGGAATTGTTTGGTACTTAGAGAACCATCTAATCCAATAAGTGGATAGTAGTTCGTAGTATATTTTGACTTTAAGTGTAATTATGGATTTCTTAGTCGTTGCATCTGGGATTGGGCATAGTCCAGGATCATTAAGCGTAGCATTGCTAATAAGTGGCGTAGACCTTTAGAATTTCAAAATAGATATTAAGTTTTTCTCGAAGGTATCATTGTTCTGTAATATTATCGATTTGGGAATATAAGGAAATTAACTCGTTTTGTCGATCCTTATACGATTGTTGAGGAGATAAGTAATTTGTTTTATCATTTGGGCATGCCGTAGAGAATTGTTGGGGGAGTTTGTGCCAGATCCATCTCATATCTTGAGGTTTAACGATGTAGAATTGTATAGTCCCTTAGCTATCCTATTTAGAAAGATTTAGTGTTAGTTGCTAAGCATTTTGTGAACTGGTGAATTTCTTAAGAGTTCGAGTTCTAGATCATATGTGTTAAGCTTAATCGGTAAATAGACATTAAGCGTAGTTTTGTTGTTAAAAAGCTTTTAATTTATGGTCGAGGATGACATGAATTATTTATTGGTTATACGGAATCTATTGCTTGAAGCAGTGATTAGGGATTTAAGGTAATCGAACTAAGGAAGTTATCAGATATTTTAGGATTTTAGGTGACGAATTAAAACTTTTACAGTCACATGGGAACAGTGATAAGAAATTTCTCTTAGGCCACAATCATTTGGGGACAGATAGGAATTTTCAAATTTATTTTGCAGTGGGAGTTAGTCAGCTCCTTGCTTGTAGGTGTCGATTAGTATCATAGTAGCGCAGCGAAAGCTGATTTGGGCCAACTCACGTGGGTGCAAAGTTGGTAATTTAGTGTTGATCTGGTCTAAGGTATTCGAACCTAGTTAGTAGGTCTTGAATTTCGAGGACAAAATTCCATTTAAGGGGGAAAGGAATTGTGACGCCTAAAATCCAATCTACTAAATCGCATGCATTAAATTTAATAAATATTATGATTATTATTTTTAGGTTTAATCGATTTAAATTCTTTATTTGAAGTATGTGCTAATAAAATATTTTTATTATTTATTTATTTATTTTATTTTATTAACTATTTAGTTAATGTTTTGAAATGTTTAAGTTTATTTGTTTAAATGATTTTATTGAGTAATTTAAATTGTTTTAATATTTTTAAATATTTAGGCTTGCATATTTAAATGATTTTAATTATTTAATTTATTCTTTTAAATGGTTTTAACTGTTTACCCTATTTGTTTAAATATTTTTGAGTGTCCAACTTATTTATTTTAATTAGTCTAAGTTTAGCGGCTAGTTATTTTAAATTATTTTAAGTTATTTTAAATGTTTAGCTTATTTATTTAAATCCTTTTTAATTGTCTAAATCATTTTAAATGTTTTAGACTTGTATATTCAAACCTTTCTTTTTATTTGTCCAAATTATTTTAAAGGTTTTTATTTCCACTTGTGTATTTATTTAAATTACTTTTAAATGTTAGTCTAGTTAGTTTAAATTATTTTAATCGCTCTGCTCCTTATTTAAATATTTTACTCGTTGTCGTGACATCAAAATTTTTAATGTGTTAATTACCCTAAATATTTCATTTTTCCCGCGCATTAGAATTCATTATTTTAACTTTTGCGAAAATTAGTATTTTTATTCCCGGTCTAGAAAAATCAATTTAATGTTTTAAATTAAGATTTTTTTGCTTATATTTTTATTTAATGTGATTTGATTTAAGTCGTAATTACTAGCATTGGTTTAACACTTTTTAAAAGTGTGTTGCACTTTTTCATGGAATTCCTACACTCCCATTTTTCTAGGGTTTACCTATGCTAGAACTTGGACACACCCACTCAAAAACCCACACAACACACACACACACACACACACACACACACACACACACACACACACAAAAAAGAAGCCGACATTCTCTGTTTCTCTCCCAAGCTCAATCCATCAGCTTCCCTATTCCTCTTCTTTCAAGCTCGCCGCTGCCAGCCACCTCTCTTCTCCGGCGAAACTCCACCATGGCGAGCTGAACGAGCTGGTGCATCCCCCTTGCAGCTCAGTTTCTACTCATTCCAGCCCTTGGATCGATTTTCTTCTGCTCATTTGAGCTCGTGCACTTCGGTTTTAGCTAGGCAAGGATATGGTTTCTTTGCTTCACCTTGTAAATTATTATATGTTGTGTGTTGCATTTTCTTGAAGCATTTGAATTTTTTTAAGAATATTACTGCCCTGTTCGAAAGACATGTTTCCCCTGCCCTTCGATTTTAATTCCAGAAAATTCTTGCATTTTCATTTGGCTCGGTTTGCTGCTATAATTTATGGATTCATGTATTGCATTTGTTTGTTGGTTGTCCATAGCATGAGATCGAAATGTCCAGAAGTTTCATAGCATGTGTTCGAGAAATTCCATATTTCTTTTATAAGTTTGTGGTTTGAATATTTCTCAGATTTTCTTAATGCTTTGTGTTCCTATGTTGGTTAAGAAATTGCCTTGGCTTGTGTTTGAACATTGTCCAGTCCATTTCCTATTATGATGTTCGAATTGCTTTCAGTTTTCCTTGGCTTGTGACATTCAAAATTTTCAGAATTTATGTATAGCAAGTGTTCGAACCATTTTCAGATTTTTGCCTTCATGTTATGTGATCGAATTTCAGATTTTTGATGGCTTATGGATCGATTAAAATTTCCAGATTATATACATGTTTGGATTCGAACACTTGGTGTTTTTTGTGTTGATTTGGATGGTGATTTAGAGCTACCATGGATGATATGAAGTTCACATGATAGCAACTAGGATGACGTGAGTTAGCTTGTGGGATGGAGTTGAGGTGCATTCGAGTAATGGGGATGGTTGGGCTCGGTTATGATTGTGACTAGGGGCTGCCCTTTTGAAGGAAGTTGAGCGGGGTTTTGAGCTGTTATGGGGTGAGTTTAAGGGGGTTTTGGGTGAGCTTAAATGTTGGTTATGATACCAAGATAGTGGCTGGAGTTTGGATACAAATAGATAGGTTTTGGAGTGAGTTTTGAAACAAGACATGAGCAGAATTTTGTTGGTGTGTGAGCTGTCCGGAAACTACTTTTTTTTAAAACATGGATAAACTTGGGTTTTGGTCAAGGGCTCGGGTCTGGAACTTTTCCTAGATGTTGGGAATATGTCGGTTCAAGCGGGATTTAATTCGGTTAAGTTTCGGCCGAGTTCTAGATTTTTAATTGATTAGGTGCAGAATTTTTGAAGCAAAACAGGGCTGCTGCCCGGAATTGTGTTTTTTGTAAAATGATCGCTTAGGAAATAAATTCCAAGGATGATCTCCCTACTTAGTTCTAAGTGTCATGGAGTCTTGGTTTCAAGCGGAATCTTTTTTGATTAAGAATCGAGCAAGTTACAAATTTTACGGGCGAACCGCTCCAATTTGTCTTAAGCGCTACACTATGGTTTAGTTTTTCCATCCTTTGGTTTGTCTCCCAAATCTCCATTTCGATCATCCATGTGTGAGTCATATGCATGATTATCGATTAATATTTACATGTACGCCATATTTACATATGCATGCTAAGTCCATATTCAAGTATGAAAGAAAATATTTTTAGGAACGAAGTGAGATGATTGTGACTATAGCAAGTATGGGTTTGGACGGGATGGGAGACGTTCTGACTTCCCTTACCAAATTTATGGGTTTGGACGGTCCAGGAGAAATCCTAGCTTCCCTTACCAAGTATGGGTTTGGACGGGCGGGAGAAATCCTAGTTTCCCTTACCAAGTATGGGCAAGACGGGTTGGGAGAAATCCTGAATTTCTTGCGGCATAGTGCACTGCAGTCATGATCATGATCGAATCACAGATTCGCAATCCAAGGATCTAAGTTCAATATTTATGACCATGTTCAGATCAGTTTGTTCAGTTATTTATGTTCGACTTAGCCCTTACCAAGTATGGGTTAGGTCATGCCGAAATTTTTTAAAAATCCGCATTTTATTTAATTATTTTTTAAAGTAGAGGTTAGGGTTGTTTCACCCTATATAGCTCCATTCTTATTAATCATCCTCTTGATAATAAGAACGTCAGAAAACTCAAGTCTGATAGTACCCAACCAGTTATGTTAAACGTCTAGCAGCATCGCTTACATGACTCCCTAGGTATCAAATGATAGTGCCTACAAGAACCAATAAATTATGGTTAGCATACAGTACGGTCCATTCAACTCATATATCCCGATCGATTCGACAACCATTGGTATATCGAGAGTTGTCAATGAATCGATAAATATGCGTCATGTCGTAGTTTCATCGAATGTGTAAGTCAAGAAACCCTTTCTTAATTACCACCTACTCTGATCAGAGATTTCAAGCTACATATGCATGGGAACACATAGGATATCGATACCCATAGGTAAGCGGTGAATCCCTGACTACAATGCATCAACTCCTATATGTTTCGTCACAACACCCAACATTGCCACCTAATGACCCCAGTTGAGTCGGAAAACAAGTCAAAGTGAAGCACTAGCATATAGAGTCTCCATGTTGTCCCGGGTCATAAGGACTAATGGTGTACAACCATAAACTAGGACTATTCCACTCGATAAGTGAGAACCACTTGGAAAATCCTTTAGAGATGGTTGTTCAGTGCACTCTACAAGGAGCATCTATTTGCATGCTTGGACATCTCCATGTCCCCTACCAATGAAACGTGGTACTCACATCGCAAATGCTAGTCTCAAGCTCGAGCGGCCTTTATCCTTCTTTGTGGCTGCTGAATTGACTAGGAACAGTTTAGAATATACAGTATTTCAAATATGAGTTTCATGATAGTATCCCATGACCATCTCATATTCTTTCTACTATTTGTATATTCAAGGGCTTTATCTATGCAGCTAGCATGAGTATTCAGATAAAGATGTGCCAAATTAAATAATTAAAATATTATTAAAATGAAGATTGTCATACAAGAGTTATCTCAAGGACCATCGGCCAACACATGGCTCGACGGGCACCTACTCTAACAAAGAGTTCTTGGAGCCTGTTGTGCTTTAGGAATTATCAAGGGAAGATTACCCTTGGGAGGCCGTTAACGCAACCATTAGAGTGTTTACACTCAAGAGATTCCAGCGGCTCGTATAACTGGCAGAATGTTAATATCCTTATCACGGATAGTAGAAGAGATGTTTGATCGTGGGAACATTAGTACGATCAGACGAGGTATTTAAGTTGTATTCTGTTCAAAGTGAGACTTTATGAGTTGCAGAGGTGTCAGTTATTTTGGCAGTGATCCGGATCAGTACACCGATGAGTGAGCTGAGTTTTTTCAAAACTATTTATGTGAGATTTATTGGTTCACTCAAGGAATGATTTGCTCTGCGATGTGAGGAAGTTCTTGCAGTCTTTTCATGTGATTCAGAGCTGTTGTATTGTAAGAACAAGTGTAACTGTTTTCAATGGGCTTTATCATGATAAATTAGTGATCAGACGTGGGAGATGACAGTAGCTGAGACCTTCAGTTTTTCAGGTCTAGAGGAATTATTATCACTGACTTCTCGAGTTTTTTTAATGTGTTGGGCCATTGACGTGACTGTTTCGACAGAGTCAATTCAAGAGTAAAACAGATTGCGGCAGAGTTTTGAAGACTTCGCAATTATCAGATGTTTATGTTTTTGTTCATCTAGACAAGTGAGTCAAAATTCGATAAGACTTACTTCTGCTAGTAAAAAATTAAACTGTATTCTCGTTGTGAATACCAAGACTACTGTCTCAAGCCGTGTGGCAGATGTAACCATTCGATTCAGACTATTAGTATCAGGGGTTGTACTAACCTACATGTGCATCCAATAGTTTTTGAGATTATATTTTTCAGGATATAAAGACGAATGTTTCTGTTCTGAAAAGACTAGAAAAGTGTGGACAACGACGTTGTCACAGCGCAGGTGATTTGGTGGAGACCTTGACATTTTTGCAATAGTAGTATCCTTTCGGGTATAATTATTTTGCCTGCAGTATCAGCAGTAACTCGGTTTTTTTTTATATCATAAATGTGTTATTCTGAAGTTTTGATTATGGGATAAGAGTTTTGTCACAATTAGCCAATAATAAAGATTGTAGACAATTGTCAATCATTGATTAACACCGGAGATATCAGAATCAGTGTCAGATTATAAAGGTGATACAGAGGAGTTTGTTTCGTTTTTATTTAGTTGATAAATGACAGACGGTAGTTGAACGTTGATTACTAAAGGATTATCGCGGAAGCTGTGTGTGTTTCCAGATTTGATTAGTAACTAGTTGCAATAGATGAAGTCAATTCTGCAAGAATGTTCTGTGGCTAGATGAGTTGCAGTAACTCAGATCCGCAATTCAGTACTATTCATTCAGTATGAGTCAAAAGCATGTGAGTAGTAGAAGGACTACTCGTATTGTCTATTGATGGTGCTAATTGACAGTATTGCTAGTGTTACAAGAACTGATGAGATAATTTTGGTACAGACCAGTAGGCAACACCACCGTTGATTTTTGGTGTATAAGTTAGATATCATAGGAATATCCACTTAGTATGGTACCAGCTATCATGATCAACTGCCGATGCATTGAGAACTGTTAAGATTTCAGGAGATCACTTAGTGGTTTGATGGAAATTTTCACGTGATTTATTTGGGATTAAAAAATGAGACAGTCTTGTATACCTGCTCAAGCATTGGGTAATTAGAAAGTATTTGAATTCGCCCATGAGCAGGGAATTTGATGATAAGTTTTGTTGACTCGACCAATGGTGCTCGTCACTTGAACCATGGAGAGCGCTAGAGTGTGACATCAACCTTGGGATGCAATAGTATAACGTCAGATAGGTTGTATTCAGTTGATCAGAAAAAGAGTAAAGCAAGTTCTACTGATGTACATGGGTTTCACATCTGATAGATGGACATGGGATTCTAGGTTAACTTATTCGCTAGCCTTAGCTAAATAGTTAACAGATGACAATGTGAATCATTTACAAGGAATTTCTTGGAAAGAGAGACTTCAGTGCCAGATACGGTGCAATTTCAGGGATATTTTGTGATTGTATCGGAAAAGTTCTAAGTTCAGTATTGCGAACGTTGGAGTCCAGTAGGGATCTGAACGGAGGTGTTTTCAACAAGACATATGGGTTGTCGGAGGTGTATTTGACAGGGTATGTTAGTTTCTAGAAGTTAAATTTTCTTGTGGTTTAGAACAATGAGTGATCCGCAGTTTTGGGAATCTTGTTAAGGGTACATTCTCAGGGTTGACCAAGACCTGATTTCGAGGACGAAATCTCTAAAGGTGGAGAGAATGTAGTATCTCGATTTTTGTTTCTAGTAATTATAAGGAATAAGCATGTTTAGAATGTTTTAAACATGATTAAGGAATACTTGGATAATATTATTAAGTAGGAAATCGAATTCAGGACATTCGAAAAAGGTCTGGAGGGTTTCAAGTGTTCAAGCAGTTCGGAAGGTCCGAACTTGAGCTAGGAATAGTTCGGTGGTTCCGATCCCTTTGTAAGATAGATTTGAGTTCGATAAGATCCAAACGTTTCCTCGACAGGCAGATATGGGCTTTTAGATTTGTGACTTGACTTGATTGGACAAGGTGGATTTTGGAATCTCCGAACCCCTAGTTAGATAGGTCAGAACTCTGTCGGCAACTGTATTGTCCAATCGAAGGACACACGTTCAGAGGAGGGAGTTCGGAAGGATGATCGGAAGTTCTGAAGTACGTTTGGAAGGTCCGAACTGGAGATCGGACGTTCTGATCAATGTTCTATAAATAAGGGAGCCGAGTCCCTCATTCTTTGCTCATTTCCCACTCTTCTCTCTCGGTTCGTACTTGCTTCTAGTCGGTTTTTAGGCATTTCTAGGCATTGTTTCGGAGGCTAGTTGATAGCGAGGTGCTACCGAGATCGTAGCAGAGTTGTGCCTAGGTTTTGATGTCATCCCCATCAAAGGACCAATGGCAGATGCAGTTAAATTGCTAGAATCTGATTAGATTCTGTGAGAAGGTATTAGTCTAGTTAAGGTTTTTAGTAAGCCATAAGTGATATGATGATTATCTGCTTATTGTCTTGGACTTGAGACCTGAGTGGCTAGGTTGCTTGAGTTGCTTGAGTTGCTTGATTTGAGGTACGTACGTACTATCCGAGATATCCTGGTTTAGTATGCATGTTCTATGTTTGCATGATTTATATGGAATTGTTTTATGTTCATTGATTATGCCACGATTATTACTGCTACATGCATTATTATGTTGATCTTATACCTTGATATTACCAGTAGAGGTTTCGTTCTGCCCCATGATATGTTGTGGATGGATTCCATGCATTTGGGTCCAGATATGTCCACAGTTTATGGTATGGGAGCCACCTCTTGATGTGACAGTCCAGCATACTAATATCATGGCGCCTTCGGACTGAGCAGTGATTTTTAATGTGATAGGTTTTCGGTACCCGTTCATTTGTATTTGCATTCATAGCTTGTGTGTACTCGAACCTTCATACTGAGTGTTGTATCTCTCACGTCAGTGTATTTTTCCTTGGATACCCCATTCGACGGGGCAGTTGTAGGTATTCCAGTGTGTAGTTGGCGACCAAGGATTTTTGGACTCAGTTGGTTCCAGCAGAGCTAATTAAGATTGACCCTCTTGTGCTTTGGGTTTTTCGATTAGGTTGTATATTATTTCGGGTTGCAGTTATTTATCAGTTGTATTCTGAAGGGTTAGTATTTGATTTATGTTTCTGTCATTGTCTCTGATTACTGTTGTTTAAGTTTTAATTGCATGTTTAAGACTCTGTTAGTAGGTTATTCCGGAGCGGGTCAATACAGCACTCTAATGAGCGCATGATTCATGGACTTGTAAGAGTACAAGTCATCATGAAAAATAATTAAAGTCTTAAATAGATTTAATTAATTTTATCCTAGTTGAACTTGGATTAAAAAGGTTCATGAAACATATATATAAATATATATACGTGTATTTATACATATATAGATATATATATGCATATAAACGTGTGTGTGTGTATATATATGGATATAATATATGATTTAGTAATGTGACTGTAGGTGAAAGTATATATATATACATATACATATATATATGTATATATATATATATATATATGGTAATAATATATAAGGGTTGATATATTATTGCCTTAACAAACAACTTGCTTATTAAGAAAAATACATAATATATACATGTGTAATTTTCGAAAAAAACAACCCTAATTTCTATATGCAAGAATTTGGCCACCACCTCTAACTCATAGAGGATTTTAAGTGGTGTTTTCTTGTCCGTTTGAAATCTCAATGAAAAATTTCTTCCTTTTCTCTCTAGTGCGAGTTTGAAGAGGAATAGGCAATCCGGTCATGGACCTGATTCGGATATTGAAGAAAGGTGTTTTCAAGTTGATTGTTCGTAAGAAGTTACAATAAGAGATATCTCTGCTAATCTCGGAATAGTTGGTATCAAGTGAACTATTCATTAAAGGTAAAAATTCTATAACACCATATGTATGTTGATTAAACCATATGAGTGTCCAAGTATGTTTTGAACGTCAAAACGGAAAATTTTAAAATTTTTGCTGCTTCTTAGGTACGATTAAACAGTATTTCGATAGTGGCATCAGAGTTAGGTTCTCTATATCATATAGTTAATTTAATTGAGATTGTTTAATTTCTAACCGCGTAAGAAAATTAAAAAAAAAATTTACAGTGCGGAATTTTTTTTTTCCAGAAACAAAAAAAATTTATTTTAATGCTGCCTGAAAAGTTTGGGCAGCTGCTGCAAATCAAGGCAGCCGCCACTGCCTAGAACAGTTTTTTCAGAAAAAATTTTGGTTCGGGCAGCGGCTGCCATGCCTGAGATGGGCTGCCTAAAAATTTCGGACAGCTGACGGCGCAACATGGGGTTGTTCGAAATCGTTTGGGGCAGTCCCTAGGTAATGGGATCGAATTATTTTGGGCCCGGGGTGACTTTTATAATTTTTAAGTAAATTTATGTGAAATTGAAATTTTATGATAATTTGACTAATTTGCCTTTAAAATTAATTTTTAGTAAAATTATAAATATTTTCTTATGAAATAAATAATTAAAATATGATTTTAATTATTTATAGTAAAATGAGTTTTATAAGAAATTAATTATTATTTAATTAATTGGAAATTAAATAAAAGAGTTTATTTAATTTATTAATTCATTTAATAATTGTCGCGGTTAGTACCAAAATTACAAGATACATGATTTGATGGATTTTATAATATGTGATATTATGTGCATGAAAGATGATCGAGAGTCATGACTTATGTGCTAGGTGTATGCTAGGATATTTTATTGTTTTTATTATTTCTTTTATTTTGAATAAAGTGGGTTTGGTTTATGGCTCGTTCCCAGCCTGATATGAATCTTTAATGGGATGAATAACAAACATGATTATTGGAGAAAATCGTGTCTTCAATTCAATAACAAAAAAAATAAAGTATTTTTCCCGACCTTAAAACAACTAAATGATTTTGTGAAATTCACCCCTAGTTTAAAATAAACTAGTAATTAATAATCACGAGAAACAACTGTGATTCAAAGGAACCTTCAAAAAACTTGTCTTTGACATTCCACGATGAATAACAGTCGATAAATGTCACAAAGTTGTTAAAATTTGTTAAGTTTGATTTTTGGCAAAGCAAAATATTCGATAAAATTCTAGAGAGAATTTTTGGTTGATAAAATCAATAATCTTAATAATTATCAATAATTGTTGTAAGGTTTACAATATATAATAAAGACAAACTAAGTTTTCTAATAGAATTAAACTATAAGTTTCTTAGTTGGACTAAAATTATAAGATTCCTAGTTGGACTAGACTCCAAAACCTATCTAGACTTGAAATCTCGCCTATAAGACATAGTTATACTAGAAAACCTATCTAAAGTAATTATATGGACTTTAAATATGGTAAATCTTGACCCATATCAAATACTAATAAAATAAGCCCTAAAACTAAACTAAATACCCTTAATTGAGGCTCTTAAAATAGCAAAAAAATAGACCTTCAACTAAATTATATAATAATAAATAACTTGAACTTCCAAAGCATAATCTTTCAAAGTCTTTAATGTCTTCAAATCGTCATTTTCTTGAAGTGTCATGTCTCCTTGATCTTCTTGCACTCGAATCATGTTAAATGCACTCCAACTTTGTTGCAATGCTCTTCAAATCCTTCTAGCTAGTCTTGATGACATTTTGTTAGACACTTCTTGATAATTCATTGCAAATCATTGAAGCACTTCTTTAAACTTCTTGTTTGTTCACTATTTAATGATCTTTACGGCAACTCTAGAGGATCCCATTTCTTTTTAACTTGATGACTTCGAGAGCTATCCATGATCATATCATACTCCCCTACTTGAAAAAAAATTTGTCCTCAAATCTTGCTCGTTACCTACAACAAATAAAGAAATATTAGAAACATTAAGAATCTTCTCGACACCATACATACCTTGTATTTTCTCCTTGTAAACTTTATGATCCTACTTGTCCAACAATATCATGGAACCAATGTCGATGATTGATTTTGTATTCTCCTTATCCATTAGTGTACCTTGCATACTCACATCAAGATCAAAAACCACAAAGTTCTCCATGCACAAAATAAAAACCTTGACACCACAACAAGCATGCAAAAATACGATTAAAATTCCATTAATTATGACATATACCAAATTTCTCTCCTTCTTAAACCTAGTTAACCCCGACACAAAATTCATAGATTTGTACAACCATTGTTGAAACGTCTACTACTAATAAAATGCGAAAAAACTTTTTTTAAAAAAAATAAAAATTATACATATATGTATAAACATTAAAAATACTACTAATAAATAAAATTCTTAAAACAAAAGCTTAAGTAAATAATAAACATTAATCCACTGAAAATCTTACGTCATGCCAAATAAAAATAATGATAATATCTAAGAAAAAAAATCCATAAACCTCGAATGCGGAAACGTAATAAAAATATATCTCTCAAACACTGGAAACTGAAAATACAAAACATGTTTTATAAATTCTCAAAAGTAACCCAAACATGCTAAGACTCAATACGGCGGTCACGGGATCCACTGCCGGCGAGCTCATACGTCCTCACCACCAGTAGGAGCTACATATGAATCATCATGCTCACCTGCACCATATAAGCGTAGTGATCCTAGAGGCTCAACATGTCTAATCCTTTATAACAAGGGTTAAAATAATGCATCACATAATCATACTAATACATATACGTGTACATGCATTCATGAATAAAATATTTCATAATCATAACATAAACATTACTGATCCTGATTCTTAAACATAAGCATAACTTGACATCATAAGCATAATAATATAGTTGAGCATGAAATTTTGAAACATACTATGGTCCTATCAGTAAGTATGACTAAATATGTGCCGACTGATCAGTCTCCTGAACCAACGTACGTGGCGGTGATAAATCACCTCTGTGCTGGTAGTAAATTACCTCTTAACATAAATAGTGGATAATCACCTTTGTGCTGTCACACTACTTCAATTCTCATCATAAAAATATTTTTCTGCTCAACAGTTGATCATAATCATAACATGTAAATTTTCATGAATGCATGCACTGAAAATATGTCCGTAATATATATTTAATTGATTTTCAAAATAAATAGTCTTATGCTTAAAATACTTTCATGCATAAAATAAATTAAATATATATTCCGGACATAGTAATTTTCATGGGTTTGGTCCAGACTACTGATCACTCAATCTAAGCCCATAAAATCTTAAGATGGCCCATTAATTACATAAAAGCCCAAAAATTATTTCTTAAACATAATTGGGACTAAATAAAATATTTAAGCCCATTAAATCTTAATTAAACCCAATAAATTCCTAGATTGGCCCAAAAATCCACTGTCTGACCCAAAAATTCCCATGGGCTCCCGAAACCATAAAAATCATTGGGTTCACTTAAATAAATTATTTAAAGCCCAAATAAAATTATTTGGAGGCCCAAATAATTTTCTAATTAATTTAAAAGCCAAAAATACACTTAAACTATTAAATACTTAAAATTTAAAATACCCGAGCCCGGCCCACCTAACCCGGACCCAGACCCTACTGACCCGACACCTTCTGGACACTACCCGGACCGCCCCAGCCTGGCCCAGCCCGAAAAGAAGCAGCCCAGCCCGAAAATCCTCCCCCTACCCCTTTCTCGGCCAGCAGCTTGAGCAGTTCCACGAGATTCGTTCATGCCGCCTGCTCCGGCAACCTTTGGCTGTGAAACCATAGTCCAAACGTATTACACTCAAATACGTTTCCAACAAGCTAAAAACCATCCAAAACCATGGCCTAACAAAGGAGAACAAACCTCTGCAAGTCGGCCTATCCTGGACTCATGCGCAGACCTGAGCAATGCCGGGACTTTCGATCGTGCCACTTGCTCTGACCATCAATCACCGTGAAATCAATTCCTAAACTTATTAAACACGTAGAGGGTTCTAACCCAACAAACCTCACATCAAAACGTGGCCCGAGCGAAGAGAACGAACTCTTTTTCCCGGAACTCTAAACCTGCGCAATCTGTGCACCAGATCTTGAATGCCACGGCTACAGCCCATTCCAGCCCCAAACTCCAGCAACGCTTAACCCTAGGAAACTTAAGACACTTCTCCAACCATAGGTCAGCAGCCGAGACCAACCCCATGCATAAAAACGTGGGTATGCAACAAGTAATCCAAGCAAAACTTGAGTTATTCACATTCTAACCAACTAGTCTTCATGAAATTCAAAGGTACCAGAAAAGAGGTGATGCTTTCAGAATATAAACATGATACATAGCTTATACGGTGTTGAAGGAGAGAATTAAACATGCCTTGTAAATTATTTGATGAAAATTTATGCGTATACGGCTCCGGGACGACGGAAATTCGATGGCAAGCTTGAAGATCGGCTATGGAGGCTTCTCTGCTGCTAAAGGGCGTGGGGATGATGTGAAGAAGAGTTGGAGGCG
This sequence comes from Henckelia pumila, assembly GCF_033568475.1. Taxonomy (NCBI): domain Eukaryota; kingdom Viridiplantae; phylum Streptophyta; class Magnoliopsida; order Lamiales; family Gesneriaceae; genus Henckelia; species Henckelia pumila. The sequence continues at coordinate 32,144,852 of NC_133121.1, read as the reverse complement.
GCTGAATGAGTGAGATAGGCGTTGGTTTTGGGGGAGATTAGGATTAAATTTAGGCTAATTAGGTAGATAATTACTTAGGATATATAATATTCTAAAAATATAAAATTTTTAAACTTTTAAATACATGCTAATGTATTCTATAAACTTAAAATCCCGAAATATAATATTAGGGTATTTTTAAAAGTTGATAAAAGTCATTAAAATGACTTATTTTGGCTAAAAACGGGCTTTCTAAAATACATAAATAAAATACCATAATTTTTCAGAATAAAAACTTCAAAAATACTAATTTATGGCTACTAAAATCTCCTAAAAATAATTGTGATGAAATATCTTTAACTCGTTCGTCCACGGTCCCGTCTACGCGATCAAAATAATAAATTTCTTAAAAATCTAGAATTTTCATAATTATGGGTTAAATGCTAAAATAATTCAAATCATGCACATAATACACATAATAACACATAAATAATATTTAACCCACAAGTCTAAATTTTAAATGATTATCTTCCTTAATTATGCATGTGAATTTACGGAGGAAAAATACCGGGTGCTACAATTGTACTCTAGAAATAAGAAGTGATTTATTTAAATCATAAAATTATGAAGTATATTTGCTTGTCTACATTCAATATACCTCTCACAACTCCACTCGACATAACGCTTCATGTGTAACCATAAAAATATTTATCCAAAGTAGACAATATTTCGGATTTCTCAATATAACACATCAAACTTAAACTATATGCTCCCTCAACAAGTAAATCATTCAATGATGAACATATAATGAAAATTTTATTTTCTTTAAACAAGTACACATTGCTCAAATAAAATTTATCATGAAGACCATACAAACATAACTCAAAGATATTTTTAAAATCATCACCCAACACAGAAAATCTTGACATGCTCACAACCCAAAAACTTGAAATCCAACATAATTAGCATAAATCTCAAATGTTCAACATGCTCATGCAAAATTTTGCTATATACTAAGATATCATCAAAGTATACAACAATAAATTTACCTATGTGTGCATGCAAAGCATGACTCATCAAAATCTTAAACGTACTAGACGCATTACGTAGTCTAAAATACTTGACTAACCACTCAAAAAGATAAGACTTTCTGCCTATACAACTCATGAACCATTCACACACATCAATATACATCAAATCACTCGATTTCTTAACATACCAAGATTAAAAAACTTAATATCAAGATTTAAAGTCATAACATATGCCATAGGTAGCACATTCACAAATCTCTCATCAAAGTTCTCAAATCCAAACAAATTAAAATTTAGAACATACCTTCAAAATTTGGAATTGGAATTGGAATTGTATATTAGTTTTGAAGTTAAATCATACCTCCCAAAGAGAACAACTTTCGAGTCTTCAACCTCACCTTGTGTGTGTTCAACTTTACATGGATCAAACATGTGTATCCTTTTAACATTGAATCTTCTTTTCCTCCTCATCAAAATATCTCCAATATCCTACAAAGAAAAAATAATAATGATCGGGATAAAACCGGCTATATCATGACAATGAGATTAAATTTCTTTGTCCAAAATTACTTTAAGGGGTTTATACGAAATCAAAGATTTTTTAATCTCACTATTTTGGGTCATATATATTTTTTCCTTGTCCTCTTTTCTCTCTTTTTTTCTCTCCAAGGTCATCTCACTCTTTTGTACACTCTTTTTTTTTTACCTCTACTTTTTCTTTCTTTTCAATGGCTATCTCACTTTTTTGTTTACTCTTTCTTTCAGCCATAAGTCACTTTATGACATTCCAATTGGTCTTCAAGAACTTCTTGTGGAGTCAATTTAAAAGGAAGAATACATGGTTCCTCCAATAACATTGTAGGGACCTCGGGTACTAATCTCAACTTAAAGGGCGATTAATAACAAGAAATATTAAATCAGAATATTAATCTGCTTAAAAATCAAATAAATAATACTGGACATTTGGCGATGCAAAACCATACATTTGGCTACGCAAAAACATGTCGCAAAAGATCAACAAATTTTTTTTTTTTTAGTAGACCTTGACGCGCGGGCGCGCCTAAGGGTCGGACCAAGGCACCCAAGGTGCCTTGGTTAGGCGCGGCCATGCCTCTGGGCTGGGCGGGCGTGCCTGGCCCTCGGATTAGGCTTCCAAATAGCAGAAAAATGAAGGTTTTGCCCCTGTTTTGAATCTCAAACATCCTCTAACTTATGAAGCATGAATTCATCATCAAAATCTAGAAGAAAACATGCAAATCCATGAGCTAATCAAGCAACTAAACATGGAACTTAATATACAACCCATAAGATCTTACATTGTTCTTATTCTTGCCAAACATACAAGTCTTAATGTGTAAGTGTTTATAACAAAACATATACAAGATCTAGATACAAAGGTTGACATCGACTCTACTGCATAAACCCGAGTTCACCACATGCTACTCTTGATCTCGTTCTTCTTACAACCTTCTTTGTCCTGTGCTAGTCCCATCTATTCCCATGCACACATACAAACATAGAAATAGCCGGATATCTCCGGTGAGAATTGAATCCCAGTATAAAAAAACTATATCATGCATATCATAGAGTTTAAGAAAATACTCATATAACCATCTCAACAAGCATTAAACCAATCTATAGTAATGCATGACTTAAAAATCTGCTATCAAGTTCTATATCGGTTCTTGGGATCCCGGGGAATAATAACACAACAAATCTCCCACCTACTCTCCCTTTCGGGGTGGCGTTGAGCTCTTTTCCCGGACTTTGGCATACTATATCAAGTTTCTAACCATAGGAGTTGATCTATCTCCTAGGTTCCTTTATATATATCCACGTCCGTATTCTTTTGGCGAATCTGCCATTTCAAATCTCAAAGGGTTTTTGGCTCAAGATGAATGCATCAAAATCTAGAAGCATAAGAGTAAAAGCCAACTAATAACAAGCTAAGTCAAACAAGCAAGTAAATGTGCAAATACAAGATATATAAGCACATAGTATGTGGTTTAAGAAAGGGCATTCAAGCAAAATCTCTTGAATGTACAAGCCCTTATTCAAAGGTTATCTTATACCTTTCAAACTTGGTTTCAAAGCTTTTTAAATCTGATATAGCTGCACAACAAGAACACAATCAAAATCTGCTCATACTCTTCTCAATCTTCAAGGCTAACAAGTCACAAACCTTGTTCTTCCGTCGATCGGTTTCGAAGTCGTGATTCTTAACTTGAAGTCCCCTGTTTTCAATCTGAAAATACATCAAACATGTCTAAGAACATCAGCAAGAACTCACATAATACTCAGCTCAAACAATCTAGACTCAAACTTGATCATTTTTCAAACCGACGGCGTAACGGTACGGAATCGGTAACCGAAACTGAAATCCAACCAATCTATCATTCATATCTACTTCAATACATGATATACCAGCCAAAATACATCAATATACCAGCATATCAGCAGCTACCATTTCGAAATATATGCTGAAAAATTCATAAAAATAGAAACGGCATCCAATCTTCGACCCGATTGCGATAATACAACACATAGAATCTCAAGAACATATATCCATACTCAAATTCTGAGTTCTTCACACACACAATTTCGAAATATACTGAATCTCATTTATGCTTACATCAATTCATAGCTCTTGACGAGAGGATCATAGAACTATGCCCGGAATTGAAATCGGCCAGACGGATCTTGAGATATTGAAGATTTAAGATGAAATCTCAAAGAAGAAAATGGGAGCTCTCGGTTCTTGGCTGAAGGAGTTGATAAATTCTGATGAATTTCATACACATTACACATTATTATGCATGTGTAGACAAGTGTCCCACTCAAAAAGCCATAATTGCACTTTGGCCCTTCATTTCTTCACTATTTGCAAATTGGCCCTTGAAACTTCTTTTTAATTCAATTTTAATCCTAAATAATTTAAGAATATTAGAATTTAAATCTAAACTCCAAAACTTCTCAAATTAAATATTCTCAGATTAAAATTAAATAATCTCGGGCCTTACAATATTATTAGTCTCACTAGTAACACATATATGAATTTTCTCTACAACATGCCTGTTGAATCCTAACTTTTGGTGATAACAAAACAATACATCAATGTTATAGTACAGCCGCCATTCACATGTACAACAGGAAAACTGATTCTAGCACATCGGCTGACCACTGGAAGATATCGACTAAAGATTCGAGATATCCTATGACTTAAGCTTGACAACCGAAAATAGAAGATATCAATTGCTTATAGTCAACCGATCTCGGAATATCATCTAACCACTGTACGACTGATCTCAGAAATCAGAATAAAGGTCAACTAAAAGTTCACAAGTCTCAAGGATGCCTACCAGCCTCATAAAGTCACGAATTTCTACTATCGGATCCTTGAAAAGACAATTTAATGAAAAAGGACGAAGAATTTAAAGAGCCGTCTGACAAAATGTGAAAGACCATTAGTAGCATTTAATGTGAAGACACATTGAATAGACTACTAAATAGCCTCTAGTACAGATATTTTTGAAGAAAACAAACCGCACTTCACAAAACAAGGAATGATGTTTGACATACAGGACGTTTCCTACCGTTGATAAAAATAAAAAGACGTTGAAGGCTTTGATATAAATATCAGAGCATGTCAAGAAGAAAGACGCAGTCATTACGAAGATTTACTTACTCGATCACTTGAAGCTATTCTGAAAAATCTATCGCTCATTCAACCCTTCGCATCAAACCATATATGATCTACGAATCTACTCAAGGGTTACTCAGATCCAAGCTGTTGTCTAAAGAATATCTACTGATACAAGGATTTGAGACTCCAAGCTCTCAAACAGCTTAGATATTCATCATCATAAACTGAAGAAAGTTGATAAGAACTTAGAATCTTATCGGTGTAAATCTAGGAGTTCCATTTTAGGCGATTGATAAGACCTAACTTGGATCGAGTGTATTACAAGACGTTGTAATAGCCAAAATCTTCTAGTGTATCCTTCCCATGAGGAAGAAGGGGTGACGTAGGAGATTGATCTCCAAACATCCATAAACATCTTCGTGTCTACTTACATTACTGCATCACATTACACTTCATTATTTTCACCTAGTTTAGTGAGAGTTGTTTCCTCACTACTCTAGTAGCTTTTACTCATCTAGGAAGCTAAGAAAAATCGGTTGAGCAGATTAACATTTGCTTAATCATATTACATTAAATCATAAAATTAACTAAGTGTGTATTCCCCACCCCCCCCCCCCTCTACACACATATTTGATCCCCAACAATGCATATTCGAAACTTCTACATCCAATGATGATTCACCTCCAACCGCATATTTTTTAACATTCAAATCATGAATCATTAGAGCATCATCATCCTCAACTTCTTCAACTTCAACTTTTGATTCAACATCAACTACAACTTTGGATTCAACATCTACTTGAGAATCCACCACTTTTATCACCTCATTTGGAATTGGATAATATCATTCCCAACTTCTTGACACCAATAGCATACAATATCACAAGTATGAGTATAGAAAAATTTAGATGTACCTTGATGTCCATGCTTGGGAACTTCTGGCCTTGAATTCCTCATTGGTCTAGTCACGACTTCCTCTTCTACACTCGATCTCCATGTGGATGTCTCACGCAAGTTATACCTATCACTCTTATCATAGTGATTAGATGCAAAATGTTTCCTCATCACTCTTTTTATCTTAACCCATGTGATTATAGGACTCCTTCCACATCTTCTCCTAATCAACACCAATTGATTCCAACAAGTGAAAGCATATTCGGTAAGCTCGGTTGTGACAAGTTTAACCTTATTAGCTTTGGAATAATCATGACTATCAAATACGCATTCTACCCTTTTTTCTCACTCCAAATACGTCTCCGGTCCGACTCCCCATCGAATGAAGGAATCTTCATCTTATAACTTCAATCTCTTTCTCTACAAGAAACATCCTCACTCCTAAACCTATCCCTATCCATGCATGATTCTCTACACTCATTGATTCTTCTCTCTCATCTATTCCTATCCAACCCATGATCTTTCTTTTTTCTCTCCCAATTCACATTGTAAATTTGATCATCACCACCAACATCATATTCATCTTCCAACTTACTTATCTTCTCATGTAATGGTTCTAATGTCGCCCTCATCACCTTAGTCAATGCTTCCATTTGAACCTTAGAAAAACCTAGGTTCAAACCATCCGCTACTTCGTTATCAGATTTTCTATAAGAAATTATACCTGCAAAAAAAAGGTTACCAATAAAAATTTCCTCACCCAAATTCTGACAAGTCACTCCAAAGAAAATCAATCACTCTTTTTTTCACTCAAATATATGGAATGACTTATGCTTTGTGGTTTTATGTGTATCAAACTCACAAGTTTAAACTTGTAGACACTTGCAAATCAACTCACGTAAACTGCACAAAAACAAGCTAATTGACTTATGAAGATTGAAGTAGACTTGGCACCCAAGGGCAACCAAAGACACAAGAAATTGACCACAATTTTTAATTTTTTTTTAATATTTTGGCTCTTTTTTTAACCGAATATTTTTTTTGATAACTTGTGGCACAAGAAACAGCCAAACTTGGGCTACAAGGTAGAAAGAAAATGACGGACGTAGAAAGTCGATATTAAGTAGACTCAAACGAAAAACAACTCAAACAAAGAACAAAGAACGAATAACAAAAATATACGACTTACTTGGATAAAAGGAACCGTTCTCTGATTACAAAATGATAAGAATCTTTAATGGCATGAATAGCAAATACGATTATTGGAGAAATTCGCCCTCAATTTAATAACAAAAAGAATCAAAGTGTTTTTCCCGTCCTTGAAACAAGTAACCGATGTTGTGAAATTCACCCCTAGTTTAAAATAAACTAGTAACAAATAATCACGAGAAACAACTGTGATTCAAAGGA